>NC_142837.1:45428177-46073677 GCF_061612785.1 Hesperophylax consimilis
TTTGTTTTTCATACATTTTTCGAAGCATTAAGGTCAAAATCGCATCTAAAATTATTTTAAAAAGGATAATATTAGAATGCCCGTATGTTCTCAAGAGACCCATCGTCATTCCACTGGTTAAACATATATTTTTTAAAATGTTATTTATGATAATGTTTGTATTTGAACATTCGCCCCTTTCTTTCTTTAAAATCTCGCACAGATAAATTGATGTGCCGCACATACAATGAAAAAATTAGAGGGAACGTTGTCTACAAGTTAGTTTTATTTAACTATAGCATATAGATAGCCAAGTTGTTTTTCAAAGACATCACAAAAAAATCAAATAAATCCCAATATATAATTTTGTACAGATTATACAAAAACGTCGTCCGCAGATCCGCGCGAGTGCAGCAATGTTCCGAACAGGGGCGTGTGTTATGAAAGCTTAAAATAGTTTTACTGTACTTCACAACTGCAACGTAACAATAAGTCTGTTAACTCAATTCAGTCAATAAATAAGTGACTGTTTCCAATAACAAATATGTAAATGTTTAAGAAATAAAACTAAAATATTGCATCATTAGGTATTTTGCAGTACAATTAAATAGGATTAAAATGACAATCTGATAAGGGGTGCTACAAATACTCCAGTCGGGTCATGTCAAGAGTTGGAATAACAAAAGAGTATTCTGTATAAATGAGGTTGGAGTAAGAAGAACGTGAAAAGACAGAGACGGAGGTTCGTACACACGCACACGTTGCCGACATGTTGAAAACTCATCAGTGACGCCAGTCTACCGCGACCAGCAGTTTTAATTCATTACCACTCACGTCGAAGAGACTTTAAACATGGCGAAGCAATTGATAAATATAATAGTATGACAAAAATATCAACATCAGTACAACAGTATCAACATCACTTGCGTCAGATATTTTGTAAAAATGCATGTGCTTAGATGCTAGGAACAAAACAGTCAACAAGTAATGACAGCCACAGCAGTTGTGAGTGAGATTATGAAGGCTAGTTTTGACTTTTCTAGAGGTGGTGGCTATACATGTCTTGTTGATTTTAGTAGCGACGTGCACGGACTGTGCACGACAAGTTACATGCGATGTGAAAACGCAACACCAGTATCGGATACTTGCGTATTCCTGTGGAAGAAGGGCTTAAAGCGATGCACCATGTGGTGTAACATTTTGAATCGGGCCACCAACAATAACACCCCTTATGTAGATTGTGATAAGGTTTAAATTCCTCCTTAACACAAACTGCCGGTTTGAATTTACCCAAGAAAAAACATTGCCAAAAAGTGTTTTATTTTAAAGTTCAGGCACAAATATTTTACAATCATTTTCTAAAAAAACATAAGTACAGTAAAACCATAACCGAAAAGGAATTCGAAAGTAGGAGATTTTGAACTGAATTCTATCTAGACCTATCTAGGCCTGATACTGAATTCTAGGCTCATAAAAAGATTTATTAAAAAAACACTTGATTATTTCAAAGGACACTCCTACTTACAGAATTTATTGAACCTTCTAAAATATTTCAAAGCGATAAAATTATCAATCCGAAAATGCATGATTTTGCATCACTTAATGCTACATTATATAAAAACTGAAATAAATCCCACAAAAAACAAAAATTATGACACGAAAAAGTTTGTACGCCAATTCAACAACAAT
Source organism: Hesperophylax consimilis (assembly GCF_061612785.1). Classification (NCBI taxonomy): domain Eukaryota; kingdom Metazoa; phylum Arthropoda; class Insecta; order Trichoptera; family Limnephilidae; genus Hesperophylax; species Hesperophylax consimilis. Next base: position 45,429,846 of record NC_142837.1, read on the forward strand.
CAAAAAGTCACAATAGAGATGTGTGGCATTATAATACTGGAGAAAACTGACATGATGGTTAATTACTCAGTTAGTAAGCTATAAAGATAATATTGTATTACCACCCGATTGTAAAGGCGTCGCATCCCCATATTTTTTTGTTAGAATTACAACAGAATCTCGATCCACCATTTTAAATTGTTTATCAGTCCACTCCACTTGAGTGGTTCACTGGTGACTGTTCACACATGTGCGTGATTGATTGACTACTCGAGCCTTATCTTTGTTTCACTTCGTTACGACTTGACCTGGTACTGATAGGAAGGTAATTATGTTGAAGGGGGGGTCGGCTGCCATTAAGTACAGTATTTATAGTATTTATACAACATAGCAACAATAGTTTTCGACATTGTGAAATGCATATATAACTATTAAGTACAGTGTTTATAGATCATAGCAACAATAGTTGTCTGCATTGTGAAATTAATATATGACTATTAAGTACAGTATTCATACAACATAGCAACAATAGTTGTCTGCATTGTGAAATGCATATATAACTATTGAGTACAGTATTTATACATCATAGCAACAATAGTTGTCTGCATTGTGCATTGTGAAATGCATATACATATAACTATTAAGTACAGTATTTATACATCATAGCAACAATAGTTGTCTGCATTGTGAAATGCATACATAAGTATTAACCTGTTAACCGGGCGGAACGTATAAATACGTCAAAAGTAAACAGTATCCTTGAATAGGTAAGTTTTTAGATTCTCACGGCCAAAAGCATTTTTGTTGTTTGTTTTTGGGGTGTTATGCCGTGTTGCGCTAACTCCTTCTTTAGCCGACGTTTCGGACAGCGTTGCAGTGTCCATCATCAGGGCAGATCCGGTAGATCCGAAGATGTGTAAATTCATCTACTTTAACCGCTGTCAATCGGTTTTCTAATTCTAGAATTCGCCACAAGATGTCGCCACTTCCGTTGGCATTTCGCACTTGGACGGGCCCCAGTCTAACATAAATACTGTGCTTTCAGAATTCGCCACAAGATGTCGCCACTTCCGTTGGCATTTCGCACTTGGACGGGCCCAGGCCACAAACAAATAAGCACAAACTCGACAACCAAAATTTACACATCTTCGGATCTACCGGATCTGCCCTGATGATGGACACTGCAACGCTGTCCGAAACGTCGGCTAAAGAAGGAGTTAGCGCAACACGGCATAACACCCCAAAAAAAAACAACAACAAAAAGTATCCTTGAAATATATGTTGCGCCCTGGAACGAGCGGGATGTATATTACCGAACATATCGCACGGAAATTGAGTTTTTAATTTTTACATATTTTATTTTTTTTAACTCAATGTTCTGTAATTATAACCTTTTTTATATTTTTTGTAATCTTCATAATTGTTTGTAAATATTCTATTTTTTAATTCGATGTTTTCACTTTTTTGATGCATAAATAAAATAAAATACAAATAAAATTAACGTCCACCGGGCATGACGTATTGATACGTCCTAGTGAGGGAGTTCGCGCCCGTTACATGCTGCGTAATTCAAAACTGAACTCCCCGGTTAACAGGTTAAGTACAGTATTTATACATCATAGCAACAATAGTTGTCTGCATTGTGAAATGCATATATAACTATTAAGTACAGTATTTATACATCATTATCATCATCATCTGAGGAATTATATGAGAATGATATGAGAAGTGGCAGAAGAAAATTTGTTGATCTTATATCTATACTAGCTGATGTGTACCCAAAGATAGATAAATACCATTGCGGATTTTTCTGTAGGCCTTTTTAAGATATACAATTCCGTAGTACATTATTTTGATGTATCTCATAAGGTTTAGCCAGCATTAACAATGTAGTTCCGAAAAAATATTTTTACGACTTTATTATAAAACATGGACTTTTCTCTAATTTTTATAAATATATTATGCATGTATTATGTATGTAAATCTTCCGGAAGAAATTATCTAAATGATAGTGAAAACCCTATCAAATTCCTTTCCATAATTTAGAAGAACTAAGTGCACAAACTAGTGACTTTATTTTATACTATTTAGAGATAAATAAAAATGTTAATGTTCGTTTGTTCAAAATCTTAACTGCTTCATCGATTGCTTTGATAAATGGACACAACGTGGCGTTTGAATACGCTTGTGTTTTTATATACCTATATTATATGGATGTTACCTGTGACAGATAAAAACATGCTTTTTTTGAAAAAACAGCACCACCTGTTGGACAAACATGCTTTTTTTTTAAACAGGGCCATCTGTTGGAAGTAAAACCAACACTCTCTATTGTTTCTCTATCTTCACAGACAGACTGAGCCACAGCAATGCGTGGCGGGGTACAGCTAGTTTTTATATAAAATTATCAATTGGATAGGCCTGATATATTAACACACTTTAATCGGGAAGGGTATTTCTACCTTCTGCGCCCGCCTCATTTCAATGGCAGAAAAGAAGAAATTATCTGATGTTTTAATATGAATATTATATACCAATCTCTTTGTAAAGGTCCCAACAATATGTACATGATTATCAAATTGCAATGCAAGTCTTTTTTTTGTATTTATCTTGGAGTCTTTTGTGTACATCGATATTTCAACTAAAATGACCTATATTATTGAACACCTGACACTTGATAGGTATTGCGCTTGAAGATCAACGAAATAAGTAATTTAGATAACATATTCTGTTTCAGATATATTCAGTATAGATGTATTCAGATATAGATAGATAAATAATTCAATTCCTGGAACGAGGGTTTTTATGACCATGAAACCCGAAACAAATCTCTCTATCTCTGTTCCGCACCCACTCAACTCCTAGATGCGAGCGAGCGGAGAGTGTCGGGCGCATTTAAAAACAGCAGGTATCGGCAAACACAGTTAGGCGGACAATAATAAATATTTACAAGTGCGTGCCAGTTTTTAAAAAGTAAATTGTCCTACGGTTGTGTTCCGAGGAGATAATATTTATATTTGCTTTTTCAAACCTTTCAAAATGGATTCTGAAAATTACGAAAGTGATGACGAAATCGTCGCAGATAATTTATCTGCCTGTTCTAGTAATTATTTGCCTGAATTCCATAGTGAAAGTGAAGAATCTAGTGGAAGTGAAGAAATTCCTTGTCAGTGATGCCATTACAGTTCAGTGATTCTGAAGAAAGTGATATGGAGGAAGAACAATGAAATATTAGATGAAAAATTTTTAGACGTGGACTGTAACTGATTATATAAAGGTGATTAGAAACTTAAACCTAACAGTGTATGGTGAAAAACAATAAAAAATATTACGTGAGCAATACGAGAAGCATTCTACGCTTTTTGAAAAAATAACCAATATTATTATCACGTTCCAATGGTTTTGGTCCGCTGTACCGTGCGAGGGGCAATTGCACACGTGGTATTTGAATGGGTAATAATGTGTTACTCTGACGATACTAGAGATTTGGCAATTGTTTTTGTAATGATTTGGGCTTGGGGAAAATATAATAATTTGTAATTTTATAAAATTGAAACCTAGTTTATACTTAAAACATTGAACCCTAATGACCCAACAATGACTTTGTTTTCGATTTATTAAGTTGCATTAGAAATAATACTTGGTTTTTGGCTAGAAATTTTATAGCTTGGGTATGCTGAGTTGGTTTGTAGAATTTTTTTTTTAAATATTTCCATTATTTTCGAAGATATAGCGATTAAAAACAAATTAAAGAAATTCGCGCGGGTCCTTTATTTTGGCCCGTTTTCAGCGGTCTACTGGTGAAAAAAATAACCCGATCAAAGTGTGTTAATGTTGATTCACTTTCATCTTCCTACCATTAGATCAAGGTTCCCTAGTAGGTATTATTGTGACAATTATACTACAGTTTCAGGCCACAATTCTGTTATAAATAGATTACCCACCACTGGTAACCCTTATGCTGTGTCAGATAATGTTTTTAATATGCCTCAAGTGAAGTATAAGGCCATACTAATTAAACATTTTAGCGGAGCATATTTTAAAGAGGTCATTGCATAACAGGTTTTTTTCATTTTTGTTTCTTGTTCATTTCTTTCACTAACTTTTTATAAACAAGTTCATCGGTAAAATTATTATTACGCGTGATAGCTATTTTGCCATCCAAAGGTATTATCAAACTGTGGGGAGGCCACTTGCAAAATATCTATTTAGTAATAATAGTAATACTATAGGTACTTATAGTAAAAATTGCCACCAAAAGGAAGTGGAGAGGAGAGATGAGGCTCTCTTCCCTCGTGGGGCCTTCAGGGAACCAAGGGGTAGTGGACTCTTCCATCGTGGGGCCTTCAGGGAACCAAGGAGAAATGGAGAGGAGAGATGAGACCCTCTTCCTTCGTGGGACCTTTGGGGAACCAAGGAGGAGTGGAGAGGAGAGATGAGGCTCTCTTCCCTCGTGGGGCCTTCAGGGAACCAAGGGGTAGTGGACTCTTCCATCGTGGGGCCTTCAGGGAACCAAGGAGAAATGGAGAGGAGAGATGAGACCCTCTTCCTTCGTGGGACCTTTGGGGAACCAAGGAGGAGTGGAGAGGAGAGACGAGGCTCTCTTCCCTCGTGGGGCCTTCAGGGAACCAAGGGGGATTAGAGAGGAGAGATGAGACCTGGAAAGACACATTGTGGAACCAGAAGACATAGCCACATATACAATGACAACCCTGGTAAACTTTATAAAGGGGACCGGGTGACTGTTAACCCATTGGCCTCCGAATTGTTTGGCTAAAAAATTGTCCTTCACATCCGAATTAATTTTGTACCAAAAGTTTTAAGTGCAGTGGTGTACTAAATCTTACATAACTTTTAAACTAAACATGCAAACGAAACAATCTTTTTTAATTTACTTGTGCATTGAATCAAGGTATGTAAAAAATATATGCATTGTTTAAAAAAAAAAATAATATGATTAAACGAGGATATGAAAATTTTTTATTTCAAAAACCAATTTTTTTTCTTCATTTTTTTATAATTGGATTAAGAAAAGTTGTACATTAATTATACTTATTCCCATAATATATATTTTTTGCCATTTGGGCTCTAGTTAGCCGCCCACCATGCGTTTTACGAACAAGCTTGTCAATTCCCGAACCACACGCCATTTTGAAAAAATTCAATGAAGCTGAAATATAACAAAATTTCAATTGTAAATATCAGGAAAAAATTGTACTAACGGAGTCCTGCCAATTACTACGAAATAAATGCTTAATTATCTACAGAGCGATTGGCATTTAAAATTTTAAACACAGATGTCAATAATGTATCCCTTTTTCTTTTTTAAGCCGACAGACATCAGACCCGCCGGGATGGCGTCGTTTGATTTCAAGACACATCGCCGTACACACGCCGGGACGGCGTCGTTTGAGGCCAATGGGTTAAAGGAATGAGGTAAAATGAGAGATAGCACAATGGGCCAATGGCCTAAGTGCTCACGAGAAATATATAATTAAGATGGAGATCGCGGACTCTGTAACAATCTGGTAGATATTACAAATATCGATCGGTCAGGCAATAAAATGTAAAAAAGCAGAAATACCCATTTACAGCACTATCAGAAGAATATTTTAAATCGATTTACCAAAGCAAATACGTAACGCATAATCGAATTGGCCGAATTTCGAAGCAATTCAAAACAGACTGAGTCAATGACATTGCAAATGTCCTCTAAAGAAACGTGAAGTTAGCAACTAAACGCGAAATGCGAAAATGACCATGTTTTTGAAGTTTGGAATAAAGTGGTGCCAGTCTAAAAAAATCTTGCATGAATATTATTAGGAGTAAAGATTTTAACCCGAGCAGTATACGGCCCTCATCACCGTATAGCTAAGTATAGCAGCGGCGTATTAGGGAATCTTTAAAAGTAAGACTGCATAATAATAAATAATTGAATATAATTTGTATATGGATCTCGAGTTGAGAATCTTTATGATATCCATTTCAGTATCCAAAAATGAGACAAGGGATTTACAGTTTGCTCTACATTTTTTAAAACAAAAAGATTTCAAAAAAGAAATAGATAGCAGTAATTTCGCTACAATACCAACAGGTTAACTTTGTGGTGGATAATTATTAACACTTTGAGTACTGAACCGTTTACAAATAATTTATACGGTGACCGTACCTAGAAAATGTGCAATTATTGGCGCTTACCTTAGTCATGTGACCATTCCTGTGTTTCTTGGCCAGCTTGGCGAGGCGCTGCATCTGCTCGCGGCCGCGGTCCTTTGCCTTTCCCGGGGTGTCTTCGCCGCCCTCCACCCCTGGCCACACGCGCAAGTCGAACATGCCCTAAACAACACAACAATATATACAATCAATTGACAATCCAAAGTTTTCATAAACAGACCAGACACTACACGAGCTAAGCAACTACTCAATATGAACAGTGCACTCACTGGGGGAACTGGTAGGACTACTAAAGGGACACTGCCATTTCAGGAGACACATGCAGCTGATGGGAGTGGAAAACATCAATAGATGTAGGAAATGTAAAGAGGATGTCCGACCGCAGGGTCGGACAGATGTCATTGCCCGACATAGCATGACAAGAGGTATGACCTTACTAAATGCCCTACCAGCGGATATAGATGTGTTTAATATCACTATACCATGTTTTAAAAAATATATGTACATGTATTGTTAGTTTTAATAAAATTGTACCATAATTGGACTTACCTGTCTGTCGTACAATAATAAAAATAAAAAAAAATAAAAAAAAAAAAAAAAAAAAATAAATAAAAAAAAAGGATGAAGAGATTCCAATACACATGGTGCCAATGTCCCGACATGATGGGAACAAGGATCCACTACCTGGGAAGACACATTGTGGAACCGGGAGATAGCTTAATATCAAATGAGAACCCTGGTGAACTTTATTAAAGGGACCGGGTAGAAATGAGATCACTAAGCCGTATGTGGGGTAAAATCATATATAATTGTGTGAGAATTGTGTTGAATCGTAAAGAATGCAAGGCTGATGTAAGCGTAGTGAGTAAGATTAAGAAAGGGACGCTCAGATGGTTTGGGCATGTAGAGCGAATGAACGAAGAAAGGAGTGTAAGGAGAATATATGATGCAAATGTGAATGGTAGAAGAAGGCAGGAACGCCCGAGGAAGACATGGACGATCAAGTGAATCAGATACTTGGAATAACAGAGAATGTATGAGACAATGTATGAATGTTTATAAGCCAAGGAGTGTGTGCCAAGACCGAGTTATTTGGTAGACCGTCCTCTCTGCCTAACCCTACGGAGAAATAGGATGATGGTTAATGAGTTAGTTAGTTACTTGGCAAATGATAAATAATGAAAATTAGAAAATTATATGTGTTATAAGTATAAATGTAATTGTGCATTTAATTAATTAAAATGAAAAAATGTACCTATGTTTATATTAGACCACATGAGTGGATCGATTTTAAGTGTAATAAATAAAAAATTAAATCAGAAATGTCAACCACCGTAGCAAATGTAATATGACCCCCAATAAGCATTATCTGTTGGAAAACAAACACTTTGTCAATATTCAGGTTTGAAGAGATAATGACATTGAAATATGATTTGTTTACAACATTGTGTATTATTCTGTGGAGCAGAACGTTCTTTACTAAGTTGCTGAGAGATAATAACTAAGATCTAAGGAATGGCAGCCAGCAAAGCGAGCCTTAATCTGTGTTGAATGTAAATATTCATTTAACAATAAAAGGTAGATTATTATTTTGTTTGTGAAACTGTGCACTATGGTGTGGGGCAGTGATCGCAAACTGTGGCTCGCAAGCAGAGATGTGCTTTATTTCAAATAAATTCATTTCAAATGGAAATGCAAAATGCAAAATGGGTATTTTCCATTTTGCATTTTAAATGCTTTTCTAAAAACCATTTTGCATTTTAAATGCTTTTCTCAATGCATTTTCCATTTTAAATGCTTTTTTGCAACATTCTTCCTACTATCTCCACTCATCTTTTTTTCATAAGCTCCAAATATCAGTTGGTCCTCAACCTCGCTATGAGAGATAATTTACATTTGTCAAGTTGCTCCCTGGTAGGAGCCCTGGCAATTGAGTGATACCATTACAAAAAATACTGATTCAAATACTGAACATGGGGCCATGACGCTGTAATATTAGATAGCAGTTTCTATGTTTTTACGTTGGAAACATTAGTCCCGCGCAATTTTTTTGTGGTTTCATAATCATTGATGTCCATTATTAAATGACAAAATTGTTTAAAAATTCTATAATTATTTTAATATTTTAACCTGAGAAACCATTTTGCATTTTCAATGCATTTTGAAAATAGGTATTTTGCATTTTGCATTTGAAATGCTTTTCTAAAAACCATTTTGCATTTTGCATTTTCAAATGGAAAAGTTTTGACCCATTTCCATTTTGCATTTCGAATGGTTTTGGGTACCCATTTTGCACATCTCTGCTCGCAAGCCACTTTGGCTACTTGAGTGCGGCTCTTCCACAAATGAAGTATAAGTATAAAATTAATATTTCTTTATTTGTTCCCTATAGACTCTAAAACTACAGGACCGATTTCGCTGCAAATTTCAAAGTTTGTTCTTATTAGTGCCAGGAGTGTTTAGAGAGTAGTTTGAATTGTACAAGAAGTTGGGGATGCCCGAGTAAGACTTTAAACATTATCTCTGCATGGGAATGAGATACATAGTCGAAATAATGTAGACATTCTAAAGTAACAATGTGATATACAGTAGTGAATGGAAGAAAATGTTGGGGACACCCGAGAAAGACTTAACTATTATTTCTGTAATGGAATGAGATGTGGAGTTGAATCATAGTCGATAGTAAAAATGTGGATGTCATGATATTACACAAGGAGAATGGTAGAAAAGACACAAATCAAATAATTATTTGTGATAAAATGAGACGTAGGTACTTGATGAACGAAGAAAGAGATGTGAAGACAATATATGACTTGGAAATGTATGGTTGACGAAGTCGAGGAAGTCCGAGGAAGCCGGCACGATCAAGTGAATCAGCTTCTTATTATAATACAATAATAGTATTTCCAATTTTAAATTGCACCCAGTTGACAGGTACACTAAAATTCATAACCTCAAAACTTCTACTAATTCATAAGTCCCCAAGCAATGCCGGTTACACATCAGCTAGAATTTCATAAATAAAAATTACAGTAGGTAGGTACTAAATAAATTGCCTACTTTACGATTTTAACACCAATGTTTCCCATTTATCCTTATCTATGGGTAGGCACTTGGAATTTGTCATTTCTTTAGAGAATGGTTCGTGGTTGTCGTTCCTCAGTTAATTATTTTATTGCGAATCGTATATTTGTCGAGAGTTATTAATTGTATTTATCTATTATATGCACGACAGACATTTATTATATTCGTGAGTGTGTAGTTATGCGCTCGTTCTTTATGCGGTATTTTGACAAATTGTTGTTTTTTTTTCTTAAATTATCGATATAAATGTTCATAAGTTTTTTTTACTTTTATACTAACCCCACACATGGTAAAATATAGGTGAATTCATTGGCTATATTGCACTATAATCAGTTTATATGTCTCCGTATTAAAATTCAGAGGAATGATTTTTTTCTAGAATGAGGGCGAGACATTTCCAACTCTAACGCCAATCACTCAACTCATATTGACGCTATTGAGTTATTGACGGGAGCACTCAGTTATAAGCGGAAAATGTTCCTTGTGCAAATTTCGGAGGTTTTGCTATCAGATGAATTGAAGTCTGGATGGGAACACTTTAGAGTGTTACTTGCTAAGGAATGTTGTGACAGCTGTTTACCTGACGGAACATTCCGTGCTTGCCGAAGAGAGAGATGGTGGTACCTCCGACGACCATGAGGCGTCCTGGTCCAGCGCAGTCCAGGATAGTCATGGCCAGCACGGCATCCCGGGGCAGGTCGCTGTACGCTATGGGGAGGGTCACCCATTCATTCCAGCTGCAACACAACACAACAATGAATTTATCAAAATATTATTCTACTACTGGGAGCTCCATTGTAGGAACTCTTTCTGGTTTATTTTTATTTACATTTAAATATAATAAACACTTGATAGTGGTGCTGAGGTATTGCCAGTATTGCCCATCTCACCAGGTGTGAAACGCCTGTTTTGTGAATTGGGCAATGCCTCAGCACCACTAATAAACACTTGATAGTGGTGCTGAGGTATTGCCAGTATTGCCCATCTCACCAGGTGTGAAACGCCTGTTTTGTGAATTGGGCAATGCCTCAGCACCACTAATAAACACTTGATAGTGGTGCTGAGGTATTGCCAGTATTGCCCATCTCACCAGGTGTGAAAGTCCTGTTTTGAGATTGCAATTCACAGGAGTGGTTTTTAACCCCTCCGGGTAACAAAAAGCGATTACCCGTAGAGTAAATTTGTTCGCTTTTGGAAACAGCTCATACAATCTCATAGAAATCGTTGTATCTCCCTTACTGTCAAGGTGAGAAAAATTACCTAAACAGTTTTAGAAAGAGAAGCACCATGCGTCTCTATTATACTAATATTAGAAAAAATGCTGGACCTGATAATATTCCACCGGTGTTAATTAAGGAATGTTTAAACGGCCTAACTGTTCCACTTTTCCTAATTTTTAATCAGTCTCTAGAAACAGGTTGTTTCCCTGATACATGGAAACACAGTTTTCTTACACCTATTTTTAAAAAAGGGGACAAAACGGACATTACAAATTATAGACCGATATGTATCCAATCAGCGATACCCAAACTTTTTGAAAAAATTGTACTCTCTAAGATAACTTCCAACATACAAAAAAATTATAACTTCCTACCAACATGGCTTTTGTTCAAATAAATCTACTTTAACTAATATACGAAAACTTCATATCCAATTCTTTAGCAAACAGATGCCAGGTTGACTCAATATACACTGATTTTAGCAAGGCCTTTGATAAGGTGTGTCACAAAATATTAATTAATAAATTAGCCACACTTGGAGTTAATGGTAGTTTATTAAATTGGTTTATTAGTTATTTGTCCAAAAGAAGTCTTAGTGTGAAAATAAATGGCACAAATTCTTACACATTTATAGCCACAAGGCTCTCATTTGGGGCCCATTTTGTTTATTATATTCATAAATGACATTGTTGATATATTTACTAACATAAAAGTATTACTTTTTGCTGATGATTTGAAACTTTATAAAGAGATTAATAACATAAATGATTGCATTATATTACAAACTAATTTGAGAAATCTTTTTGAATGGTGCTCTATCAACAAACTTGCATTGAACATAAAGAAATGTCAGTTCATTAATTTTTACAGAATAAATAATCCAATATTTTTTCAATATACATTAAATGATAAAAACTTAAATTGCGTCAGTGAAATTATTGACCTAGGTATATTGTTCGATAGCAAACTAACTTTTGTGTATCATATTAATAACATTATCAATAAGGCTAAGACTCTTGGATTTGTTTTGAGAATTTCAAAAGACTTCAATAATTTAGGCACATTTATCATGTTGTACAAAACCCTTGTTAGATGCCAACTAGAGTATAACTCTACATTATGGTCTCCCTTTTACAATATTCATTCCGATAATATTGAAAAGATTCAACATAAGTTCTTGAAGTATATAAACTATAAATTGCATATTCCTGTAGAAAACATTGATTATAACTACTTACTAGATAAATTGTCCCTATTAAAACTTTCTGAAAGAAGAATAAACACAGATTTAATAGTACTACATAAAATACTTCATTACAAAATTGACTGTCCTGAGTTACTCCAATTAATCAGCATCCACATACCCAAAAGATCTTGCCGAAATTTACTACCCTTTTATTTTTACAACACCAGGACACTGTCTTATCAAAATTTCCCAATTCCAAGACTTCACAGTCTCGGGAATAAATACTCTGATCTGGGAGATATATTTCATCTTAAAAATAATCAATATAAATATTGTTTATTTCAATTCTTTTATAGATCGAGACACAAATAGACATCTATAATTTCTGCAATATATATATTTTTATTTTGAATATCTATTTATGTGAGACTTCTTATCATTTTTACTAATGTATCTTATTTTATTATATGCTTTTGTTGTAACATTTAATATTTTTTCGTTGTATTATGTTTCCTTTATTGTTTTAATTTTGTAGAATCTATAATAACTGTGATACTCTACTATTAAACTTTGTAGTGTGTAAAAGCCCATTAGGGCGTGTAATAATAATAAAATAAAGTCGCTATCTGCCTCTGTCTGTTTGTTCGTTCTACACAGTGGATTCTGATATGGTTTTCACTATCATTTAGATAATTTCTTCCGGATGGTTTATATATATATAATGCATGGATATTATATTTATAGAAAGCAGAGAAAATTCGAGCATCGCCGAGTACACATCAGCTAGTTATATTCAAATCTAGAAGTTTACCACATAAAAATTAAAATGTGCACCTCTATGAAAACAAAGGTTCTGACCGCAATTTAAAAAAAATTTATGAAACCTTGTGAATTTTTATATGAAAGAAAAAAATGTGAGGTTACAGTAAAGTTTATAATACATTTGTCTAAAACAATATGTTTATTTTCATTTTCAGTAATTTTAGTTCAGTGTTTAGGTAAGACAGTTTTAAAACTTTTTTAAGAGTTATGATTATATCTAATAATAAAATTGAAAGCGTCTTCCTTCAAAAAAACCCTTGCAAATATGGGCAGGTTAGATTCCCCTATTAAAATGGACCGTCAGTTGAGATTGCTCTATTTATCCTACCGATATTCTAATGTAAGCTGCTCCAAAGAACTAGCATAATTGTTTCCATTGGTAATGGTGCCCAGTTGGAATACACAACAAACAATATGTTTTGGGCACATATACGTATTTCTCGCAAGAGTACGGGTCGTTTATACACGGCCGGTCCTGATTCAAAAGTTATTAAGTGGCGCCAAAAATTTTGGCGCCACTTAATAATGGTTGGATTATTTGTAAAGCACTGTTTTCATGAGAAAATCACCTCAAGGGCGCGACAAAACGAATAGACACCTAAGTAGGTGATCACTGTAATCAATAATATTGGATGATTTATATTTTTGTGTAGAATGTAAAAATAATCTCATGGGAAATGTGTTAGGTACTATCAGTGTCTTGGCAATTCGGTGCCCGGAGCGGACAGTTCCAATTGCAGCCACTTAGGTCAGGCCCTGCTTTTATACAAGGCGTTCTTCTGCATAATAGTCTACAGTTTAACTTACACATCGATGAAACTACTAGCGATGCAATGAGAATGCTCGGTTTTATTTTGAGAATGGGGGCAAAGTTTAAAAATGTGTTAACTTTAAAACATTTATATTGCTCATTAGTACGAAGTAAAATAGAATATAATTCAACAGTATGGTCACCGTTCTACAAAGTCCATTCTCAAGCCTTAGAAAAGGTACAAAATAAATTTCTTCGGTACATCAATTTTAAAATGAATATTCCCATCGAATTTATAAATTATAATAACTTACGTACCGAAACCAGACTTCTCAAACTATCGGATAGAAGAGTTCTAACTGATATATTATTTTTATTCAAAATTATCAAATCTCTCATTGACAGCCCTGAATTATTGGAATTAATTTATATGAATGTACCTGCCAGACAAACTCGAAGCATAGACACTTTTAAATGTAACAATAACCTCAATACTAACTACTCTTTGTACTCACCAATTCCAAGAATTCATCACCTTGCAAACAAATATTGTAAACTTATCGACATATTTGGTGTTAATAACTTTGAGAGTTTCAAAAGGCAACTAATTTTAGACCTTTTTGCTAGTTATTAACTTGTAATATTTATTAGCTTTAAAAAAAAGATCTTGTTTTCATACTTTGATTTACTAAACCATATTATTTTCTAAATACCTTATGAGTAAATTATATTTAGCTATTTTATTTATGTACATGTTACACTTAAATACATATACTGTCAACTTACTATGTAAAAGCCCGATAGGGCGTTAATAAATAATAAATAATAAATAATAATAATAAATAATAATAATAAATAATAATACTTTCACTGTGGAATGATTTGATGGCCTTTGCATTGTCGCTCTCTTTAATGCTTAACTTGTTCATTTCCTAAATAGACCCTCCACACAAGATCCCCAAAGATGACATGGGACTAAGGAAAAACCTTGTGGCCTCACGTATGAAGTTAATATGCAAATAAATGAATGAATGAGAAGTTTAAGATGTGGTTTTACATAATTGTAAATTGGTAAATCCATCGCAACCTATACAATTGTAAACACTGTAACAATTAACCTGCTTGTCTTTTATATAACATAAGCCTAGCTTAACCCCTCAGGTCTCTGGCATACTGACCGTTATATAACATAAGCCTAGCTTAACCCCTCAGGTCTCTGGCATACTGACCGTTATATAACATAAGCCTAGCTTAACCCCTCAGGTCTCTGGTATACTGACCGTTATATAACATAAGCCTAGCTTAACCCCTCAGGTCTCTAGCATACTGACCGTTATATAACATAAGCCTAGCTTAACCCCTCAGGTCTCTGGCATACTGACCGTTATATAACATAAGCCTAGCTTAATCCCTCAGGTCTCTGGCATACTGACCGTTATATAACATAAGCCTAGCTTAACCCCTCAGGTCTCTGGCATACTGACCGTTATATAACATAAGCCTAGCTTAACCCCTCAGGTCTCTGGCATACTGACCGTTATATAACATAAGCCTTGCTTAACCCCTCAGGTCTCTAGCATATTGACCGTTATATTTCTTAAAGAAGCTGTCAGATCGTCGGAGAATTTGTGTGTATTTCCCCTTTGCAATAAAATCCAAATAAATGGAATATTTCTGAATGTATCTGAAAACTAAGAACTCTTTTTGAAAGATGATGAGATAAACTGTCAAATTCTAATATTAGAAACTAGCTGACGTGTATCTGGCGTTGTTCGACTTTTCTCTACTTTCAATAAAATATAATATCCATGTTTTATATATATGTATAAACCTTCCAGAAATTCTCTAAATGATAGTGAAAACCTCATCAAACTCCGTTGCATAGTTTAGAAGACAGTTTAGTGACATTATTTTATACTATTAGAGATAAACATATAATTTTTTAAATATAAATTTTTTTAATGCAAAAGTTTAGAAAATTTGTCACCCTACTTTTTTTCGTTTTAACTAAACGTCTGAACAAATAAAACACATATTTTGTTTAAAAAAATGTACTACATATAAACATTATTGTTACTGCACTTTTTTGTCATTTAGTATAAAGTAATTTAAAAAATATTCATAAATTTTACTCAAATTGCAGTCGATACCTTCGGTTTCATAGAGGGGCACATTTTAATTATTTTGTAATTAACTTCTAGATTGGAACATAAAGCATAGTGTTTTCTCTTTCTAACACATTTTAAATCATATTCCTTACTATGACAGTAAGGGAAATACAACGATTTCTGTGAGATCATATGAGCTATTCCCAAAAGTAAACAAATTGACTCTATTGGTAATAGCTGTTTTTTCGCAAAACTGAATAATTTAGCCTGAGGGGATAATGTAATCTCTGCTTAGTTCAGACATCAATAAATATTGTGGTGCTTTATTAAACTTGCTGTAAACAAGATGCCAGTTTTATTGTTTGCAGAATACAAAGATAAGAGCACAAATAAACTTGTAAACAGTGGTATTGCGCCAATGTTGACAAGACTGGGGTCTGAGGTAGGCATTTTGATATTTGCTTGGAAATACATGACATCATGGGCGGCTAAACCATCAGTTCAATAAGACAATGACCCCCACAAAATTATAAGACAACAATAATTAATTGTAGTTGATAAAATTTTATACAAATCAAAATAACACTGACCATAATTGATTTGAATACTACCAAATAGCGAGCAGCAACATATTAACATTTGACAAGTAGCGACATCTAACATTTCAGTTAGAAGCTCTACCCATTCTGCATGTACCTACGCTCGGTCAAAAAGCTCGCTGACCCAACTTCTGTCTCTTTAAGTGCCAAACAATAAATGATATGACACTATAGTCCTATGTCCTATTACGCAGACGAAGTTTTGGAGATTTGGGTCATGTCCGAAACAGACTTATAGAGACAATACGATGAATATAATTATGTGTTTGAAAGAAATAGTTATAAACATAGGTCAGGTAATTATACAAACTCTGTATTCCTGATTCATCATAGGGAATTAATTACTACCAAACGAAGTTGCGAAATGCTAAGTTAATGAAAATTATAAAAAAATATATTAAATTTACGAATCAATATATTATTAATTTACTTTAATATGAAAATAGATGATTTTCCAGTTAAATAAAGCAATTCAAATTTAACAGGAAACATTCATTTACTATTAAATTGCCTGGAGCGATGGGCTAATTTCATTTTCATAAAACTACACAACACTTATGCGCCATCATCCCAATGAAATAATCTGGTCACATATTCTATTAATAATGTACAAGTTAAATTTAGAGAATATATAGTTGTATGCTCAATAAAATAGTTATTAATAATAAGTTATAATCAAGTGTTTTTTTTAAAGAGCCTTTGCGTGCAGCGGAATTCGACAAGTTTATCAATTTTATAAGTGTAAAATTAAATGCAATAATTTTGTCAATTTTAAAATAAATCGTGAAGAATATTAATAATTGAACAAGGGGATAATCTTACTTCCAACGCGTTGTGAAGGGTTTGTAGGAAGTGGTGACGGGTAGACTGAGGGGGGTGCCGCGGTGCAGGACTGTAAGACTGACGTAAAGATCGGAGCACCCATCTTGGTACAATCCAGAAAACTTCAGCATTGGCTCCTGCAGCAGCTTGTCATACTCAGGCTTGGGTCGCGTCCCCTCTAGAGTTCCGCTAGAACATCCAATGTAAACATTACAGCAGCAGTTCGTAGAAAATAATAACATTCTCTTTTTGTTACTATATCAATGACCATGTAATTTACATCTTTATCTGTACGCGATGTTCTAAGGAAGAACTATACACGTAGTAGAATTTATTGTCCAATTCGTCCATTGTCGAATCCATTCACAGACGCAATAATTAATCAATACGCGATAGATCTTAAAACATATTATTGTATCAAACAATAGCTGTCACTTGACTGTTGACTTGACGTGCATAATCATAGATGTACATAAATTATAAATAAACAGCTGTTGTGGTTATGGCGATCAGTGTGGCAAGTATCTTTCCAGTCAGGGTGCAGAGTGCCTACCGCCAGTAACAATGTTTCATTTACGACATGCATTTTTAATAAATTATCATTATCGCAAAGTTTTAAAAAAACATGTTTTGACGAAAAAAAAACTTAATTTTTCACCACTAACGTACTGTAGCTTTACTGTACCACAGACCCCGTGCCGCAACACGACATAATACCCCAAAATAAATCATTAAAATATGATTTAAGATTTTCACGGCCAAAAGTATTTTTGTTATTTGTTTTTGGGGTATTATGCCGTGTTGCGCTAACTCCTTCTTTAGCCAACGTTTCGGACAGCATTGCAGTGTCCATCATCAGGGCAGATGTGTTATTTTAGAAATTAAAATATAGTTCAGCTTGCGGACGTAAGGAGGTTGGATGCGGGCTACTCACTTTTTTTCCCTTTTCACCGGTAAAAAGTTTGTTTGTAATAATCATTCAGTGTTTATAATTTACATCGACAACAGTTTTATGGTCTATAAATTAATATTCAACGAGGCATGATAGTATTGGCAGGTATTGACAGATAAATATCATTACTCCAATTCAGGGCATCGAGAATCGAGTTGTTCCTTCAAATATAGTTTCAAAAATGAACCGGACAATATGACTTAATGAAGTAAGTGTTCAATTATTGCACGATGCTCTTCTTAGCTAATGATAAGTGGGATCTTAAAGATTTTCTGCGTGTTGACGATTTCACAATAATTTCAGTTGATATAATTATTTACAAATTATTTTACGCTCTACTTTGCTTTTAAATTATTTGTTAGGTTTAAAAAAAATCACTTACTGATATCCTGCAAACATCGAACTCACTTTTTTTAGTCTTCTCCATAGTTTGTGGAAGTAAAATAACTATTACAGCGGAAATAATTGATTTTCTAATAGGTTCGATCGTTCGATGGTATTTTACGAGTCGAGTCATAAAGACTGCCCAAGGTTAGTAGAAAATGTATTTAACAAACACTTTTCAACGAACCTTGCCGAGTGCCGAGTCTTCGCAATAGTATCTATCCAGCCAAAGCGCTGAAGTGCCTACCGTTATAATGATCGCGTATGGTATTATTGTATTATATTGTATAGTTTATTTTGCGCTCAGGCCACACTGAGTGGTTCGCTGAGAGTTCGACGAGTCGTGCCGAGTCTTCGCTCGTTTTTTTGTCCGCAGCCATCTTACTTGGGAGTGAATGGGAGTAGTGCGTCGTGTATTTTCTAAAAAAATATTTGTTCGCTGGTGCCAGGAAATCATAGTGGTTCCTTCATACCTCGATGGCTTGCCTGAATACTTTAAAATTAGAAATAAAGACTCTGGAGCAAGTTTTCCCCAAAAATCATGAAAGGTTTCAGATAATGTCAGCCAGTGTCGATGAGCTCAGTTGTAGATTCGTAGGCAAAAACGGCAAAAAATATGAAATACACGCGAATATTACAGTAAGTATTAGCGTTAATTCTAATATTAACACGATTCGTACGATGTCCTTTCGTGTTATCGTCGATTATAAGAGCAACAACCTCCGTAAATGCAGACAAAGACAGTTATTTATTATTGGTTTCAGATTGACAACACAACCTACTAAACAATGCATTCCCGTTTCGATAACAAGCTCCTTGAAAAAACCTTATTCCCACATAATGTTGGAAGTATTTATTACTCAATATTATTGTAGATTGCGTGCATTTCTTTAATTTAATCACATTAGCATGTCATTACGATTAATTTAGAGTTTTTCGTGCGTGAGCGTACCTTTGATAATGTGAAAGTTGGGAGTTTTTTTAATCGACCAAAATTTTCAATACTTTTCGTATTTCCAGTTGTTCCTTACGAACGCATTTAAATGTTTCAGTTTTGTTGATTATATTCCATATACTGACGTGCATATGTTCAGCTGATCGGGAATATGCACGTATTTATGTTTAATATTTACATCTGGCTGACTAAAATAGTGTGCAATGATTGTTCACAGCAGAAAGTGCACATATTAAAATAGATTTCCTTTGTTATTGTTGTTATCATGTTAAACAACAATATTAATCATATTATGGCAGTGGTGAAGGAAGCTCAATCATTGTCTACATATGGATACAGTGCAATGTCCTTGGCAGATCTGCCAGGATATGCTCCCTCGAGGACACAACCTCCCTGCCATGTACCTCGAGGTTGTGGGTGTGCGGAATCTCTCTACAGTCAAGTGTAATGTGCAATATCTCCTAATAACTCTAATACCTCAATCCATGAAAGTGCATTCTTACCTATTTTTAAGGTCTAAACAACATGCAGTTTCTAAAAACTCCCTGACACAAAATTAAAAAATATTAGCAAATATGATCTAAGAACTGATTTCAAAGTACAATATCAAACACAATGCAAAATAAAACCAGTAAATAATGTTTCTAGAATTATAAATTTAATTTTGATGACTTGAATGATTAGTCACAGCTCGAGCCAATTTAATAAAAAAATTGTTATTACAGCAGTAAAATGTTTTATAAAAAACTGTAAATATCTCCCTTTACGTTTTTGGTAGTGGAAATATTATGTCATGATAGTAATTGTTATCTACATATAAAATAAAGATTTTTCTTTGTTTGTCCCTTATAAACTCAAAACTACTGGACTGATTTAGCTGAACATTTCAAAGTTTGTTCTTATTAGTGCCAGGAGTGTTTAGAGAGTGGTTTTAATGGTATAAGATAACTCTGGGACACCTGAGGAAGATTTCACGCATTATCTCTCCATGGGAATGAGATACGGAGTCGAATTACTATAGAATGTAGATTTTCTAAAGTAACAATGCGGTATACTGATGAATATACGATGCAAATGTGAATGGTAGCAGAAGTCGGGGACGCCCGAGGAAGACATGGCACGACCAAGTGAATCAGATACTTGAGTCGGACCATGTCAAGAGTCAGAATAATAGAAGAGTATGTATGAATGTGAATGAGGCAAGGAGTGTGTGCCAAGACAGAGTTGTTTGGCGGTCCGTCGTCTCTACCTACCCCTGCGGTGAAACGGCGTGATGGTTGGTTAGTTAGTTAACAATGCGGTATACAGTAGTGAATGGCTGAAAAGTAAGAGAGGCCCGACGAAGACTTATAACATGTTTCTGCATTGGAAAGAGATATGGAGTCGAATTATAGTTATGGTGTAACTAGCTGACGTGTACCCAGCTTTGCTGGGGGTTATCCTTAGGAGATAGATATATATCATTGCGGACTTTTCTGTAGGCCTACACAATCGCACAATTCCATAGTACATTATTTTCATATATCTCATGAGGTTTAGCCAGCGTTAGCAATGTAGTGCCTGAAAATATATTTTTACTTCTTGATTATAAAACATTGACTTTTCTCTACTTTCTATAAATATAATATGCGTGTTTCATATATGTAAACCTTCCGGAAGAAATTCTCTAAATGATAGTGAAAACCCCATCAAAATCCGTTGTGCAGTTTAGAAGAACTAAGTGCACAAACAGACGCGGATAGTGACTTTATTTTTTACTATTTAGAGATGTACTTTTTCAATAGTAAAAACATGGATTTCATGATATTACATAAAGTGAATGGTAGAAGGACAAGAATCGAATAATTATTTGTGATAAAATGAGGCTTACTTGATGAACAAATAAAGAGGTGTGAGGAATGACTTGGAAGTGAATGGTTGAACATGTCGAGGACGCCCGAAGAGGACATGGCACGAGCAAGTGAAAGAAATACTTATTATAATACTATAATAGTATTTCCACTTTTAAAATGCACCTAGTTGACAGGTT
This sequence comes from Hesperophylax consimilis, assembly GCF_061612785.1. Classification (NCBI taxonomy): domain Eukaryota; kingdom Metazoa; phylum Arthropoda; class Insecta; order Trichoptera; family Limnephilidae; genus Hesperophylax; species Hesperophylax consimilis. Next base: position 45,450,911 of record NC_142837.1, read on the forward strand.
CCATTCATAAGTCTCCGAACAACGCCGGGTACTGACGCGTACGGCTAGTTAATAATATAATACACACTACTGTCTGTGTACGAATATGATTTAACACCTGTCACAAGACAGATTGTTAAATAAATAAAATTTCAAGTGCTTCACAAAGTTTCTTCCTGTTTATTGGCAATATGCTCCCTGATAAAATGTCAGTGTGTTGTTTGCTTACCGTGTGCATTTGAAAAACCAACCTAATATAAAATACAGTTAGATTGTCCACAATGCTTACAACATTAAATGAACGCTGTGATAAAAATTACATCAAATTTCTTTTCAAAATTATAAATAAGTGTGTAGAATCTTCCCTCTTGGCCACAATCAAAATCGTTATCCATCACTGTTTACAAAGAAACCCTGAAACATTCCATATTCCTTTTCAATGAAGCATCTTAACCTTCTCCCAGCTTCTTGTGCGAATATATCGACCATGATATAAAAAGTCCACTATAGTGGCAAGATTCCAGACATTTAACTATTTTTTATTTGTTTGTTGTTTTACATACTTTTTGTTTTATTCTTTCATATTATTTTTGTACACTGTTATTTTGGCGGTTGGTAGTTATTCTTTGTTATTTCTTTATGTCTACCGTCTGTATTGTGTACATTATAATAACCCGGTACCCATATCCCACCCCCAAATAACAAACTTGTGAGGTGGGCATAGGAACCCCAAGTGGTTCGCTGTGTTTGGTAACTTAATAAGTCCGTCACTCTTGAACACACCGACTCACAGATTACTACCTCCTGAGTGGAGTTAATTTTAAAATAAATTGTAACTGTATTATTTATTTCAGGAAACATACCCATCAACTCCCCCAGTGTGGTTTGCCGAGAGTGAGGAGACCAGTGTAACCAATGCAGTGCAGATCCTTAGCAACACACAAGGATTAGATAACCATATTATCAACCAAGTGAGTGCTGACTCTGTTTCATATACGTAACTATATGATGTACTTAACCGGCTGGATGTTGTATTAATGGCAGGTAATCTGCAATGCTCGAATCAGTAGTGTGTTGGCAGTCATGCCGGTTGTCAATTATTATCATAATGTCTGTACAGTTTAGAATTATTTTAAACAGTAGTGGCGCCCTCTGTTATTTTCAAAAAGAACTGTTGAAGTTTTCAAACCGCTGCAGCAGGTTTTTCTGCTAGTCTTTGTTTATTCCTATACAGTGATGACAATTTTTTTTTGGAAACCTTTATTAATAATTACAGTGGAATCTCTCAAAACGAGCACCTTCTATAATGAGTAATTCGCGTAGTGAGTAAAACAGATGAAAAATGCTCCCTTAACGAACGACATTTCGCACAAGAAAGGGCAAGTCCCAGTGCGTCAGTCTCTGGTTAGCACTTGTTCCGCTAGCACGTGATCACACATTTTTCAAAACTTTATTCAGTTTAATAACCCTTGCAAAGATGTCTATGAAGAAAAGATGAAAAAAAGACAGCCATAGGAGAATAAAAGTAACTATAGAAATAAAACGTAAAATCATTGAAAAGCGAGACGAGGTGTGAACATGACTGATCTAGTGAGCACATTCAATCGGTCTACATCAAGGCTGCCCAACCCCAGGCCCGCGGGCCACAATGTGGCCCGCGAACGAATTATAAGTGGCCCGCGTGAAGCTACTCAGAACGAGAATCAGCGACGAGAAAAATCTAACCTGCTGAACTTACTTTTTAAACAAAAATACACCGGTATTTGATATAATATTTTGCAAATGGAATCTTGCAGCCACCCCCCCCCCCCACGGAATTCCAAAAATTATTGTGGGGAATCACATATGATGTTTTTGCGTGCGCGGAATTTTTTCCCAGCGAAGTTCCGTAACAACCCCCCCCCCCCCCCATGGATTTCAAATATTTTGTGGGGAGCACTCATTTTGAATTTTTTTTCGTGGGGAATTATGTTTTTATAGAAATTCTCTAACAACCCCCCCCCCCCCATGGAAATAGGAACCGTCAGGTATTCAGTGGCCCACCAGTGATTCAAAATCGTCAATTTCGCCCAACTGTTAAAAAGGTTGGGCAGCCTTGGTCTACATCAACGATTTGCACTTTCTTCGAGAACAAGGATAAAATTAAAGAAGATAGGATAAAATTATAGAAGATAAAGAAGATAGATGCAACACCACTCCGTTACTCCAGCCTATGGACCAGCAGGTTATCTCTAACTTTAAGAAACTCTCCACTAAAATACTCTTCGAGCATTGTTGGTGACTGAAGGGACAAGTCTCACTCTCAGAGAGTTTTGGAAAGATCACTTTCACATTGTTACCTGCGTCAAGATGATTGACAAGGCGTGGGAAGGGGTTACCAAGAGGACCCTCAATTCTGCTTGGAAGAAGCTTTGGCCAAAGAGCATTGTCGAATGTGATTTTGAGGGGTTTGAAACAGTACCTGTGGAGTCTACAGTCAACGAGATAAACGGCTTCCGAAAAGGCAGGATTACTTCAGATGCAATAGCCGCTCTCACCAAATTCGTCTCTCATAATCTTGACATTGGTCGCAAACCACTTGCTGTTTTTCTCGATCTAGCAAAAGCATTTGATACTGTCTCCCATCCCTTACTGCTTAAAAAGCTTCAGCAGATCGGAATAACAGGATTAGCCTATTCATGGTTAGAAAACTATCTAACGAACCGATCGCAACAGATTTAAGGTCAATTAATTCTATATCTCTTTTTTACTATCTGTGTTCAACATTGGCTATTTGAAAGGGGACGAGCTTTCTTTAGAATACACTGTTTATACAAAACATTTATTTTTTTATATCGCTAAATTCAAATGCGACAATGTGACCGTAAATGGTACATTTCTAGATAAGTATGTAGCAAGATTAACCTTACTTATTAATTAAATTTTAAATAAAAATAAATAATGATATAAAATAATCATGTATAATCTTGCTTTTAATATTTTTATTTCTATTTTCTTTAAAATATATTTTTATCAATCCGTTTTATCATTATGTTTATTTCTAATATGGTTTCTACAATAATATGTATTTTAAAAATTTTTAATCTATCAAAACAATTTCCTTTTCCCTTATGTTTTATTATTTGTTCTACAGAATATTATTTTGTTATTCTTACATAAATCATGTACGACTATCATAATACGGGCATGAGCCTAGTATGGTAGTTGAGAAAATCACCAAAATTGTAATCTTTTTATGAAATAATATAATAATCTTCCAACGCAATAAGAGAAATGTTGAAGGCATGGGAAACTGTTGCATCGTACTTTGAGAAGAATCACACTAATAAGGAAGTGACTATGCATTCTACAAATTTATTCAATGATAATGCTGTTACATTTTCACCAAATTTTGTCAAACGTCGGCAAAAACAAATGTCACTCGTAAAAAATAATTAATACTAGGTCATAAATAATGAACTAGTTATTTCGATTTTTTTACTGTTTTTTGCAAATCGAAATCGCATTCCAGGTTGTTATGCTCCTTAAAAATTTATAGGTATGTCATTTTATTTGAATAACCCAAATAATTTTAACTAAAACGCATTATAGTATTTTACATTAATTTATATGGGAAAAATTGTTTCGCTTAACAAGTGTTTCACATTACAGTTAGATTCTGGAATGAATTTGAGGTTTTACTCATTAAGTTATTAAAAAAAATAGATATTCATCCCAGACTTGTTGAAAAGTCAATAAATATCGTACATTAAAATAAAAATGTATATATTTAGCCAAGAAACTATCTAGATCACACCGAGTTCGGTTAAATCTTGCAATCTTGCAGCCAATAAAAGTATGAGTTAAGAAAATGAACGTATGATCCAGTCAAAAATGACCGAAGGGGATAAGGGTCGAATTAGCTCAGTGGTCGAGCAAAGCCCCGGCAAGGCTGAGGTCCTGGGCTCAATTCCTAGATGCGACCAAATATTTTATAAGTCAATGTAAAATACGATAATTCTTTCCATGCCAAAATAAAATACAATTTATTTTTAACGTTTATTCAAATAAAATAACATACTTATAAATTGTTAAGGAGCGTAACAACCTTGAATGCGATTTCGATTTGCGAATTCATTCTTTTTTACTAAAGACATATTTTTTGCCGACGCTTCAAAATTTTGTGAAAATATGACAGCATTAACATTGAATAAATTTGTAGAACGCATAGCCACCTCCTTATTAGTGTGATGCTTCTCAATGTACTGCAACAGTTTCCCATGCCTTCAGCATTTCTCTTATTGCGTCGGAAGTTTGTTGACCAAAGCTTCTTCCAAGCAGAAGCGAGGGTCCTCTTGGTAACCCCTTCCCATGCCTTGTCAATCATCTTAAGGCAGTCACCTCCAAACAATGCTCACAGAGTGTTGTAGTCGAGAGTTTCTTAAAGTTAGAAATAACCTGCTGGTCCATAGGCGTAACGGATTGGTGTTGCATTTATCTTCTTAATTTTATCCTTGATATCCTTTTGTTTATTTATATTGTTGGTTTGCAATTAATGTTTTCATTATAACACAGTATAGTCTCTGCAATCCGAACCTGCTACATATAATCAGAACCTACAGTAATCTGAACCAGCGGATAATAGTTAGAGTCTCTGCAATCCGAACCTGCTATAATCATAACCTACAGTAATCCAAACCACCAAGTGATGGGGGCGGGTGGGTGATTGGAAAGCACAAGACGTTAACCATTAGAGAAAATAAATTAATTTTCACCGAAATTTACATTTTATTATAACTTTTATCAGTATGGACTTCGATGATTCATTGAACTGTCGACTCTATTCACGTAACTGTGTGTATACGTATGTGTTGACGGCCGGCATAGTCCAGTGGTAACGCATTGGACTGCCATTCCGAAGGTCGCGGGTTCGAACCTGGCGTGCGCAAATAAATTTTATTTGATTAATTTGTGTTATTTCACAATTAATTAATTAAAATAATATAAAGTATATTTGCGGCACGTTCCAGAGTGGAAGATACTACCAGTATCGCCCTGGTGTAAGACCACCATTTAGAATTGAAACGTTGCTCCAAATGGCTTTAGCCGTGTTTAGTGACTAGATCTGAATAGCCAGGTACTTCCCCACCTTCCTCTTTCCCTTCCCCACTTACCTTCAGCCTCACAACATCCCCCAATTGGGGATGCCATAGTCTCACTGGCTCCAGACGGGAGCAGTTGGGACTCTTGTGAGGTATTCACTATAAAAAAAAAAAAAGTGTAATAACCAATAATACTTGGATAATTTTAATGCGGCTATTTTTTTTAAATGTCTAACTAACTAACCAACACGCCGTTTCTCGCAGGGGTAGGCAGAGAGGACTGTCAAACAACTCGGTCTTGGCACACACTCCTTGCCTCATTCTCATTCATACATACTCTTCTATTATTTTGACTCTTGACATGGCCCGACTCAAGTATCTGATTCACTTGGTTTTGCCAACTGCATTCAGTCCTCCATTAATGGAGTTACCTGCGTTTACCCATCTTTCAATATCTGTCAGCCTTCCCATCTCTCTAGAACATACTTCCTAAATACACAAACTCATCCACCTGCTCCAAGTATTCCTCATTCACAACTATATTGCACACTGTTTTCGTACTCTCGATTTCAAACACCATTACTTTAGACTTACTTACATTCGTCATTAACTCATTCTTCATGCATACTTCGTTCATCCTAGACACGAGAAACTATCTAAAATGTTTCCTGATAAAAAGAGTAACCGTTCAATTGAGCCGTGGTACGGTTTACCATGAGTCGTGTGAATACGGCTCATCAAAAAGAGCTCAATTGTGCAGCTCTTTCATGAACGACTCATCGCTATTCTGCACTAGTATCCCCAAAAGCTGCAAAGTTAAATCTGTCAGACTGTATGTACTTGGCCAGGTGGAGTGTTGCCCTAATTAAATTATGTGTTATTGTTTTTAGGTTGGAATATTGTTAAGAGAACTATGCAAACTGCACGGAGTACCGGAACCACCAGATTTAGACGGACTCAAAATACACATGCACATGTTGGTTAGGCACAGGTAAATATCAATCATTTTAATAACCATAAATGAATTCGTAAAAAACATGCTGAAATTGTTGTAATTGTAAAAGAACAAGAAGCGTCACCGTTGGTCAATAAATCTAAATATTTATGTATGTGTAAGTACTGACATGGCAATAGGTTATAATGATATTTGCCTTTGAAACAATTGCAGTATCAATACAGTTTAGAAAACAATATAGTAAGGCAGTATCACAGGTAATTCCAACTATTGTATTAACATCAAAAGTAGCTCTTTTCACAAACTAACACAGCGTTGCATTTTTTCTTTTCATAAAAGGTATTAATTTAAATGACATTCTATGAAGATACGTAGGCAGATATTTTTGTTGTATCCACAAAAAGAAAATCAGACTGGCTCGAGTATCGGAGTTCCATAAATCTGGCTTCCAAGAAACTGGGCGTCGTGTATAGGTCTAGCAGATTGAATTCGGAAGCCACTTCTGGGTTCGAGCCCCAAAATACCTGATGAACATATTTGATTCTGTGTAAAGGAGGACAGTTTGTCTGATTGACGGTCCGTTGTTAAAAGACTGATTGCCATCTCTAAGGCACAGACGCGATGTAGGCATGCTACAGAATCTGTTCTACAGATATTTCAACTGGTGCATGTATGCAAAACTTAACAGACACCAGCGGAATTGAAGCACAGTTGATTTGGCTTCATGAGACTGGGTCGTTTATGTGTAAGTCAGCTTGCATGTGGAACGATCTACAGGCATCTGTTTATACTCTTTAGTATAATCCGGGTCTCTTCAGGACCTGCATTAATAAATCCCTTCACTGAGCCCCTACCTAACCGCGTGGCGATATAGTTCCCCCGTCTTTACACTGCAGATAGGGATGTTCTTGTAAGATATTTTATAAAGATGTTTCCATGCATATTTTTATAACTTTGTAGAATTTCAAAAGGTTTGGGTTTAGATATTTGTGTGGAGGTTTATTTAATGTCATTGGTACCATAAGCAATAGTCGCATGTCACTGTTAAATTTTTTTTTAAATAACAATTAAATGTGACATTAGATTGTAGAATGTGATCAGAAAGTATAAAATGAATATAAGCTCTTGAAGGATTTAAAAGTAAGACATACAAGTACATACAAGCAAGACAATTACAATTCGTGAGCATATTATAATTCTTGATTTCAATTTATTTTTTTCTCTCCACACGCTTTCTTCCTTTTATAACAATCTCAGGCGAAATTAATTAATGATATTTTATGGATATACGCAGGGCTTTTTTTTAAAAAAAAAAGGTGCCGGAACTCACTTCATGTCAATCTTTTTACTAAATAAAATTATATTCAAATGTCACTTAAATGAAATTTAAAGGAGCTATGCCACGAAGCGAACAAAAAAAGGTTGATTTTTACGATATTTATTTTTTTATTTTAGTGAAGACTAAGCTACAGAAACAATAAAATACATACATTATATTTGAAATATATTTTACAAATAATACTAAATTTAAAATATAATTGTAAATACATATGTAATGTATTTATTTATGAACTTGAATAAAAGTTTAGAGTGATTTCCAAAGTTTTTTCCAATTCTCGTCTGATACATCATCTCGATTCCTTTTCTTAGTGTTAGAGTCTAAGGCCGAATGTCTTCCTTTAAGTAACCACCTATCAACATATTTTGAAGGATCGAAAAGTGTCAAGGGTGGTCCCACGAGTTTGATGAACAAGAGTGCCGAAACTGTTTTAGTGTTTAACGAAGCTCTTGTTGGGGTAATAATAAGATTCATTTGCGAAAACCCCCGTTCACATTCACTTGAAGAAATGGGAATAGAATTCAGAGCATATACCAAACGCAAGAGTTTTTCAGAATATGTCTTTTCGAGAATGTATTCGCGAAATCCACGAATCATTTCTCGTTCATCTAGTTGTAGCCTGATCGAAATGTTTCTAATTTCCATCTCTCCAAATGTCAACCGATTATCAATGTCTTCAGGCCAATATTTTTGGTCAAGTACGCGAGCCCAAAGTGCAAACTCGACATCTTTATTATCTAGCAGCCTTTTTTCAATCGACGTTTTCAACGTGGAATAAAATATTTTCGGATCAATAGGAGGATCATTTTTAGAAACTTTTTCGTGAAGTAAAACTCCACGAAAATGCAGATTGCTTATAGCAGCTGCAGCACATTTATAATAGGGTCCAAAATTCTGTTTTCTTTCTTCAAAAACTTGAACGAGTTCATTTATTTTTCGATTTGCAATGTAAAGGTTCACATTGCGATTTTGTAGATCCAAACTAAGTTCCGACAATTCTTGGAGAGCGTCGCACATCAATGCTAGATCCAATAAAAATGCTGTTGATGTTATTTTGTTCTTTAAGCCACTGTAAGTACACTTGTCATTTTTATCTCTTGTAGGGTCATTCATCGCTTCTTCAAAATGACGCACAAGGGATTCATAATTATTCCACACAGCCGAAACTGAACGAAAACTAGATGCCACCCAACGGGTACTTAAAACTCTTCCGATTTTCAGTACCTCAACGCCTAGTGATTCTGCACATAAATGCAACTCTCTATTATTTTTCGGCGACGCATGGTATAAAACATAAAGTTTATCAATAAATGATTTGAATCTATTGATCCCTGAAATTTTCTTTACAACATCACTTACTGATAATTCTAACCTGTGATTAGCACAATGCCAAACTATAATTGAAGGAAATTTTTCTGTCAGCAATTTTTTCACTCCATTTTTAGAACCTAACATCACAGCAGCGCCGTCGCATGCAACCGAAACTAAATATTTTTTTAAATATTCTTCTGTCATCCCATATAAATCAAGAGATTGGAGTAATGATTCAAATATTCCTTTTGCCGTTACGTCTTTAAGTTCAATCAAATCCAAAAACAAATTAATTGGTGAATTCATTCCAACACTTTCGACACAGCATCGAACATACACAATGAGGGTGGTTTTTTGGCTTATGGTGGTAGACTCATCAATTATCAAAGAAATTATATTTTTCGACTGAACAATTTCTTTGAAAACATTTTTTCTCATTTCATCACATATATGATTTACAATGTTGATACATGCGTTAGTGGAATGGAGAATATGACCCATTTCGATCCCATTTAGTTCTTGGAGATTAATTTCACTTTCAAACATATTGAATGATTGATTTTCCTTAGCTACTTTATATGCAGTTCGAAAAATGTTTGCTGTTATTACTTTTTCGCGAGATAACGATTTTAAAAAAGTATTTTCAATCCGCTTATTTTTGGCTTCAGAAATGATTTTTAACGCTGCTTTGTGTGCAATAGATCCTCTGTGATCGAAATTTTTTTTTCGAAGTGACCCCAATTGTAGCTTCCTCTCTTTCCCAGAATACGTAATTTCATTATTGGCCCATTCTTTGGATATTTTCATTCCCATTGTCGTTTCAGTTCCAAGAGTTCCAACGTTTCTGCAAATTGTGCAGCCAAGTTTCATTTTGTGTACGTTCAACCATTCGTTTTTTGAGCAAAAATCGTTTTTTTGATCTAATGACCAGCAGTCTGGCCAATCGTTTTGAGTTCGACCTTGATCCCCGAGATCAGCTCGAGATGATTCAGGAACATCTACATGTACCGATATTTCCATATCTTCTGTCATCGTTTCTGTTACTGTTTTGAGCTTTTTATTTACGGAATCGGCGCCGCTGCCGGTGGTTGAGAAGTAACAGGAAATTTTTTTCATATTTAAACTTGGAGTTGCACTAAATAATATATAAAACAACACGTAATCGTAACACAAACTGACTAAACAAACGTAAATAAAAATATACGCAGATGCCGCCATGCGATAAACGTCAAACCATAAATAAATGCGTCAAACTGTCAAAATCATAATACGCAAAGACATACGTATGAAGCTAGTTACATACGCAGGTTTGCTATTTAAACTATACGGTTACTTCACTATTATCATTTTAACGAATTATTATTGTAATTACTTAAGCGCAAATATTTTTTCGTTTAATTAATTTTTAAATAAAACCGTGAAAAAAGGTGCCGGAACGCCGTTCCACCGCGTTAAATGGAAAAAAAAGCACTGGATATACGTAATAGTTATTACAACTATGTAATAACGAAAAATATCCTTAACTGTTTCTTACTGTACTGTGTATGTCTTAATAAATAAAAGACATACGTAGGTTAAATTAAAGTTGATTTTATAGCCTTCTTGTACCTACCTTCCATGCAGTTAAATAGATCCGCCACATCTGCGTGTCTATTACTAACTTCATGTAATCTAGGTGCAAGTGAGTGTTTTAAAAGCTCACTCCTGGTATTGTTACACTTAAACAGGATTTTGGAACGAGTAGCTCTCGTAGGTAAAAGAAACTCAATGCGAGTTTAAGTAAATCAGGCCTGTCTATACTACCTTTTACAATTTTAGGTTGTCATATATATTATTATATCTCAGTGTCTGTATTGAATAAATAAGTAATGACGTTGTGTAGGTATTCAAAAGAACGGGAAAACAGCAATGGAGACGGCGGGGCGGGAGAGTCAGGAACGGAAGAAGAAGAGGAGATGGGCGGAGAGTCGGACACGGACGGAGACGAGGACCTGCCGCTGGAGATGGAGGAAGTTCCGCGCCCGCCCAAGAAGGAGGAGATGGAGGTGGAGCACTTGGCCACGCTGGAGCGCCTGCGACAGTCCCAGCGGCAGGACTACCTGGCTGGCTCTGTGGCGGGGTCCGTGCAGGCTACCGACCGTCTCATGAAGGAGCTCAGGGACATCTACCGCTCCGACTCCTTCAAGACCAACATGTACCTCATAGGTAACGCATACCACCAACCAATATTTAGGCCCACATCGGCAAACTACGTTACATGCCCATTTCAGTCGTAACAATGTTTACCACATCGGCAAACTACGTTACATGCCCATTTCAGTCGTAACAATGTTTATCTGAAATACAGGGTGTAACAGCACATATCTGAAGGATTTTAACCAACTATTCCTGAGCATATTTTCAGTAAGAATGTAGATGTCAGAGTCTCCATCTTCTATCTTCGTGTCACCTGTTCCTATACTTCGTTTTACTTAACTTAATTTCACTTTTTTTTTTATTTTTTTTTTTTATTGTTTAACTTATAACATTGTTACATTGTATATAAAATTAGGTAATAATAAGTAATAGTGTAAAACATATGTTGTTGAATTTCTACTCCAATGAAGAGTGCTAGCTCTTGAGCTTGGCGTAGGAGTTATTTGACAATTATTTCATGTTTATATCAGTAATTAACATTATTACAGTACAATAAATATAAACTTAAAAGAGGATTGTGACGTTAATTTTGGTTGTAACATGAATTGAAGTTATAACATTTGATAGGTGATATTAATTTTTTTTAAAGATAAATTTGACCTTCTTTTTGAATAAAATAAAATCTGGTATTTTTTTCACTTCTTCGGGAAGACTATTAAAATATCTTATGCCTTTGTAAATGTAGTTATTGTGCATTTGTTGTGTTGAAAATAGAGGAATTTGGATGTTAGAATTATGCCTTAAGGATGAGTTAAATTTAAGTTTTTTTACTACAGTTTCTTTATATATTTGTAATATTGCATTATATATTTGTAATATTGCAGAACTTTATTTTTGTAATATTTTTATTTTTTGTAATACCTGCATTAACTGTAAAGCGCCCCTGAGGTGTATCTCACAAAAGCGGCGCTATACAAATTGTCCAATAAATAATGGCATAATAATATTTTTTCAATTAAAAACAAACAAATAAAAGACATTCCATCACACTTCGCTACTTAGTAGCTGGGTACAGCCTAGCGAGTCACGTGCTACGCACTACGTCTCGTTCTAGCAGCACGGTAACAGAGGAGAGAGAGCGCATATGTGATCAGTGGCGACGTGAAGTAGAAACATTATAGAAGATCAGTGGAAAAAGTACCCAGTGGATATTTATTTTAAACAGTCTTGTTATTATACTCATCATTTGCACAATTTGATGACAAGCTGAAACGAGCTGAGAATTGGTGTTTTTTTTAACTAAACATGAACTCCATAAAACCCTTTTCAGGCTCTAAGTTAGCACTACATTTTTGTTCAATTTATCATAGTTCTAGTTTATGTTATCCTTTATTCTATCACTAGTTGAAGTCCCCGACGTTGCACGGGCTTTCCCCAAAGTTTTTCGAAATCAGGCGTAGACAGTGACCTTCCTCTTGTCAGGTATAATCGTTCTGCCACTTAGTGAATTGCATTGTTGTCATTGGGAAATCATAATTACTTAGTCAGTTGTGACAGGAAACAGACGAAAATTTATGTCATTGAAGAAGAAGATAATACTATTATTATTGATATTATAATCTAAACAAAACATGAAACAGTACAAGACACAGAAAAATAAAAAGATAGCAGTGACAACTAGGTATAGAATAGGCGGGTATTTTTTGCTCTGCGCTACGCTTTCTCTGTGAATTCCTTTAATTTGTTTTAAATCACTACATATATCTTCGAAAATAATTAAAATATTTTAATGAAAATTTCTACGTAGGAACTCATATGTAGGAAAGTATATCCAAGCTATAAAAGTACTAAACGAAAATCGAATATTATTTGAAATGCAACTCAATTAACCTTGTAATATGTTTATTACAGTCGGCCTATCGGTATTTGCCTATACGTGCTTTCTTTAAATACGCCCGACATCTCTCGCTCGCTTGCATATATGAGTTGAGTGTGGCGGAACAGAGATAGAGATTCGAATCAGGTGTCACGGTCATAAAAACCCTCATTCCAGGAATTGAATTATTATAATAACAAATGATGTACTATCCTTTTGTTGAAATACCGATTGAAAGGAAAGGTACGAAGATAAATATAAAAAGAAGACTTGCATTATGATTCGATAATTATGTACAAATAGTTTTACAAAGAGATTGGTATATAATATTGATATAAAAACATTGAATAATTCTGTCTTTTCTGCCATTGAAATGAGGCCGGCGCAAAAGGTAGAACTACCCTTCCCGGCGTTAAGCATCAATCGACCGAACGGGTAAAACTATCTTTTCCGGCCGAAGTGTGTTAACCAACTTGACCATTGGGACATAAATTGTCATTAAATATAATTTGTCAATCTCACATTTCAAATTATAGTTATAATAATAATAATATTTGGCTAATTTATATAGCGCCGTTTTCGTGAGAAATCACCTCAAGGGCGCTGTACAAATATATTTCTTAAATATTTAATACTAGAACTACTGACTTATCTCTAAGACTTATATCTAGTGACTTACGACTAAGGCCTATAACTACTATCTTAACGACATATACACGAGTATTTACATATTTGGCAACTTACAACTAAAATTAAAATTAACAATTTAATCTTACTAACGCCAGAAGAAGAAGGAAGTTCTATTATATTAGGGTGGATTTATTGTTAGCTGGATATATTATATGTTAAATGAATTAAATTAATGAATAAAATCAATCAATCACCAATCTTAAACGCATTTAGATGATTCATCTGCCAACAATTAAACCGATTAACTTGTTATGTTCCCGCTGATATTGTCCATTGTCCACTGGTAGGCAAGTCAATAGCAAAATTGAATGAACGGAATCGCTAGATAATGTAACAATTACGGTATAAAAAAAAGAAAAAAAAAAGAAATATTTGGATAGAATGACGGATTTATGGAAATGAGTGTCTGAAAAAGTGAGTTTTTAGTTTGGATCTAAATTCTGTTGGGCTGGTTATACATCTCAATTCCATAGGAAGTTTATTCCAAGCCTTGGGGCCGGATACTCCGAATGCACGATCACCAAACTTAGTGTTCGGATTTCGCTTAGGCTCTTTCAACCTTCCAATTGCAGATGATGTCGCTGATCTAAGAGTTGACTGCCTTAGACCAGTATTTTCCGGAATGCATAGCTCAGTAATATACGGTGGCGCCATTTCGTTGATAGCTTTAAACACCATCCAGCATAGCTTGTACTGGATCCTTTCAGGACACTTCAGCCAGTGAAGATTTCGGAGGTGTTCCGAAATGTGCGAAAACTTGGGTACCCCGGTGATAAGCCTTGCTGCGGCGTTGAACACTGATTGTAGTTTATCAGTTTCGCATTTAGGAAGATTTGCATAAATGCCGTTGCAATAGTTAATTGTGACTGTTAACTTTTTATTTTTCTGTGTGTTGTTCTGTTTCATGTTTCGTTAAGATTTATTAGTCCTCTTCATCAATGAAATATTACATTAATGGGTATAACCTTCAAAATAAGTTAAAAAGAAAAAGTTGTTCCTAAAATATAATTATTTTTTTAATGATAAACTAATGTTTATAAGACAAGGTTTCACAAAGAAGGTGCGGGTTCAATTCCCATCGGCGACATTTATTTTTACTCAGCACCAACAAAGCCTTTCCTACAAAAATAATGTTAGTTGTTTACAGGTGAAAAAATATGATAAGTAGTAATTGTAGATTGAAGTAATAGTACATATTGAATTATTTGGCGTGTTGGAAATAAGCCGATGTAGCTCAGTGGTTCAGAGCACCTGACCGGACATCAGAAGGTGCGCGTTCAATTCCCGTTGGCGACATTTATTTTTACTCGGGAGATATTTTCAATTTTTATTGATATTTCAGGCGACTAATTATTGCTTATAATAATTTGTTATCCTAAAATTTATGTCTGGAAAATTTGTGTTGAACTTGCATTTTCAGTGTGCTTTAAACATGTACTTCCTTGGGATGTGCTTGATTCTGATTAAATATCTTGTGGGTAAATTGACACCACCCATGGTACATAATATAATAATAAATTCTCTGATGGTTTTACATTTCGCATCCTGTAAAGAGGTTTTAAATTCAATATTTAACTATTATTATTATTTAATGAGTAGGCAGCATTCTGTTGACACACTCATATCTGATTTCACAATAAGTTTAACACTAATTAGAGTTGTTTTAAATAAAATAAAATAATTTAATGCTTTCTTCTCTCCAAATAAGAATCTAACCGAGATTTAAACTGATTTATATGAATAGCATGGATTACATGTTGTGAAAGTTTGTTCCATGCTTCCACTACTCTATATTTGCAAGGAAGTGTTTCCTAGGATTGGATGCAAGGGTGTCCATGGAGATTTAGGCAACTATAATTTCCAGATAAAATTTTGAAAGTCTCAATCAAATCACCCTTTACTCTTTTTTCTTTTAACGTTGGTAATCTTAGTTCCTTGAGTCTATCTTTATATTGCCGGTCTTCCGTAGCTCATGATATGTTTGTAAATTGTCTCCGTACTCTCTCTCTATTAGATCTTATATCTTTTGCAAAATATAGACTCTGTATTTGGAAAGCATATTCCAGGAGAAAAAATTCAGATGTTTTGTATATTTTTAATATTATGTCCGGTGTTGGATCAAAGAAGGGTTTCCTGATAAGTATGTTATTGAATTTGCTCTTTAGACGATCCTAGCGATATGCAAGAGACGTTCTAAGAGTTCTCGGAAGATGTGGGCCTCGGTAAACTGCATCCAGCGCAGACACATTTGCTGTGATGATGGACAAATAGGGCCTAAATAACTTCAACTAAAAACTTCAGAACACGATAACTCTTTGTTCTGTTATTACATTCCTGAATCAGGTGACTCCCGGTGCCATCAACTGGCTGAATAACTTGGGCATCTCACTTTGACCTCCAGCATATGAAGAAGAACCTAAGTATTGATAGAAGATGTGTGCTTGTTTGTGTGTTGCAGAGCTGGTGAACGACTCCATCTATGAGTGGAACATCCGGCTGAAGTGCGTTGACCCCGACAGCCCGCTGCACAATGACCTGATGCTGCTGAAGGAAAAGGAGGGCAAGGACTCCATCCTGCTCAACATCATGTTCAAGGAGACATATCCCTTCGAGCCGCCCTTTGTGCGTGTCGTCTACCCTATCATCTCGGGTAACAACCAATACATACTACATACAACCATCACATCTAGGATGCCTTCTCCAGGGTTTTTTGAAACGGGATAAAATACTCTTTCAAATTGAAATTATTAGAAATAAACATATAATTTTTGATATTAAGCATAATTTTTTTTTTTAAATGGCCCACTTACGTATTCTCATCTAAACACTGAAATTAGTGATGATTAAAGATTAAAAATTATTACATAAACGTATCGTAAACATTACTGTCACCTCATTTTTTGTCATTTCATATAAAAATAATAAAAAATTCACAAAGTTTCATAAATTTTTTCTTAAATTGCAGCCGGAACCTTTGGTTTCATAGATGTGTACATTTTAATTATTCTGTGGTCAATTTCTATATTTGAATATAAAGCTTGGTGCTTTCTCTTTCTAACGCCATTTAGTTCATATTTCTATGACGGTAAGGGAGACAACGATTTCTATGAAACCTTAAGAGCTGTTTGTTCCTAAAACTGAAGCCTGAGGAGTTAACAAAACAAAATGTTGAAATTTCTTATTTAAATTTATTAAAGAATAAATGAGGAATGAGTGAAATAGATTGTTTTCGCTGAATAAACAAAGAACAACTCTGGAAGTCTCATTGGTAGTAAAGTGGTGACTAACTTGTAATTATCATTGGGTTGTTGCTAAAGGTTGAGTTCATAAACAAATTGACCTCTTCTGCATAAACTAGTGCATCTTGAAAATTCATTATTTCCAGGAGATCAATTTAAATAATATTAAGATCACTGTAAATCTAACCAATTCATTCAAATTATTACAACTACAATAGTTCTTTCAGGAAGACTCGAAATGTATGTACGTATTGTTTAAATCAGAATCTTTGAGAAATCAACGGTTGAATTTTATTTTATTTTTTTACATTATACCAAAAAATACAACTAATTATATATTTCTTCCTTGTGATAATAAATGAGCAGAATTATATAAAACAAAAACCATTATATATTATCCATCTATATAAATAAAAATGTAAATGTTAAAAATCTTAAATCTCCAAAAGTTATTCACCGATTGCTTTGAAATTTTGACACAACGTTGCGTTCAAATACGCACTTGTTTTTATATACCTATATTATATAGATGTCACCTGTGACAGGTAAAAACATGGTTTTTTTTTAAACAGCGCCATCTGTTGGACAAACATGCTTTTTTAGAAAAACAGTGCTCTGTTGGATGTAAGAGCAACACCCGCTATTGTTTGTCTATCTGCACAGACAGACTGAGCTACAACAATGCATGCTGTACAGCTAGTTATATAATAAGAAGACAGGATTTAAAACAAATTAAATTCATATATTATTATAAATATATATATATTCAATATATTATTATAAATATAATATACGGTTTCATGCTCATACCGCGAACCTCCAGAGGGATGATAATCATCAATTTATTGTTGATGAAATTACTACAATTGTAAGAATACAGAACACATTGTACTCATTCCCTCACCGTTCTAACTGTGTGTCTATTGTGTGTAGGCGGGTACGTGTTGGTGGGAGGAGCCATCTGTATGGAGCTGCTGACGAAGCAGGGCTGGTCATCTGCCTACACGGTGGAGGCGGTCATCATGCAGATCGCCGCCACGCTGGTGAAGGGCAAGGCACGCATACAGTTCGGCGCCACCAAGCTCGTTTCGCAGGGCCAGTACTCGCTAGCGCGCGCACAGCAGAGCTTCAAGTCGCTCGTGCAGATTCACGAGAAGAACGGTAACTTACTTACATCTACTTACTACCTTTTACTTCTCTTGCTATACTGCCATGGTAAGTTAAAACACACTGTGTTTTTACTTACCACGGCAGTACAGTTCCACTAAACAAGAGTCAAAATCCAATTTGTCTTCTATATCCTAAAACTGCGTACAATTTAGGTACACAGCTTCAGACGAATTTGTAAAGTGGACTATAAATACTAAATTTAATGAAAATGATGTTTGATGAAATTGGATGAAAGTAGATGCAAACAAGGAAAAGGATAACCAAACATAAGAAACAACACCAACCAGTTTCGAAGACAATCTTTTTCTTCCTTCCTGCTCGAAACAAAATAACTGGATTTTTCACTTTCTTTCATTCCATTTTTCAAATAGTTTCAAACTAAAGCCGGGTTCATCTGTTCTCACTGATTTATTCCATAGATTCTATGATCATAGAATAGATGAGGTGGGAACCCAGCTTAAGTAGTGATGGTTAGAAAAGGTAGGTACTGTGGAAAATTGACACAAGGGGAACCAAACATGTTCTCAATACATATTCAAATATCAAGGAACCTATTTAGGTTTATCCGTAACCCTATCTTTTATAGCCTAAATAAAATAAATGATTCCTCTGTTTGCCACTTTTCCAAGAGACTAACCACTAAATGTGTTTGTTTGTTTGTTTCAGGATGGTTCACGCCACCGAAGGAGGACGGCTAGAGCGGCCCTGTGCGGCCCGCCTTGCTCGCCGAGGGTAGTGAACAGACTAAACAGTTAAAGTGGACTGTGTATTATTATCCATGTGTCATCATTATTGTATTTGTTTAGGAATAAACTGTTTGGGTGCGCTCCCTTGAACCCAGCCAGCAACCAACCAGCCAGGTTCAAGGGAGGCACCTCTGTATTGTGAACACATTATTATATCTTTAGTTCTGAGCATTTCTTATTGAAAATAATACAATGCCTTGTGTAAAGAAAGAAAAGTAAACGTTATTGGATGGACTTCACACGCGGTCACGGTACAGAAGAAGCTTGTGCCGAGTGGCTGCCACGAAGCTGTGATATAATAGTTCATGTTGTCTCAATCAATCAGTCAATCACCCTCTTGTAGGATCTCTAGCGGGAGAGGGTAGCAAGCGGGCTTGGCAGACTTTATATAGATTATATTGGAGGAAGGAGTTAAGGACATGTAGAATTATGCCGTGTTAGATAAGCGGGGAACGTCCTTAGATAGAATTGTGTAAATAAATCTTTTTTTTATAATGTAAATTTATCTTTGGTAAGGAAATGTTATTGTGATTTGTTATATTACTGTACGGCCCTTCTTACACAGGGATACGAAAGTATCCAATACTACCGGACTACCGCCGTATATCTTTGGCACATGTTGCCGATGTTTTTCATCGGTGACGCCAATCTCCCACGACCAGCCGGTTGAGACTTTAAACTTGGCGGAGCAATTAATGAATATTATGTCAGACATTTTGTAACAATGCGTGCGCTTTAGATCAATGCTAGAAACAAAAAGTGACGGACACAGCAGTTGTGAGTGAGGAATGCTAGTTTTGATGTTTTGAAAGGTGGTGGCGACGCGGGTCTCGTGATTTCAGTAGCGAAGAGTAGGGACGGTGCACGATAAGTTGTTTGCGACGTGAATACATAACATCAATGTCGGATACTTGTGTATCCCTGTGTAAGGAGGGCCAAACTGTACTGCTGTGGAGGAAATACAAGTCAGTTATTTCCTAGATTTAATGTTGTCTCTTAGTTCTGACGACATGTGTACGGTTTAGTTTGTTAGCCACTTACTAGTGACTAGTGACTACCGACCACTGACCATTAGCACACCGATCCTTCACTCTGTCCGCATTGCTCTCTCTGCCTCCGCTCCCAAGGTAGGCCGGGCGACACAGATCTCAAGTATTTATTGTATTGTGGAAACATTACATTGCCGAGGTGAGGAATCCAATTGCAGACGAAAAGATTATATTGTAGGCTTTAATATTACATGGACTAAAAGCATAATTTAACTTCCCGTAGTGTACGAGGTAACAGTAAACTTAAGGCGGAGATCAGCTAACAATATTAATTATCAGAAAAGGAAACTTCAGACAGGATTTGTAATAATTATTTATTGAAATTAAACTCAACCGGGTGTTTGCATTATTTTTGTTATGTATTCTGAAATGTTATTTTATGTAAACTGAACCAATTTCAAAAGAGAGTTGTCCGAGTTCAATGATTGGTTGATGTTTTGAAACTGAGATTCCAATAAATGTTTTTAAAACAGAAATTTGTACTTCATCTTCGTTTTCCATGCCACAAATAACCCTAACCATGTTTGGTAATATGTATTAACCTGTACACCACTCGACAAATCAGCTACGACATTTACCATCTGGATTTTAACATTTTTATTTTTCATTTAAACACTTATTTTTTTAATAGAAAAATAAAATAATTTTATGTTTTTTTATTACAATAACATAAATGGTGTAAGCTATGAACCCATCCCATACTAAAATTATGGTCATAATTTATGATGCAGATAAAATTAAATAAAAAAAAACCAAAGCCAGAGAGATATATACAACAGCCTCCACGGTCGACGGGTAAGCCTCTCCACTAGCAACGCTGAAGGTCGCAGGTTCAAATCTCGGCATGCGCTAGTAAATTTTATTTGATTAATTTTGGAAGATGTATACCATATATTATTTTTAAATTAATAAATTGTGAAATAACACAAATTTATCATATAAAATTTACTTGGGCACGCTGAGATTTGAACCCTTACTTGAGATTTGAACCTTAGGATTGCTAGTTGAGAGCCTTACCCCATGACCGCGGAGGCAGTCAAATCTAAAAGGATGTGGAAATTAAAGCAGCCGCGTAAGGGTTCCAGAGCCCCAGTAGGGCTATGGTCGTGGGTTCAATTCCCAGATGCAACAGTATCTTTTCCAGATTTTTCTGTTTCAAACATTGCTAATATTATCTTTAATGATTAATTATTACCAAAGAGCTGGCTGACTCGACATTTCTACATCTAGTCAGGTCAGTTAGGAAATGTAGCAAACACAATCTTTTTAGCCCTGTTTGCATTTTGAAACACATGACTTCACTAATTCAATACATTATATTGAAAAAATGCTTCAGCATTTTATATGCATAACCATCAAATAATAGCAGCCACATTATTAAACCACTTGGCATTCACTTCAAATGCGTGATTTGACAAATAATATTAATTATTATAACTATGCACTTACAGAGTGAAGCTAAATTTACATTACGAAACTAGTTGTGCAAATTTTGTAAACATAGTTTCATCGTGAATTGGTTAGTTTTATAAAACCATATTAGTTTTAATTTTGTGGCATCACTAGGGTCATGCAATTAATTTCCTTGTGTAAAACTAGTGTTGCGGAAATGCTTTTGCTAAGTGGACGCATTTTATTATTGTACTGTTGATAAATAGTTTCGATACCGTTCCAACAGATGTCATTAGTGTGTAAACGTAAGTAATTGATATTTAGTTATAAGATATCTCATTTGATGGCAGTGGTAACACCACATGACAGAGACAACATGTCAGCCATACCCGAATAATTATGAGAACAGCTGATCTCCAGGCAAACAGCTCAGTACGAGCTCCTTCCCGCAACAGAATAACTTAAGAGCCTCCAATTAGATATTCATTGTAAATATCTTACAAAAATAAAACTGCTAATCTGGAACCGGAGTAATTATTATAATATCCTGATCATCTCAAGAGCTCTTATTTATGGCAACGGGTGACGGACCGGTGCCCGTTGATCAGTGTCGTATAAGTTAAGGACGGGTTGTTTCGGAGAATTTGAACAATTCATCAAATTTCAACGTTCATTTTCGGGTTCTGTGAAAGTCCAATTCAAGTTCTGTTATTATATCATTATAGGCTAGTTGCTTGACAATACTGAAATAAAAACAGAACTTGAAAACATCTTTCACAGAACTCGAAAATGAAGGTTGAAATTTGATGAATTGTTCAAATTCTCCGAAACAACCCGTCCTTAGTATGCATGTTTGTTCATGCACCGGACATCCATCCGTTGGCAGAATCCGTACCAGCTGCTCACCCGTTGTCCCTCAGCGGAACGTTACCCTACCTGGTGCAGTGCAGTGAACATCGCCAGCCTATGTGAATGTGATAACGATGCCGGACGAACAGACGTTTTCACTTCCATCTATTTAATTTAAAGCAATTTGAAAAGAAATATGGATCAGAATATTGAAGTGGAGCAACTAATCACTTTAGTGGAAAATAGACCAGTACTATGGGATTAAACAATGGAGAGTTATAAAAATCATCAACTTAAATTAACAGCATGGAAGGAAATTGGCTCGATTTTACATGAAAATTTTGAGACATCATCTGATAAAGAAAGAAATTAAATTGAATTTTCGTTCTAGTAGACATTAGGAACGTGTATTCTCACTAGCTTCTCTATCAAACTGTCGATGTGTAACAGTACACCAAAATCAAGCCTGTGACAGACTATGCTATATTTTCGTGGCTTGGCCTATTTCATTAGTAGTGTATGGCGAGCGATATGCGATATATAGGTCAAGCCATGATACATATAGCACTATGTGTCGTCTACCTTATTTACACATTGCAAAAATAAGCTTGGATGATGCGCTGCCATGGTTGCTGAGAAACTGAAGAATTCACGACACAAAATTTGATGCAATTTCCCTTCACTGTTTGGTGTTGTGAAATTAGTTTTGTAATGTAAATTCAGCTTATTTGATTGCATACCTTACTTTTCTGTTAATTAGAATGTCAGATCGCATGATAATATTACCATATATGTATACATCTAGAGTAGGATTGTGGATTGAGAAATGAAAACAAGAATACAGTGAAAACAGGATATAATCATAAAATATGACAGGACACATCGCCCAAGGCAATGGCAATGTTCTCACCGACGCTGACTAATAATATACATTATAAAGAATCTTGACATTCATAAAGTACCATCACAATACTTTCTCCATTCATTCTAAAATAATATTTCATAAAAATGCTCTTACACAAAACGATTTGAAATTTCATTAAATGTTGAAAATATTGAATTTTCAAAATATAATCTAATATTATTTACAAAATATAGTATATATATATATATGAATTACCAATTTTTACTTTTCTTGTCTTTCGGCAAATCACGTTGAAGAGAATTGCCCTGTGACGATAACAATTGATTCCCCGGGATCTACAAGAAACACTCTGAGGAATCCTAAACAACAATGTACAATCCCAGTCCGGTCTCACACCACTTTCACGCATCACATCCCGGTGTTATTTTATGATCACTACGGCTATGCTTATCTTAAATTATATAATAAAATGTAAAATGAACATAAAGTGCAAACATAAGTATTATTACAAAGGCATTTTGACTATCGATAAGGGATCAACAAACCAAATTTAATGATAAATTACTCGGAACTTATGTACAAGCAAGGCCTTCGCGCCTTATCTCTCGTCGTGAAACTTAAACCTCTTGGGGGAGGCGGGCGGACTGCCTTGGGGGGGGGAACGCTTGAAGCCCGCCAGGCGCTGCTGGCTGATGCAGATGCTGGGCTGGATGGGGATCTCCACAGAGGAGTTGGAGGAACTGTCGGAGAAGTCGTGTCGCGGGGGCAGCACGTCGGGGCTGGCGGGTCCCGGGGAGGCGGGGCTCGAGCAGGCCTCGCTGGGCACGGAGGACGGGGCGATGTCCAAGTGCGCCACGCTGCCATTCACCTCCCCATGCAGTCTATTCTTATCTTCCGTGTTGGGAGCTACAGGTATATCGCCATCATTCATATTTGATAAAAATTCCTCTGGATGCTCTTGTGCGATGACGCTTAATTCTCCCTCTACAACAAAATCTGATTCACCATCTTGAATTATTTCAGATTCATTCTGCTCAATAACGGGTTCATAACTTTGGTCAATATCTGATATGTGATCAGTTACATTATTCGATTCACCGTGGTCAACCATTGCTATTTCATCATTTTGAATGATTTCAGATGCAGTGTCTTCTATTACGTTAGATTCAGTCATTGCCGTTTCATCAATTTGAATCACATTTGATACACCGTCTTCATTGATTTCTGTATCATTATGTTGAGTCATGTCGGACTCGCCATCTTCGATTATAATATTAGACACACCGTGTTCAGTCATTGTCGTTTCATTATCTTGAGAAATTTCTAATGCACCATCATCAATCATATTAGACACACCCTGTTCAATTATTGCCGTTTCATTGTTTTGAGTAATTTCTGATAAACTAGGTTCAATTATTGCCGCTTCAGTCATTTCTGATACATGTTCAACTATATTAGATTCACCATGTTCAATCGTTGGCGTTTCACTGTCTTGAATAACTTCCGAGGCACCATCTTCAATAATTGTCATTTCATTAATTTGGTTCATACCATCCATATCAGACACACCATCCTCTATTACGTTTGTATCAACTTGCTCGTTTATATTTGATTCACAATGCTCGATTATTTCATGTGAAACGTGTTGGATGATATCCGATATGCTGTGTTGGACTACGTTAGATTCGCCAGAGTCAAATATATCTGATCCACCATGTTGGGTTAAAACGGGCATGTTGTGTTGAGCTGTTTCTAAGATATATTGCTGGTCTGAATCTGATTGTTGCGCATTCACATCCGGTACAGCATGATCTGAGTCTCCAATATCAGATACTACTTGTTCACCCATTTCTGAAACATAGCCACCAGGTTGGGGTATGCCTAGAGTTCCGTGTTCATTTATATCTGAGATTGTATCTTCTAATTCAACGGGTATCTCTTGCTCCGTTAACTCTGTTACCTCCGTTGCACTGTGCTGCAAGTTACTGAGCTCTGATGACATCGTCGACACCTCATCTGACTCTGGTTGAGTTAATGACGGATGCACAGTGGGCAATTCTTCTGTAAATTCACTCTCTTGCGATTCCTCAGATTGTGGTTGCCCCTCAGTGGAGTTGCCATCACGCAGGGTGGAGTCATCGGAGTCCATCAGTACCGGCATGGATTTGACAGCAGTCAACGAATTCGGCACTAACTCCTCCGCAGGTGGCGCCTCGCTGGTGTCCTCAGTGAGGAGTGGCATGGATATGGGAGAATAAGTCTTGGTTTGGATTGCCTCCGTAAGTAGCTGCGGATTTTCCGAAGCAAAACTATCAGAGCTCGAGTCGTCCAAGCACGGCATGGATGAAGCGGGCTGCTTTGGTAGTCTTCTAAAATCTTCTCTAGAAGTAGTGTAACTTTTATCATGACTAGGTAACTTGAGTGAATTATCTCTGGAGAAATGCATTTGCTGGTTGGTCTGGCTGACCCTGGTGAGCAAGGAGGAGGATGTTGTGTGAGTGGTGCCCGGCTTGTCCTCAAGGGGCGGAAACACCTGGCACAGCGGCTTGCTCACCTTTGGGGCGATGCGCGGGTCCGTCACGGTGATGGGCAGGTCTAGGGAGGTGGGCACGCTAGGCGGACTCACTCCGATCACGGCCAGGGTGTCCTCCAGCCGTCCCGCCGGGAGCAGCCGTCCTACGTTCCCCCCATCTATTGCCCTCTTCTTGGACGGTTGTTCCAACGCAGACATGATGGGTTTTAAAGTGGTACTAGTTTCTGACACATTGCTGTTCACCGAGACACTGGCATTCAAGCTGTGGAAGTCGGGGCCCAGAGAGTCCATCTCCATGAGCAAGGAGTCTCCCGTGTCAGCCAGAGCCGCAGCAAGGATGTCCTGCGAGTGCGGGGCTTGCTGAGGAGCCAAAGCCGCTAGAAGCTGACGCACATCTCCCTGCAGCAGCAACTGTTGGCCCTCGGCACCGCGCGCCTCCCCGCCCAGCAGGCTCAGCAGGGTCTGTTGGTCCACCAGGATCTGCTGCTCGCCAGCGTTCAGAATGACCCGCTGCTCTGGGACAGGGGGCGGCAGTACCATGGGAACCAGTTGGTTGTTTTCTAGGACCAAGGGCTGGTTGTCGATAGGGGTTAGGGTGCCGTTCTCTTCCATACACAAGTAGAAGGAGTTGGGCGGCCCCCCGAAGTTCTCTCCGGGCACAGCTAGCAACTGCCCTTCAGCGGCCAAACTCGGGGCAACTTCTTCAATGGGAGGGGGGATCACTACTGGGGGCTCTGGTTCTGGAGCCGGGATTTCAGGAGGTTTCTGAATAATTATTTCAGAATTACGTTGCCTCGCATGAGCTTTATGAGTATCTGACTTAGCAGAATGTGTAACATGGAGTGTGCGACTTCCCCTCGTCTCTCCCTTGCAAGTGGAGATGGTAGTGGCGGGGATTAAATCATCCAGGTTACCCAAATCAATGACTGGTTGGGGAGCTGCATTCCTAGATACGGGGTTTGGATACTTCTTAATACCGGTGTCGGCTTTAATTGTCAGGAGTTCCCTCAACTTTTGCTTCTTGGGCGGAGGCGGGGCAGGCTGCGAGTGCGAGGGCACCAGGGAGGGCAAGGCCTTGCGCTTCATGCTCAAAATCTCCGCCTTCTTCTCCACCTGTTTGGTGATGACTTGGGGAGTCTGTTTACTATTGGATGCATACTTTTGCAAAATGAATTTCTGTTGTATTTTTCCCGGACTGCCTTTATTCTGCGACGGAGAAATGATTTGGGTGAGGGATGGCTGGGGCGTGGTAATGATCTGTCCAGTCTTCTGTAAATGCTCAAATTGGGCAGCCGTCAGATGCATCACAGTGCCGGGTTTCTTTCCTTGCAGAATACTGGCAGGGTCGGTACTGATCAGCTTGCCTGTGGTACTCTTGATGAACATCTGGGGGCCCGAGGGCTTAGAACTGGCCTTCAGTAACCCCTGTTTGGGAGCCCTGGAGATGGAAGGGCGGGGGACGGGCATGCTGGTGATGTTGGTGACCTGAGGCCCCTTGGCCTGGCTGGTGACGGGCGAGGACTGTGTGGTGATGAGCTGACCGCGGGATGTGAGGATGGTCTGGTTGGGCTTGGCCGTGAGCACAGTGCGGCCGCGCGGAGGCAGTAACTGGCCCGTGCTGGTGATGAGGGCATTCCCCGAGATGGGACTGAGCAGCTGCCCGCGCGATGTGATGATGGACTGCGAGGTAACGGCAGTGCGGCTCCGTGGGGACAGGATGGTGTGCGAGGTGACTACAGGGCCACTTCCTTTCTTAGGAAACAGTATTCTCTGATGCTCTGGAGTCAGGACTATCTTAGATTGAACTCCCTGGGCATTAGTGAGGATCATGACAGTATTCCCTGTGGGGTCCATTCCAGACCTGTTCTGTATGATCTTTGCCGTGCTGGCGGCTTTCATCTTGCCCTGTCCTTCCTCAATTATGATCTGGGACTTGCCCGTCTGCGGGTTGACCACGATCTTCTGGGTACGGGATCCGCTGCTCGCCCCCGGAGGAAGGATGATGAACTTCTCCCCCTTGGGCTGCTGGGTGAGGATAGTGCCGGAGTTCTTCATTAATGTTTTGGACGGAAGCGGAGGCTCTTCCGACTTGGTGGTAATGATTTTCTGCTCACCGGTGGTTTTGTCCACCACTAACAAATGTTTAGTGGCCCTAATTTTGGGAGACTTGGACAATATATTGGGGCTTGCAGATTTTTCCATAACTGGTTTTATTAAAGCATTCATTTTGGAGTCTCCATATTTTTTTAAGGGGGCGGTAAGCTTTTGGTAATTACTTTCAGCTATTAATTTGGATTTTTCTTTTTTGGCATCTACTGACTCTTTAATGGGGGCAGTGACTTTCACCTTAGCTCGAGGGGAAGGTGAGGGGAGACCTTCAGATAAAACTATTGGAATTTTGTTCAAATTTTCAGGAGTTAAAATCTCTTCGGATAACACAATAGGCATGGAGTTGATATCGAAGAAAGCTTCTTCATCCTGGGGTGGCTTTCCCGCGGGCCGGGACGGGGCAGCCAGCAGCAACGGGGGCGCGCGCGGAGGTCCGCTGCGGCGGATGATGACGCGGGGTTTGTGCGGCGGGGTGCTCGACTGGAAATTGAGAATCTTTTCTTTTCCTGGAATGGGTTTATTTTGTATTATTTTGATAGGGTTCTTTTGTTTGATCGGTTCATCTAGTATTTGAAATAATTTAGAATGTTCTAGTGGGTCATCTTTTATAGATAGTGTCTTTTTGGGAGATTGTGATAGGGGGAGGGAAGGATCACACGGGTCAGCTGGCACGGTTACTAAACTGTCTTCTAAGCTGAAGGAGTCCACACTGGGTAACTGTTCACTTTGCAAGGCCTCGGACATTTGAACCAAAGACTTGGCAGCACTAAAGTTCTGATGGTTCTCTAACAACTTGCTAGGGATGGGGGCTCCAGCCGTGGGCAGGGTGATGAGAGTCTCCGCTATCTGGAGGTCAGATTCCGTGGGGCCCTGCAGTAGGGTTGGCACGCTGTTCGGCTGCTCCTCTTCGTTCACTATCTCAATGGAAGACTCCACCTCGACACGTGACATGCACAGCTCATCATTGTCTTCCATAGTTCCGAGTATATCGTTGACTGTACATGTTTTGGTGACTATTTTTTCTTCCTCTGTGCTAGTTTTAAGTAAATTATCGACAGATTCATTGTCCCATCTATCCTGAACATCATATTCAAGGGGTTCTTTAGATGTGTCTAGGGTATCTGTCTTTTCTTCAACTACCATGTGGTGTGAGAGGGTGTCAGGGTCCGCAGTGCGAGTTTCTTCTGTTGGGTGATGTACTTCATCAACCGGAAGTTCTTCCTTTTTCTCTGTCGGGATCTCTTTGATACTTTCCACATTTTCAACAAATTCATTAGATAAAGTTTCCTTGTCAACAATATCACTTTCACGGAGAGCCTCCGGTTCAACATTAGCTTCAGTCATATTTTCCGTGTCGTATTTCAAGTCAGAATGAGATGTAATATTATCTCCCAAAGAAGCATCCTCCTCCATAGGAATATCTTGAATAGGGGTGATCTCTTCCTGAGAGGATTCTTGAACAGGGGTCACTTCGTCCAGAATGGAATCTTCAACAGAAATAATTTCTTCCTGAAACGATTCTTGAACAGGTATCACTTCTTCCTGAATGAGTTCTTGAGCAGAGGTAATTTCTTCTTCAGTGGATTCTTGAACAGAGGTCACTTCTTCCTCGATGATTTCTTGAGCAGGGGTCATTTCTTCTTCAGTGGATTCTTGAACAGAGGTCACTTCTTTCTCGATGAATTCTTGAACAGGAGTCACTTCTTCCGCAGTGGATTCTTGAACAGAGGTCACTTCTTCCTTGATGAATTCTTGAACAGAGGTCACTTCTTCCTTGATGAATTCTTGAACAGGAGTCACTTCTTCCGCAGTGGATTCTTGAACAGAGGTCACTTCTTCCTTGATGAATTCTTGAACAGGGATCACTACTTCCTCGATGGATTCATTGAGATTTTCTTTCTGAATGGAATCAACAGGGGACACATCTTCCTGAATGGGTTCATGAACAGAGGTCACTTCTTTCGAAATGGATTCATGAACAGGGGTCACTTCTTCCGAGATGGATTCTTGAACAGAGATCACTTCTTCCCGAATGGATTCTTGAACAGGGGTCACTTCTTCCCGGATGGATTCTTGAACAGATTCTCCAGCATGGAGTGAATCTTCCACTTGTGAATAATGCCCTACAGAAGTTTCCTTTTCAGTATTTTTCGGAGGGTCTTCCATGGTATCCCGCACCGGCAGGGAATCTAGTAGGCACACTGTATCTTTAGGAGGAACAATAAAAGGTTTTTCTTTCTCCCCTAGTGCCGCTTTCATTTTCTTGAGCTGTATTTTGGGTGCAAATTTGGGAACTTTAACTTCTGGGGTGACAATGTGCAGAACGTCAGGAGCCTCAGCGAGAGACGGCAGCGGTAGTGGGATGTCGAACTCTGGCGGTTCTTCCATATAGGTCGGAGGTTTGTCCACACTAGTATTATCTGCTACGTACTTTTCTATTGCATCTTGACTCCTAGTGTGTCGACTCCGAAAAAACGTTTTCGTTTTAAAAATAGATTTAGTTTGAGGCTTTTCTTTATCCACTATCCCGCTATCTCTTTCTGGAGACTTGATAAGGGAATCCACAAACTTGGGTTCTGAGGGCAGGGTCGGCAGCGTGGGGACGGCCGTATCCAACAGCAGACTGTTGATCTCCGCGTCGAGCTTGAGGTCCACGGCCAGGATGTTGGAGCGGTTGTCCTCCTCTGCTGGCGTAGGCTCTGCTGCTTCTGCGGTTTCGGGATTCATATCCAATATCTTTCGAGAGCCATCGTCACTCTTGATGGATAACCGGGGGATCTTGCGTCCGATAGTTTCAATTGGCATTTCTTCATCTTCATCATCAAAATCAAAACAAGAGCCGACTTTTCTCTCGCAGCTCTTATTTTCCACATCTTCACTGAAGGACGTCTTTTTATTATCGACATCTTCACTGAGAGAAATCTTTTTATCATCGAAAACCTTATCTTTGAGACTCTCATTGTCCACGTTTAGACTATTTTCCTTCTCATCATCCTTAGTGTCCATCTGTTCGGTGCCGCTGTTAGAATCCTGATGAACGCTGGAGTCATCCTTGCCAATCTGGTTCTCCGTCAGCTTGAGGGTGCTAAGGAGGTCCATGCTGTCGTTGCTGTCTTCACTCCAGTCGGCCAGGAGGGAGTTCTTGATCTCCAGGTCACTCTTGGGGGGCTCCGTGTCCCGTGGTAGAGGGGGATCTGTGTCGCGGGGCAGGGTTGCGGATGTTGGGGCCGCAGGCAGGCGACGGGGAGCCCGGGGCCGGCCGCGAGCGCGGGGGGTCTTGGCCTTGCTGCTGCTGACCGGCGGTCGGGGCTTGTGGCGCTTAGGCGGAGTGTAGGGCACGTAGCCGTCGCTGTGGCACTTGTTGTGCAGCACCATGACGTTGATGCGTGTGCAGGAGAAGGGGCAGGCGTGACAGGTGTAGTGCCCTGAGGCAGGGGCGGGAGTGTGTGTCGCCGTGCCACCCTCCCCCAGCTCTTCTTCCTGTCTGGGTCTAGGCTCCTGGACAAGGATGTGCGCCTTATAATCTGAAGTTCCCTTCAGAAACTACAAAACATCACATTTGTTAGTGTACATATTTTTATTTGAAAGAATTTATAACTTTATTGGAAGATATTTGAAATGCACCACAACGAGAAAAGATTTAAAACAACGGTTTTTACATACTTTCTGAAGGATTCGGGGGTGAGTTATCTTGGGTGTGTACTCGGTATCCGAGGGACTAGTAGATGACTTCACCTTTTGCTTGGATGGTGAACCTGAGAAGAAATAATTTTATAAATAATGAGGGTATTTTCAACGAGAAGAAATAAAATAGGTTCGCAGAATGAGATATTTACCCGGAGTCTTGCGAGCTCCGAAGAGGCCAGTATAATCCACCTTCTGCGGGGGCTGGTACTCTGGGGCTTCCAGGATGTGCGGGTCCCCGTGCGTGCGCTCCTCCGCCTCGCGCACATACTCGGGGAACAGCTCCATGTGAGCATGCTTGGAGCGGAACTGGTCTGTAACAGACAAACAACCACACAAGTTAGCGTGTACATAGGAGATATACACTTAGAGGATTTCATGTCGCTCCACACTCACCCAATCCCTTCTTGATGAACTCATGTTTCTTGCTGCAGTTGTACTTGTAGATGCTATTGATATTCTTCACCAGTTCCCTGAAAGAAGAGCGCGGTGATTAGCGGTACAGTGTACAGCGGTATATTAGCGGTGTGTGTTGTATCACATAGGTCTGTTAAGCGGCAGACTTACAGAGATTCCTCTCTGAAGAACTTGACAACTGCGATGGGAGTCTTCCTGAGGGAGGAGAGAACCTCCGGGGGCACCCTGTCTGTGCCCAGCACCTCTCCCGGCCACCAAGTGGAGCCGAGCTTGACCCAAACCACATCTCCGTCCAAGTACAGGATCTCTGTCTGGTCGCACATCACTTTAGTTCTCTACTCTCATATCTGAAACACCAAGAGCCGTCTTCATAAAGCGGTCGGCGAACCCAGTCCGGCCGTATAACACAACCCCATGTTGCAAACTACGAAACCCAGCTTTGATTGCTATTCGTCCCTTTCAATACGAAAAACCGCCGAATGACACGAGTGTACGAAAAACTATATCAATATTATGTTATAAAATTTAGCTCGCGATAGAATGGCAGCCCTGAGTGAGAGAAATGGCGATTCACTTCGTAAATGGGCAGACCTAGCCGAATAGTTAATTTTAGAAAAACTGAGGTATAACCTTAAGAAATGATAACGATAAATCCCCAATTAATTTGGAAAACCGACATGCACTATACATAACTAAGGGGACAAACGAAGGCAAATAGTTTCGCTCCCACGGGGTACATGTTTTCACCACAGCACTGTTTTGTTGAGCGTCATCAAATATAGCCAACCTTAAAAAATAAATATGAAGTACTGAATTATTATTTTTCACGTTCTGAACTATTTATATAGTCTTTATTCAACATCATTTGAAAAACAGAGCTGTTAAAACTTTAATTTCATCCACACATAAATAATTATGACATTCGTTCAGCTGAAATGCGAATTCAGCTACACGACGCCATTGCGGTGCCACAGAAACTTTGGTATCTTTAAGTTGTTAAACATGATTAAAACCATATTTGATGTCTGAATTCAGTTTTTTCCAGCCTACTAAGTTTTCAGTAGTTACTTAACGAACCCGAATATTTTACGCTGTCAAATAATCAATTGTTTGACAAATAATTTCAGTGGTGAAGATACTATTTCTGATTTTCAATAAAATAGAGATACATCATCATATCGAAATTGATGATCACTGAAATATTTAATAGCGTTATTTCCCGTTTATCAAGGAGTCCATTCAATTTATTGTTTAAGTAAAGTCACACTTCGTAAAAAAAATGTTAACATTTTTTTGAAAACCGCATAAGAATTCCTACTGCTCCCAACCGTCTGGAGCCAGTGATACTATAAACGTAAACGTATGTTAGTTGGAAGTATTTAGTTTTAAGCCATAGTAGTAAGTCGTAAATATAGCAATACTGTGTATTATGTTAGAACTTATGAAAATACGTGGCTTACTTTTGGCATTAAAGATTTTGATAAACTTGTCAAATTTCACCTGACGCTTAATACGCAAAAAATAAATTATATGACTGCGTAAGTAAGCAATTTACACAAAACGAATGTTGCAAGACGCAAAACCCTGGACAGAATATTAAATTCGCTATAGTAAGGTAACGCTATGCAGCGAAGTTCAGTGTGGAACTTTTATGGGCAGAATTTTGCTGTATTCGGTCTAGGTCTATGTCGATTGCAGTCGATTGCTTACCGACCCGTGGGATGACGGGATAAGTTGAAATCAAGTGTTATTAATAAATGGCATTCGAAAACCGGATTTTTTTTGATAAATTATTATTTTTTTTTATTATAAACCCTATTTTTCGAAAAAGAAGGTAGGAGTGTACCATCATGAATAACATTTCTAATACTAAATAAATCCTAAGACAAGAAAGCAATCATGGGTTAATTTTGTTATCTTTAAAGTGGCTACCGTGATAATCCGAAGATAACTACAAACGCTTTTTGATATTGTTTATTGTCAAATTTCTGATTTCGTAGAGTTGTTTATCGAGATTTTGATCAATTCTGTGTTTGCGATCCTTGTTTGCCGATTATAAAACCAACATAAATTATTACAGATAAGCACAATCTTTCCTAGCCAAGGAATAGGAAAACGCACACTTTGTATCTTTCCAGCGAGCATTTGTTAGGTTCGAAGCATAAATAAACCACTCGGTTCGAAGTTTCGCTTGTTTGAGCCGCGAGCCGAGCACTGTGACCTGTGATTAGAACCGGGCTTACGGCAACGTCGTTATTGTTGTACACACTGTTTTGCTGGTAAGGCTCGTTGTTTCAGTTTGTTAGACGACTTATTAGCGAATGCAATTGCTCGATAATGGGTTTCATCGTCATATTGAACTTGATTCTGGATGTAATCATAAGTATTATTAAATGTACGTATTGCGTTCCGAATACGCGAATTATTACCAATGTAACTGTATTCTATTGAATTGTGACTTTTATCTTCGAAATTCGAATGCATAATATTACAATTATATTATTTGCCACTTCTTAGTGAATTTTGATTTGTGAAGGAAAACTAACAGTAAAAAATATAAAAAGCTTTATAAAAACAAGGTAGGTAGGTATTCCACGTACTTTGTACAATTATCTATGTTTCTTATCTGATTCTGGTTTTTAGATGCATGTTATTTACCTAAAGTAAAGCAACGGTGGCATTGGACAATAAATATGATAAATTCAACATGTCAATGAAACTCATTCGCCATTGTGGTGGCCAGGAACTATTGGAAGCTAATTACAGAAAAGAGAAATTAAAATTGAATTGAAATTTTTTGAATGCAGATCCATACGAAATGGCGTGTGTCGTGCCATCACGTTTTGCCAAACTGAAGATAGTTGAGGATGACTTTGTGGCGGCAAAACTGAAACAGGAGAAAATTCAGGCGCGTCATAAGGAGGCAGAGCTGGCCAAGCTCAACCAGAAGGACCTCTCCGAGAAGAAAATCAAAGCAGCTAAAACAACCAAGGTTATTTTTATTTATTGACTTTTAAACTAAGTCACATACACAGATTTTTATATTTGCTTCCGTAACATTAATTTGAATAGATTTTCTCCCCAAAATATATGAAATGTTCTAAAGAAAGTCAACATTTTACTACTCAATGCAAATACCCTATAACATTAATAATACCTCCAACTTTTCCACGACATTTCCCAAACATTCTGATGGCAGCATGCTACACTAACGCTTCCTAGCGGCATGAGTTGTGCGCCTTTGTTTTCTTTTATACATTTTAATGATTTTACTTTAATTATAGAAATTGAATAAAAAATAGATATTTTTGTTATTTGTTTTTGGGGTGTTATGCCGTGTTGCGCTAACTCCTTCTTTAGCCAACGTTTCGGTTGGCCAAGGTTGGTTAAGCCAACCGAAACGTTGGCTAAAGAAGGAGTTAGCGCAACACTCCATAACACCCCAAAAACAAATAGCAAAAATACTTTTGGCCGTGAAAATCTTAAATCATAAAAAATAGATAACCTACAAATGACCTAACTGCTGTTTTTGCTCAAACATAAAAACACATTAAAGCCGCTATTAACTCTGTCTTTGATGGTTTAGAAAGGTAATTCAATATTTTATAAATAAATATGTGTATAACAATTATTATCGTTAATTCTATTTATGTAAGCTTTAGTGAGAACTGATTAATATTATAGGGTATTTATTACAATTAATTATTTAATATTAATGCAATTCAAATCCCAAAATTTTAACTAACCTGTCAACGTTTTTTGGCATCCTGATAATGACTGAGTGTTTTTGTTGTTTGTAATTTATTACATCCGTAAACTGCACACACAGAACCTTTTGGGACATTTTTATATTTTATTTTATCAATATTGATCCAAATACAAATTAGGAAGCGCAAAACACCACCACAAATTACTAAATGAATTCAATTTGCCGCCATTGAAAGCAATGTCAAGGTCAATATGCTACACTTGCGCCTCTAGCGACCAGAGTTGTTGATACTGCCAATATTTTACTGGAGTTGGACGTATTATTAATGCTCTAGGGCAGGGGTCTCCAAACTACGGCCCGCGGGCCGCATCCGGCCCGCCAGTGTCTTCCATCCGGCCCGCGACATCTTATGACCAGTGTCATCAAGGACCCGCGACAGCTAATGGCTAAGACCTTGCTCAGAAGGGGTGAAAACTCCGCGAATTTTTTCGTGCGAATAAATAAATATGCTCGTTGGCGAGGTACTTGGCACCAATACATTGCGTCCACAAGTGCGCGAATATATCGAGAGGATTTTTTTCAAAAATCTTTATTTGATTCGCAATGAAATCAAGGTCTGAGAAACGAGTATCAAAAATTATCTTCAAAGTTACGTTATCTAAATCTATATTTTCATCCCTGAAAATTCTATTGTCTACCCCCCCCCCCCCCCTCCCTAGGACAGAAAATATGGGTGTCTAGAAATTAAAACGGTTTTGGCCCTCTGAACTCACTGGAGTAGTCAATGTGGCCCTCCGGCTGAAAAGTTTGGAGACCCCTGCTCTAGGGTATTCGCACAAATAATCCGTGCTTTTAGCACTTTGTGTAAACGTGTATGCGATCACTTTAAAAGCATGTGTATGACTTTAAAAGTGACACACACACCTATTATTCTATATATCTAATGTTGGAACTGAGATGCGAGGTTAATGAACTTTAATATTCACACATATATTAAATATTTGTTATGGTATTAAGTTGCCGAATTCTGCCTCACAAACGCAATTTAAAAGAAAACAACCTAATTTCAACTTAATTACTATTGGAAACAATTATTTATTATTGTAGAAAGCAATCACTTTGTGGTTTGACATATTTTAAATGAAATAAAATAATTTTTGTTTTAAAACCACGAGTTTTTAATAATTTTTGAACCGACCGGTTTCGCTTTACTCAAGCATCTTCAGGGTGCAAATTATTACGGTAATAATTTGTACCCTGAAGATGCTTCAGTAAAGAGAAACCGGTCGGTTCAAAAATTATTAAAAACTCGTGGTTTTAAAACAAAAATTATTTTATTTTATTTTAAACAATTATTTAAGTCAGGGAGATGTAAAACATGCATAAAATAGGGTTTTAAGTTATTAGTATGGGTTATTTTAATAATTTACGCATATTTCCTAACTTTCAAACTCAACTTTGAGAAAAAAATTGAATTTGAATGCATCTTTTACCATCTCCCCCGACATAAATAGTTGTTTATTGTAGTAATTAATTTGAAACCACATCCTAGATGCCAAACTGAGCTGGAAAAACTGGGTGGAAACTGTAGGCAAAAAGACCTTTGCGCTTATTTGGGAAACTAGACAAATCTTCGACAGAACATGGGTACTCTCACCCAGAATGATAGCTGTATGCAGTAGTGATGGGTCATGGCTCATTTTATTTAGAGCAGGAGCCACGGTACTGGCTCAAAGAGTCGACTCAATTGAACAACGGCTCAATTGAACGGATGCCGTGAGCTCAGAGTGTATGAGCAATGAGAATACTGCGCTCGCCCGATACGACTCCACCGGTATGGCTCCCCTGACAGGGCTCCCCTGATAGGGCTCTCCAATACGGCTCTCCCTCTCGGGGCCTTCGGGGAACCAAGGGGGAGTGGAGAGAACTGAAACCACCTTGGTAGATTCTTCCCTCTTGGGGCCTTCAGGGAACCAAGGGGGGGGTGGAGAGGAGAGCTGAGACCACCTTGGTGGACTCTTTCCCCTTACTACCTACAGGAAATCCAAGCAAAGAGGGACTTTGAACAGAACCCTAACCCAGAACACAGATCCTGAGGGACCCTAACGAAGCCTGAAAACAAACCCAAAAGAATGAGGTGAAATGCAAGAGAGCACAATGCGCCTAAGGTCCCAGTGCTCACTGGAACTATCCGTATACCATCTCTGTTTTAATAAATAAATAATTTAATTGTTACCAAGCTCTGCAGTGAGTAATGACCTAGTTCTAGTCGGAGACTGTATTCAGTAATTTGAGATTAGCACGTTATTATTACTGGATAAATATACAATGCATACTTAGTGTTGCATCTGAAAACTGCTCACCAATTACAGTTTCAGATGTACTTATAAATGGACTGTAAATACTTTAGGAAAAACGAAATGAAATTGTGTTTGCTGAAATTGGGTGATAGTATGTGTAGGAAAAAACAAGGTATGGAGGGAAGGAAAACAGAATGACCAATCGCTTACCACTGTATCTCTGCGAAGGAGCACACAACCCAATCACAATATAGTGAGTTCCCCCACAATACCTCGAGGTAATTATCGCCAAGACAAAGTGAATGAGTACTAAAATGATAAAATGCACTTCCAAGATGTTCAACTTCTTTCTTTTTACTTTTCAATGAGATTATGTACAAGAAAAACACCAACAACAATTTGCTTCCAAGGTAGCCAAATCCGTAAATAAACCACTCACTAGATCGATAACTCTGGGCTTTTTGTATGAATCAAATTATTTAACCATAGATATGTCTATATTTAGACACATTTTTGGCATGCAATTATTCTACAACAATGAGGATAGAGGAAACTCAAAAATATAATTCTCATTCAGAGCCTACCCCATTTATAACCCTAAAATATTTTAAAGATAAGTGTTTGTGAAAAAGAAAATGAAAATCTCAATTACTACCAGTATGAGTGGAAGATACTACCAGTATCGCCCTGGTGTAAGACCACCATTCAGAATTGAAACGTTGCTCCAAATGGCTTTAGCCGTGTTTAGTGACTAGATCTGAATAGCCAGGTACTTCCCCACCTTCCTCTTTCCCTTCCCCACTTACCTTCAGCCTCACAACATCCCCCAATTGGGGATGCCATAGTCTCACTGGCTCCAGACGGGAGCAGTTGGGACTCTTGTGAGGTATTCACTGTAAAAAAAAAAAAAAAATATTGAGCATTTTTATTTCAGCAAGACAATAAATTATAGACACAGGTTAAATCATTAGTGAATATGGTAGAGTGATAGAATTCTACCTTGCATGATATAATCACGATCCAGTACGGCCTCACAATATGCACAATCTTGGCAGGAACACGGATACTGTCTGAAGAAAAAAAGATTCACTTCTGCGGTGGAGTTAGATTAAGGCTATTACAAATTAGGGTAAAGGTTACGAATTCCGTTTCACTCTTAATACGCAATATTTCACTTTAAAATAAATGGATTTAGCTCTATTAATTCAAAACATGACTTATTATGTCGGGGGAGATGGAAAAATACGCACTTTTAATTTTAATTTCGTTTATTAAGTCACTTACGCGATATGTCACACGAGATTTCAAAGAAACAAAATAATGTGACATTTGCCGGAAATACCACAACTAGTTATTTACCTAGCCAGTGCGCGGGTTAGGTACAGTACCTACCTACGAACTAATTCAGTTAGAAAATAAAATCTTGAAAATATTAAATTAATATTTATAACCTAACCTAATCTAACTGTGAATTTCTATAGCAAAAAAATGCCCCTTTAATAACGCCTGCTCGCGTCCCCTTTAGAGTTACATCCCAGTTTTCAAATAGTATGTGGGCTACGCTAGGTTTGTATAGACTTGTTTGTGATTTAATTCTAATACCTATTTTCCATGTTCTAACCTAACCTAACCTAAACTACCCAAACGGAATACGTTTAATCACATTTTATTCTATTTGTTTGTTATTCGGGTTATTTAATTTAATTATATGTTGATTATTTGTTATAAATAATACATTGACTTACATATTAATATGGATTAATTATACACGATAATATTATTTATTTTATATGGCAATACTAATTTTTTTTTGGTTGGCAGCAGTGTCTATGAAATATTTTGTAGGTATGAATTACAATATTATAAATATAATCCAACTCTTGATATGAACATAGTCGCTTTCGGCGGCGCCGCATACTAATTGACATATCGCGTAAGTGACTTAATAAACGAAATTAAAATTAAAAGTGCGTATATTCCCGTCTCCCCCGACATAATAAATCATGTTTTGAATTAATAAAGCTAAATCCATTTATTTTAAAGTGAAATATGGCGTATTAAGAGTGAAGCGGAATAGGAGAAAATTAATCAAATTAGCACATTAGGAATAAAACCAAGAGAGATTCGCACCTGTTTTTTGTTACAAACATGTGTTCTATTTAGTGTTTGAGATGTCAAGATTAAATGTTGGCAACGCTTAATTTCTTAACCAAGCACTCGGCCCTTTGCTTTCGATTGAGAAATGAGAGCCACAAACTGACAATATATTAAAATCTGCCAAAACTCCACGACAATGGCATAGTTCGAGTTCAAAATATCAAACAACCATAGATGTACCACTCAGCCAGTACTCAGCTGTCAACAGTTTTTTCCAAAAACATTCAGAGTTTTTCAATGGTGGATGTGGTTAGTCAATAATGTCACATCATAAGCCATGCAAAATTAGCGTGTCTTTTCTTCAGTTCCAATTTTTCTATTGGAGTTATACTTCCCTGTCACAATCCTTCTTCTGTTATCAAAACAAATGCACTTGAATTTGCACTATTTTCTTGCCACTGTTCCAAATTTCAAAAACTTTTCCAGCAAGGTTATGGTTAGGGAGAGGTAGGAACTGGATAAATGACATCCTGGTAAGAACTAAGCATATTCTCATTTCAAAAACAAAACACTAAAGATGGGCTGTTTCAGAGAATTTGAACAATTCACCAATTTTCGAAGTTGATTTTCAAGTTCTATGAAGGTTCTATTCAAGTTTTGTTATTATATCACTACTGTCCAGATGTTTCACAAAACTGAAATAGTAACAGAACTTGGATAGAACCTTCACAGAACTTGAAAATTAACTTTGAAATTTGATGAATCGTTAAATTCTCTGAAACAACCTGTCCTGAGTATTGTACTTCCAGGATCTGATGGTATACTTTACAAATACATATTTTATTTTTCCACTATTTATTATATTTTTATTTTATTTATTAAAAATCTGTATTCCGGATGGCCAAGTTTGCCACTCGAAACTGGAAAAACCATGGCTATTTCTTATAAAATTAAAAACTTTAATTTACTTGTCATGAAAATTTCATTTGCCTCGTTAGTTCATAGCGAATTAGTGTACAATTCCTTTGGTGATCTTACTATAAAATTCACATTAAAAATGTCGAAAGAATTCAGCGAAAGTTTTTATGATTTAAATTTTATGTTAAATATCCCCCTTAGAACATATTAACTAAATTTTTAAAATTAAAAATCTACCCTTACTAAACTTGTTAAACCTGCTAAAAATACATACACTTGAAGATCGGCGAAGAATAAGCGATCTGTGCTTCTTTTTAAACATTGTAAATTCGGAGCTCGACTGTTGCAAACTCCTAGTCAATTTAAGAGAACCTGCACCTATTTCAATGTCAACATTCACAAACAAATTATGTAGTAAACTCGCCAATTCCTCGCCTACATAGTTTTGCAAACTTATATTAACATTTTTAATGTAATAAATTTGATGTTTAAATCATACTTAAAACAATTTTTTATGTTAAGGTATTATTTCTGAAAATTTCAGTTTATTATTTTATTTTTTATTTTATCCAATTTTAAACCAGTGTTTTTATAATTTATTTAATGCACAAACATTAAAATTAAATGAATATTATTTATTACAATTTATGACAGCTTCTCTGTAGGTTCTAACAAAACATTAAACCAGACAAGGCCGGCTTCACCACACCAACGTTGAACGGGCTTATAAGAATCTAATTAGTAAGACCGTTAGTGTTTTAAAGATACATTTATCTTAATTAAAGAAATATGTATGTTTAGCTTAAGCCTTCAGGCTAATTTGTTCTCTTTTGGGAACAACTCGTTGGTCTCGCAGAAATTGTATCTTCCTTACTGTCACGGTGAGAAATGTGATTTAAACGGTATTCGAAAACAGCACGCTCTATATTCAAATCTAGAAGTTCACTTCGGAAGAATTTAAGTGTCCACCTTTATGAAACCAAAGGTGTTAAATAAAATATAAAGGATATAAATATAATAAAATATAAATGAATATAAACATGTTATTTTTTTACATCCTGCATACCCAGCAACTGCATAAAATAATAATGCTTGGTTTTAGCCAAACCCTTTGTAAATATATCTGCTGGCATTTCAGCTGTTTCCAAATATTTCAGTTCTACAATTTTATCATTCACATATTATTTACAAAAGTGGTATTGTATGTCAATGTGCTTAGTTCTTTTATTAAAGCTATTATTTGAAGACAGCTTATAAGTGCACCCTGATTATCATTAAATAATGATATGGTGTATGAATCATTAGTTATTTCTTTTAACAAATTACTTAAATAAATAGCTTCTCTACAAGCTTCGGCTACACCAATGTACTCAGCTTCGGTGCTCGAAAGAGCAACTGTTTTTTTGCTTCTTTGCTTCCCAAGAAACAACACACCCAGCTAAACTATAACATAGACCCGTATAAGACCTGCGATCATTGATATTGCTTCTCCAATCTGCATCAACAAATCCTTCTAATTTTGAATTACCACATCTAGTATATTTCAATCCAGAATGTTTAGTTTTCTTAAGATATCTTAAAATTCGTTTAGCATATAACCAAGTTTCCTGGTTATGGCAATTGTTAAATTGACTCAGAAAACTTACTGCAAAAGCTATATCAGTTCTTGTTAACATCGCCAAATACATAAGTCCACCAATGAGCTCCTGATAAGGTATTTGACTTTCACAATTTTTATTTTCTTTGTTAATATTCAATTTAGCCTCTAAAGGTGTATCTGCTACTTTACAATCTGCCATGTTAAATCTATTTAGCAACTGATTAACATAATTCTCCTGACTTAAGGTAACTGAACCATTAACTTTGTCAATATTAACACTCATCCCTAAACAATTTTTGACCTGACCCAAATCTTTTATTTTAAATTTTGAAGCCAATGCCCTTTTCAAATCATTACATTCTACATTATCATTAGAAAACATGTTATGAAGCGGTGTTAAGTCTTATTTAAAAGTAATTATTTAAAACACCTCTTCAGAACAAGTACCATTCATAGCATTAATTTTGATTAAAATTATAGAGAGCACGGTCTGGCAACAAATAGACCGCCGGGCAGTCTATTGTTTGTTTCCGTTTCCTTTCGCTGGGTACTCTGGAATTGTTACACGAGCGGGACGGCCGTGTAATGATCGCACAGTCAATTAGATTATAATTCATTTTTACCCTGGATGGGCGATCGTATTAAAAAGTGTACATCAGTATTCCTGATGCGGGTTATTCGGTTCTTTTTTACAAAAACCAAGTCGGTGCAGGCTCTATTAAATAAACGTCCGTATAATGGATGACCGTGTGTGTGTTCGTGAAGATCACAAATAATGTTCTACTGAAGTTTATATACGCGATCCCTTGCAAATCGTTACTCCGCGGACTCCGGGAAATGAAGCATTCACCTCAAGTGGCGCGATACAAGCCGTATTTTTCTTAATAAGATACGGATAATAAAATCACAAGCCCGGACGGCACCCGCTCAAGTAATCTGCCGATCAGCTCAATGGATGGATTCGCTCCATTAATGTTACATAAACGATAGACCCGATACGCTCCAGAACCGCTTATCAGCCACCTTGTCGGAGACGCTGGACCCGTCTCCTGGACCAAAGCCCTGATGGTGCCAGCTCGATCTGTCTGGGACAGACCACCGCCGGCCGTATGGAAGCTCCCCGCTCACTTTCCGTAATTAAGTGGTTAATCAGTTTTAGATAGAATTAAGAACCAATTTTTGATCCCTGGGGGTAAGTGCCGAGTCATAATATGTAACATGTTTACTTAAATATATTCTCCATGTTTTATAATGTGCAAAAACAAAACTACTGCTTTCATTTCACTACAATCAGTAGAACCTGTAATCCTTTGTGTGCCCATGCCTTGGCGACAGTTTCATGCTCTGCCCATCCCGAACATTACTCGAGGACCGAGTATTGGCGCGCAGAAAATCTGCAAAGTTCGGGATGGCATTTAATATAAAATATGACCGGTAACAATTGGCGCCTCAACGTGTTTTGGCTCGTGGTGATTGCATGTTGTGCTGATTTTGGTGAAATGTTTCATGATTAATTGACATAATATTGTATCACATATGTCAAGTGATTTGAATATTGTTTCATAACCTCAAA
The DNA here is from genome assembly GCF_061612785.1 of Hesperophylax consimilis. Lineage (NCBI taxonomy): Eukaryota > Metazoa > Arthropoda > Insecta > Trichoptera > Limnephilidae > Hesperophylax > Hesperophylax consimilis. The sequence continues at coordinate 45,494,528 of NC_142837.1, forward strand.
TACACTCAGTATTCTTGTAACGATAATTCATAATTTGCGTTATTCTATGGTAAAATCTTGCGTAAACTTTCATCTTTCATGAAATCTATGATTTATCTATGCTTTTGTAGCTGTCAAATTTTATGTCAACACTAATTGGTAAACAAGATGATTATATGGGAGGTTATGTCAAACTGTCTAATTCATAATTATTTACGATTATTTTACGATGTCATTCACTTGTTTGATCAAGGCATATTTGCGTTTTATAATATTATTAGATTTTTACGCTAATATACATAATATTAAAAACATTTATGTCGGCGTTCTACAATACAAATTATAAGTCCACATTACAATCGATATGCGTTTTAATTACTCGTAAGTCAACAAACACTCAATATTATTTATATACATACCTACGTCATTTTTTTTTTTCTCGCCCAAATTAAATGATATCTTTGATTGACAATTACATTAGGCCGACGTTTAATAACGTTTCACAATATAATAGGGTGGTCCATTTTTCGCAATTCTCATTAGGGTGGAGCATATTTTTTTTAACAATTTTTTTTTTGTTTTTTTTCACAATTGTACAATAGAAGTTGAGCTAATATTACGTCTAATGATACTACAGCCGTCAATGAAGAGTTTCTTTTGTTTTATAAACAAAAAAAATTAAATATTTATTTTTCTCTTCTTTTACTTCTTTCTTTCTATCTGAACATCAAAGAACGTAATCATGTCTTCACCAATACCAATACCAAATATCAATGGGGCTTCGAAGGAGGTTCTCATTAAAGAACTTAAAGACAGGAATATTGATCCATCGTCGACTTCTCATGAGTTACGTTTACAGGCGCGCGCTTATAATAAAGAGATTAAAATACCTGCTATAAGTGAAGTGAATTCTGAATCATCGGATTCTGAATTAGACGACACAACCATTAAGAAAGCCCACATAATTAAACAAACGAAGATTATTTATAGAGACTCACACTCAAATAACGTAGACGGTTGGAAACTGAAATATGACGGAAAAAGTAGTGTAAGGGAATTCTTACTATTAATTGAGGAGAAATGTAGGACAAAAAATTTTAACCAGGATCATCTTGTACGCGTTTTTCCTGATCTTTTAGAAGGTTTAGCACTCCTGTGGTTCAGGTCTATTTACACTCAGGATTTGAAATGGGACGATCTTTCAAAACTTTTGATAAGACAATTTGAAGCAAACGACCTTCAAACAGATCTTAAGGTAAAACTATTTAACATGACACAACCTAAAGGTATGTCAGTGCTAGAATTCACTCTCAGAATGAAATCATTAAACAATATGCTTGAAGCTAAACTACCGGAATTAGAACTTTTGCGGTTGGCAAAAAAAGCTTTATTGCCTATGTATACAAATTTACTAGTCTCAAGAGATATATCGACATTCGAGCAATTGACTACTCATGCAGGCAACTTGGAATCTTATGCATCACTGTCGGATGATTTCGTATCTTTCAACGTTTCTCAACCAAAAGTAGACTTACCTGTCACTAATAAACCGGAGAAATTTGATAGTACTGCTAGACAAACACCTAATTTTAATAATAATAATATGCATAGACACCAAGGTTATAACCAAAATCAGTACAGAAAACCAAATAACAACAATTATTCCAACAACTATACTAAAGTTAGTCTTGGAAACAGAGATAATAATTATAAATACAATAAACCGTCTTCTTCTACTTCTAACACATATACAAAAACTGCACACGAAAATTCTAGAACGTTTTACAATAAACCATTCTGTTCATATTGTAAACTATCGGGACACGTTATAGAAGATTGCAGGAAGAAAAATTCAAGGTCTAACAATCCTAAAGTGGGAGCTATCAATGACAAAGCTCATAAAAAGTCAAAAAACTAGGTCGGAGTCTCTCTTGCTACAAGCCGTCCTTGGCGCAGAGGAAAAGCGAGTGGGAGAGTTGGCTCCGAATAGTTGATAAATTTCTTTCATCCCCATCAACCGGAACAGTGGGCCCGCTGCCACGGGAGATGGCTATTGAAAATGATAACCGTCCTTATACTTATGTACATATTATAAATAATTTCTACAGTGGAATGCTAGACAGCGGCGCTTCATTGTCATGTCTAGGAGGCAATAGTTATAAAATTTTTAAGGAATTAGGTATTAAGTTAGTTAAAGTTAAGTTTAGTGTTTATACAGCGGACGGTTCAAACCAACCAGTCTTAGGGACAATGTCATTGCCGGTCACGTATAAATCATCCACAAAGGAAATTCTTTTCTACGTCATCCCGACATTGTCGCCTTCAATTATTCTAGGAGTTAACTTTTGGAAGGAGTTCCACATCGCACCGGAACTGTTTTCGAAAGCTACTCTTCCTGTTTCGGAAGGAAATATTAGTGGGTTGCGGGCTATTCGGCCAGCCTCATCCCTAACTATTGAAGAGAACAGGGAACTCTCTAAAATAGTTAAAAAATTCGAGTCAATTTCTTTTGAAAAAAAGGGGTTAGGTCTAACACACTTAGTTAAACACAAAATAATTACAACAGGACCACCCATCAAACAGCGGTATTACCCTCTTTCACCCGCACGGCAGAAACAATTAGAAACAGAAGTTGATGAAATGCTAAAATTAGGGGTTATTCAACCTTCTCGTTCACCATGGTCCAGTCCAGTAATAATTGTAACAAAAAAAGACGGAACAGCTAGATTTTGCCTTGATTCTCGAAAAATTAATAACGTCACGGTACGTGATAGTTACCCTCTTCCCTATATTGCGCGTATCCTAGATAAACTGGGCGGTGCCAGATATGTTTCCTCGATTGACCTCTCCAAGGCATTTTGGCAAATAGCCTTGGACAAAAAATCATGTGAAAAGACAGCATTTGTTGTTCCTGGGCGGGGCCTCTTTGAGTTCACTCGCATGCCGTTTGGTTTGAAAAATGCTCCTAGCGAATTACAAAGACTAGCGGATGCATTGTTTGGACCTGATTTCGATGATAATGTTTTTTGCTATTTAGATGACCTTATATTAGTATCGGAAGACTTGAAATCACATTTAAACTTGTTAAATCGGGTGTACGAACGTCTACGAGACGCGGGTCTCACCATTAACTTAAAAAAGTCAGAATTTTGTAAAGCCGAGCTTAAATACTTGGGCTATATGGTGGATTCCCAGGGACTTCGCACTGATCCAAGTAAGATAGATAGTATTAAAGATTTTCCTATACCGAAAAATGCTAAACAAATTCGGGCATTTGTTGGCCTGTGCGGTTACTTTAGACGGTTTATCAAGGGATTTTCAAGCATTGCAGCTCCTTTAACAAGTATTACTGGTTCAAATAAGGGAATTAGTAATTTTAAATGGTCACCGGAAGCTGAATCCGCATTTATTGCACTAAAGCAAGCACTTACTTCTGCCCCAGTCTTAAGTTGTCCAGATTTTTCGAAACCCTTCGCTATACACTGTGACGCAAGCTCCGTAGGCATTGGGGGGGTATTAATTCAAACTATAGATGGACAGGAGCACCCTATTGCTTATTTTTCGAGATGCTTAAACGTTCACGAACGTAATTATGGAATAACTGAGCGCGAACTTTTAGCCGTACTAGACTCCGTTACACACTTTAGACCATACATTGAAGGAACTCATTTTACAGTTGTAACCGACCACTCAAGCCTAAAATGGTTAGGTTCTCTGTCCAACCCCAGCGGTCGTCTCGCGCGTTGGAGTTCACGCCTATCCCAATTCTCGTTTGACGTAATCCATCGTAAAGGTACTCAACACATAGTCCCAGATGTCCTTTCGCGAATGGATCTTGCCGAAATCTCCATTATAGATTCAGGAAATATTCAAGATGAGTGGTATCAAAATATTTGGAAGGGTTGTCAAGAATTTCCCCAACGTTTTCAGAACTTCCAAATTCGGGAAAACGAACTATTTCGTCACACGAAAACTCGTTTAGCACTGTGTGAAGACACTGCGTGGAAAAAAGTAATTCCTCAAGAAAAAAGATTAGACATTTTAAGTAGTGTTCACGAGTCTATTCGATCTTGTCACCCCGGCGTTTTTAAAACTTATAAAAAAGCACAATTACGGTATTTTTGGCCAAATATGTACAGAGACATTAAACAATTTGTAAATCGCTGTACGGTCTGTAAGGCCCACAAAATCAGTACGGCCTCACCTAACGGTATTTCATCACATCCAAAAAAAGTTACACGTCCAATGCAAATGTTATCGTTGGATTTGGTAGGTCCATTACCGAGAAGTTACTCTGGTTTTACCGTTATTTTATCCTGTGTCGATGTTTTTTCAAAGTTTACCTGGCTGTTCCCGTTGCGCAAAGGTACCGCGCGAAGCATTGTGAAGAGTTTAGAAGAAAGTATCTTTCTTGTACATGGCGTACCGCGCACCATTGTTTGTGATAACGGCCGTCAGTTTGTATCCAAAGAATTTAAGGACTTATTAAATAATTATAATATACCTCCTCCGTTTTATAACTCTTATTATACCCCTCAAAATAATGTGGTAGAGAGATATAACCAAACTTTGGGCACCGCATTATCGATATTAGTTGAATCAGACCACCGTAATTGGTCAAAATTTTTACCACAAATACAATCAGCTATGAACAATTCCGTAAATTGCGCTACGGGTTTTACACCTTATTTTCTAATGCATGGTCGGGAGCAAATATTAGACGGTGATTTGCATCGTAACCCTATAGCTGATACGGAATCTAATTCACAAAATTGTACTAGTCAGAGAATCTACGCACAAAAATTAGAAGAACTGTCATCAGTTTATGAGCAAGTCTCAGATGCTTTACTAAAAGCTTATCAAAAAGGAGCAAACCATTATAACCTGCGGAGAAAACATGTTAGTTTTCAAGTCGGAGACAGGGTTTGGCGTAGAAATTTCGTCCAATCAAACGCTTTAAATTACTTTGCACAGAAACTAGCTCCACGCTTTGTGCAAAATATAGTCGTGAAGAAAAAATCAGACTTAATCTATACATTAGCAGACCTCAAAGGTAAGGAAACTGGTAACTTTCACGTGAAAGACATCGTCAAGTCAGAAAATATACCGGATTAATATGTTTCTGATAGTGCTTTGGTGGGTCTGGCCACCCTACCAAGTACTCTCAATTAATTAATATTTCAAATATTTTTCAATGCACGGGAGCACAAAGCGGCTTGATCACCCGAGTTGGAGCGACCCAGCATTATGACAGTCCTTAGTCCTGTCCTAGTTAATTTTCTTTTAGAAAATATAGAAATTTCGTAAAATGGTTAGTATAATCGGTAAATAATAGAAAGAAACATAATAAATTTAGTATAATACTCTAGTATCCTACTCGAGTTTGTTACACGACAATGATGTTGTTCAGATAAGCTTATAGGAAAATAATTTAAAAAAAAAAAAAAAAAAAAACGACTTGAAATATGGCTTTGACTAAACAAGTGAAAGTTAGGTAGCATGGGATATATAAACTGCCCAAATCTTGGAATGCACGGTGATACTTTCCCACTATCCCCGTATATTCTAGGTTTCTTAATATATACTTATGTGCATATTGTATACGTTCGCCCGTTACTTAGAAAGTGAAGATGTACCGGTCCAGTACATCTTTGTTTTCTAAGCAGTTTTAAAAATTTTATTATTAAGAATTGAATTTTACCAAATATATTTTTGTTTACTTTATTATAATTATCTTGTCATGTTTGGAAATGGTATACTTATGTTAGTACTCTTGATATTTTGTTTAATAATTTCATAGTAATTAATGATACAATTATAAGAGCTGGTTCAGCATATGTCTTTTCCTTAAATTCCTTCTATAACTTTAGTTATATTTAGTAAAAGTAAGTTTTATCTATAAATTAGTACAATAATACAATTTTCTACCAATTGCACCATTTACAACAATGGATGTATACTACTACTAATTGCACCACATCTATAAGATTGGTTGTTGACAGTTCCACTCGATTAAACCACCTTACACACCTGCGTGTGTGTAAAGGTTAAAAGTTTTTTCTACTATTACGAAATAATGCTTTCCAAGGATGATTATTTTGTCTTATTGTATAAATTCTCTTCGAAAGACTTACCCAATAACCAGGTCAGGTAGAGTAGATAGAATTTCTTCGAAGTGTGTTTTATCTCCAACGGAGAAGTAGACTCAGTGAAAAGTGAGGGTTGGTTTACCTCCCTAAAAAAAAAAGTGTTGCCTGAGTGGCTTATCGCCCTATTAAAGGGCCAGTGAAGCTTTAACGCTTAAGTTTAGATGTGTTGAGAAGAACAATAATATTTTTTTATATACCTACAGGTTTACCTACAATTTTGTTTAAGAATATTTTCCGTCACAGATGTAACGCTAACGGCAGTCTTCGACAATCGTCAATTTATCATCACCCGGTATTCCGATACTGTGGGTGCTTGCAGACTCCGTTCACGTAATATCTTCTAAAATTTGTAATTAAGTTACATTAATCTTAAGTTATCTTTAAGTTCTAGAATGGATGAATCGCAGGCTCAACCATCCGGCTACACGCTCGATGGGTGCGATTGAAGCTGCGGCACACCCATTCATCATAAGTTTTGCTATCCAAATCGTAGATTTTGTCTTATTCCTTACTTATCTTACAAATTATGATGCTCATGTATAATTGTTGATTGTTTTTTTAGAAACCCAGAGGATCTTTTCAAGCTTAGTTATTGCAGTTGTAGTTTTTTTTAGAGTTGTATTAATGTTTGGGGACAAACATTTGTGTGGCGCGGGGGGTAATGTTATGAAGCGGTGTTAAGTCTTATTTAAAAGTAATTATTTAAAACACCTCTTCAGAACAAGTACCATTCATAGCATTAATTTTGATTAAAATTATAGAGAGCACGGTCTGGCAACAAATAGACCGCCGGGCAGTCTATTGTTTGTTTCCGTTTCCTTTCGCTGGGTACTCTGGAATTGTTACACGAGCGGGACGGCCGTGTAATGATCGCACAGTCAATTAGATTATAATTCATTTTTACCCTGGATGGGCGATCGTATTAAAAAGTGTACATCAGTATTCCTGATGCGGGTTATTCGGTTCTTTTTTACAAAAACCAAGTCGGTGCAGGCTCTATTAAATAAACGTCCGTATAATGGATGACCGTGTGTGTGTTCGTGAAGATCACAAATAATGTTCTACTGAAGTTTATATACGCGATCCCTTGCAAATCGTTATTCCGCGGACTCCGGGAAATGAAGCATTCACCTCAAGTGGCGCGATACAAGCCGTATTTTTCTTAATAAGATACGGATAATAAAATCACAAGCCCGGACGGCACCCGCTCAAGTAATCTGCCGATCAGCTCAATGGATGGATTCGCTCCATTAATGTTACATAAACGATAGACCCGATACGCTCCAGAACCGCTTATCAGCCACCTTGTCGGAGACGCTGGACCCGTCTCCTGGACCAAAGCCCTGATGGTGCCAGCTCGATCTGTCTGGGACAGACCACCGCCGGCCGTATGGAAGCTCCCCGCTCACTTTCCGTAATTAAGTGGTTAATCAGTTTTAGATAGAATTAAGAACCAATTTTTGATCCCTGGGGGTAAGTGCCGAGTCATAATATGTAACATGTTTACTTAAATATATTCTCCATGTTTTATAATGTGCAAAAACAAAACTACTGCTTTCATTTCACTACAATCAGTAGAACCTGTAATCCTTTGTGTGCCCATGCCTTGGCGACAGTTTCATGCTCTGCCCATCCCGAACATTACTCGAGGACCGAGTATTGGCGCGCAGAAAATCTGCAAAGTTCGGGATGGCATTTAATATAAAATATGACCGGTAACAAACACAAAAAATCATCCACATATAAAGTAATTATTGTCTTTTTATCATTCTTATTTTTTGTGTATAGACATGGTTCTAACTTACTACGTGTATATCCTATACCAACAAGACATTCATCGACTTTCTTGTACCAGACCCTTGAGGATTGCTTAAGACCGAAAATAGCTCGATTCAATTTAAGTACTTTATGAGAATCTAATAAACATTCTGGTAATTCCATGTAAATTGTTTCCTTAAGGTCCACGTTCAAGAATGCAGTAGTAACATCTAGATGTGTAACATCTAATTCAAGTTTGACAGATAATGCGAACAACAATCTCAAAGTTGAATGTCTAACAACCGGCGAGAAAGTGTCTGAATAGTCCACATTTTTCTTCTGCATGTAGCCCTTGGCTACTAAACGTGCACGATATCGAACATTATTACTATTATCTATTTTTTTTCATAACACCCATTTACACTTCACTACAGTTTTACCATCCTTTGGCTTATCCACTAACTCCCATGCATTATTTTCTTTAAAACATTGAAGTTCTTCTTTTACTGCACTTAACCACTGTTTTTTTTCATTTCCCTGTTGTGCTTCTTCTAAAGATAGTCCATTAGCATCATCAAACACACCCTCAGGAATACACATATTTAGCATCCCATACCGTTCTGGCTTCCTACTGATTCTGCTGGATCCAACACGCTGCTCTGGTGAATCGTCAGCATCTTCATAATCACTAGTGTAAGATTCAGAAGTGCAGGTATCAGGAGTGTAAGTATCATCTGATGCATCTTCGACTAGTGTATCCTCATCTAAGGTTGTATCTTCTGAATTTGATGTATCTTTGCAACTAGTGTCCCCCACTGGACAAGAGTTTTCTCCACTCTCAGTGATTAGTATATTGACCTCTGGGTTATTTTCATCTTCCATAATAATGACGTCTCTACTTGTTGTGATATATTTAGTTCTGGGGTTGTATATTCGGTAACCTTTTATGTCATCTGGATAGCCCACAAGTATTTGCTTCTCAGACTTTTTATCCCATTTCTGACGCTTCTCTTTAGCAACATGAGCCATAACATTGCTACCAAATATTCTTAAATGACTTATGTCTGGTTTACATCCAGTCCAGATCTCATATGGAGTTTTTCCATTTAAACTAGGAAGTACAGTACGATTTTGTAAATAAACCGCTGTATTGGTTGCCTCTGCCCAGAATTGTTTACCTAAATTCGCATCAAATAATAAGCATCTAGCCTTTTCGACAATTGTTCGATTATTACGTTCTGACAATCCATTCTGCTCTGGGGTGTATGGGTTACTTCTTTGGTGTGTGATACCTTCCTTCTTGAGATAATGATCAAACTCTTTGTTGCAGTATTCAGCACCATTATCGCTTCTTAATATTTTTATCTTCTTATTTGTTTGTTTCTCAACTTTTGCTTTAAATTCTGCAAAACATCTTAGTGCTTCATTTTTGTGTTTGATGAAATATACAAATATCATACGACTGTAGTCATCAATGAATAGTATGAAGAATCTTGAACCTGCAAGCGATCCATGCTCCATGGGTCCACATATGTCAGTGTGGACTAAATTAGGTAATTCTTTGCTTCTTGTACCAGCATTTGTGAATGGAAGACGACACTGCTTTCCCTCACAGCAAACTGTGCAATGATCTTTAATATATAAAACCAACCGGTTTCGATTCAACCTGAACCATCATCAGGGTTTTATATAAAAACATATTATATTGATTACAGAGTTACTGGGTATTTATAGGCAATGGTGGCTTGGGCTTGCATAAGTGGGTGGTGCGTTAAAAGTATTGCCAGTCTATCCCTGTGTCAGGCCAGGTAAAGGCGTAAAGGATACTAGCAACTAGCAATTTTTAAACTTATACCAACCTGCTGGAATTATCGGTATGCGAATGGTGAATTAAAGTGGCGCCATCTTGCCAAAGAGTTTAAGAGGCATTTCAATTCTATAGTCAATATCCCCGCTCTGTGCGTATAGATAATTGATGTTCCCAGGTGACATTTCTCGATGAGTGATATCAATTCGCTTGCACCACGTGAACAGGGCCGGCCCTGGGCCAAACGGCGTCGACCCTGGGCAAAACGGCGCCTAGTGCGATTTATATTTTGACTGTTAGGACTGTCAGGTGTTGGGTATTATCAGCGCATTGGCCCATACCAATTGTGCCCGCATAGGACCAGCCCTGCACGTGATACAAAGAACTAAAATTAAAGCCGGTTGAATTTAATTTAATACTTTTATAGTATTACATTTATTGGTGTTACTTGCTTTGATTATTGCTTTATAACTATTATTTTTAGATTGAAATTTTGGGAGTGCATTGCCCCAACGTGCTAGCCGCTACTGTTTATAGGTAACATAGAAGAGGGAGAGAGAATGTCAACTTTGGTGGGGGTAGTAAGAAAGAGGGGGTAAAAGTAGGTATGGGGAAAAGGAATTTGTTTAAAATGAGGCTATTTATTAATAAATAATAAGTTTATATGATAAATTGGTTCCATTTATTTTTAAGGTTTTTAACCCATTCCACCACTACTAATATGACTTCATTTGTTAATAAGGAAGTTGAGTCCATTTTTTTTATTTTTTTTTTATCAATGTTCGCATTCAAACTTAAATACTGGTATTTTTTTATTTTTTTTAAAGTTTGTTTTCATAGTTAAATTAATTCTCAAAGTTTAAATTTTATTAAGCCCGCCAAAACGAGCGGAATCCGAGCGGTAACAGGCGGGGTGTAGTGTGACGTCATTAGAACTGTGAAAACCACGTCGCTTAAGCATTATGTATGGAAAAAAATTTAATTCTTCAACAAGGAATTCCAGTAATTTTTTTACCAATGTTAACCGTCTATTATAATTGATGTTATTAAAAAAAAAAGAAAATTGATTAAGATTTCATAGTTAAATTAATATTTTAAGTTAGAATATTTGCTTTTCACGCCCGATACGGTACTTGTACGGTATCGCCGTCGCTACTTGTTGACGTTCCCCGCGCGAATTCAGGACCACCGCGCAGAAAAGTAAAGACCAAAAGTAAAATAACGGTTTACAGCCCAGTTCACTGTGAGACTTTTCTGAGCGGCCGGCGGCCTGAAGTGTATCACATGCTTTGTGACATGTATAATAATAAAAACATCTAAGTTATGCAATAAACAACATATTATTATAAAGCACTATACGAATATGTATCTTTAGAAATCCATTTCATATAATAATAATAACAAATACGTACATATATTTGACAAACCCAAATAAACCTTTGGCCTATACACCTCTCTCATCTAAATCGACCATCTCTCATGTAATAGAAAGAGATGCACCATAGGTGTTCCGTTGTACGTACAAGTCACGACACATGTGACGACAGAATTCTTTCGACCAATCGTGGAGCGTATACAGTATATTGCTATTGAATGCTTTTTCAAGAACGTTTAACTAATTGTAAGAATAATAATATAGAAATATATTTATATATTTAGAATCGATATTTTTTGATCTACATGAACATATTTTTTATAAGTCAAAATATTTTTCACTCAACTTCCTTATTAAAGACACTATTTAATTATTACAACTTTTATTTCAAAGAAACCTTAACACTGAACTTCACATAAAATTAAAACGGTACAACATAGCTCTATAATTTTTTTTGTTGTTATTTGGATATTTGTTTAATCTTCATTTCCAAGCAGTTTTGGAAGGTTATGGTATTTTTTGAGAGGTGTGTGGAGAGCCACCAATCATTTCTCAAATTCCCATCGTGATTCACTTTTCTTTTTCAGTAATGAACACATTTTACAAAGCCTGGACGCGTTTCGTTTGACAGGATTTGGAGGAATTTATCTGGGGAAATGTGCACATTGTACAGCCTGTAATCGTAAAGGGCATGCTCCTCCAGATGCCCTTCCTCGCCACTTATATGGTGGTAGCGTAATATTCTCTAATATGCTTTCCGCAATACCTATCCTATAGTCGCTATATGTCAACCTTTGCACATTAGACATATTTTTTGTATCCCTTGGAGTACCTCCGCATCAGTGGAAAGGAAGCCAAGCACTGGTCATCTCTGTCGACTCCACCCATCCCAAGATTATAATCGATGACTGCCTTGGGTTTTAGAATAGGATTTCCAGTTTTGTAGTCATTTTTACCCGTATCCATCGTGAAGATGTTGTCAATGATTTTTTATGCATAAAATGACTACGCAAAGACAGACCGGCGTTTCGCCAGCTTAATGCTTTAATACCATAATATAGTTGACCAGCGATTCGCCGGCTTCGTGGAGCAAAAAATGTGAATAAAAGTTCTGTCTCTGGTGACTTTTTGATGATGTTTATTTTTTTTTCTTTAAAACCAAACAACAAAATTATTTTTTCTTCCACAAGCCATCACTGGTCACTCAGCCGTGTAATCGCCTAATCTCCCACCCTGTCCCTAACCATACAATACCTACTGGTTTTTAACATTTTATGTTGAAAAAAATTATATTTCCATATAAATAAATATGTAAATGTTCGTTTGTTCAAAATCTTAAATCTCTAAAAGTTCTTCGCCGATTGCTTTGAAACTTTGACACAATATTGCATTCAAATATGCGTGTGTTTTTATATACTTATATTATATAGATGTCACCTGTGACAGGTAAAAAAATTCTTTTTTGAAACAGCGCCATCTCATGGCTTTTTTGAAAAACAGTGCTTTACTATCTACACAGACATACTGAGCCACAACAATGCATGGTGGGGTATAGCTAATATTTATATATATGTACCCACAATAGACAATATATATAAAAAATATTCAATTCTACCCACAATAGACAATATATATAAAAAATATTCAATTCTACAAATTTATAAAGAAATACAGTTAAATAACTTACAATTCAATTCACCAGCAAGATATCAAAAAAACTATCAAAATCCCAAAACTTAATACAAAGCACACACAAAATACCTATCTCTATCTAGGTATGTATAACATATTTTAACATCCTTCCATTATATCTAAAAATTATTGAAGATATTCAGGAATTTAAAATAAAATTAAAAAATTACCTAAAACTACTATAAAAGTCCATATCTTACTCTTATTATTATTTCCTTCAAATCTTGAAACTGTATTATTGATAAATCTTGCCTATTTCTTACTTATCCCTTTGGTTTTGCAAATATATTATTTACTTACTTACATGATTCCATATAATTGAGCTAGGATTTACTCACCAAACACAAGAGCCTCGTCTCTTTATGGTGAGGAAAAGCTATTATTATTTACCTTTATAACACTGTATAATATGTATAAATTGTATATTTATTGTAAAAAACATACAAATATTAAATAAAAATAAAAAAATATATATATATTGTCTTCGGAGACCAAAATTTCGTTTACATCGTTTACCCCAAATAATGTCAGAAAAAAAAATAACCTGCAAACCTAACCTACATAATCTATTTAACCTAGTTTTTGTTTCATCACTTTTCCTGACGTTATATCACTTTTTAAAGGTGTGTTGAATTGTGATTCTGTTGGGTTATCCGGTCTTCACTTTTGACATACCTAAACTGTTTGCTATTGGAAGGAGTGCTTACTTACATATATCGTTATTTTGTTGTTTCAGAGCGTGGCAAAGGCCCCTCAGAATGCTACTGGGGCGGTGGGGGGCGCAGCACCAGCCGGGGGCGACGGGGCGTGGCAGGGGGTGGCCAAGAAGAAGCGCCGCGTGCCTACCAACAACGCCCAGTGGGAGGAGTGGAAGGAGCGGGACAGTGTCCTGGCTGACGATGCCTTCCAGGAGGAAATGCAACAGGTTATTACTTTCTACCTATCTTACTGTTTTATCTACCAACCAGCCAACTTATAAGTGCGACAAATTTTATAAAGGCACATATTATAGATCGTAAAACAACTTTTTTTTTTTCAATCTGAATATTTGTTTTTTTTTCCTCCCATTTTTGCAGCAATTAAAGGGTTATAAAACTTTTGTAGTGAGGTCCATGCTTCAACACATTTTGATGCTTGGTATTAAATAAATGTAAAAGTTCTTTGTTTAAAACCACTATACAAGCGTGTCTGGGGGTAAACTGCACAAACTTCAGGAGGTGATTCTACATGATGGTAGAAGTAAAAAAGATTAATAACTTTTTTAGAAATTCCATTGTTCTCTCCCTTAAAAAAATATTTTTCCATAGATGAATATTATTTTCTTCATACAAAAAACTAGAATTCTAGAATATTAACATTTAATTTAACCACCTTCAGCGGGCCGCTGTAAAATTTTCAGACGTTGACCGGTCCGCGGTAACAAAAAGGTTGGAGACCACTGATCTAGAATCTCGAAGTTTGTGCACTTTACCCCCAGGCACCCTGTGTAGGTGGTTTTAAAGAAACAACTTTTTAGTTTGTAAAAAATTCCAACTTTAGATTCTATTTCTATTTAACAAGGAAATCTCAAATAAAATCGTAAAATACCACAAAATCGACTCCAAATGTGATTTGCCAGTTTTCTGCTTGCACTACAAATTTGGGACACATGTAGAAGCAATTTCAGCAATCTCCGCTACCTAAGTTATCCATCAACTATCTCTAAATAGTATAAAATAAAGTTGCTATCTGCTTCTGTCTGTGCGCTTAGTTCTTCTAAACTACGCAATTGATTTAGATAACGCAATTGATTTAGATAACGCAATTGATTTAGATAAGGTTTGCACTATCATTTAGAGAATTTCTTCCGGTAGGTTTATATATATATACACAGGGTGGGGCAAAAGTAATCACCCGATGTTCTTTTGCTGTAATTTTTTTTGTTATGATTAACTTTGGTAGTGCTTGTTATTCCGCGTTCTTGCCGAGTAAACCGATTCATGTTTTGTCGATTTGTATTCTGAGTTTGTTTACTTTACAAATGTCAAAACCGAATTGACATTTGGCGCCATTTGCAAAAGTTATAGCGTTTTCCAATAGGATGATTACTTTTGCCCCACCCTGTATAATATATGCATATTATATTTATAGAAAGTACAGACAAGTGAATGTTTTGTAATGATGTTTTTCGGGGACAATATTCACGACTTCAAAACCTTACTCCGAACCATTCACAACGCCGGATACACGTCAGCTAGTATATCTATTAGTCTATACAAAGAAAAGAGTCTGTGGATTTGTTTTTTATACAAATATCCAGTTTTGTTCCAAGATTGATGAAATTTTGCACACTTGACCTTCAAAATAAGAGGAGGGTCTTCATGTGCTTTCGAAAACCTCCTCTTGAATAAATAAAAAGCCTGTGCTGCCTAGCTATGGTGAAGTTATCGGAAACATCAGGATTGCGAATGTGTCTCATCAGTTTTTGGTTTTCCAGGCTCTGTCGCTCTCGAAGTTGGAGTTTGAGACACAAAAGAAGCCGGTAGTTAAAATAAAGAAAGAACCTGCCCCGGAAGCAGAGAAGGCCCCCATCCCCGCCCCTGCCACCGCCACCAAGAAGCACAAGGAGAAGAAGAGCAAGGCGCCCCCCACCCAGCTAGTGGAGAGGAGCCCTGAATCTATGGACACGCCAAAACTAGGTTAGTTTTTACACCTTTTATACTTCTGTACAAGTTACTAGCTGGCTTCGTCCAAAATTCAACTCTTACTCTTTTTTATATACGAGTACATCTGTTTGAATTTGAAATCTTGAAAGTGGAAATTAACCCACTTCCTGACATCTGATCGAGCTGAAACTCAGCAGATAGACTCGTTGTCAATAACAATTCATTCTATCAACTTTGGTGGCAATCACGTACACCCACGCGGATATATATGAGGCGTGTTGAAACAAAGACAGCAATCTCCACCATTGGTGTAAAATGAGTTAGATATGGCGATGGATAGAGAATCAAAAATACTATCGACTGCTGCAAAGGTTTCGGAGCATAAACGACAATATTCCATACATTTTTGAATTTTAATATTTAGTTCCACAACAAACATGGCGATTTCCTTCAGGTTACGGAACAAAAACAGCAGTTTTTGTTTGAGCCAATCAGAGACCCAGAAATATGATATTTAAAACTGCCACCCCATACAAAGTGTGAACAGCTGGTGTGATACATAAGGTATTGGAAAAATACAAAAAAAAACATTTATTGCATTTTACTCAAAATGAAAACAAGTGGAGATTGCTGTCTTTGTTTCAACACGCCTCATATGTACTCATTTCTCTGAAATGTACATATAAATTATAATCTAAAATATTTATTTATGATTAATTTTTTTCAAATTTATGAATAAAAATACTTCATAAAAAACCTACCCATGGATTCGGTTAGAGTTAGATTCAAAATAAAGGAATTAATATCCATCCCAATGTTGAGAACATTGCAACGCTTAGAGTTCATCATTATCATTTTCTCGGTAAAAAATGGTACAATTAATTATTATCTAACAATAAAGCTAAATTGAAAGAAATAATATACCATACTATGATTTATGGAATTACATCACACCCTTTATTATATTTACGAAAAGTAAAAAAAAATTCTTTCCTCTTTAAATCTTAGATTTACTTTCGTTGTTTGTTGCTAAATGGCCTTTAAAGTAAACTATATGATGTAGAAATGAAAAAAAAGAAGTTTATTCTATTGTGTTAAAATCACATATCATATATGTATATGTTTTTCTTCAGAATTTGAAGAGCGAGAGCACGCTCCTCCTGAGCTCCGCGGGGCGGGAGGTGGGGGAGGGGGCGGGGGGAGCCAGAAGGCCCGCGCTCCCCCCTCCAATGCGGAGATTAAGGGCTCGCAGCTACGCGTGGCACTGGAGGCGGCGCAGGCAGAGGCGCGCACCCTCCAGGAGGATCTGGACTCCCTCAAGGAGGAGCTGCTCAAGGTCAAGACCCGCAATAAGAAGCTGTGCAGCATCATCGGACAGGGCGAGAGTGAGTATTGCCAATACTTTTGTGAATACCAAATACCATTTATAAGGGTTCCCACTGCTTCCAACCAGTAACGGGTAAATTCCTAGGAAATAATTTTTGGATTTTCATCTAAATAGTGAAATCTCCAGACTAACCAATGAGGTTGTCTTCTGTATCAGACTGGGTGAAATACAAAAGACTGTAGGTCCGGATCCATGGAGGCGGAAGATGTCGTTCCTTCAGTGGCATGGGGAAGGAGAACGCGCAGTCTCTGTAGCTGCTGTATAGCTCGTCCGATCGCTTGCAGGGTTCTTCCTGTTGACGCTTCTGGGTCTGGTCCAAGAGGTAGGGAAGTCCGTGGTCCGGGATAAGGTGAGGGTCAGAAGATAAATAAGGCGGGCATAGGCATAAGTCGAAGCGAGATAAAGGGCAGAGCAGAGAGTGTTCTAAAGCTGATGAAGGTTGTTGGTGATTTGCCTTTTTCAGGGCCTTTGATGTTTTATAGGGCGCGGGCAGTGGTCGAACTGTAGTGGATTCTCAGAATTGTGCCTGCGTGGAACGTGATGACGGCGTACCACCGTTAGTTCTTTCACGCGATGACGGCGCATGGCCTATCATTCTTTCGCGTGATGACGGCGTACGGCCGTTTCTCTACAACCTCTCTGTCTGTTTCCCTCCAGCCACACTCCGACGTTTTATTTATTGTCATATGTATTACAATTTACAATTAAATGAACACAATACACATTTTATGTTGGCGACTTTAGTCATATGGCCGTGGTAGCATATGGTCTCGGTGGCGTACAGACGCGCCCTGGGCTCATGCTTCTATTTGGGACTCGCCCACCGCCAAACTGCAGTAGTCGAGTCAGGAGCAGTATGTCCGACACATCTTCTACATTGAAATTTCATATTAATAATAAATTATAAGAGCGTGCTGAGGATAGAACTTTAAAAGTTTTGGACAATAACGAATAGTACCAAAGACATAAGGCGTAAAAATGTTGATATTTGTTTGTTTTGTTTTTGAATCTTTATTTAGATGTATGCAAATTTTTTCATACATCTATTTGCGGCCGGCCGATATGCGTATGTTATTACGGTGTATACAATGACTGGTGCGGCAGTAATGCAGCACGGCCATTTGAAGTGTATGAATTGTATTGAATTGTGTCTTGTGTGACGCCATGAGAGACGATTGTGCATGTGTTATTATATGAGTTTACTTTGAAAGTTCATTTGTCATTTTTGGAGATTTGGAGAAACTAATTTTACTGTCACCATTAACTCTTTAAATATAATATTATATTATAATCAATTAAATTATTTGAGATTTTCACGGCCAAAAGTATTATAGTGGTTTATTTTTGGGTTAAATTACAGTAAAATATAAAATGGTTATCTGCGTTTAGTTTTGGTGTAGCCCCTTCAATTTGCGGATACCAAGAGCTACTGAGCTTAGCCCCGTCGTCTTTATTAATATGAATGTGATTTTTATGAATTTCAGTTGCCTCCTTAATTAGGGGTGCTCTATGTGTTTTTGGCCTTCTCAGGACAGGAACAAATCCAAAGTAATGGTCGGTTTCAATTAAATGCTCGGCAATTCCCAATTTGCCAGGGTGGCTGAGTTTACATGCTCGAAAGTGTTTTGATATGCTTTTGGAGATTGTACATTCTAAAATAATAATTAGGAAACAAACTCATGTAGAATTCACATTAGGTCGGGAAATACTCCCAGGGTGCATTACTTCTCATAACCCTGTCTGATGGTTGTGTGGTGTGTTGCAGTGAAGGACAAAGCGCAGGTGCTGGTGGAGACGATGAACCTGCGAGAGGTGCAGGCTGAGCTTAATGCGGAGGTGGCTATGCTGAATGCTACCCTGCAGCAGGAGAGGTCTCGCTGCTCCTGCGGCAACAGGCAGGACAAGGTAACAACCCCATTCCTTTATCACGTAGGGGTAAAATAGGAAACGATTGCCCGCTTAATGAAATTTTGACTTTGAATGGGTGTAGGTTTGGCCCTACCCACTATATTACAGAACAATAAATAGTTGCATAATATTTAATTAATTACCTATCAAATCCGTCCATGGATTATATTTTACACAATAAAATTACAATTTTTTCTAAGTATACTGTAATGGCACAATGTTCGTAGCGATTCCCGCAATAATGACGGTGACCGCCCACTTTAGTGATTCCATAAAAATCATTTATAAAGCAACCTGAAGATGGTTCACAATTTGGAAGGCGGGTATGGGTACCGCCGTCCCGGGAACCATTTATTGGATAACCAACACGTCTGCCATAGGTTGCCCCCAGTGGTTCGCTTCGTTTGTTGACTTAGCAGGGGTGCCCGGGTTCTTGGGGTAAGGTTTGCCCAGGTCTTGGTGGCAGATGCATCTGCCCACCAACTGCGTGGCAGGCCGGTTGAGAGAGACACTCTTTTGACGTCTTCGGTCAGACTCTCGACCCATCGCTTTGCATCTCAGTGGGAGGGATGGATTCATATGTCTCTCCTGGACACACAGACTTCCAGTTTCCTATCCACCCCTCATACCCTTTTCCTTTCCAGAACTTCCTATCCTTCCTTTCCTTAAAAAGAACCCTCACACAGCATCCATAAAGAAGACGTCTTTATTTAAATGCTTTATTTTGTATTTATTTGGTTTTATTATCAATAATAACAGTGTTATTAAACATATTATAATTTTGAGGTCTATTAGAGGGTTTTTGTTGATGCCAGGTCCGTTATTGGACCCCGGCCGTGGTTTGGGTTCGTCACCTTACTTAACCGGAAGGGTAGGACTTTAAAGCAATCTGCAAGCAGAGAATATCATTGTGTTATTTCTTTCAGCGATTGGCCTCCAAGATAAAAAAAGTTTCCTTCCATGACAAGACGGCTTCGTAATAAGTGAAGGTAATTCTGCCCTCGGGAACTCGAGAACTCTCGGGAACGGAGGGCCCCTCGACTATGTGATAATAATTAACAAGAATTTATCTGTCAGGCTTACTCAATAAGCAACCGACTTTATATTATTTTATAACTGCGCAGTCAGCATCATAGTTTTGTGACGATTTCATGTATTTGCAAAATTGTTTGGATCATAATTTTTTTTTATGTACCTGTTTTCTAAATGTACATAATAATATGTTTGATTAGCTTTTTTAATCAATATTGTTATATTTAAAAAAAATACTTATTTAGCAATGAAGTTGTGCAACTGTGATTTATTTTAATTTTACTTTGCATGTTTTCAATTAATGCTGCTCTTAGATTCTAGGACAATAAAGTACTATTTTAATACAAACTGCCCTGTCGACTAACGTATCGTTGTGGATATTGCAAATATGTTCTATGTTGCTAAAATATATGTAGCCAAAAATGATGTTTGTAATTGAAACATTCCAATTACAATCAGAATAAAATGTTTAGATATTTTAAAGTTTTCAATTAGTGACGTAGTACTACGTCTGATGCAGTGTGTACGGCGATACGTTGGTTCCATCTTTCTGTTGAAGTATTGAAGCGTTGTGTTGAAGAGGTGTTGAGAAGGAAGTGAGTAACGACATTTGTTTCTTGCAGAAGAAACGTCCTCCTGCCGCGGACAAGGAGAATTGAGCCACGTCCCGTTGCGGTGGTTGTACTATAAACTACTCTAATGAATGATTAAACTCTGTAAATTTTTTTCAAGGGGGAAAGAAATTCAATTCTATTATACACCTTTCTTTTTAATACCGAGAGTTGAACTCATTTTATAATCTATAACTCTATCTGACCATATCAGTTTTAAATTAAAGTCTTTCAGAAGTAATTTCTCTCCTCCCTCTAGGCTAAATTAGCTGTAATAATATTACAATATGTGATTTTATACTTAGAATTTTATATTTTAAATATGATGTTATTATGGGTATATTGCCCTTGCATAGGCAGAGTCACAACTGTCAGTGCTCCATTGTTAGTTGCTCCCTGTCTGTGCTCCAGCATTCCATTACTAGCTACTTTCTGTCAGTGCTCCAGTATTCCATTACCAGCTGCTCTCATGCCATTTCATTACTAGCTGCTCACTGTCAGTGCTCCAGTATTCCATTACTAGCTGCTCACTCACTGTCAGTGCTCTAGTACTCCATTACTGGCTGCTCACTGTCAGCTTACTGTCAGTGTTCCAGTTTTCCATTTCTAGTTGCTCTCTGTCAGTGTTCTAGTACTCCATTACTAGCTGCTCACTGTCAGCTTACTGTGATTGTTCCAGTTTTCCATTACTAGTTGCTCACTGTCAGTGTTCTAGTACTCCATTACTAGCTGCTCACTGTCAGCTTACTGTCATTGTTCCAGTTTTCCATTAATAGCTGCTCACTGTCAGTGCTCCAATTTTCCATTACTAGGTGCTCTATTACATATAACATGTCTGCACTTAGTGCTGCATCTTGCAAAGGCCAAACCAACCACATGACTCTTGTCGCCATCAATGTTGATTTGCCTGTTAAATTATTTACATTAATTTGCTAGTGATACTTATTGACAATCTGTCTTCTTCCTTTGCGATGTATTGCTCGACTGTGAGTAAAGTGGTGGCACTAGAGAAGATCTCGTAATTTCCTGTACTACTGATGTTGTAATTATGTTTATTCTTAAAAAAGAATCTATTTTTGAAACTGTTAAACCTACGTTGAAAACCCCCGTGAAAGATATTAAAGTATATTTTTGAATCCCGTTAGTATGAACCTGCGTTGTCACTGTTTTAAGTGAACCAAATGATTGTTTTAGATCTAAGTAGAGTATTCCCGTGTTCCCGAGATGTATTGAACCCCGACCAGTTGTGCACGTATGCTACCTTACTTGTCAAATTGTTTGCTAATCAATAAACCTGACTAACCCGAGTGCCTTTCTTTTTATTATGTCCTCTACCTTTCTCCCTCCTGCCAGATTTTTTTATATGTTTCACCACACGAGACCCCCCCTTTCCGCACAGTGTAAAGACAGGGGAACTATATTGTGTTATACATTGTGGTATCGATGGCTTAAGTATCATGGTGTATAAACAGCATGTATATGAGTTGGCTGATAAAAATGCAAAGGTTATATCTCTTTTCAAAGGTGGAGATCATCTAAATGTTAATAATTACAGACCTACATATTTGCTCAATACTCTCTCAAAAATAATAGAAAGATTGGCTGAGTCAAGATTAGTATCATTCTTAGAAAAATACAAAATACTCTCCGACAACCAATTTGGTTTCAGAGAGAATAAAGGTACGAGTAATGCTGTATTAAAGGTATTGACCAAAATCATTATTTCGGGGAGAGCAGGAGGGGAAGTATTACCATTAATGGCACACCCATTGGGCATCTGGGATTTGGCATTCCCATTCGGGCTGGCCAAAATATTATTCAATTGTTTTTTTATCAAGGTAAGGTGTATACAGTAGAACCCCGTTAATTCGAACCCCGATAATTCGAAAAAACGCGTAATTCGAAATTTTCGCAAAAAAAATTTCCGCTGGAAAATTTTTTCATACAAATTTTTTTTTAATTCGAAATTCGTTAATTCGTAATTCGAAATTTATTTTTGTCCGCGCACGAAAATTTGTTCGTGTAATTCGAAAAAATTTGATTTTTGCGAAAATAAATCATAATATTTCGTAAATCTGAATCTAAAAGTCAGCCGTGGCGGTAAAACGCCGAAAAATGTATTTTTACGTGGTTATACATCTTCCTAATTAGTATTATTATTTTGTAAATCTGAATCGATTTACACTGGAATATCGTATTTTTTCAAATTTATTTGGAATATCCGAGTTTAAAGGGCCGAGAAAATACATTTTACGCGGATATATGTCGTAGTTTTACGAGTTTACGCCAAATATCTGAATTTAAAGGGTCGGCCGCGGCGAAACTCGGCCGCGTAATTTCGATTTACGCGTAAATATATCGTATTTCATCACCGCGACGGAAATCGGACGCGAAATTTCAATTTACGCGGAAATATATCGTATTTTTACTAACTTTACTTCGAATATCCGAGGTGAAAAAATACGGCGCGACGGAAATCGGCCGAAAAATTTCGATCCATGCCGAAATATGACATATTTTTACGAATTTACTTAAAAGATCGGCTGCGACGAAAAACTGCCGACAAAATTCGATTTACGCGGAAATATATCAAATTTTTACGAATTTATTTCGAATATCTGAATTTGAAGAGCCGGCCGCGACGGAATACGGCCGCGAATTCTCGTTTTACGCGGAAATATATCGTATTTTTACGAATTCAAATTCAGATATTTGAAATAAAGGGCCGGCCGCGACGGAAAATTACCGCGAAATCGCGATTTACGCGAAAATATATCGTATTTTTACGAATATCTCAATTTAAAGGGTAGGCCGCGACCGAAATCCGCAGCAAAATCTCGATTTACGCGTAAATATATAGCATTTTTACGAATTTATTGCGAATATCTGAATTTAAAGGGCCGCCCGCTATGGTAATCGACCGCGAAAATAAAGAAATAATTGGTATTAATACGAATTTACAACTAAAATACCACCCGGATTTGAAGAGGCGGCCGAGAAAATCGATTTTCGGCGTTTTTTTTTTTTTTTTTTTTCATAAAATTTCGAATTACGTGGGAATTCGTTAATTCGAAATTTGATTTTTGATGTCCGCTGGATTTCGAATTAACGAGGTTCTACTGTATTTTGGTTGGGTTTGACTGGCTTGAGAATGGTTTCTATGTGAGAAGTTGAATTTAAAAAGGTGGTTGTTTGGAAAGGAGCTGAGGACAATGTCATCTCTGCGAATGATTTTTTCGCAGGAGAGATTAACTTTGAAGCCTGGAAGTACGAAATGTTGTCGGTAGCCATTTTATGTTCTTCTGTCTTGTTAATTCCGTGCAGGCTAGACTGACCGCGGTATGTGCACCCGAACAGTTAATGCAAATGGGATCATTGGAAGATTTCGGACATTGATCAAATGGGTGACCTTCTCCGCAATAGTAACAACGTGGGGGGGGAGCGGCATACGGATTTCGAATGTCCGAACCGGCAGCAATTGAAACATTGAATTGTTGGAAATTTATAAACTTCGACGGGAAGCGAGGTATAATAAATTAACACACGAGACGGTAGGGATTGTCCCTCAACAACAGATTGTAACAACAACAGAATGGGAAGGTTTCCAGATCGTGTTTCCATCAGTAGAATCCTTGTAGTTCAGTCGACGTGCTTTTAATACTTTCGGGGTTCCGTGGGAATTATTCAAAGCATCAACAATTTCAGCCTCTGGGATATCCGAGGGAATTCCTCGCACAAGACCCATTCTCGAAAGGTTAAATGTAGGGATGAACGATTTATATTTATGATTTGAGAGCGAGTCATTTTTTTTTACAAATCCATTTGCGGAAGCGGCAGTGTTAAACTCGATAGATAATTTATATCGCCCTTCCGGTTTAATTGAACCGTTAACAATACCAAGGTTATTATTTTTTGAGTCAAATACGAATTTTCCAAAATCCAAAGGATGAATAAGTTTTCCCTCTTCAGTTCTCTGAACATTAACGATAAATGGACCGGAAGCTGAAGCAGGATAAAGTAAGTCAGTACTTTTTGCATTATCGCTAGTTAAAGTACTTGGCTGGATGTTACTATTGGTGTTAAGGTCGTTAGAGGTCGAGGTTTGTTGAATCGGCGGTATAGATTTAACTTTCGATGGAATGTGAAGGCTACGCGATGGTCGTCGTTTACGAGATGGGAACGCAATAGAAACCTGGCTCGTATTAGATTCCGAATCAGAAAAATCCAATATCGACTCTGGGTCGGGAGGCCTATCTTCGTCTTCCTCCATTATATAAAAAAAAACTTAACTTTTAAAAATTAAACTGAAAAAATAATACGCAGTCTATTTCATCGACTGTACAAACAAAAACGGATTAGCCGTAAGCAGGAATGCAAACAAATAGGTATACGATAAACAAAATTAAATAAAATGTGACAATAATCTCTTATCTGTATGTGGCACACGAACGGGCGAACGGCACTAAGCAATAGCATACATAATCTTTGTGTTGTTTTTATTATTTTGTAAAATTATTAACCTCAACACACGCTTGTCCTAGTGAAGTTAAAAATTCTATTGTAAAAATATACAATGGAAAGAAACAATATGCAATAAACAATATCGCCACCCAGTTTGGCAGCATTGCAAGGCGGGGAAGTAGGGGCTGTCCAATGCAGCTAGCTTCTTCGAGCTGGATTCATTGAAATACCTGTAGAATAGACTCAGCATGCCTACATTGCGTCTGCATTAGAGATGGCAATCAGTCTGTTGACAACGGATTGACAATCAGATGAACCACCCTGCTTTGTGCAGAATCAAGTAGGTTTATCCAGAGGCGGCTCTAGAGATCCAGGCATGGTAGGTCATTTGAAAAAATGTGTGACTAATCTTTATTTGTGAAAGATACCCATATATTATTATCTATATCAATTTGTAAGTAGGTACGTCATGATTCCGTGACTCAAAATACATAATATGTTGATATAGTAAATTGGAAATAACTACACAATCCAAGTACTCATGGAAAATTATTACGTTTTAATGTAGTTGTACACAACATTAAAGTAAATAAAATAGCAAATAAAATAAGAGTTTTAAACGCCCGTCTGCAGTCTCCAAAGATACGGGGTGCAAAGCTAAGAGTATGGTGGTTCTGTGGTGCGAAGCGGCGCGATGTTTATCTATTTCATTTAAATTTGACAATGATCTTTTAAGTTTTTTGTTTTGTTTCATTATTCAGCTTCATTCTACTTCGATAACATCATAAAGAATTGCAGTTAAAAAACAACCATTGTTCCACACACGACAAGCGTGTAAAATGAAAAACCGACATGTTTATGACCATCTCTGTAAAATAATATAATATTTATTGTGCTGTCTCCCTCACAGAAAGTCTCCTCTCCTAAGCTTTCTTCGGTACTTAATTTTTACTAAGAGAAAGACATAGTGCCATCTCGTTTATTCTATGGCGCGCACAGAGACAGAAGATCCAAAAACGGGGACATTCTTTAAATTGACCCAGCGAATGTGTGGACTTATGGATGAAAGCTTCTATTAGAGATAATAGATGTCACTGCTCGTCACTCGCCGCCGCCGCTCGCGACCCTGCTATTTCGCAGTACATTTCAAGTAAATTAAGAATAAGACCAGTTGTTTTGATGCACATAATTTATTATTATTGTTGTCTTATAATTTTGGGGGGTCAAACACCTTGACCTAAGGGAAGAACCGCTCCTGGGTTTATCAGATATTTTGAGGCTCCAGCCCAAAGATAGCTCCCAAATTAAATATGTAGTTGGACGTACTTGAGATTTGTACGTAAATATACAATTATATTTTTAATGATAAACTAATGTTTACAAGAGGTTTTTTATGCATAGCACAAAGGATAACAAATTATTATAAACAATAATTAGTCACCTGAAATATCCATAAAATTGAAAATATCTCCTGAGTAAAAATAAATGCCGCCTATGGGAATTGAACCCGACCTTCTGATGTCCGGTCAGGTGCTCTGGACCACTGAGCTACGTCGGCTTATTCATCCATCTAGTGCCATCTTGTGGGAAATTTAGCACTAACAAAGCCTTTCCTACAAAAATAAAGTTGGTTGTTTAGAGCTGAAAAAATATAATAAGCAGTAATTGTTGATTGAAGTACTAGTACATATTAAATTATTTGGCGTGTTGGAAATAAGCCGACGTAGCTCAGTGGTCCAGAGCACCTGTCCGGACATCAGAAGGTGCAAGTTCAATTCCCGTCGGCGGCATTTATTTTTACTCGGGTGATATTTTTAATTTGTATGGATCAGGCAACTAATTATTGCTTATAATTGTAAATAAATAACAATATTTAAATTCACAATGGTTTATTTTCATAAAAAAATCAAAATACATTCACACAATAATATGAAATGTGTAACTTTTAAACCTAAATACTTAATTTGATTACCCTAATCATATTGCATTAAGACGACTTTATTATAAATAACAATTTTAAGACCCGAGACTCTTAAAACCGAGCCCCAGACTTAATCCTTAATAAGGTGAGGCTGCTCTTGGTTGGAGATTCCTGGCCACATTGACCACCTGCTGCAGGATGCCAGTTGTTGGGTTCCAGGACCAACTTGTAACAAACTAGTCTTTATTGAGGGGTTAGAGAGATTGAACACTTGATCAATGACATTACAAACTTAGGCTAGCTTTAGACTTGTAAGTTTTTTCGTAAATTTACGACTTCTAGCCAATGGGCATATTGGATTTTCAAAATGCAATATGCCCATTGGCTAGAAGTCGTAAATTTACGAAAAAACATACAAGTCTAAAGCTATCCATATAGACACGTTATATTGTCTCACAAAATTAACACTAAATGTGGCGAGTAACAAATACACATACGTTACCAGTAAATTCTTAATTCAACTGTTTATTCATGTATGAAAAAGATTACATTCAAATAATATGTATGTGTTTATGTAATTAAAAGTTGCGTTGAATACTAGATTCTACATCATGGATGTGATTGAGATGACAATATGCTTATACATACTAAGAATAACACGGAATACTGTAAGAGACGACAGGCACTTTCTCTAATGACGCTTCTAAGAAATCTATGGAAAATAATAAAAAAACTGTATTATTTATAATATGTAATAAATAATTATTTGCGAATGAAATGTGGATCATTGAGTTTTACTAGTGCTTGCCGTGTAATGTAATATGTAATGATAATACTTTCTCATCACACACATTTTGGCAATCATTTATGCAATTAGGTTGGAGATTAGTTAGGACGGCAATTATGTACCTACTGTATCTTTTGCTTGCCACATAGAGATCTCTACAACGTGTCTTTAAGTTTTATAATGTCATTGCACTTGATAGCATGCTCCATAATGATTAGAAACGATGAATTAATTACTGAATTCATGGGTTTCGTCCTAATTAACTATAATTCTAGCTTTTTTGAATTGTAATACTTTTCTAACCTACGCTTAGCTCTCTCCAGATGGTACAGGGAGAAATACACACAATGCCCGGATAGTATTAATATCATTTGGTTTTTTCTTAAAACATATGGCAGCGTATTATTGATTCACATTTTGGTTTAAGCTACGTTAACAGCTTCAGTGCTAAGCTGCTTATCAAACTAACAGATAGATACATATACAGTTAAACCTAAATATCTCAGACTCAGTGCCGAGGTGCGTCTACATCCTATGCCAACCCAACTAAGGCCCTCCTTCCACAAGGAATATGCAAATATCCGATACATGACGATTCAATTATCTTGTCGACTACCTGTTCGTATACGACACACAATGCAGATTATTTTGCTAACTCATTAGTAATGCCAGTGTCCCGCGACCAGCCAGTGGAAGTGGTTAAATACTACTTTCGTCTTCAAGACGTAATAAATACGAATGATGGTCTCATCGTTACTTGTGTCAGACATTTTGTAACAAGTAGCAAAAAATGATAGCTACATCACATGCAGCAGTTGTGAGTGAGGTTATAAAAGTTAGTTTTGACGTTTTGAGAGGTGGTGGCGATAGGGTTCTCATGATTTCGACTTGTATGCGACAGTTTGTGAGTACACAACATTAGTATCGAATACTTCTATTCCTGTGGAAAAAGAGACAAAGGCTTGCAAGAGTGATTCTATTTATATATAAGATTCTATTTGTATATATATATCTATTATTTCTAAAATGGTCGTTTGAAGGATTGACATACTTAATAAAAGCAATACTGTTTGGAGTCAAAAGTCAACTTTTCTTATCTCACATTCCATAAACCGTAACCGTCATCGTCATGAACTCCTATTTCTTCCTTTCCCCTCTGAGGCTTTTTTCATATGCACTGTTATCCACGGTAACTCCTCCTGGAGTCTCGTCTAATGTGAACATATATCATTCTCCTTCTTCCAGGTACTGTCATCCTCACCAGCTCTTCGAGCGGAAAGTCACTTCACACTGTTTTTAAACCGTTAGCCGAAGATCGTGTGTACATATGGTCAAGTCATTTAAGCTGTTCCATAATCTGCTATACACATTATGTTTTAGTGAATATTGATTCATTACTACTAAATGGTCTTGCAATAACGATAATCGTGGTATATTAATTATTATGGCGAGATATTATATTATGTATACAAAATACAAGGCGGACTTTTTGTAAAAAAAATATAAATATTAGTTTCTAGAAAAATGGCTTTCATTTTATAATAATAATATATTACAGTCATTGTTTGCTGTCAAATGATTCCTCTGTTTAATCTCTGGCAGAGTTTACCTCTGTGGTGGGTCACAGAACACAGTTAGTGTTCCTTTACAGGTAGCAAATAACAGATTGCAGTCCCTCAATATGAATTGCACTTGGGTATTGCTACGCAGTTAAGGTGGACAGCTGGTTTAGTTTTGACGTCGCACTCGCTCTCCGCTATATGACGGTTGTCCTGGCGATTTAGGCAGAGCACCTTTCTACGGCGCACGGTCGGCACGTGAGTCTGGGGACAAACAAACATTTATGTTAGAGGGCTCCTAACTAATCTTGTATAATAATACACAACAATCTGAACAATCTCTACTCTTTAGAATAGAAGGACAATCCGTGGATAGTTTCTCCTATCTTATCTGACAGATTGTAGTCTTTAGTATTTTAAAACATAGGTGTGTAAGTGCTTCTAAGCACCCTCAGTCGGTATTGGTGCGCAGATGGGAGACACATCAAACGCATGCCAAATATTTGCACATTGTTGATATTTACGACAGGAGAATGTGTCTTTTGTGTGTTTAACATTTCGGCTATTGAATGATTTGCCGGCATTCTGTGTTTTCTGTCTCCTACAACAAGGGTTTCTTCAACAAAACCTTGGTTTACTCCTACCTTTCCTTGAAGGGATTGCCGCACAACGTGGCCAAATATTACATAGGTCCTTGAGGAAACCTCAAGACCTCCTGTGTAGAGTTAGTTGGATCAGGTCTACCCTAATGGTCTCTGTGGGCCATGTGGGCCAAGTGGGCCATGTGGGCTATGCAGGCCAAGTGGGCCATGTGGGGCTAGGCACGCCAAGTGGGCCATGTGGGCTGTGGGCATGGTGCGTGGTGTTGGCTCACCTGTTTGACGCACGCGGGACAGGTGGACCAGGGGCCCACCCACCAGAAGGTGGTGCAAGGAGGGCTGTTGCACACCCGCATCAGCTCCGAAGGCTTCTCCATCTCATTGTTGCTGATACAAAACTCCTGGTCAACTGGTACTGTAACAATAATGCACATACATTATAAAATCAAATTAGCATTGGTGATCGTGCTTTCGGAGTATCTGGGCCGAAGGCTTGGAATAAACTCCCTCCGGAACTAAGATGCATAACAAGTCCAACAAAATTCAGGTCTAAACTAAAAACTTACCTTTTTAAGCTCTCATATTGGGTTTATATTATTCGAAATCTGTCTTATACCGAGGGACGGATCATATTTAGAAAGATGAATTCTGATCAAAACCTTGTACTCTGGTACCGCCCAGCATAAAGTTTGCTTTTCTTTTCCCAAACAAGCTCATTAAAGAACATACATACATATTAATAAAATAAATACCGGAAGGTCCAATCATGTCCAATTTTTTGATTATGTCCTGTGCATTCGAGCCGTATCTAGATTTCTCTAATAAACAATAAACAGTGTTAATCTCAAATGGCCTACCAGGTAAGTAAGGTACTATATATTATCTGCCTGTATAAAATGTAAATAAATAATATTAATAACATATGTACATTCTAGCATCATATTCATTAATCAAATGCATTGAACATATGGCACTTGCCCCCCCCTGGATTGATTGAAAATAATCAAATAATGTTACTTTTATTTTAAATCACTTTATGTTAGCATAAAAAAAGAAGCTTTTATTTTAAATCACTTTATGTTATTAAAAATATTTTGCCCCCCCCTAGAAAATTTTTTGCGGGCGCCCATGCATATGACTTTGTATTGGTGATCGACGGACCGGTGGATGCAATCTGTTAGACATAAATTGATAATAGTGTGACTAGTCCGTAATAAGATAGATAATTGTAGAAATGTATCATATATTTGTACAGCGTCCTTGAGGTGATTTTGCACAAAAACGGTGCTATACAAATCATACAAATATTATTGTTAGCACACATTTGGCGTTTCATAAATGAAGCATGTTTTAGAAATAAAGGTTACAAAAGAGTTCTCAATTGCAAGATCATAATATGAACCGATTGCCCGGTCTTTTCCTTTTATGTATTTAGACATACACAGTTCATTTTATTACATGTGATAAGGTAGGTAAGTATGAGTATTTATATTGGGCAGTGGAGTATTCCAAAACAGTTTTGAGTTTTACAAAACATTTTTTGAATAAAGCTTTTGTACATTGAAAACTTGAAAGTTTCAAAATATTTCGTCTGTCGGAGTTCTAACCAGAACTTTCAGAACTTTGCTGTATGTTACCAAAGAATCATGAAAAATGTCTCAAGTGCAGTAATTTTTCTATATTATGTTGTGATCGCCCGAGTAATTGGTGAGTTAGGTGGAAGAATTGAACAGTCTGGTTGATTTGTTCACGTTCTGGGAAGACCCAAAACGCAAGGAGGACACCTAACGCCACTTTAACATTAATAGAGGAGGCTAAGATTAATAGATTTTGGTATCCGGAATTTGATGGCTACACCATAACTAAATGCCGAAAACTACACTAATTTAATTAATTATTATATTGAAATACCGACCTCTATATAACACACACTTCATAACATTCTACAGATCTGCCCTGATGATGGACACTGTAACGCTGTTGTTTGATGGAGGAAGCGCAACATGAGGTAATAACCTAAATATTAATCACGAAAGTCTGGTTGATGATCATGAACATGGTTGCAGTTGCATACGAACTAGAAACTGACTGACCGTCTGAGCTATTGAGACATACGACTGGCCGACGCATGATGCCGCTCCCGCAGGTGCGTGAGCACACGGTCCAGTCCGCAGCGCCCCAGCGGTATCCCAACGCCTCCGCTCCCTCGGTTCCCTCTGTCCCGTCCTCACCAGATGCTCCCTTCCGCCTGTCCACTGTGTACTGGTAGCGCACGCCCGGGTTGCGGTGCCGCCCGCGGTAGATCATTTGCTGCAAACAATAATAACACATTATTCAGCGGGCCACATAAAAACTACGATGAGTACACAAGAATAATATCATCATCTGTTGTGCTCGGCCAATTGCAAATTTGTGGCAATGTCAAATTAATGTGTTGAAAAATAAATTTAAATCTAAGAAATTTAAGGAAATCATTTCTTAGAATATCATCCCATGCTATAAGGTTTCACAGATAAATAATTTAGAAATATTAGAATAAGTGTTAGGTAATTGTAATTTAAGAGAAATATAATTAATAATCATTTGGTGTGTTTCAGCTTTCTATCGAATTGTTATATAATAACAACATAATAGATGTCCTCTTCTGCTGGTCACAAATTGTTCAAAAGCTGAACCGGACCTATAGTCGGTCTTTAACAGGAACCTGACCAAAAAACGAAATGGTACTGAATGGCAGTTTGATGAATTTGTAACACTTGAATTTTCGCAAAACAACTGGGCCTTAATAAAAAGAATTATTAAGAGAGATTGAATGAGAAAGTGCTAACTTACATAGATTAAAATATCTTCTTCAATCGGTCCTGGAATTTTCACCTTCTCCAAGTCCCTGTCTCTCTCGTAGAGGGCTGGTGTACCTGCCACCAAGTATTCTCCGGCCAAGGTTATTTTTCTGCAAAACAGATTATTACATACAAATTACCACCAAATAATTATGCAAATAAATATCAATTTCGGTTGTGGGTCTGTCTGTGATTGTGACTCTGGTTCAATGCACTACGACTTGATTTGAATATATGTGTCAAGAATTCAGACAAGCGATAAAAGTAATAATTATCATTTTCGTAATTGGAACTGATGTGTAAAGAATTCAGAGATAATTTACATAACTGACTAAAATATTTGTTATCTAAATGTTGCTGCTGTGAATATTTTTTGTTTGCATACTCATTCTGCAGCAATTATTCTCCTTCTGATGTGTTCTTCACATAAACTTTCAGCTTCACAAATCCTACAATCATAATATCTCGTGATTTTTCACAGGTCTGTACTAGTATGAATAATGATTATTGCAGTAAGTATTACCTCCTTCCGTTCAGGTAGAACCTTCTTGATTTTGCACTTCCGATTCCAATATAGTTCTTGGAGTTGGCTGCCTCTTCAATTTTGATATTTCTCGATCCTGCGGGTATAACAGCGACCTGAAAGAGAATGGAAAATTTAATTGATACATCGGTACTTTAACCCTAGAAAGATAATCCACACCGCAGAAGCGCCTGCGAAAGTAAAATATTGCAGTCTCTTTTCATCCGGCCCGTATATGAACTTGTGCCTCTCAGCCAACTAAGTCGTCAGGTCAGTTCCAGTCAGTGCAGTCAGTACTAGAGGGGTATAACTCCGATTGAAAATTTGAACCTCAGATATTGTGACGTCATATTTTTGTCAACTATATCCACCAATGAAAAACTCTGAAAATCTATGGAATAAACTTTCAAAGTTTTTCATTGGTGTATAGTATAATAAGTAGGCTCCGAATGACAATTTTACTGTCTATATATTGGCATATTTATGGTTTTTTAGTGCCAATTTGTTTCATACAAAAAGCCCGAAGTTATAAATCTATAGAAGTTGATTTATGGTCAGTACTCTTGCGGGACGACCGTGTTGATGTGGCAAGTACACTGTTTTCGATGTTATGAGGAGCTGATCGAGGACACATGGTCATCTTTTGTGTAACTTTTAGCGAAGTTTTCTGATTTTTGAGTAGTTAATATTTTTTTAGACAGATTATATTGTCGTATGTTAAATAAAAAAAGTTTATATTGTGTCCTAAGCATGAAGTTTCTAAAAAAACGGTTGATATTGTTACTGTAATGAACATATTATGTCTAAATGTATGAAAGAGAAAGCATGATTATGCTATCTAAATGGGTATGTCTGCTTTTATTAGGTCTTTTTACCAGCAAGCTTCCTTCAAGTAACGTCTACCCATCCTGAAGATACTCACTAAATCTCTACCAGAAGTATCACACAGAAATAGTGGAAACAGTCCACCAGAAATTTGTGCAGTTGAGATCACCACATTTACCATATTTTGAGATGTTTATCTATAATTTTTGTGTAAAATTTTAAAAATAAATAAAATGCCTAGCAGATGGCATTTTATTTACAAATCTAGAACTAAACTTCATTAGTGATATAATAAAAATTAACTAATGAAGATTTCTTCAACTCATCTCAATATGATTATCTTTCTAGGGTTTAATGAGGCTTTATGGTGTGTTTTGAGCAAGTTTAGTGAAAGTTCATACCTCGCTGTAGCCAGATTCCTTCGTGGTTCCCTTGCTGTAGATGCCCTGCACCTGTTTGCACGCGGTGCCGTTGCCGTTGCAAATGCCGCATGTGTCCTCCACGGCGGGGGAGTCCACCACCCAGTCGCAGCCCACCTTGCGGCAGATGCCCGAGATGCACATGTCGCGCGTGCCCAGGTTGCACGGCGTGCCATCCTTGGCGTATTCCCCGAATGGCACTATCACCGACTCGTCGGCCGTGCTGCAATACAGCTCGCATGGCTCATCTGCAATAAACAACAAGCAAGGTTACACACAACCAACTTAATCACTCATAGACGAACCAGGTAACTACATAATATGGACAGTGCACTCAATGGAAGGACTACTAACGGGACACTAACACCTCAGGAGACACATGCATATGTTTGGAGTGGAAAATATCAATAGATGCAGGAAATGTAACGAGGATGTAGAGACTCCAATTCGCCTATGTTGCCAATGTCCCGCCCTGATGGGAACAAGGCTCACATACCCGGAAATACAAATTGTGGAACAGGGACACATAGCCAATTATCCAAGGACAACCCTGGTGAACTTTATCAAAGGGTCTGGGTTACTGTTAAAGGTGTGAGATGACAAACAAAATATTAGATTTTGGGAAACAAGCCCGAACTTTTGTTTACCTGGTTTGGGGTTTGTAGTTATGGTTTTTAGGCAGCCAGCAATTTGCGCGCCAAGGTAAAAAGGGCTACTTATTTCTAAGTATATTTTATTTTCAAAGACTTGATACTACAATTTGGGAGGCGGGTATGGTTACCGCCGCCCTGGAAACCATTTATTGGATAACCAACACCCCTGGTTCTCTACATCCGGTGATGCCCGATCAGAGATGCTCGTGTTCATGAGTGAGGTTTGCCTTGGACTTGGCGGCGGATGCGTTTGCCCACGTAGTGCGTGGCGGGTCGGATGACCCTCAGATTCATACCCCCCCCTCATACTTTTTTCTTCCCAGAACTTTCTCTCCTTCCTTTCCTTAAAAAGACCCTCCAAACAGCGTCTCCAAAGATAACGGCCTTCCTGTGTGGAGCTAATGTAAAAAAATGCTGATGGGAAAACACGAGTTGTCTGCGTTTACTGACAAATCATTTAAAAGGGAATCACGTCACCTCCCCGCTCCATACACTTGGTTTGTTCCCCTTTCCCTCATGGGCAGGTCTATTGTTTTGTATATCTATGGTGCTGTCACTAACTTCACTGTTTTAAATAGTCTAATCAAAGCTTGCGGTACAACAGAAGTAACAACGAGTATCAACAACAATCGCCGCCATTTTTAAACTGCCGTTGCACGATGGCACTGACTTGATCACGTGACATTTAAAATCAAATTATGAAGACGTACCTTGATCGAAATAGGGCTGCCACTTATCGACGATCTTTCCGTCGTAGGTGGAGTTGTCGTGGCGTGAACACTGCTCGTGGCGGAAGGAGGGGTCGCCCTTGGGGCAGGGGTGCGTGTTGCAGAGCTGGTAGCGCGTGCGCTCGCCCGTGCAGAAGGTGCCGCCGTGGCTGGGGCGCGGGTTGTCGCACAGGCGGTGCGTCACGGACACGCCGGCGCCGCACGCGCGCGAGCACTCGCTCCACGTGCCCCACGCGCCCCAGTCGCCGTTCTGCGGGGGCGGCGGGGACGTGCGCGCCACGCACGTGTTGTTCTGGCACCACTGCAACAAACAATTCACACTTAAGTGAAAACCTATTATTGGTTAAATAATTAACACTTAATACACCATACTTTGTAATTATTATAACTGTTGGTTTTCCAAATAAAAAAAAAAAAAAAAAAAAAAAAAACAAATTATAGGAGACGATTAGAACAATTCACTTTTAGAGATCAACAAAAGAAAGTGACAATACACACGGTGTCCGGAAACTTGCAGAACAATCGGGAAATTGGTGAAACTACATCGAAGCATTTCGATTTTAAAAAATCCAAACTTTTTTCCATATTTTCGGTAACAATATCCGGGTGCACCTTTTATTATATTTACGTAATAGGAAGAGAAAAACATTTTTTAAAAATAATTTTCATTAAATTTTATTTTACTATCAATTTTTTAAATGTGAAACCTCACAAGAGTCCCAACTGCTCCCCACCGTCTAAAGTTAGTGAGACAATGGCATTCCCTATTAGGATATGTTGTGAGGCTGGGGAGGGGAATGAGACGAGGAAGAGAAAGGTGGGAGAAGTACCTGTCTATTCAGATCTAGTCACCAAATACGGTCAAATAAAGTAGCATAACTAGACATTTTGGTCAAGTATTTTGGTTTCAAAACTAAATTAAAGTTTTGTATGAAAAAGTCCGCGCACACTTTTTTGTAAACAGCGGATATTAAAACCTCCTGGCGACCGATTTTTTTCAAATTCGACCTACTAATTTCCAACTTTGGACTCCATTTACTCGAAAACGAAAGCTCGAATGAATAAAATCATATCAAAAATCGCTTACCGCTGTTAAATACGAGTTTCCGATACCACGAATAAATGGCAGATTTTAATATTTCCCAAGAGACCGATAGTTTTCCTTTGTGCTTAATCGTTTTTGTGAACAAACCAACGTGTCACCTAACCATAAAAAGCGTTTATAGTCTAATGAATAGCCAGGTACTTCCTCACCATCCTCATCCCCATATCCTTCCCCTCCCCACTACCTCACTTCACCTCACCACACAGTCTCACTGGATCCAGACGGATGGGAGCAGTTGTGCGGTTTCACATAAAAATAAGTCTTACTAATCAGATTCTTACACGCCCGTTTAACGTTGGTGGGGAAAAGCCGGCCTTGGGCTTGGTTTAAGACCGTTTTAACCAAATAAACGCCATGGTAATAAGTCAAATTTTTCACTGTTCTGACCTTATGCGCCACGTAATATTTACACCGCATTTATACGTAGTAAGTAATTATCCGCGCTTTTCATCTGCATTTCAAGAAAGATCTTTAAAAGTGGCACAACTGTGCAAACTATGTTAAAATTTTAGAATTTTGATAAATTATAAAGATCTATTGCATCTTAGCTTGTGGTGTATCTGACAATGCTACTGCAGCATTTTCAATTGCATCATGAACTTGTGGTGTGTCTGACAGTGCTGCTGCAGCATTTTCAATTGCATCATGAGCTTGTGGTGTATCTGACAGTGCTGCTGCAGCATTTTCAATTGCATCATGAGCTTGTGGTGTATCTGACAGTGCTGCTGCAGCATTTTCAATTGCATCATGAGCTTGTGGTGTATCTGACAGTGCTGCTGCAGCATTTTCAATTGCATCATGAGCTTGTGGTGTATCTGACAATGCTACTGCAGCATTTTCAATTGCATCATGAGCTGGTGGTTTATCTGACAGTGCTGCTGCAGCATTTTCAATTGCATCATGAGCTTGTGGTGTATCTGACAGTGCTGCTGCAGCATTTTCAATTGCATCATGAGCTTGTGGTGTATCTGACAGTGCTGCTGCAGCATTTTCAATTGCATCATGAGCTTGTGGTGTATCTGACAGTGCTGCTGCAGCATTTTCAATTGCATCATGAGCTTGTGGTGTATCTGACAGTGCTGCTGCAGCATTTTCAATTGCATCATGAGCTTGTGGTGTATCTGACAGTGCTGCTGCAGCATTTTCAATTGCATCATGAGCTTGTGGTGTATTTGACAGTGCCGCTGCAGTATTTTCAACTGCATCATGAGCTTGTGGTGTATCTGACGGTTCTACTGCAGCATTTATTCGTATTGTTTTTCAAACAAAATCTGTCTTTTGGTTTGTCTATGATTTCGACATCTGATATCGAAATTAAAATTTCAAAAACGAAAATTACAAATTACAAAAAATAATCTTCGAATATGTAACGTATCCGTTATGACTCTATCATGTGTCGGCTATGCTGTCCCATGGGAAGTTTAAGATCATATGCCATTGTGATCTTTTGATTCTTGCTTAAAGTTTAAAACTTGCTTATCTTCGAATCACTTTCTTTGAGAGACATGATGGCGGTAGCGGGGTAAGTGGAGTAATTACATTAAAAATGGCTAGTGGCTAATGGCTAGTGGCTGGCGATGGCCGCGATTCCCACAAACTTCCATCAGAACCGTAAAAAACATTATCTTTTGCCATACAGTGAAGCCGTAAAACGAGGAATGCGAAGTTAAAAATATATTCAAGTTACCACCGCGTGTTGTTCCTCGTACGGAATGTGATAACAGTTAGTAGTCTCTTTTGCAATAAACCTCTTCCGTGGGAATTGCAATCGGAAATACAATGATTATTCTGAAGCTATTAAAAAACTACTTTACGATAATAATACCCGCTGATTTATTTTGTGTAACTGTCCAGCGGAGTTGTTAATAATAGTCGTAATGCGGGCACGTAGCAACCACCTGCATACAGAATTAAATTACATTACACAGGCTCCAAGATAAACCACGCCATAAAATACTGAATGCATTAGAAAACTGATGAGAAATAATAATTGGTGTGACCGGGATTTGAATTCGGGATCTCCCGCTATCCGAACTCTTCTCTGATCACTGGGCAGTTAGTTACCGAGTAAAGTTCGGACTTAACGATATCGGATCGATAGGCTTAACTGACGACGATTTTATATCGATTACCCGAGCACGGTTGCTGAAGGAAAATTAAAAAAAAAAACAACTTCCAAAACAATGGCAGATACAAAAAGTCATAGGTATTTTAACCTTTCCCGTACCGTGTTAAAAACTCCTTCGTCATACCGTCCTGTAACACAGCGTTACACTATGAGTTTTGGAAATTATTACGCAATTTTTTTACTAAAAATATTGTCGAAAAAAACATTGATTTTGTGCATAAAACATTCAAATTTATCAAACATTATCCAATAAATGATTCAAAAAGAATCATTTATTGGATAATAAAATAAAATTCGCAATTTGACGGTCGTGCCGCTGGCTCCGCCCTCATGCACCCAGAAAGCCGCATGTGTTTGTGGAATGTGGCATTAGGGAGATAACGGTGTCGGAGGGTGGAAACAAGTAAGCCGCATGTGTTTGTGGAATGCGGCATTGGGGAGATGACGGAGTCGGAGGGTGGATATAAGCAAGCCGCATGTGTTTGTGGAATGCGGCGTTGGGGAGATGACGGAGTCGGAGGGTGGATACAAGCAAGCCGCATGTGTTTGTGGAATGCGGCATTGGGGAGATGACGGAGTCGGAGGGTGGATACAAGCAAGCCGC
Organism: Hesperophylax consimilis; assembly: GCF_061612785.1. Taxonomy (NCBI): domain Eukaryota; kingdom Metazoa; phylum Arthropoda; class Insecta; order Trichoptera; family Limnephilidae; genus Hesperophylax; species Hesperophylax consimilis. The sequence continues at coordinate 45,534,023 of NC_142837.1, forward strand.
ATGTGTTTGTGGAATGCGGCATTGGGGAGATGACGGAGTCGGAGGGTGGATACAAGCAAGCCGCATGTGTTTGTGGAATGCGGCATTGGGGAGATGACGGAGTCGGAGGGTGGATACAAGCAAGCCGCATGTGTTTGTGGAATGCGGCATTGGGGAGATGACGGAGTCGGAGGGTGGATACAAGCAAGCCGCATGTGTTTGTGGAATGCGGCATTGGGGAGATGACGGAGTCGGAGGGTGGATACAAGCAAGCCGCATGTGTTTGTGGAATGCGGCATTGGGGAGATGACGGAGTCGGAGGGTGGATACAAGCAAGCCGCATGTGTTTGTGGAATGCGGCATTGGGGAGATGACGGAGTCGGAGGGTGGATACAAGCAAGCCGCATGTGTTTGTGGAATGCGGCATTGGGGAGATGACGGAGTCAAAGGGTGGATACAAGCTTTACACCATATTATATACAGAATATCAAAAGTACATTCTCCTTTGAAAAAAAATAGAAGAAAACTTTTTATGTAAAGAAAGAATCGACAATATCGGCATTTCTAAACGCGATCATTAATTTTAAAGATCGATTATCGTCAAATAAGATATCAAAATAGTATTAAATACACTCACTTTAACCTTCATTGGCAGTACTTTTTGTCAATTTGGTCTTTAGTCATAACTTGTAAAATTCTGTCTGAATTACGGTTCTCCAAGCTTGAACGGATTCAATTGATCGCTTACCCGTCTTTCAATTCTGAGCTTCGTTAGTCTGCCTCCGTTCATTAATAAGTCAGTAATTTTGCGTAGCGAACGATATTATTCAAAAAGTTTTTTATATTGACAATGAATCGAACCTTATCTGACCTTTTGTCTATCGGCTGTATATTTAAACAATTGTTTACCTTGCTCGCACGTACGGCCTAATAACCACAATATGTCTAGTACGGATGATAAATACAGCCCTTTGTCAATACGATATTGACGAAATACGTCATCTATGGTCAGTTAGCGGTATTTGCGATCACGGTCAGAATATAACTCCGACAGTCGGTTGGCAAAATCCGATACTTTTAGCGCGACATCTAAATTGTCGGATAAGCTGTCAATATGGAAAAATACTGTTTTTTACGGAATGGGGTGAACTAACTAAGCTTTTGGATCTGAAAGAAATTGTATACACGATCTATAGACTTAATTAATTCACCGATCGTATATTGATTCAGTTCCATCTTCTAAAAACAAAAGTTCTTAGTTATGGCTAAAGACCCCATGAACTAATTAATTATTTTTTTATTCTCAAAAAGTATATGCGGACTGCTAAGGTACATTAAAGTTAATATATGAATTCGACATTCGTCAATTTATTAGTATTTTTAACTTTTACGTAGACGTCTGACGTTTAGGAATATCAATTCACAGAGAGATGCGCCACATCCGACCACGGTCGGAAAATCGGTATAAAATCATCGGTACTTACGCCTATTGATCCGATACTGTAAAGAGATATTGATCTGATACTGTGAGAGAGCTCAATTCGTAATCATCATGTGCATGAGTCAACCTTTCAGACAGCCCTGCAGCGTCTGTCATCAGGGCAGACGTGATCAATGCGTAAGATTACTTGCGGAAATCTTAAATCATTCTGACTGTACTCTTCTTTATTTCTTTTCCCTTTGTTTTCCCATTTCCATGTGGCTCACAACGTTTATAATCGGGGTACCATATGTTATAAACGAAGTGTTATAATAACTATTATATATTTCATATATTTACACAAATTGCACGTGGGAGAATTAAGCATTACACAATCCATGGAAATAGAATTAGACTAAAACAACGCTGCTAGCTGACTTGTTTACGCAAAACTTCAAATAGTTGGGCCATATATCAGTTTTCATATAATAACATTGTATACGAGAAATCATTACAACGATTATTACAAGCTCCTAGACTAATACTTTATGTAACCATCTGCGTACATACGAGTAAATATTACATGCAATGACCGTATTTCTCAGGAGATGTATTGACCAGTGAACACTGAACATGTGCTATCGAGAGGGCGGGATTTCTCCTAGAAGAGGTCCTGAACTAAACCACCAGATCATTTTTAAAAGTAGGTACACAAATGTTTTTAGCACTCAAATGCTTTTCGTTCTGCTTGTTATAAATTTGATTATTTTCATCGAAATAAAGCAATTTAAACAAATGAATGAAAACATAAAAGTGAATTTAATCGCAGTTGACCGTTTTTTTCCATACATATATTTTTATTGAGACCATATTCTATTTATCTTCATCCAGATATTTAGGTTCTCAGGATGATGTCTCACAAATGCCTTGTATTTCTGTAGTGTTGATAAATAGTTGTAGTTTCCATACATCTCAACAGATGTCGGTAGAGTGTTAAGATTTATTCAATATAAGAGTCGAGTGAAATTTTCTTGCATTATTATGTTCCATATTTCAAATAGTTTTACAGCAAGGTGATGACTATGGAGAGATAGGTACTGGATAAATGACATCCCGGTAGAAAACAACCACATTCTCATTTCAATAACACAGGCTTCTTGATAACATTTACTGAAGCCCCGCGCTAGAGGGTGTATGGATGTGGGTATGGATGTGGGTACTGACCATGCCTTGTCCGCACTCGGTGCCCGGTGCCGCGGGACGCAGCATGGTGGTGCACTTCCCTTTGACGACACACCACAGCCTCATGCAGATCTCGTTCAGCTCCGTGCAGACCTCCTCCACGCCGGATCCGAACTGCATTCGGCACTGACGGGCCGCGTCGTACAGGGCACCTTAACACACAACAAGAAGCTTTAAACATATTTTCATCATTTGCTAATCACATTATGCCAATAATTCAATGGAAGGTGCTTCAAAGATATGATTTTTTAAATACAGAGTCCATACGAGATGTACGTAGATCTGATAGAGAGAAGTACAGAGACGATTTACGAAAATACCAAGAACTTTGAAAGATCGGCAATATGAATATAGACTCAAGGAACTAAGATTACCAACGTTAAAAGAAATGGGTGACTTGATTGAGATTTTCAACATGTTATCTAGACATTATAGTTGCTCTGGCATCCAAGAAATCTTCCCCACCAACAAAAGTGTAAATCTCCGTGGACACTCAAAAAAATGAACACCTTTTGCATCCAATCTTAGGAAACACTTCCTTGTAAATATATAGTAATGGAAGCTTGGAACAGACTTCCTCAGCATGTCGTCCATGCTACTAATATAAACCTATTTATAGCTCGATTAGAATCTCATTTGAAGAGAAGAAAGGATTAACTTACTTTTAAATTTAAAACAACTCAATTAGTGTTAAACTTAATGTAAAATCAGATATGAGCGCATCAGCAGAATGCTGCCTGCTCATTAAATTATAATAATAATAAAAATAAAAATAAAGTGAGTATGACCGGGAGACACGCCAAACGTGAACGCCCAACATTTTATTTATACACGGTTGACATGAAAACGGATACTTGTTCCTGTGCTCAAACAGTTTGCTGTGGGATGATTTTCCGGTGTTTCTTTCCTCCAACAACGTGTGTCTCTCTAAGGCCTGAGCACAACTTCCGTAAAATACCTTTCACGAAACAATGCCTAAGATTTCCCAAATCTTACCAAGCTATCCCATAGTATACACGATGTCCAGATACTCGTGGTACGAGTGAGAAACTGGAGAATCTGCCATCAAAGAGAGAACCCATAAAACCCTTTTTTTTGACCTGAGAATTTCGATTTTTTTACTTTCAATTTTTAGCCGAGGCGCTTTGGAGGAAATAATACATACGAGTATTATTCCACTATGCTCGGCATTTTGACAAATTTTCAAAGCTGTCCTAAAAAATTCCAACTTTGAACTCGATTTCGGTACTCGAAAACGAAAGCCAATCAAAAACGGTATAGCTCGAAATTGGCCCAAAAAGTGATGTTGATTCACCAGATTCCCGTTTGTACTACGAGTTTCCGGTCACCGTATATATATACCCTACCTTACAAAGATATTCTTCTGTGTGGGGATGATATTTAAAAAAATAGATTCGAGAAGGCTTAACATCAAGGCAGACTAGAGTACAGATCTGGGCGCGCGACTGTCGAATTACGAAGTCAGTACTGTATCTAAGTAAACTTCACAGTTTAAAATAGTCTAATCATTATGTTTGCGGTAAAACAACACACATGTCAGCAGCAACAACGAGTATCAACAATAATCGCCGCTATTTTCAAACTGTCGTTGCCCGATGGCACTGACTTGATCACGTGACACTTCAAAGTGCATTGCACTGTAGTCGGCCTTGCTAAACACGTAGTTACGTACCTGGAGGAAGCTCAGGATATATGTAGTCCACTTGGGCCGGCTGGTCAGCCAAACACTCCCCCATCCCCGAGCTGAAAGCAAGACGATGTTGTGAGGTTAGATGCGTTACAAAAAGGCGAATACTACTGTGTGTGTAGAGGGGCATGTACCAGGGCATGACAGACTCAACGGCGAAATAGTGAAGCATGTCTGGGTCCACGCTAAAGAGGAGCTCTTTCAAGTGATGGAATCGTGCCTGAGAAGAGGAATTTTCCCTTCTGAATGGAAGAGGGGCGTGCTCAGGATTATACCTAAAGGGAACGGCAAACCACTCACCGATGTAAAGGCTTATCGCCCGATAACCTTGCTCCCAGTCCTCGGTAAGATCCTGGAATTACTTATTCGGCAGCGTCTTCGCAGTACACTATCACCGCCCAGTGAACTTCAATTTGGTTTCGTCCCGGGTAAATCCACTGTGCACGCCATTTCGTTTGCGCTTAACTGGGTGAAGGTCTGCACAAAGAGGTATGTTGTAGCAATCTTCTTAGATATAACTGGTGCCTTCGACTTCGCGTGGTGGGACATGATACGCACAAAGGTTAAAAGTAGGAATTGTCCAAAACGCCTGTTTAAATCGGTTGACAACTACCTATCGGGACGAACTGTCTCGATATCCCATGGTGATTTTACTATAGAACGCGAAGTAAATATGGGCTGTCCCCAGGGCTCCGTTCTGGGACCTGAATTTTGGAATATTGACTTTGACGACTCCTCTAGGTTACCCTTGCCTGAAGGATGTATCATGATTGACTACGCGGATGATAAAATGTATCTTGTCTCGGGGAACAGCAGAAAGGAAATTGAAGAAAAGGCTGGTGATGGTTTGAACACCCTCCTTAAATGGGGGGAGAGGAATAAGATGACCTTCGCTCCCCACAAGACAAAAGGTCTCCTGATGAAGGGCTCTCTCAGTAGAACAAGAAACCCTACCATCCGGATGGGAGACACCAACATCAAATTTGCAGACACGGTCAAGTACCTAGGTGTAACACTCGATCGATCGTCCTCATTTCTGGCTCATGTTAAAGATGTTTCAAGCAAGGCTCAGGCGCTGTTCCTAAAGCTGAGGAGACTCTCCACCGCTGAATGGGGACTACGCAGTCCGGCACTACGTGCTCTGTACAGGGGCGTATACGTTGCGCAAGTTTCGTATGCTGCCTCTGTTTGGGAGCACCGCCTGGATAACTGCCTTATACTCCTCGCTCTTACTAGGGGCCAGCGAACTTCTTTGCTGGCACTATCTGGCGCATACCGTACTGTTGCTTCGGACGCTTTGCCAGTTTTGGCCGGCATTTTGCCAATCGATCTGGAGATTAGGGAAGTCTTAACCAAGCAGAGACTTTCCAGAGGATCCCCGGCAACCCATCTTGGTGTCGCTCTGACACCAGGTGGACCGGGAACTCTCCCTGGACTGCTTCGGACGATGAGGGACCTTTCGCTTAAAGAGTGGCAGGTCCGTTGGGATAGGTCGAGCATGGGAAGATGGACCTTTTCCTTCTTCCCATCAGTTAAACTCAGAATGGAAGGGGCCTTCCTCAAACTGGACCATCACATGACGCAGCTCCTCTCAGGACATGGGGAATTCAGGGGGAGGCTTCACAGCCTTGCCCTGTCTACCCATCCCAATTGCGCTTGTGGCAATACTTACCAGTCGGCCGAGCACATTCTGTGGCACTGTGAGATCTTGAAGGATGCCAGAGACGAAATGATAGACGGTCTGAATGTCCCCATTAGACCGGTGTGGAACACCGATCTTGTTTCTAACAGAGTTAATTTCGAATGTCTGAGGAAGTTTACTAGGATCTGGGTTGAGAGATGGTCTGAGCTTAGAGTCGCTGACTAGCGTGATAACTGAGAACCCCTGGTGTATTGCTCCTGCTCCATGACTAATTCTTTTACAAATCTCCGATTATTGTTTATGCTATTCTGTTCTTCTTATTTTTATTATTTTTCTTTCCTTACTGTACCAGCTGCTGCAGATGATTTTTCTTTCGCTTACATTTCTTTTAAATAACTTGTCTCTTATTTTTCTTCTTATTTTCAGTTTTCTTTTCTTATGTTTTACTTTTTTGTTATCTTATACTTCACATGCTGTCCTCTTTACAGACTATGCAGATTTTATTTTTACACTTTCAACTTTGTTTTTTTTGGCACTTTTGGATTGTTTATTGTTTTCCTTTTCTCTTTTCTTTTCTCTTCTTTTATATGTATTTTTTTTTTCTTTTTTCAGTAACGGCAACGAGTTTACAGGCTAGAACTGAACTCCGTTGTTTGTCTTGTATTGTTTACTTCTCCCCAATAGGGGTTGGACAACGGGCCTCGTCCCCGCATACCTTGCTGGAGCTTCTTTTATTTCCTTTTTTTTTACCGGGGGACTCCGCCAATCACCTGCGCCACCCCTGAGGAGCGTTGGTGGTCAGAGGGGTGACTGTGCGGATTGGGGTAACCTCCACCCTGCCTCCGACCTCCTGACGCTTCTTTCCCCTAGGTTCTTTAGGGTTTATCCCTCTTTTTCCCATACTTATCTTCAGGGCACCACCGGGTGGTCGGCTAAGGGGTGTGGTAGTCCTGACCTGCACCAGTCACCCCAACCACCACCAATCTCTCAACAGGACTGCCAAACGTGGCTCGGCGAAACTCCCCCGTCACTCTATTATTTCACTTTGTTCTTTTTTGTGCTTACAGGTACTGGAGTGTGGGTTCCCTCCACCAACTATTTGCCTGACACTTGTTACTTGATTGTTTGATGCTCATTGTTCTATGTTGTCCTTGGATTAATACCTGTAAGCGCTCGCATACCGCTTCCTAACACCGTATGCGGGGACATTGAAGGTCTAGCTTCATTTATATACTTTGTAGAGCCGTTTATTCAAAAATTAGATTCATGCGAGAACTCCGAAGGGGTGACCATAAGTCACCTATACCGGGGTGGGACAGGGCGGGTGTAACCTTCAATGTGTGTGTAGAGTGCAGTAGAGTATGTACTCACTCGAGGAAGTTGGTGAGGTCTCTCTGGCTGCAGCGGGACCAGGCTACCTCCACAGTGTCCGCCTCGAAGATGGGAGTCATGACGTGAAGCGTGGAGCCCACGCGCCGGTGGCAACCAATCTTCTCTGTGTCGTGGTACATGCCGAAACTGCAGACAAAAAACACCACCACAACATTAGCACATCTAATTACATTACTTTAATTATTTAAGACAATATTAACCACTCTGAAACGAAAAATTGTGAAAACGGAAAAGACAGAAATTCAGTCGCATCTGGTAATTGAACTCAGGACATCTTAGACCTCTGGACCAGGGGGTCTTCTCATAGTGGAATCGATAACTTTACAATATTTTTTATTTTTTATTGTTGATACATTTTTTTTTTACAATATTTCATATTTCAATTCAGTAATGTTGGCCTCACTGGGTTGTTTACCCGTGCTGAGGCCCCCATTTTATAATTTAAGAATTTATACATTTAAAAAAAAAGAAAAACAACATTAAAATAAAGATAAATTTAAAATAAAAATAAAGATTAAAAATTAAAATATAATTATAACACTAAAAGAAAAATATCAAAAGAGAATGTAAATCGGCATTTATAATGATATATGTGTTTGTGCGTGTTGCGTGTTTTATATATTTTTTTGTGTTGCGTGTATATGTTTTATTCTTTTATGTTATAGAATTTTGGTAATATTGTCTTTTTTTTCTTTAATCCATTTTTTTATTTTGTGTTTGAATTTATTTTTATTTTCCTCAATTTTTGTTTTAAGTGGAAGACTGTTGAATGCTTTAATAGCGTGGTATTTATGGTGTCTTTGTCCAAAGGTAGTGTTTACCGTCGGAGTTTTTATGTTTTCTTTGTACGCTTGTCTGACCGGTCTATTAGTGATATTTTGTGTTTGTTGGGGTTTGTTTTTTTGGTTTTTTTTATTTTTTTTTGTTTTTTTGGTTTTTTTTTAAAAATTTTTTTATTGGATCGATAGTCGTAACTACTATTAATTAATAGCTATTTCCTGAGGACGGTGGCTCTGTTGATAGCAAGGCCGATGTTGATAATGCAATAAACTAGAAGTCAACCACGTTGGCAATACTGGAGATATTTTCTATAAAATGACATTCCTAAACGTTGGGCGACTACGAAAAAGTTAAAAATACTAATAAATTGACGATGTTCAATTGAAATAATATCTTTCAAATACATTGGCAGTCCGCATGTACTTTTTGATACGAAAAAGGAAATTAATTAGTTAATGAAGTCATTAGTAATAGTCATAAATAACTACCTTTGTTTCTCCAAGCTGGAACGGAATTAATTGATCGAATTAATTTAATGAATGAATTAAGTCTACGAATCGTGTATACAATTTCTTTCAATTCTAAGAGCTTAGTTAGTTCACCTTAATTCATTAAAAAGCCAGTTGTTTTGTATAACGAACGACATTATCCAAAGTACTGTGCATATTGACAGCTTATCCGAGGCCGCGCTAAAAGCAGCGGCTTTTGTCTACCGACTGTGGAAATCATATTCTGACCGTGCTCGCAAGTATCGCAAACTGACCATAGATGACGGATTTCGTCAATACCGTATTGACATGGGTCTTTATCGTTCGTGCTAGACCTGCAGGTCGAATTAGCTCAATGGTTAGGTTAGGTCAAGTCGAATTAGCTCAATGGTTAGAGCAGTTTCTCAGATACGATCGAGTCTTTTCTGTATTAATTTTTCTGTTTCTCTTTTTATTTTGAGAGTGGTTAATATTGTCTTCAATTGAATATTTCAATTTGAGGTTTTATTCAATAAGTTATTTCATTATAAAAAAATAAACATTTGTTTATTTCAAGAGGTAAGTAAGCATATTGGAAAGCGGGTACGGGTACCGTCGCCCCGGGAACATTAATTGGATGGCCAACACCTTTGCCATACGTCACTCCAAGGGGTTCGCTACGTTTGGTAACTTAGCAGGAGTACCCGGATTCATGGGATCAGGTGTGGCGGGCAGGATCGGGAGAGGACGGTTGAGGGAGACCCCTGCACCTCTCCAGCCGGACTCCCTCGACCCAAGATTCTACACACCCCTCATACCTTTTCCTTCGCAAAACATCATATCTTTCTTTTCCTTCAAAAACCCTCCACATAGTATCCCCAAAGATGACAGGCCTTCAGCAGATTCTCACGACTAAGAGCAGTAGCGGATCGTGCTGAGTGCTAGATTGAAAAATATAGATTTTTTTGTTATTATTATGAGTCTAAGTTATTACTTATTAAGCTAAATAAATTAAGTTGTAAAGCGGCCTTGAAGTGATTTTCTTACGGAAACGGCGCTATAAAAATAATCCAATCATTATTATTATTCAAATTTTGTACACAATCTTATGAACACTGTTACGAAAACAAACAAATTCACTAAATTTCCAAAAATATAAATCAAGAATAACCGGCATAGAAACACTGTTAAGGCCACCCATACCCCCGTATGTAGAGGACATATGAAGGGAATAGATCTATTAGAAGTAATGTTGTATTTACAGACAATAATATAAGGGAAAATCTATTGTACCACCCCGGAAACATTATAAATTTCTGCATATAGAGTGCATATATTTTAAATAACCTCTCAATAACGCATCGGCGCTTGGCTACAGTGATGTTATAAATACCTGACTAACCAACACTGTGACTGAACGCAAAACGGGCGGTCCGATTGAAAGATTCCCCATCTTGACAAACGGATTGCAATCACAGGCGTCAGGTGGGAATGTTTTCCTTGTTCTACCTGTATTTCAATGGAAGATGCTCCGAGGAACTAGCGTCATTGGCACCTTCGGCACCGGTACACAATCAGGAAACACGCCAAACGCGCGTAAACATTTATAGACTATTACATTTATCACGTGGAATTGGTCGTTTCTACGAAATTTGAGTTCAATAGCTTCCTCTCCTCAAAAAGACACTCTACACAGAACCATCACAGATAATATAGACCGTGAAAAAAAACCTTGAAGGCCTCCTATGAGGATGTTTTTATATGACCAAGCGATTTTTTAAAAATATATCTTTTAATAACAAATTACTATAAGCATATATAGTCGCCTGAAATATCAATATAAATTGAAAATATCTCCAGAATAAACATAAATGCCGCCGACGGGAATTTATTCGAGCGGCATTTATTTTTACTCGGGAGATATTTTTAATTTGTATTATATTTCAGGTGACTTACTATTACTATTGCTTGTAATAATTTGTTATCCTTTGTGCTATGCATAAAACCTTGTCTTATAAATATTAGTTTATCATTAAAAAAATAATCTTTTAATAAGCTAATAGCTCCACAAAAAGACCCTCCACACAGCATCCCCAAAGATGACATAGGCCCTGAGGGAAATTATTTTCTTCAGGAGTGTGGAGTTGATATATAAAATAATTATAATAAAATATATATAGTACAGGCCTTTAAAAAGTCTTTTTCAAACCTTAATTTTTTTTTGGTTTGAACGGATTGAACATTCCTTGCTAGGAACTGAAGTCAACAACTCTACTGAAATTGGTGGTGAAAATTTTCGGTATAATTCAACATAGGCTGGCACGGCGTGAAGACAATTGCATCTCTATTGTAAGGAAACCTGCGTATAAATGTACGAAAGAGACAACCGAGACTGAATGAGAGAGAGCATGGCAGTGAATATTGAATCTATAAAAATAAAATAAATATGTAAATGTTTGTTTGTTCAAAATCTTAAATCTCCGAAAGTTATTCATCGATTGCTTTGAAATTTTGAAACAATGTTGCATTCAAATACGCGTGTGTTTTTATATCTGTTGGATGTAAAAGCAAGACGTGCTAATGTTTCTCTATCTCCACAGACAGACTGATACACAGCAACGCATGGCGGGGTACAGCTAGTATGCAATAAAAGCGTATGACTGCTGTGTTTCTGGTCTTTCACCTCTTTAATTGGGGGACTTGCACAGACATAGGAATTAATAGACGAGAAGATAATGGCGAGGGGTAATATCAACTGTTGAAGAACGAAGGGGGTGAAGCTGACTGTGATTCGTCAATAAATCAATCTGACAGTAAATAGGCATCTCGCATTATAATATCACCATTTACTTCTTAAAAGTAAAATCTGCTTTTGAATGAATAGACATTTTTACATGAGAGCGCAAATTACTCGCCACGTTATGAACTAATTTGCGAAGTCCAAATTCGGCAAAGTAAATTTCTTCTGTTTGCAGAGTCGTAGTTAGTTTCGGAGTATTTAGTTAAGACACTTTTACAAATGTTTCATAATTTACTTACCCCAGTAAACAACGATGAGCACACTTGAGAATCGCTACATTGTGATGTGATAGTATATGTTTCTAAAACTGATCCATATAATACGGTGTGAATAAGCTTAAAATAGAGTAAAATAATGCTTACTCATGGAATGTAATACGACAATTGGGTTTATTCTCTTTTTCACATCTATTTTTACAAGTTTTCATATCACAAGTCAACATTTTGCCGTGTTATTTCGTAAAATGAACCGATGATGCCTCGACCATAGTTCGCACAAGAATGATGACGTCACGTTTTCAAATTTCACTTGAGGTCATACGCGAGCCCAGCCGGCTCCAATGGAACCGGTATGGGGAGTGGGGATAATACGCTTTTAATCACTTAGGGCAGGTCTACTAATATTCATATGTCTATGGGGACTTGTAACTTACATAAAAAACTCTCGGGAACCATTTATTGGATAACCAACACTCCTACCATAGGTCAACCCAGGTGGTTTGCTATGTTCGGTACAGTTTGGTTTGTTACAGGAGCGCCCGGGTTCATGGGGGTGAGGTTTTTCTAGGTCTTGGCGGCAAATGCGTTTGCCCACCTGCTGTGTGGCGGGCCGGAGCGGGAGGGACTGGTTGAACGAAATTGCTGTTGATCGATAGCCATATTCTAGAACGAGCAATCACCACAAATTGAAGTGCGTGATTTCTGTGTATATTGTAAGGAACAAGAACAAGCACTTGTTCGCAGTATCTTGGAATATAGCTCCATTATTTGGGCCCCTTCTGAGCAAAACCATATTCTCGAAATAGAAAAAGTACAAAAGAGATTCATGCGTTACCTATATATGAGGGAATATATGTACTACCCTTTCCTGTATCCATCCTTATTCTTAGCAGGAATGCTCGATCTTAATACATTAGAAGCCCGCCGAAAAATATTTTTAGGAAAACATTTTTTTAAGATAATCTCTGGAACTATACATAATCCACCTATTTTGAAAGAGATTAACTTATATGTCCCAGACAAGTATACTCGTGGAAGGTCCCATACCCTTTTTTATGCTCCAAAAGCGAGGACTTCTGCCTATCAGAACGCCCCAGTCAACAAAGCGACTGAACTGCTCAACGAGTCTGCATTGACCATCGACATTTTTAACGTAACCTACAGGCAGTTTAACAATTATCTTTTGACGTATGTCACAAAGTAGTGAAACTGACCTTTTTATGTGTTTTGCTATACTTTTTGTCTAATTTGTAATCTTCTCCATAATGTATTGGTGAATAACCGTTTTACGGAGAACATGAAAAAAAAAAAAAAAAAAAAAAAAAAAAAAAAAAAAAACTAACAAATTATTTACGTGAAATATTATTTTTGACCGCTGGCAATGTTTGGAAGATAGTAACACTGCATCGTGCCGATGTCAGCTGTTGAGCGCTAGCCATTTTGAAAATCATTCGTGATCTCGCCTCCTCCGTTGACAGTTAGTTCTTATCCTCCAACTTCTAATAAATTTACGATTGTTCCTTTAACTTTAAATGAACAATAAAGTTCGAGGGTAAAATTCGGTTTAGGGGAGTCACTCGAATAACCGAAATTGAACTTGATTTAGACTAATTTAGGGCTGGGGAATCCGAATCTGAACACTTTTTATTTTTTGGTTGGCACTGCTGAAATGTCAAAAATATAAAATAGTTGTTAATTTGATTCTTTTTAATTCATAGTTGATAAATAAAACATGGTTTCTATGTATCCCGTACAGGGTGTCCGGAAACTCGTAGTACAAGCGGGAAACTGGTGAATCTACATCACATTTGGAGTAGATTTTGTAGTATATATTTTTTTGATTTTATATTTCGTTATCGAGTAAATCGAGTTAGAAGTTGATTTTTTTTTTTTTAATCAAATTCTTATAAATTATTACTGAAGATCAAAGTACCCAACTAATTAAAACTATTTGAAAGTAAAACAAATGAAGAAACTCGGATTTGAAGCATTATTTTGAAATCACCCTTCATTTAATCCGGTGTAATCATAAAATATTTCTGCTCTGCAGGGTTAAAACATCTGTTGTTCAACCCTAAACACCAGAAAAAACTTTAACCCTAAAATAGCCGAAAAATATTTTTTTTTGTTTTTTTTGTGAAAATGCTCAAATCAAAAAACTTTATGTTTATTTGGGTTCCCCATGTGGTGTAGATTCTCCAGTTTCCCGATTGTACTACGAGTTTCCGGACACCGTGTATAAAACATGGTTTCTGTGTCGCGTACGAAATTTCAAGACCCTATAACTCAGTTAATAGTGCCGACCCCCACCTAATTCTTACAGATTCGGATTCCCCAGCCCTAAATTAGTCTAAATCAAGTTCAATTTCGGTTATTCGAGTGACTCCCCTAAACCGAATTTATTCCAAGTTCGATTTATTTCAATAAGTATTTTAATTTATAAATTGGAGTCAGATAATCTATCGGCACCCCGATCGCTGCAGGTAAGTCAGCGATCCACGTTTACCAATGAACCCCCATAATATTTACGGTTATTCTAGATAGTGCATCGCCTTTATTTGATTCTTTCGATGTTTCCCAAGATTCACGACTGGCTCTAGATTGCACAAATGTATTTTGAATGAAATTCCAATAACGCATTCGGCTTGATTACAGTGAGTCTATAAATAATAGGCGCAGTAATTGAACACACAGTGCACAGAAGACGGTATAAAGAAGCGCACCGATGAAAGTATATATTAAACAGCTGAACGGAGATAAAGCGTGTGCGGCTGGCGGCTCAAAGCGGGAATCAAGGTCAGGCCTGTATCTATGTGTAGTCTGTAGTCTGTTCTGTGATTTGTGATGGAGACACGGGCACAGCCCCAGGCAGAAAGCAGACACAGGCCGCCGCGATACGGAAATAGCCGCGACTCTTCCACTGGAGTCAGCAGGAGCCTAGAATAGGATATTATCACTGGCAGTTCGTGGCAATTCTATCAGAGATTAAAAAGGGAGAAAAAATCCCTCAGATGTACGGAAAAATCTATATGTATTTTTCCCTACGTCTAAAGAAATTTCATCAAATCGCTGCACCAGAGATTAGCGACCTAGTCGCAAAATAAAATTCAGTGACTAAATAATGTAAAGTCGTATGTTACAAAAATACTTTTAAATTAAAAAATCTCGACTTACGGAGAAAACTTACCGATATAAAGTATAGCTAATTTAGTGGGGAGTGGGGAAAGAAAGGAGATGGGAAAGAGGATGGTGGGAGAGTACAGGGCTATTCAGATCTGGTCATCAAACACGACTAAAGCCATTTAAAACAACGTTTCAATTCTGAATGGTGGTATTACTTACATCAGGGCGATGCTGAGAGTATCTTCCACTCTGGAACGTGACGCAAGTAAACTATATATTATTTTAGTTAAAAATTGTGAAATAACGCAAATTCATAAAATAAAATTTACTTTCTTACGCCGGGATTTGAGCCCGCGACCTTTGGATCGCTGGTAGAGAGCCTTACCCCTCAACCACGGAGGGGTAGTATATATGTATATTTTATTACCAACTTAAAACACATTAATTACAGAAAAAAATCTGTTGAAATTTGGTGTAGGTGCTGCGCACTCAGGCAGTTAGTACATTCCTAAGATTTGCAGGTCTATCACTCTGGCGCCACTAGTATGTTTTGTAAGAACCTAAGAAATATGACGGAAGGTCCCATAGGTGCTGATATTCATAACGCACCTATAGGACTCATTTCGGACCTGCTCTTGGGAAGTTTTCGGAGGGGTGGATTAGCACGGAATTTGAATGGTGTGCTATTTATAATACAAGTTTTTTCTTACTTCCTTATATTTGAATGGGCGTTGCACAAACGCACTTTAGAGAAAACCGCTACTGGTTATTATTGGCCTACACACAACTCACTCCTCATTCTGTAACCACACGTTAAATTAAAAGCTACATTAGCTCGCATTTTCTAGCATTTACATGCATTTTCATTACAACCCGTTTCATTTGAACTTTTCGTTACCGACTTCCAAAACCAATTAATTTTACTAAGCAGTTTTGCCTGTGAATAGGGTTTATTTATTTATTTTTTCGGAAGTTGACAGCAAATCTAAAAATTAAGCTAGCTAACAAACTAACTATTACGCCAATTGAGAGAGGACAGATCGTCACATAATTCGATATTGGCACACACTCCTTGCCTCATTCGCATTCATACATCGTCTCATATATACTCTTCTGTTATTCTGACTCTTGACATGGCCCGACTCGAGTATTTAATAATAATAAGTGTTTTTTTTGTAACAAGTAGACATAGTGATATACTCACTGGGATCTCCCGTGTTGAGGATTTAATTTGGTACACTAGATCCTTTCATGTCTTTCTCGGTGATCCCCGACTTCTCCTAGCACTCACCTGCTCATCATATATTCTTCTTACACTCCTTTCTTCGTTTATTCGCTCTACTTGCCCAAACCATTTAAACGTCCTTTTCTGAATCTTGCTCGTTACTCTTACATCAGCCATGCATTCTTTGCGAATCACAAGCAATTTTCTTACGAGCAATTTTCCAGACATACGTCCCAGGGATCTGATTTCCACAGCATTCAGTCTACTGTCATCCTTCCTCCGCCAGTTCCATGCCTCATGAACATGCCATACATGCCATGCATCGGGTAGGTATCAGCACTCCATTATGGACTGCTAGCTTTGGTTTTTTGGACAATTATTTATATATATATGATAGCGCCAACCGCGTTCAGTCCTCCATTAATGGAGTTTCCCGCATTTACCTTTCTTTCAACATATCTGTCAACCTTTCCGTCTCTTGTAAATATACTTCCCAAATAAAGTTAACAAAATAAAATAAAAAAAGTTCCCAGCGATGTTTATTTATTTTAATATCAACGGTATAAAATATACCATATACAGTAAATTATAAACAGTGACATCAGAAAATATACAATTAACAGAAACTCTAGATGGATATAAAAAGTTAGAGATACAAGTACATGCAAAACTTATAGGTAGACTAGGTTAGATTAATATTGATTGAAATATATGATAGTATAGATACATGATATAATATATTACAATAGCTAAAATGTATGCATTTATATTCAGGTTTTGGTTGAAAGTAGTTAAGTGCCAATCAAGCTGTTGGTTCACCTTATTGACTATTTTTTATTGTTAATGAATGTAGGAACAACTAAGTGTTTTTTTTAACAGTAATGATATTAAAAATAGGGTAGTTTGCGGATCGAATCACCATAAATACAATTCCAGAATACAATTCCACGGTTTGGTCCCCAAATTATGAGGTTCATTCACATGCGATTGAAAGAATCCAAAATAAATTTTTAAGATATGTAAATTTTAAAATGGGCATTCCTAGAGAAAACCTAAATTACGATAACGTACTTTGTTCATTAAATTTAATAAAATTATCTGATCGTAGAATCATTTCCGATTTAACCTGTTTGTATAAAATCATTAAATCAATGTTTGATACCCCTGATTTATTATATGTAATCTCTTTTCATACTCCAAGCAGGTCGGTTACAAGACAGTACCTACCATATTATTGTAGCAATTCTATATCAACGTCCCAATATCACACTCCTATGCAACGGATTCAACAGCTAGGAAACAAATACTACGATGTTGTTGATATATTTAGTACATCAATTTCTATATATAAGCATACCTTATTGAAGTTTTTTTCATCAAGTAGGGGAATATTTTGATAAAGCTACTTAAATTGACAGTATTACAGTATTTTGCACGTTAACAGTATTTTGTCGGCTGAAACAAAAAATATTTTGGATATTTTATATTTATATTTTGTGCCTACATACTGTGTGGATCAAATTCAACAATATTTTTTTATATATGTGATTTTAACAGTCATTTCCTGCGCTATTTACGAGTATAATTTTTTAAATATTGTTATATATGTATGTAAAAGCCTTAATAGGCGTAAAATAAATAAATAGTTGTCAATTTATTCTGTTTCTGTTCAGCACGGAGAAAACTTACTGACATGAAATATTGCTGATTTATTAAAATTCTAGTCAAATTATTTGTATTTTTTTAAATCATGAAATAAAAATACAAGAAACATTTTTTTTAAATACAGTCTTCAGATAGGTTTACAAAGAGACAACAAAAGGTTCAAGAATAGGGATGGAATAGTTTTTTTTAAATGTTCCACTAAATTCACCAAGTTAATGTCAAACATTTCAATATCACCTAAGTATTGATTTGCCGCAGTTTGTATCGGAGAATTAGCTATGTAGTTGCGCTTCTGCATACCGCGGTGGAATAGAGTATTGTGACTTGTTGTTCTTGTGGGTATGTTTAAATTCATAAGTTGCAGGAGTTCATAACAGTCTAATTTAGAGTTAAGATTTTTAAATGAGAAAGTTAAATTTTTTTTGCGTCTGTCTCCTGTTAAAAAACGGGACTGCAGGCCTTTAACGAATCCATTGAATAATTTCTTAACAAACTATTGTTCAGATATATTCTGAATGACTAATATTTTATAAAAAAATGTCATTCAGTCAAATTTTTCACAGTATCTTGATTAAAAAAAAACAGTCTTCTTTTTTCTGAAAGTACGGATGGTTTGTTAAAAATATTGTGCCGTCACGTTTTTAACAGGATTTTAATAAATCAGCCATACAAATTTTTTCCTCACTATGAGAATCCGCGGTCGTTCACCTGTCTATACATGCTAAATGTTTTAAAGAGAAAAATAAATAAAAAAAACAGATTTTTACATTTCGTTAAATTTCACTGAAAAACGGCCAAAGAAAATTGATGTTTTCAAGAATAATGCTGAAATAAATCAAGTCACACGCTCTCAGCATATTTCAGCGCTATTTTTTCTTGTTGAAAAATATGGTACAAACGTTAAAAAGGAAAAAGGAGTTGCTAACCATGGGTCTAGAGGTCACTGGTTCGACGCCCGTCGTGGATAAATAAATAACATACTTCGTCTATATGGGTGATTTCGTATACAGTTTGTTTGATTTTCGTTCTAGATTGAATATACTCTCAGTGATGTTTCAATGAGAGAATTCAAATATTGCGTGAAGTGGCTTCAGCTATGTTTTTAACAATTCCGGACGCTTGATCACCGACAGTTTATCCCCCGGACAGTACAACCCTCTGCCAGTTGGTCCCTCGGACACTAGATCCCTTAATGGATTATGTGTGTTGCATTTTTTCCGTGGTAACATATGCAGAAAGAATATTGTAGCTGCTCATTTCAGCTCTAGAGTGAAAATGCACTACGGTGACATTTATATTATTTTATATGTGGGTAGGTACAGCGTATTTTCTCTAAGTTGACTGCATATATATGTATGTGGTCTTTTGTTATTCGGCGGTACATGCGCTCTGCATACTCTTTCAGAACATGGCATTGTTGTCAGCAAACATATCACTCCAGACTCAGATATAATAAGAATCAATATCGACTGTTGTTATACGGCTGTATATCCTCTTTGCATACGTTACCACGACCGAAATTCAGAGTCCGAGAGATCAAGTGGCAGAGGGTTCAACTGTCGGGGGATCAACTATCAGAGGATAAAGCGTCGAGTTACACGGAGAAAAATGAGTATTGCAAATTTATTAAGAATCTCTTCAAGTTATTGGTAATCCGGTTAAAAGCGGGATTATAGACCTTATCAAATGATTGATATATTAACATACCTTTCCCGGTAAGACAAGAGTAAGACGGTAAGACGAATCCGAGTTGTGATTGTTATCTTTGTATTTTCTGTGTCTTGTTCTGTTTCATGTTTCGTTTAGATTTATTAGCATTATCTTCTTCGTCAATGAAATATTATCAATTTATATATATCAAATGCGGTTGCATTTGCCTTGATAATATATCATAAATCGTTATGATATATAAACACGTGTTCCGACATCCTGAAAATATATTAGTAATTTACTAAAACTTTAATTAAATGAAATGAAAATACTTGGTTTTAGGTCACTTTATTGATAAATTAATTATAAAAAAAAAATTATAAAAGAAAAATTATAATTGTCCTGATGATGATACAGAGGTACCGAAACTGGTAGACAATAAAGTTTATCAATATAGTGACCTAAAACCAAGTATTTTTATTTAATTTATTTAAAATGTAGTGTTACAATGTGTTTGCTTCTTTTGAAAAATTACTAAAAGTTTATCAAGAAACCTGTCGATTCATTTGTTAAGGCCTGTAATCCCGTTTTTAATCGGATTACAAAAAAATAGATTTTTAACGAATTAGCAACACTCCATGCACCCTTAGTCATGTAATGGTAACTGTGTTTTTACCACATACCCCCAAACGGGGATCCCACAGTTTTATTGGCTCCGGAAAGATGGGACTATTGTGCGGCGTCAGATAAAAAAAATTGGGATGGAGAAGTAGTGAGATGATGAAGTGTCGCGTCTTCCTTGACAGTAGTTGACGTGTGAATTCGGTGCTAAGTTGAGTGCTGAGCGCGAAGCAGGATTAATGGCCCGGCGTATTTCGGGAGATTTGACATGACGTGTGGCGTCTAGAGGTACGTATTATATATCGCAGTGATGCGCAACCCGCGGCCCGAATTCTTAAACAAAATATCAAAAAAGTTTGCCGGCACTCTTGTGGAAATTCTCAAAATAAAAAAAATAAAACTGGCTGGGAGACGTACTTACAGTTAAAGGCAATTACGTTTATTACAAGTGGAGATTTTACTATTAAATTGATTTGTTTTTATAATGCTAAACTAATGTTTATAAGACAAGGTTTTTTATGCAGGCACAAAGGATAACAAATTATTATAAGCAATAATTAGTCTCCTGAAATATCTATACAAATTGAAAATATCTCCAGAGTAAAAATAAATGCCGCCGACGGGAATTGAACTATGGACCACTGAGCTACGTCGGCTTATTTCCAACACGCCAAATAATCCAATATATACTAGTACTTCAATCAACAATTACTGCTTACAATTTATTTATTTATTTATTAATCTTAAGTTAGCTCACATCTTCGTGTGTGCTAATAGTTTTATAAACATATAAACATGTACATTGTTTGGCAAACATAATCTTTCTTTAAATATTTCAATAAAGTCACAAAAAAAAGAAACATTAATAATTGAGATAGACATATTTTCTTAATTCATTTTTGAACTTATTAATATTTTCTATCACAACAATTTCCTTCGGGATTTTGTTATAGAGTTGAACGGCCTGGTACATCAGAGATTTTTGGGTGCTTGTTTTTTTTCTTGTTGGCAATCTAATTTGCTTAGAATTTCTCGTCCCGTGTCCGTGTATCTCGTTATTGTAATTTATTTTTCTTTTCAGTTCCTTAGACATCATCCCTAATTTAATTTTATGTATAAAAATAAGTACATTCAAATACACAGTTTGCTTCACCGTCAAAATATTCAGTTCCTTTAAGAT
The DNA here is from genome assembly GCF_061612785.1 of Hesperophylax consimilis. Lineage (NCBI taxonomy): Eukaryota > Metazoa > Arthropoda > Insecta > Trichoptera > Limnephilidae > Hesperophylax > Hesperophylax consimilis. Next base: position 45,555,135 of record NC_142837.1, read on the forward strand.
GTCTCTTATCCGCGTGTATATGTTGCGCTTAAGTATTATTCGCATTGCTTTATTTTGCAGTATTTGCATTTTTTTCATTTTCTCTTTATTGCAGAGAAAAAGAATACTTGAACAGTAATTAAAGTGTGGTGATATAATTGTATTGTATATTATCTGGCATGTTTCTTTATTTACTTTGTTTCTGATTCTACCAAGAAATGATATTTTTTTTGCAATTTTTTTAATTGTATAGTCTGCATTTTTTGAGAAGTTCAATTTTGAGTCTATAATAACACCTAGATATTTAATTTCTTCCACTTTTTTTATGATTTCTCCATTTATAGAAACCTTTGGATCCTCATGCGTATTTGTTCTGCCTATATGCATGTATTTTGTCTTATTTACATTTAGTTTTAATTTATTTAGTTTGAGCCATTTTGACAATGTTTCTAAGTCACTATTTATCTTTTTGATTGCTTTCTCATAATTATCTTCTGCAATATAAATTAGTGCATCGTCTGCAAACAGTCTTATTTTGCAATGTTTTAATATTTTTACCATATCATTTATGTAGAGTATAAACAATATCGGACCCAATACAGATCCTTGCGGTACACCCAGCTTATTTTCAATCGGATTTGATATATTGTTTCTTATCTTTGTTGTTTGTTGTCTGTTGCTTAAGTAGTTTTTAAACCATACCAGTTCTTTCCCTTTTATTCCATATTTTTTTAAATTTTTTAATAACTCTTTTTCTATCTATTGTTTCAAAAGCTCTCTGAAAATCTAAAAACACCGCAACAATATGCAAGTTTTTATCTATATCTTCCTTCCAATCATCAATTACTAAATTTAACGCTGTTTCACATGAATTATTGTTCCTAAATCCAGATTGTTCGTCACAAAGGATGCTATTATTTTCCAAGTATTCTTCAAGTTGAGATTTAATTATGTATTCCATCACTTGCTCATATTTTGGTAACATATTTACAGGCATACAACATATTAACATATTTTTAATTATTATTATTACATATTATAATTTCAGAAGACTAATTATTGCTTAAAATAATTTGTTATTAAATTGATTGTTAATTCTTGCTATGCACACAAAGAAAAATGAGTATTGCTAATTTATCAAGAATCTCTTCATATTATTTGTAATTCGGTTAAAAAAGGGATTGCAGGCCTCCAAGAATGAATTAATAGGTTTCCTGATTTTTTTTATGTATTCTATTTATTCTCATTAATCTTCCTTCTCATACATACACTGTAAACATAAGATTCGATCATATTTACGAGTTTTTCCTGTACGATGTATTAATTTACACTGAGCATACTGTAAGTTCAAAAGATAGATTTTGACATCTTCTTCTTCTTGCAACATTTAGTGACATTTTAGGATGGGTACATTGGGTGGGTAGGACAATTGCAGGATTGAATACTGAGGTTTCCTATCCATCAAGTCTGTATGAAAACATACACCTATCTACTCCCATATATACTGCGCGAAATGTATAAAAGTTTATGCATCACTGAACTGTATTCTGTGCCTATCCATACAGCAAGATGTATGGAGCCACTAATTTATTTTAGTTTAAATTGTATCGCATTTTAACTGGCGGGCGCCGATCGCTCGTGGGTCTCGCGTTCCGCTCAATTGACTTCCCCAGTCGAGCGGATAGTCTCTCGGCTGCGGACGACTGGCGCCTGATGCCTTGTGCCTTACCTCATCATGCCTGATCGACAGTGATCGTCAGGGCCGTGTTTGGGTAGCAAGCCGCCCCAGGCAAACAAACTAAGAATGCCGCATCCCCTCTAGACAATGGTAGTAACAAAATGAAAATTCTTTTAACTCCCTTGGAAGTACGGCTGTTCCAGGGTAAAACATTATGAAAACCATTTATTTTTGCATTTTTGGACGTAGGTGTAGGTAGCTACCCACATATTAAAAATCAATTGGGGCCTCCTTTGCGATCGTAAGCCAATATTATTTGCAAGCTACCAAACAATGTATATCCATTGCCGGACAGATTAAAAACATTAAATACATTTTACAAATGTAAACACCGTGGGCCTAACTAATAAACGATTTTAAAATTTTACACAACTGATTAAAAACCATACATAAATGATTGTTTATCAGTTGTGTAAAATTTAAAACACGTTTTTTAGTAAGGGGAATAATACGCTGGATATACGATGTCTAGATTTGGGAAATATGTTTTACAGAATTTACTTATTTTTTAATTTTATTTTTTACTACTATTCCAAAATATGCATAACACACTTCACGCTTAAACTCTAGTCCATTTTAACATAATCGATAACAAGTCTATCAGGGTTGACGCCATCTCTCTTGAAACACTGCGAAGAATTTACTTATAAACGCTGTGTAAATATAACGCCGTGCATAAAGTCGGAAGTGAAAAACTTGACTTATTACTACGGCGTTTATACGGTTATATCGGCCTTAAATCAGATTTAAGCCCAGCTTAACCATACCGACGTTGAACCGGCGTACAATAATCTAATTAGTAAGACGGTTACTATTTTATTGCAATATTAAATATTTTTTATTCTTTGCAAAATAATATGGTATTAAAAGTTTCGGCAAAATGCCGCCCCCCTAAAAAATGCCGCCCTAGGCAGCTGCCAAGGTTGCCTAGGCCTAAATACGGAGCTGGTGATCGTATGTCACATGTCGCCGGCAGCGGGACCTTCAACCAACACTTCTCATGATCACTGCCATCACTCTCATTCAGGGAGATGATGGCATAGGTGGGCAGTGGAGTATTCAATTAAAAGTGTAATGTCTCAATCAATATTGGAATAGTATGGTCGCGCGCTGTTCAATGGATGTTATTTCGCTATTCGTTTAAGGAAGGTGTGCTGAAAGTATTGTATGCAGCTATGTATCAACTAAAGCTATCAAAGCAATGGCAGCAATTCCCGAAAGTTTTTTTGGCAGTGTCAAACTTTTAAATAATTACTTTGAACACGTTTCTAAATTTATCATGATATTAACTGATGCTCCCGGAGTTGCTTGGTCTTTACTTTGCTTTAAGAGGTGGAGAAAAGGATTGGGGTGGTCTTTCTAAAGTAACCTCATCAATCAATAATGAAATTTCTTCAATCTAGGAATAAAGCTGAAGATTTGTACAAAAACAAACGCACACAAACTCTTCCTTCTATATTATACTGGCTGAATTTCCGGGCGTTGTTGCCCAGGCTTCAAGCGTTTTTTTTCGAAACCAGATGTAGATAGTTATTTATTTCTCTCTAATTTTGAACGTATAGTGTGCAAAATTTTATTAAAAAGCATCACATTTCTGATTTAAGAAAACAGAAGACAGAAAATAAAAGACAGAATACAGAATACAGAAGACAGAAGATAGAAGGCAGAAGACAGAAGAAAGAAGACAGAAGAAAGAAGACAGAAGACAGAAGACAGAAGACAGAAGACAGAAGACAGAAGACAGAAGACAGAAGACAGAAGACAGAAGACAGAAGACAGAAGACAGAAGACAGAAGACAGAAGACAGAAGACAGAAGGCAGAAGACAGAAGACAGAAGACAGAAGGCAGAAGACAGTAGATCAAAGATAGTAGATAGAAGATAGAAAATAAAAGATAGAAGATAAAAGATAAAAGATAAAAGTTAAAAGATTTAAGATAAAAGATAAAAGATAAAAGATAAAAGATAAAAGATGGAAGATAGAAGATAGAAGATAGATTCAATGAAAAGTTTATCTCTCGTTTTTTAAGGTAAAAAAATGAAGATCGGTGAAGATTGCTGTCTTTGCTTGTGTCGTCGGGTCCAATTAGATAAAACCTATATAATTCACTGTAAACGTTAGACAATCTTCTATCGACGGTCTAAACATGTCAATCAACACGAGGAGATTGTGAACACAATGGGTCACATTTGAGAACAGAACCGTTAAGCAGACTCTCAAGCACCGCGAAGTCTCACTCTCATTCACGAGAAACTTGGAACCTTTGACCTTATCGATTAGCTGTAGACTCGATTGTTGAATTGTGTGTTTATGCAATTAATACAAATTACCTACACGCATAATTGAACCCCAAGACCTTAACGCGAGATTAATCAAGTTATGACAATGTCATAACATAACATATCTCGTTATTATGGCAGATAATGTTCAGATAACCTGCCACAATAACAAATCTTATAATTCAAATCATAATTGGTTCAACGCCTTAGATAAATGTACGAACTCGAGCTGTAAGCATATTTATGTACAATATACATTCAAATGTTTGCCTGATATTGTAACTCTGGTACAATGACATTGGATTTGATTTGAATTTAAGTATCATTTTCAAAATTGGAACTGATTGTGCGAAGAATTCAGACAGGCGATAAAGGGTTCCATGATAACTCAAGACAAAGATGAAAATTCAACACACCTTTAAAAAGTGACATAAAGTCATTAAAAGCGATAAAAAAACTAACCTAAAAAAATTAATAATAATTAATTTTTATTCGTAAAATAATTCCTCCTCATGTACCCTTAAAAATTGAATATATAACAATCTGCAAATCCTGATACAGGAGAAATATCTTGGGCTGTGCATTGATAAACACCCAACTTTTAAACAGCATATTCAAGATATTAAAGATAAAATCACCCCCTTAATTAGCGTATTTAGCCTGATATCATATCTGTTACCAAATAAAATTTAAAAAAGGTCTATATTATAGCCTCGTACCCTCACATTTAAACTACTTGATTGAAATCTGGGGAAATGCATATGAAACATACGAGTACGTATATAAATGAACTACAGGTAACACAAAACAAAGCAATCAAAAAGCTATTTCATTTTAAACCTAGAACATCAACAAAAAATTATATATGGAAACAAAACTATTAAAATTAAGAAAATTATATGAATATAATACATCTCTCCTTATTTACGAAATAAATAATAAACTCATACATACAAATACAGAACTCATTAAAACGTACCAAGTACACACACTTTACACGGCAACACGATAAAATACATTTAAACACCATACATACTCATTATGGCAAGCAATCCATTGGTTACGAGGGAGAAACATATATAATTGCCTCCCAGACGAAATTAAAAATGAAAAAAGTGTAGGTACATTTAAAAAAAAATTGTTCAGTTTTATGCTCAATCAACAAAACAATGAAAGTGAAAAATATCGTTGTGTAATATATTTATGTATAATGTATTCGTTATTTCTATTAAATAAGTGAAAACGTAATTTTCTTTTCATCTAGAATAAAAAATAAATAAAAAATTCTAAACCTAACCTATTTATCCTAGTTTTGTTTCATCATTTTTCACGAATTTTAAAGGTGTATTGAATTGTCATTTTAATGAGTTATCCAGTCACCGCGATAAACTTCCCACCTATCTCTAAATAGTATAAAACAAATTCACTATCCGCGTCTGTCTGTTTGTGCGCTTTGTTCTTCTAAACTACGCAACGGAATTTGTTTGATAGGGTTTTCATTATCATTTAGAGAATTTATTTCGTAAGGTTAATACATAATACATGGATATTATATTTATTGAAAGAAGAGAAAAGTTGAGCAACGCCGGGTAAACGTCAGCTAGGAATTTAATATTTTAACAGAAAATTATTTTATCATTTTTAAAATTGGAACTGATGTCTCAAGAATTAAGAGAAGCGATAATTTTTTTTTACAAAACTACACATGAAGATCCATGAAGAAAATCATTTCCCTCAGGGCCTACGTGATCTTTGGGGATGCTGTGTGGAGGGTCATTTGAGGAGACGAATGTTTGAACATCGGTCTTAAAGAAAACCCTGTTGCAGGAGGGAGCAAACACTAATATAATATTACGTTTACTAGAAAATAATTCAAATTCTTTACTTATTTGAAATGTGTATTTCTTTTGTTTTAATTTCTTGTCTTTTTTCAAGGGTCTGCGGTACTGAACGTTGTATTAAGATTAACCTGCCTCAATAACAAAATATAATGATTCGAAGCGCAATGAGTCCGCCGCTATAAATGTTTGTGTGTACGAGCTCGAGTTTGTATATATTTATGTACAATGTATATTCACAAGTCAATTAGGATTAACCTAATATTTTCAAGTGATAATTGAAGTAAAATTAGAGCATCTGTTTCGGTCTGCATCTCTCCATCTTTAGTGAGCTTATCTGGTGCCGACACAGCGCGCAAGAAGAACGAAGCACGAAGCACGAAGCACGAAGCACGAAGCATGAAGCATGAAGCACTAAGCACGTAGTGGTGATGGTGCACCGAAATAATAAATCTCCCCAGATTTTTCATAGCTCATAGGTATCTATATTAAAAATTTCTTAAAATTTATCGTAATCCGGTTCGGAACGGGATTGCAGGCCTTAACGAATAAATAATAGGTGTCTTGATAAAAATCATAATATTTTCACATTTCGTCATAATATATTATCGTATATCACATCACAATTTACTAAAAGTTTATCAGGAAACCTGTGAACGCATTCATTTAGGCCTGCAATCCCGTTTTTAACTGGATTATCAATAGTTTGAGAAGATTTTTAGCAATTCTTGTTTTTCTCCGTGTGGGGAGATTTATTTACGATATATATATTGTTATACACAGTGTTTTATTTCCTAAAATTTTGGCTAAATAATACACCCTACAAAACTTTTGATTGTGTAGTATTTATTTGTATCTTATCGTGATAAATGAAAACTGTTAGCGTTAAATGTAAAGTCAAGGGTAGGAAATATAACGATACACAGTAAAGATGTCAGTATTTTTGGATAATGGTTTCATTAGAGAACAACTTGACAAACATAAATATCTCTCAATCCTAGCTTAAAGTGCAACTGATTTACCGGCCCATTTTATTGGTTCTCTATGAAAGAGATTTACGTCAGTCTAGTTGTTCACTGGTGGTAGGAGGCCTGGTAAGATAAGCCTAGTGATAACATTGCTAAAAAAATACTGATATACCAGGCCATAGCCAGATAGCTAAATTAGTTTATGAAAACATTGGATATACCCTTAACAACATATAGTATTTCATAAACACAACAATAACTTCGTGTTGAATTCTGTTATAAAGAGAATTCTTAGACTGGGCAATGAGTTTATAGATGTCGCTGATGTTTTCGTTTTACACTTTGACACATTTAAAGCCAAATTAGTTCAGCACTTTTCAGTTTTAACTTAAATATGCAATTCTTTAAAGTTAGTGTGATAATAACTTGACGAGGATATTGTATTTTATCTTTATGTAAAAGCGTAATGGCGTCAATAAATGAATAATCAAATCATTTCAGCTGAACTACGTTTCTTTCAGCCCTTTAAAACATCGCTCACACAGAGATGGTTATTGAACGAAATGAATTGTTAAACGAAAATCCTCATCCTCGAAATTCCCCCGATATCTTACTGTTTTCCAAAAAAAACTCCCTTTGATATTAAAAATCCCCCAGATCTGGGGAGTTCTGCCCAGACATGCCATCACTGACTGGCAGTCGGCAGTATCAGGCAGCCAGACGACAGACAGAGATGGGGGAACCAGATGGCCAAGGTCGAGCGGCAGTAAGCACAGAAGTGCGGCTGACTCACCGCTATCTAACTGGAGCAATGATCAGTTCTGGCGGGATGAGAGCTTTCTTCATTCCGAGGCACGTGGCGCGTGTCCTAATTTTTATATATTTTTTATAACACACCTCACTAGAGCCCCCTTGTCTGTCTGTAATGTTTACTGTGTACAATCGAACGCCACCCGGTTTGCCGATGTTGTGAGTGGCGCTAAGAATTGGACTGCGAGGAAGTTGATGCTAGTGAATTAAGGCTCAATAGTAAGCCTTAAAAATGAATGAGAAGATGCTTTGTAAGTGAGATATGTAAAAACGAATGTTAGAGGTAGTGTGCAAATAAATAAAAAAAATAATTAAGCGAAAATTGTGAAAATATTTAATAAAATACCACTCGTTTAAAATAGAGGAAAAATCTTCCGACAAATGCCTAAGTTGCATTTAAAGATACACTGTTTATATAATTTTAGGAGCATATTTAGCGATTTTTTTTCTATGGAGGGAATTTCATATAATTACCGTGACGGCTCTATAAATGTATAGATAATATCTTAAAAGTAACATATATTTTTAACGAAACTTAAAAACTTGAAGAGAAATATGTTATCGATCGGTTAAAATTCGGAATGCGGGGGATTAAAATGAAATAACTTTATTCATTTAAATTACAAAAATCTTCTAAGAACAAAATACATGCCACCGACGGGAATTGAACATGCGGCCTTCTGATTGCCGGTCATATAACGTCGACTTGAGGTCCCTGTAACGGGGATTTAGTTAGAGGTAGGTTCGTTGAAGGACTTGATGTTTAAACGTAGAGGGGAGGTACTCACTTGTGCCCCAGCTCGTGGGTGATGGTGTGTGCAAGGGTGATTCCATTGTCTTCGTTCACGGAGCAACTGCGGTCCGGTAGACACATCCCCGCTACGTGCGCAACTCCCAGAGTGCTGAAACAATGTCATTCCGTTAATACAGATTACATAAAAGAATATACCTCTTAGAAACATATTTAAAAAAAGACTATCAACTTTCCTATCCTACCGGCTGCGCCAATGTTATTTAGTGATTTGTGCGAGAGGTGGGAAACTAGGTTCTAAAACAGTTGTGTAATATAACGCTCTGTTATTTTAAATTTAGTTTATTCATTGTAACACCAATTTAAGGAACTAATGTTATGGTGGACCAATGTCTAACGTGGATGGTGGTCTGGTATGGAAAGAAGCTGAGGGAGATCGCGCTACTCTGTATGAAGGTTCGCGAATTGTCATCTCACTCTAACGTTGCGTAAAAGCGTTTAGCGTCTTTCTAACTAACTATAACGCCGTTTACCGTAGGGGTAGGCAGAGAGGACGGACCGCCAAATAACTCGGTCTTGGCACACACTCCTTGCTCGCGGACCTTGAATCCTGACATTACTCGACTCGAGTATCTGATTCACTTGATCGTGCCATGTCTTCCTCAGGCGTCGCTGAATTCTTTTACCATTCACATTTGCGTCATATATTCTCCTTACACTCCTTTCATCGTTCATTCGCTTTACAAACCCAAACTATCTAAGCGTTCCTTTTCTAACCTTACTCATTACGCTTACATCAACCTTGCATTATTTAAGCATTTCCACACTCCTAACACAATCATACATGGTTTTATCACATATGCGCCTCAGGGATCTCATTTCTGCAGCATTCATCTTATCACAAATCAGCGCTATATAAAGATGACCATTTTATACCTACTATCGGTCTTACCTGGGTTCCACGTGGAACACTTGGGACAACGAAACATTTTAAAGGAGCCACTGGTAAATAATCAAATTTGAGTAGCCAAATTAATCTGGCTATTTTAATATTAAAAAAAGATTAAAGTCTCTAATTTACAAAGCAGTACAAAAGCTAAAAATTTAGACAGAACATAAATAATTTTGCTGGCCAGTAAATTTAAACAATTCTGGGAGAGAGAAAAATCAATATTTTACTGCATTTCTAATTTTTTCTTGTTATAACTGGATTTAGTTGGTTCAGTTCGTCTGCTTTAAGCTGGGCAGCGTGGCCTTTTTCATACAAAACTTAATTTGGGATTTGAGGCCAAAATACCCAACTAAACTGAATATATATTTTAATAAAGGTAAACAGATATCTAGTACAGATGTCAGTAATTTTTATTTATTTTTGTTTTTAATCCTTAAAATAGGCCGTTAAAGAATTCGATTTTCATGCTTTTAGAAGCAACTTTGGAAATTATTTTGGAGATAATATTGTGATAATCTTCGCTGTTGTTGCAAACAATGCCATTTTGAAATAATCAGAACCAGAGTTACAATCACAGACGAGAAACCAAATTAGTAGTTTTATTTTGTATGTTTGTTTTTTTTATATTGTATGTAAAATTTTATTGGCTGTCCGAATAACCCACACTAGATATGACAAATTCATCTGAGTCGAGCTTGAAATTGAAACCTCCGTTCTGTATCTTTAGTCAGCGTTTTTTCAACAACACGATTAAGGATAACAAAGGAACTGCAAAAAGGTTGGACGTTATTTCTTAGGTTTGCTATTCATATAAAAAGGTGACACATCGTTCAGCTTGATTACCCATTGAACATATTATTTGTAGCGTATTGTAGGTATTAGTAGTTAATACTCTGCTTAACAATAGAGAAAATCAAAATATTTGGCGACAGGGAGTTTTTTATGACATTTAAATGATTGTTTCAAAGCTACACAGAAATTAAAAAATCCCGTAAAAAGTTTATTTACTACATAATAAATCTATTTTCAATTTTCGACCTAATTGCTCCATCTCTTGGGCAAGCTAGTACCCGATTTCAAAGATTGACACGAGCTCACCGTTCGAGAGTTTTTGCTGTCTCCAAACATAGGTTTTACGTCATACATTTATTTTATATCATGTTAACAAGTATTTGGTTTTGTTTAAACTCATTAAACGTAGTAATTTCGACAGTGTCTTCTGTCTGTGAGGACACAATTTAATTTTAATTTAGAAATTGGAACTGATGTGTAAAGAAATCAGACAAGCGATAAATAATACCAAAAATAACCAAACTTTAATATAATATTTTTTACCAAAAAATTGTAATCTTACATTTGAAATGTGTATGTCTTTTGTTTAAACTTCGTATTTCATGATTTTTGAAGGGTCTGCGCTATATGTACTTCCTCTAAGGTTTGCGTTTTTTAGCTAACATTTTGCAATTATTATTCCTTCAATTATAATAACAGCAATATTAATCGTAGTCATAATCAATCACAATCGAAATTGGTATATTTAAAATTTGAAAGAATAGATGCATCACCAGTCCAGACATTACCCATACATACGGGCGGGTATAATAACATGTATCAGTCTCTCCGAATATAAATAGATGGGCAATAAAAAATATTACATCGAAGTTTGTGCCATTTTAATGTTCTGCAAAAAGTATTGACCCAAATTGATTTATTCAGAAAGCATACAAACAACCACACATACATGTAGATACGTAATGCGTGTTCACATTAGTAGAATTTACTATTATATCTAGATAAAGAAAACCATCGCGAAATGCGAAATGAATTAGATTGCTAAATTTGCTCGAAACTTTGACATGGATATTATATTAAACATCACGGTTACAACGGATGTTATTTGTTTCAAGGAAACACATTAATTAGATGGAAGATAACTGCATTGTATGTGGGTAACATCGAGGTGCCGTATCACTACTAAAATATCTACGGGAAAATCGGCAGAAAAGTCAGGGCTTGCCACTCATGGATGTATTTATTTAAAAGATTTAACAAAGTTCATAAAGAGGAAAAGAAGAATAAAATCCGCAACGTACACAATTTGGTAGAACAGGCAAAATAATCCAACTGCAGGATAGGCAGATCGGATGAAATGCTACGAAATCGCGGCGCACACTCCCTGCTTCATTCTACATCCTCTTGTCTTATTTTGATTATTGACATGACTTAAGTTGACACAAGACTCCAATAACGGGGGTTTGCTTGAGCCTCACATTTTAATTAATTCCGACGAATTAATTAATTAGTATTAAGTAGTTAACGATAATATAAACTTTTTAGACCGGTCCCCACGGATGTAAGTTATTTATATTTAAGATTAATAAAAAACAGCTACCTAACCATTAAAATATATCTATATATATATTTTTTTTTTCAAAAGAAGCAAACACATTATGACTTTTAACCGTGATACAGGACTTAAAGTCCTCCATAAAAATAGAATAGGTTTAAGAATAAACAATTTAGAAGCTTTGGATATAAAAAAATCGCTAATTTCAAAGGTTGAAATCATGAATAACCAATTAAATTTAACTGTCAGCCAAATTCTTAGTATGTTCCAGATTACTTCACTTATCCCACACTCCCCTCCCCCACCTCTCTCCCACAACTGTCGCACTATCCCGCTCTAGTAAACTGTCTCTTTCTTATTTAATAATAAGGGTATATGTATTTGTGTACTTCTGTATTTAATGGCATATTTTTTATAACTGTCCTGATGATGGTACGGAGGTACCGAAACCGGTAGACAATAAAATTTATCAAAAAAGTGACCTAAAACCAAGTATTTTTATTTAATTTATTATTGAAATATATAATGTCGAACGGAAAATGTTATAAAACGTTTTTCAACTATAACCTTACCATTAAAATTAGCGGTAAGCCAAACTTCAGAAGTAATTGAAATAAACTAAACAATAATTAAAATAAATTCCACGGAAATATCAATTTTTTAGGCCTGCTAGGGCAAATTCGACCGCAGGTCCGTCCATTACACCGGGCCGCGCGCTGAATTTGGTTTTTACACTACTTCATCACTTATGTCGATTCTTACTTTATTTTAGAGATTTCTAGGAAAAATTCAACCGTAGGTCTGTCCAATATACAGTGCCCGCGTGTCGTATGTTTGTGTGCATTTCTTCTTAACCACTCACGTCGTAAGATTCTGACTTTATTTTAGGGTATTATATCGTTTTATACAGTAGGTTTTTAGTTCAGATGTTCTTACCATGTCTTTCTGGGGTATCCCGAAATTATTTTATCGTCGTGCTCTTCAATTACTAATCTCCTTTCTCCACTCATCCGTTCTACATATTAAAATTATCTTAGACTCCCCTTATTTCGCCCACTATCCCTATATCGAACATGCATTATTTTCGGATTTCCCCATTCATAATAATTTCATGCACGACATATCGTAACGAATGAATGTAATTAAATCTTTAATAGCTTGACATGGCAGCGATAGAAAATCAGTCGGATTAAATTTGGTCTCCGATATTTTATTTATTTGAGCAGCGAGCCTCCTAATGGGTGCAGTGGCCTTAAGGTCGTGTTGTATATAATTATGTAGTTTTTTGTCTGTATGTAATTTATTTTTCCACCCAGCATGGGGTACAAGTCGGTATTGTTCTGCCGGCAGATTGGATTTTTTTCATCATTGTGCTTTTACCATGTGAGTTTTGAATCTAGATAGATTAAATTTACCAAAGGATCGATCAATGTACCTATTATTATACGTACATTATATTAACATTGGACCCATAAACGAGCCTTGTGGGACTCCTGCATTGAGATAAAAAGGTACTACGAATAATTTTAAAAGTTGATGGAATGAGACAGCTTATACTTACGACTAGTTATATTAAAGACTCAATTACAATTCTTTATGTAGTTATTAGAACTGCCAGAAGGTGAAATAAAATAGCGATAAATTGATACGTGTGAAAATACTGGGAGGAAGCAGGCACGTGATGCTGACTGCGGGGTACTGAGAAAAAGTGATTTGTGTCAAGATCGTGCTATAAGCACTACGCACGTAGGTAGACAAATTTAGTGTGGCGGTACTTCAAGTGGGGTCAGCAATATTATTAGAACCTTTTCGATCAAAGCGAGGATTTCCCAAAAGTTTAAAAAATAAGCCGTTGTACCATAATTTGCCGAAAGATTCATCGAAGTTCTTTAATGTTAGATCTGAACTTAATACTTCTAAAATATTAAGAAAATTAAAAATACAGCCACACGACCCTTTTGAAAGCCAGTTTGAAATCAGGAAATGTATATTTTTTCAATGTAACTTCCAAAGGAATATTTTTGAAACAACTTGCACGTGAGCAGGCTAATCAGACAATTGTTTTCACTTAGTACAGGACAAAAAGATTGGGAGATTTAAAAAAGTTTTTTAATTGATATGATTTTTATTTTTACCATAAAAAATTATTAGGATAAAAGATAACCCATAATGTTTCCCTTAGTTCTTCTTACCAGGGGTTCCTGTGGACTAGCTTTTATTTCAGTTCTTGTGAAGTTATTTTTCAAAATATTGTATACTTAATCTTCTTCGATTTCTTCATATCACATTTTGATTTGTTTTTTAAAGTCATTTGTATTTTCAATATTCTTTATTGAGGTTCGAAGTGAATTATAGAGCTTAGTGGAGAGGTAATTGTAGTTCCTTCGTCCAAGAGCAGTTATAAATTTGGGTATATTCATAATGTCACTCTGGTAAACTCTTGTGATGTAAAAGTATGTTTTCATCGTTTATTTTTAATTTTTAAATGTTTGATTTAAACATTTTTAGCATAGAATGTTTTGAACTGCAAAAAGACTGGCAGCTTTATTTTGTTGGCGTCCTTACTGGAGCTTTTATAATAAGTATTTGAAATTCCTTTTCGGTTTTAGATTGCTGCATGTGATTTGAGGTCATATTTCCCCACTAGAGCATACAATATTCGAGACTATAGTGACACAGGGCAAGGTGAAAGATGACTGAGAATTACTTTAAGATAATTAATTTCCTGAAATGTACCTACCACTGGTTAAGATTCCATGACTTTAAATTCAGTAGTAAAAAAATGACATGTTCTGATGTTATGAAAGTCGATATAAATCGACGCCAAATTCTCAGAAAAACAATATTCCACCAAAGAACCGAACATTAAACCAAAGTCGTAGTAAGAAAGAATTAAGGAAATCAGTAATACTTGGGGTTACACTTCGGAGAAGGAAGTCTCGTAATATTGAAGGAAAATAAACGTCTCATTTTACGTTTGCGTGGCGAGAATTAACACAGGAATGCAAATTTATCATCGAAATTGTGGCTTTAACGCTTTGCACGAGGATGAGGTGTTCAACCGTTTAAGAATTCTGTAAACGGTGCTTCATATTAGCAATCAAATTTTTGATATAAAGTAGTAGTTTCAAATATTCAATTGAAGATCAAAGCTTATATAAAGCAATCGTAGCTTATAAAAATCAAACGGCAGCCGTGGCAGCGTAAGAAAAACACGTTTTATTGTTTGATACTTACATTCATGTAATTATTTTATTGTTCGATACTTACATTCATACAATTATTTTATTGTTCGATACTTACATTCATGTAATTATTTTATTGTTCGATACTTTCATTCATACAATTATTTTATTGTTCGATACTTACATTCATGTAATTATTTTATTGTTCGATACTTTCATTCATACAATTATTTTATTGTTCGATACTTACATTCATGTAATTATTTTATTGTTCGATACTTACATTCATACAATTATTTTATTGTTCGATACTTACATTCATGTAATTATTTTATTGTTCGATACTTACATTCATGCAATTATTTTATTGTTCGATACTTACATTCATGTAATTATTTTATTGTTCGATACTAACATTCATGTAATTATTTTATTGTTCGATACTTACATTCATACAATTATTTTATTGTTCGATACTTACATTCATGTAATTATTTTATTGTTCGATACTTACATTCATGTAATTATTTTATTGTTCGATACTTACATTCATACAATTATTTTATTGTTTGATACTGATATTCATGTAGTTATTTGTATTTATTTACGTTTATATACTGATGAGACCTGAGACTAAACCACCCACAATTATTTTTTATTCTTTGGTATGGCTTTACTTCTGATTGCTAATTCATGGGACACTGCAGTGTCTCTAAGGTCACAAAGTGGTCAAAGGATATTATAAATAAAGAATCAATTGTTTACATAAGTCTAAAAAAAATCTGAATGTATATATATTTATATATATACAAAGAAAAGTGAATACGGGCTTATTTTTATACAAATCTACAGTTCTATTCCGATATTGACGAATTTAAGCACACTTGACCTTCGAAACAAGAGTCAGGTTACTTTTAAAAAACCTGTGTACGTGAGATTTTGAAAAACCATCCCCATCCCATTTTCCTACCCTTTAAAGCATAATAAAGCCCGGGCAACACCGAGAAATAAGCTAGTTATTAATAAAGGGTAAATGGTTTTCTTAAGAAAATATTTAAATAATTTACACGAAAAACTAAAATTTTAACCGGTCAGTGGCTGAATTAGCATCGCGTCTGGTTGTCAGCCAGGCGTGAGTTCAATTAGTTCAATTCCTCGTCTGGCTGAGTCTTCTATCGCGGTACATATCTCAGTTACTGTGATGTAGTAAGAGATTTTCAAATATTTTAAGGTTATTCGTTAACCGGGAATTACTTTACTTAAAAAAAAACATTTCAACAATTAATAGTAGGTACATGAACACATCTAGATCTTTTCAATATTCCTTTCACGATCCTTCAACTGTTCCTTCCATGTAGAATAATGTCGATAGATCTTTCCGATGTTCCTTCCACGTAGAATAACGTCTACAGATCTTTCCAATGTTCCTTCCATGTATAATAACGTCGATAGATCTTTTCAATGTTCCTTCCATGTATAATAACGTCGATAGATCTTTTCAATGTTCCTTCCATGTATAATAACGTCGATAGATCTTTTCAATGTTCCTTCCATGTATAATAACGTCGATAGATCTTTTCAATGTTCCTTCCATGTATAATAACGTCGATAGATCTTTTCAATGTTCCTTCCATGTATAATAACGTCGATAGACCTTTCCAATGTTCCTTCCATGTATAATAACGTCGATAGATCTTTTCAATGTTCCTTCCATGTATAATAACGTCGATAGACCTTTCCAATGTTCCTTCCATGTATAATAACGTCGATAGACCTTTCCAATGTTCCTTCCATGTATAATAACGTCGATAGATCTTTTCAATGTTCCTTCCATGTATAATAACGTCGATAGATCTTTCCAATGTTCATTCCATGTAGAATAACGACGACAGATTTTTCCAATGTTCCTTCTATGTAGAATAACGTCGCTCGATCTTTACAATATTCCTTCTATGTCGAATAAACTCGCTAGATCTTTACAATGTTCCATCTTTTAAAAATATTTTTTATGTGAAAACCACACAAGGTCATGAAGAGTATCTTCCACTCTGGAAGATACTCTCAGTATTGCGGTGCCGCAAATATATCTTATATTATTTAAATGATTAAATTGTGAAATAACACTAGTAAATCAACTACAATTTGCGCACGCCGCCGGGATTTGAGCCCGCGACCTTCGGCTTGCTAGTCGAGAGCCTTACCCCTTGACCACTGAGGCCGTCATTAACGAAGTGTCGCGGAATCTACCACCTGGAGACCCCAAGAGGTGTTGTTTTTTCACCTAATCAATCAACCTGGGCGGATGTCTGGCAGTGACTTGCATATTGCCGTGTTGCGTTGCCTTTGTGCGAATGAATCAAAACAGCGACCGCCGTGAAAAAAATAAATCTGAAAAAGGCTGGACCGAGACGAGGTAAGACGAACCTTGATCGGGTCACATTTAGATTTCTTTGAATTAAGATAATATGTAGATACGGGACTGGGACTGGGTACCGCGTGGTAGAACAAATTACGACCTTTATTTATGTTTTCTTCTTTACGTACTACATTGTTTATTAGTGACTGCGATTAAATAAACGTTTCGGAACCCGACACAAACCATCACGTTATTGAATCAAACTAAAGTTTCGGACAACTTCACAGCGTTACATTATGTAGGGCAGATGTCCTCGTGGAATCACGTCTGTCCTGATAATGGAACTGCACTTTTGCGGCCGTGTTGCGCTTGATGAACGCTACATTGATGCTGATTGATGATGAACAGTGCAATTTTGCGGTATTGAATCGTGTTCTTCTTCCTTTTCAAGCTATCGTTTCGGATAGTCCACAGTGTTCATTATGGGGAGTAGATGTCATCACGGAATCATATTTGTCCAGATGATGGACAGTGCACTTTTACGGTATTGAGCCGTGTTCCTTTTCCTTTTTAAAGCTAAAATTTCGGACAGTGTTCATTATGTTCATTATGTGAAGTAGATGTCATCATGGAATCATTTTTGTCCAGATGATGGCCAGTGCACTTTTACGGTATTGCGTTTAATCCGATTTGCAGAGATATTGTGTCAGACTTCACAATCAGGACAAATCTCATTGATTATATTTTGCCTGATGATTGTTAGGATTCGGCAAAACATTGTCTCAAGATGGGCCAGGAAGCGCAACATAGCTTAGTACTCCAAAAGCCTAACAACGTGGTACTATTGGCCGAGAGAAACTTAAAATCCTATCTCACTAACACAAATCGATTATGTAATGTTGACCTGGCGCTTGCCATCACCGCCATTAGTGCTGTAGATGTTTAGATGCTAGATACGATGTATGTTTTGCAGTGGTAGTTCTTGGCCATTCTCATCGGGAGTTCAATCGGAGATCAAAAAGGGAGAAAAAAAAATTCCTCGGACATAAAAAAAAAATCCATGTTGGTTTTACATATAATATAATATTTTAAAGAATATCTCAAGGAATTTCATCACATCACTGCACCAGAGATTAGCGACCTAGCAACAATATACAATGAATTTCGGCGATTCATTACAACTTCTTTGGTTAGTGAATAATATAATGTCGTAGGTAAAAAAACATAGTTTTAAATACGAAAATCACAATTTACTTCAGAACCTATTTGGTTCTTGCAAAATACTATTTCGTACAAATATGGTATAGGTGCTGCGCACACCTACTAGATTCTCAAGGTTTGCGGGCCACCGATCTGGCGCTACTAGTATATTTTGTATGTACCTAAAAAATATGAAGTGCTATAGGTGCTGATATTCATAACGCACCTATGGGATTTGGGATTCGAATTGGGCAGAGTGAATATCATTCGGACGGGTGGATTTTTAGCACGGAATTTGGATTGGTTGGTTTTATTTTTGCAAAATTCTAATACGAGTTTGTCTTATTTCCTTATATTTTTTATGGGAGCTCAATGTTTAAACGCACTTAGCAAATGTATATGCTTAGACGATAGATGTGATTGATGTGTAACGTGAAGACGCTGGAAGTTGGGAGCTGAGACTTTAGCGTGGATAGATATCCATCGGGAACAATGACTTCCAGGGCGTGGGCTCGCTAACGGAGCGGAATGAATATTCCAAATAATGGTCGATCATAAATATTGGTCCGTTGCCAAGTAGGCTCGGCCAGATCCCAGATCCAAAGCTTTCGCACACTCCCACGCACTTACACCCGACCATTTTATGGCCGCTCGCACTTTGATACTCACATACGTTAAAACCCTTTCTCGTAACGTTGTAAAATAATTACACGACTCGTTCAGATATGTACCGTTCACGCAATCAGTAAAGTGCTCACGTTTGCATAATATGATCAATGGATTCTCGGTAATTGTACGGCGTGTATTACTTAGAGGTTCTTATACATGCAAATTAATCCGAAATAATAGGTTGACATCTGAATTATAATGCGGGATTAGCATTTTGCATATCCGTGTCTATACTGTCCATACTCACAGGCGGAAATGGAAACGATTCTGCTTTGGTTATGCAAATACCAAAGACAACGATCATTGGAAGAGTCCAAACAGTCGAAGGGGAACCGGACAAAGACGGAGGGATTGACCCCACCAGACCTACAACTGAGAATTGTTTTTTTTTTTTTTAAATAATAACTATTAAAGATACATAGAATAATAGTACATTCATAGTCCTCCTCACTAGAGATTCCTGTTCCAAAGCAGACTGTAGGTTGTTGTTTTTGTGATTTTGATGGGCTCCGTGGTCGAGGGGTAAGGCTATCAATGTAAGGTCGAGGGTTCAAATTCCGACGTGCGCAAGTAAATTTTATTTGATGAATTTCATTATTCATTCAATTACAACTATATATGCCTACTTGCGGCACGTTCCAAAGTGGAAGATACTTTCAGTATCACCCTGGTGTAAGAAGAAGATTCAGAATTGAAACGTTGCTTGAAATGGCTTTGGCCGTGTTTGGTGACTAGATCTGAATAGCCAGGTACTTTCCCACCTTCCTCTTTCCCATCTCTTCCCCCTCCCCACTACCTTCAGCCTCACAACATAGTCTCACTGGCTTAAGTCGAGGTTTAGAGCATTTCAAACTCTTGTACGGTATTATCAATGAAAATTCGTATTTTGGAAATTGTTCGTTGGATGGTTTTTGCATAACATAGTCCAATAGTAAGTTGAGTGACTTATGGCCATCCTGTAATATCGAGTATCTATACTTTTATTATTTTTTATTGATGTAGTCAAATTCTAGCCGCCAGATAAATAAATTCGTTAATAAAAATCATAATTGTTGATTGGCGATATTCCAACACTTTGTGCGGAAAGATCAAATCAAGCTTAAAATGAATAAAAAAGCTCGAGTGTTTTCAGCGCTCCTTCTCGTGGCTTTTTAGCTGTTATCAAAAATAATAATAATTTAGGTTGCGAGTCTGTGATTGTAACTCTGGTTCAATGAACTCGGATTTACTTTGTTGTTTTCAAAATTGGAAGTGATTGTGGGAAAAATTCAAGTAGGTACCTACTCATAATGTTAGTTAACAGAAAATGATGTTAATTGTCACTTACACAATTGGAAATGATGTTTAATTATTGAATTAATTATTTTAATTCCATATTATTTTAGATGCGTATTTCTTTTGTTTAAAATTTTTAGAGTTACGAGGACAAGTAAAGTCAGATTTCGCGATTTAAGCGATAAAAGGGGGTATTTCACCATCTTCTTGGTAGCTTGTCTGTACGATAACGTATATTAAACAAATATATACTAGAAAAAAGTAGAAATCTCGGCTAACTTGTCCGATAAAAAGCAACTATTTGTAGGTTTGAGTGCCGAATAATCTCGGACGCGATAAAGAAATAAATCGTATTATTTATTTTTTTGAATAATTTACTGAGTTAAATCACAAATTGAAACATTAATTAATCGAAGACATTATTAGCTCAATATCAGAACATAGTCAATAGATGTCGCACATAAAAATAAAAATTGATTTATTTATCGAAGACACAATCTAGATTGCAAAAGAAAAAGCAAAGCACCAGTAAAACTGAGGTCCTGGGTTAATTTCCCCGACGCGACCGTATCTTTTTCTGATTTTTCTGTTGCAAATTTTCGAGTCGCTAATATTATCTTCAATGATAGTATCTCTGTGGGTAATTATATTTCTAGAGATTTCAACGACTAGCCATTTCCCAGAGGAGATCTTCTCTGCAAAATTCATTCATTCATCATGATATGGCATATTATATTTATTATTTTGTATTTAATTCGCAGAACTCCATTTTTTTTAATTTAAAAATATAATTATTATTTATTTTTCGGAATAACTTTATTGAGTAAAACCTCAAATTGTAATATTTAAATATTGAAGACAATATTAGTGATTTCTAAACGAAAATCTGAAACAGAAAAATCAGAAAAGGAAACGGTCACATCTGGGACTCGAACCCAGGACCCTTGTCTTTCCGTGACAGTGCTCTACCAACTGAGCTAATGGGACCCTATTCCCCTCGGTCACTTTTAACTGTATCATACTTCGAATAAGAACTCAATAAAGTTATTCCGAAAAATAAATATTCATTCTAGACTTGCAGAAAAAGTCAACAGATGTCGCACATTAAAAATAAAAAAAATAAGATAGGTTTATCTAAAAAGACGCTGTCTGGATTGCATTTAGTTCGGGTTGAATCTTGCGATCATACATAAAGATAGTTGTCAATAAAAATGTGCGGTGAAAAAAATGAAGACAATGTTAGTGGTTCTTATTCGAAGTATATAACAGTTAAAAGTGACCGAGGGGAATAGGGTCCCATTAGCTCAGTTGGTAGAGCACTGTCACGGAAAGACAAGGGTCCTGGGTTCGAGTCCCAGATGTGACCGTTTCCTTTTCTGATTTTTCTATTTCAGATTTTCGTTTAGAAATCACTAATATTGTCTTCAATATTTAAATATAATTATTAAGTTCTGCAAGTATTTTTTTGGTTTTTGTTATTGTTACAGCTGTTTCGGCTTTCAAGGCCATTTTCAAACTGTGGTTCTAACCACGTTTAGACGACCTATTTATATGATTCTATTTTAACCCCTCCCAATTTAAAATGATTTATTACCGGTTTAACCGATTTACTAATAAAATAATTGTGACAATAGACTTTATATTCTGTGGGGGTCTGTTTTCCCCACATTAATGTTATCTTAATTGTTTAATAATGATGTGGCTGCAATTTATTAAAAAAATTAATAAGGTATGTTATTATGTTCGCACGAAGGTGTTGGAAAATTATTATTGCGAATGGGGTACAAAAGGAGCCAGGTTAAGAATGATTCCAACAAATAACAATGCATCATTAAAAATGCATAAAGTTTTTTTTTTCAAACATTAATTACTAAACAGCGTCAAGCACTACTTAGTGTCGATAAGCTATGATATTGTAAGTAATTTATATGTTGCGAGATAATTGTCCAACAGATTATAAATATTTTTTATAGGATTTTAACCCTTACAGTCCATGTGTATACTTGGAAATACATTTTTTTCCTCATTTCCCCATTTTCATTCCTCACACAGCAGTGTCTGCCAAACTGTGTGCCGCAAGAAGTCTCAGGTGTGCCGCGAAGGAAAACTAAAAACTGTTAATTTTAATCCCCATTCATGTTTTTTAAATATTGTGCTCACTCGCTCACACTCAATACGCTGCATCACTGTATACGTGTATACCTCGCGTATATTGCGTCGACCACTATGTGCGAACGTTACAAATATTGATGTAGATAATAATAATAATAATAATTGGATAATTTGTAGAGCGCCGTTTTTGTGAAAAATCACCTCAAGGGCGCTGTACAGTTTATTTCCTAGGATCTACATTTGTTATTTAGACCAACTGTGCCAGCACGAGGTTCGTCATCCGTTCAGGTATGTGTCTGCCGCCAATATAGCGCTGACATGTGTCTGCTGCCAATAAAGAGCGCCGACACAACATCCTCACATAGACAACAAACCTTGGCAGCACCGCTGGGACGCTCGACAAAGACAGAAGATGGAGACTCTGCTGCAAGAGTCCTAGGTAGCGAAGGAACTGTACCAGCTGCTGCAGGGAGAGAGACTACCCCGTCCACCAACTGTGCCAGCACGAGGCTCGTCATCCGTTCAGGCATGTGTCCGCCGCTAATATAGCGCTGACATGTGTCTGCTGCCAATAAAGAGCGCCGACACAACATCCTCACATAGACAACAAACCTTGGCAGCACCGCTGTGACGCTCGACAAAGACAGAAGATGGAGACTCTGCTGCAAGAGTCCTAAGTAGCGAAGGAACTGTACCAGCTGCTGCAGGGAGAGAGACTACCCCGTCCACCAACTGTGCCAGCACGAGGCTCGTCAGCCGCTCAGGCATGTGTCCGCCGCTAATATAGCGCTGACATGTGTCTGCTGCCAATAAAGAGCGCCGACACAACATCCTCACATAGATAAAAGACATTGGCAGCACCGCTGTGCAAAATCACCTCATCCTAGTCTACCCTAGTCTCTCCAGTCACCTCCCAGCCTTTCATGCCACCTAGTGCATCCTCTCGACCCTTTCAGACTCCTTCCTGGCTCCAATACCTAAATAAAATCCAGCAAAAAAAATAATAAATAAAAATAAAATTCTTTCTATTGTCGTGATCCGACGATTTCACACCTCTGTCTCAGACCCTTAGGGCTCGCTTATCGCAGGCTATCATAAACAAAATCTTGAACCAAAGTCAAAGTGAAGTTTATATGTGTCATCTGTAACAAAATACATAAACAAAAACAGAAAATAAAAACAAAATATGGCTTATCTGTCCGTTGAACTTGTTGAAGCTTGAAATTGAAGATATAATTTCCGATTTTATGTCCGAGTTAAATCTTCCCCATAGGAAAAACTAAACCTTTCCACACACTTTTCCACAAATGATCAGCTAGTCAATCAACATTATGCAATTGCATTATATAAGCAAAATAAATACAAAACAATACAATAACAACACGTCAACTTACTAGAGATAAAATGGGAAAATAATTCACCGACTCCAGATATTTTCATATCAGAGGGTTCGGCTCGGTAGAACTCCTAACAGGGATTATAAATCCTACTGATCCCTCAACATAAATATTCAAAAAATCTTTCGTTATCCTACATGTATTCAAAATGACCGACTTTTGCATCTTTATATATAATTTTTTTAATAGATCTAATACGCCTAAATTTTTAATTTTTTAATAATAATTATTATTATTTATACTGCTTCTTAAAAAATAGGTCAGAACCACAGACATAGGAATTAATAGACGAGAAGATAATGGCGAGGGGTAAAATCAACTGTTGAAGAACGAAGGGAGTGAAGCTGACTGTGATTCGTCAATAAATCAATCTGACAGTAAATAGGCATCTCGCATTATAATATCACCATTTACTTCTTAAAAGTAAAATCTGCTTTTGAATGAATAGACATTTTTACATGGGAGCGCAAATTACTCGCCACGTTATGAACAAATTTGCGAAGTCCAAATTCGGCAAAAAAATTCGGTTCTATTTTCAGAGTCGAATATTTCGTTTAAGTATGTAGTTAAGACACTTTTATAAATGTTCATAATTTACTTCCCAGCAACCAACCAGCTTTGTGTTTCGCGTCCAGACGTTTCTCGATGTGATAGTAACAACTGATTCATATTATACGATGTGAATATGCTTAAAATAAAGTAAAATAATGCTTATATATGGAATGTAATACGACAATTGGGTTTATTCTCTTTTTCACATCTATTTTTACAAGTTTTCATAGTACAAGTCAACATTTTGCCGTGTTATTTCGTATAGTGAACCGATGATGCCTCGACCATAGTTCGCACAAGAATGATGACGTCACGTTTTCAAATTTCACTTGAGGCCATACGCGAGCACAGCCGGCTCCAATGGAACCGGTATGGGGAGTGGGGATAATACGCTTTTAATCACTTAGGGCAGGTCTACTAATATTCATATGTCTATGGTGAGAGCGAATAAAAATTGTCGGTTATCGTTTTCAAATTGCTGGTATAACTGACTTTGACTTTTTTTATTGAATTCTAGCTATTGGTTCAGGCAGTAGCAATTTTAATATTTTGAAAGGTGATTTTTGTGTTTAATCTGAACAACTTTAAATTTAACAGATTTTTTTCTCCCGAAATATTTTAATTGTACTTTTTCAAGATATTTTTTCAATGTTTAATTTTTATGCAATTTTTTTAAATTTTGGTAAATATAGTGTACGATTTGTCTTTTTTTGATCTGAGACCTAATGTTAATTTGAATGAAAACAGCAATAACTTCTAAACTATCGAAAAAATACTAAATCACTGCCAGTTATAATTCAGGTCTGAAAGGGTTTATAAGTTATTATCAATAATATCACTTTGATTCTGAATAATTACTACATATAAACATTCTATTGCATAGTAAAAATTTATGTGCTGCCCTCTGTAATAAGAACTGACCTATTCTATACACAAGTTGTATGACAAGGGACTAATTAAGAGGAAACCTTCCAAGGTTACTGCTATTCAAACATAGTGTTATTTAATTGGTCACTAACACGACCGGTAATTTAGCTGAAACATTATAAAACTCATATACGGTTCATATAGGTACTTTGGTAATTTTGCTGTTCCTATCGGCTGTTGCCAGCGGCGGTCAAAGAGCAACCAGATATTCCCACGTTGTGCGTTATAGAATCAGCACAAAACACTTCGTACAAAATAAAAAAAACATCAAAATCACCATGATAGTGACATCTTATAACCAACACCAAAACAAAACTATCTTTGTGCGCCGCTATAAAGAATGTTTGTGTCACGTGACCCCCGGAGTTTGGTGAGTCAGTATCACCAAGATTGGCCGAGTTGCCGACGTTATTCTCGTTAGTTATACTTAATATTGTAAAGTGGTGAAATATAGTAAAAATTAACATAAAAATTTAACGAAAACCGACAATTTGTATTCGTTCTAACCTTTTTTTAAAGAAGCAGTGAGGGGCCATTCAAGTATTATGTAAGCACTATAGGGGGGCAGGGGGGTCTTTGTTTTGCTTATGTTTGATGACATGGGGGGGTGGGGGGGTCGAGATAGTGATTACGTCAGCACTGCTCAGCAGTAGTTATTTTTTTTACACATTGGCAACCCACACATTGTCTATGTTTGAAAACCGAATACATATTCGGGGATTCCCACTGTGTCAATAAAGTTTGTTTAAATGAATATTATGTGCATTAAAGTCCTCTATCCTAAGTCTATTTTATAAGTGCTGCTTATGAATCAATAAAAAAACAAAATACATTAACAGAAAAATGCACATATGTAGGTACCAATTTTTACGTAAGCATGGGAGGGGGGGGTAAGAGCTTTGCTTACTTTTGGTGACAAGGGGGAAGAGGAGGTAAATAATGGTAATAAATCTGCTTACGTAATACTTGAATGGCCCCTAATACAAATAATAATAATTTATTTATCCAACTATGTCCCTAAATATGAGATATTGCAAAATATGTATGTATTAATGTAACTATGATCTATATTAAAATAATAAAAAAAAAATATCTTTAATTTCAAGTAAATTCAACATCTGCATCAATATTTGTAACGTTAACGTAAACGAAAAGGGGTTTGAAATTAAACACGAGAGAACAAAATTTAATGAAATAGGTAAAAAAATTAATATCTTCTGTTGATATTCCGAACCCCCAATGAAAAAGCCCACGAACCGCCACTGGCCATCGCATAATATATTGTAATGAACTTGAATTCCTTCCTTGTGAATTGATATCCCAGACGTCGTAAAAGAGGTAAACTGGGAATCATAGTGAGGTAGGGGTCATTTGAGGGTCTTTTGAACTCTTGTGTCAATTAGTGATGATATCGGGTTCATCTGAATTGCCCGTATCTACTTGTACAAAGCTGCGGGTATGGAATGGTATCTTGCCACAGAACTGGTTAAGTACTGCAGACGGAGGCTGGAAGCAAATTCTTTACCTTATAAGACACTATGGCTGATTGAAAGAATCCCTATTCAATGGCGGACAGCAGTTATATACCACTGCATATGGATGTTAGTTATGTACATATTATTGTGGAATATCTACTATATAACAAAGTATGTGGCCGGTAATAATGTTCCCCGTCAAAATATTCTAGTTAAAATGTTCCCTGTCAAAATGTTACCTGCCAAAATGTTCCTTGTTAAGGCGGAGCTTAACGTGAAATTACTATTTTAGATTAATCTTTACTACGAATCCGTTTACATTGTACTCTAAAAATATTTAGTGGACAGAAAAATACAAAGGAGTGTATTTTTCATTATAAATGTGTGAACGCAAATAAGAAACAACTAAAAAAATACACTATAATGGAAAAGATTTATGAGAGTTTCCCTGGATCGCGTTTTTTTCTTTCTTACAGAATTATTCATAAAATAAATAAAAACCACTTTTGTGCTCGAATTCAAGGTTTCTACACTCCATTTGGCAAGCAATTTTTATGCCTGTTACCTGTATTCGTGGTGACATAAGGCACACTAAGAAAATACATATTTTTTGCTTGTGGCTTTCTCTTATGCTCAGTCGGTTATGCTAGGTTAGGTTAAGACTTGCTGAGTCTGTCATTATATTGGCACGACTGTGCTATTTTGAATTGGGAATGTTTTGACAAGGAACATTATTACAGAGAACATTTTTTTATTGTGAAAATTTTGAGCCGGAAAATTTTAAATGGGAACATTTTAACTGGAAACATTTTGACGCGGAACATTTAAAATGGGGATATTTTTACTAGGAACATTTTGACTCGGAACATTATAATCAACAAAGTATATTATATACTCCTGAAACGGTTCAACCATAGTGCTGGAGCTATTTCAGTGATTAGATTGGGTATTATGGCTGCTTTCAGAGATGTACATTCTTTATCTAGTGTAAAATGTCATTAAATACTTATTAAATATTTATAAAAAACATATTATTGACTTAAATTGACACTGTAAATTAGCCCTAAACGACAAACTGAGTAAAATTTAAATAAGTGTAAAACTGTGCTAAGCACATAGTACAATTTAACATTTACATATATATAATATATCTAACTTGTTATTTTAATGAAATACTGTCTATGAATTTGGTACAATTTTAAAACCATTTTGTTTTTCAGTTCTCGCTCGATTATAGACACATGTTTCCTTTATTTTAAAGTTATTAACTTGTAACCTCTTCCTTTAGTTATACTTTTAGGTGGAACAAAATCATAAAAAAAAACTGTTGTCGCGCGCAATGCAATTTTTGTCATTTAAGACAGTTTTACACTAGATGGATGATACAATGTTTCAAAAAAATGGAAATAATTAAATACAAGTGTATTTATGCTTATATGGTAACCCCAACAAACTCGTACAAAACCCGCGGGCAATAGTCATGTCTACTCAAGGTCAAAGCGGTGGTAAGGGTTACTGAGAGTTCACGCTGGCGTTTGATGTTAAGACTGGCCCGAGGCAATGCGATCTGCAATCTAACACGTCATTTGGTTTATCTCTGGAATATGTTGAGAGAAAGATTCAACAACTACCGCGTGGTACAAATTTCGGAAGAAAATACAACATTTTGGATTCTCGGATGATCTGGCACTCGTCAGCGATTTAGTGAGCTACATGAAAGTAAAGTATATTGTACTCCAAACATAAAGAGTCTGCAGCATAAATTAATCCGAAGATAAATACCGATAAGACAAAGTGGATGATTTCCAGAAAATATTAAACACTTAAGACGGATTGTTTCACAGAATTTGAACAATTCATCAAATTTCAAAGTTCTGTGAAGATTTTATTCTTGTTCTATTTTTATATCATTATTGGCCAGTTGCTCCACAAAACTGAAGTAATAACAGAACTTGGATAGAAACTTCACGAAAATCAACTTAGAAATTTGATGAATTGTTCAAATTCTGTGAAAAAAACCTGTCCTTATATTGCACAAATTTATTTGTGAGGTGAACAATGAACACTACCAGCCGCAAAAAAAAAAATATAAACAGAAATTTAAAACTGAATGCAAAAAGGCCTTAGTTCAGTATGATTACGAAGCTGTGCAACCAAGGAATATCGTTTATTAAACAGTGAAATCGATAAGTTTACAATATCGGATCGATAGGCATAATAACGATGATTTTACACCGATTTCTCGAGCACGGTCGAGTTGTTGATACCCAGATCGATATTGATAATGGTGGCAACACTGGCGAATCGTCTATGCATTAAAATTCCTAAACGTCGGGGGGCTTCGTAAAAGTTGAAAATACTAATAAATTCACAATTTCCAATTGTAATAATAATTTAAGTATAAATTGGCAGTCCGCATGTACTTTTTGACACTAAAATGGGAGTTAATTGGTTCATGAGGTATTTAGTCACGAGAAAAACTTCCAAGGATCAAAGTAGGTATATGGGTCCTGTACACGATTTATTTCAATTCTAAGAGCTTAGATAGTTCACCTCCATTTTACATAACGAACGACATTATCCAAAAAGTTGTGCATATTGAAAATTTATCTAACGACATGAATGGAACGGCTATTAGCTACCGATCATCGTAATCATTTTCTAACTGTGTTCGCAAATATAGCTAATTGACCACAGACGACGGATTTTGTCAATATCGTATTGACACAGGGCTTGTCCGTGCATGAATTTATCTTCTATCTATCTATATATAAAGAAGAGTGTCGCAGTGTAGGTTTGTTTGTTAAACAAATCTCCAGCTTTATTTTATTTTTAATATACATCGCATTACCTAGTAGTCTAAAACTTTCAGTAACAAACAAAAAAAAAAAGAATGGCAAAAGCGCTTAATCCATTGCCCTCCGAATTTTTTAGCTAAAAAAAGGTCCTTCAGATCAGAATTAATTTTGTACCAAAAGTTTTAAATCTGCAGTGGTGTACTAAATCTTATATAACTTTCAAAATAAAGATGCAAAAGTAACAATTTTTTAAAATTTATTTGTGCATAGAATCAAGGTATGTAAAAAATTTATGCAGTGTTTAAAAAAAATTAAATAATATGATTAAACGAAGATATAATTTTTTTTTATAAAAACAATTTTTTTCTCATTTTTTTATAATTGGAGTATGAAAAGTTCCACATTAATCATACTAAGAACCATAATAAATATTTTTTTCATAAATATATACTTATGACTAAAATTTAAATCAGCGCGATCCAGATCTTTAATTCCTGGCCCGACATACACGGCATTGCCGTTGCGGTAGTTTCTTTCCACCAAGGCCAGGAGGAATATGTGCTGGGAAGTGACATCCCTGTCTATTATTGTAGGTATGGTATATTTCATCGATTCTATAAAAAAATGAATAAAGCATGTAAAAGCTATAAATATTGATTTATCTTCGTCGGGTTTTTAACAAGGTAAATCTGCGTTCATAAATAAGGAGAGGTCGTTGGAACGCCTAATCGTCTCGAAACAGTGGCAAATAATTGATAAACATTTAGCTGACAAAACAAGCAAAGAAAAAAAAACAATTATTACTGTAAAACAGCGCTTAAAGCAAAAACGAAAATAAAATATCACGAATAGGCGGTTCGCTAGGAGAGAAGTAGTTGTGCTTGTAGTGTGTGGTGGGTAAAGCGATAATAGAATATAAGTAGCTAGTAGTTATTAGGTAGATGAGTGCGTAGATATATTTAGCTGGCGCTGGGAATAACGCCGCCACCAAACCGACCATTTGCATAAACACAATTATACGCGGCGCGGCTGCCCTGAGCAATAAGTAGCAATCATCGAATGTCGAGCAATAAGCACTCGGCAATCAGCACGAAGCAATGAGCGTCGCGCATCGAGCAAAATGCACTCTGTAAAGCGGCCGCTACACTACTCGCTTCGACGCTTCGACGAAGTCCTCGACGAAGTTAGCCGAAGTTCGAAGTGCGTGCCCACACACTCGTGCAACTTCGCGAGTAACTCAGTCCAACCAGTCAGTGATTGGTTTATTTATGCCGTGACGCTTCGAGTCCTTTGACTCGGGCGCATTTACCGACAACAATCGGAAGTCGGGCGAAGCGAAGCGAAGTTCGTGCCCACACTATCGTATTCGGTCAACTTCGATCAACTTCGCGAGTAGTGTAGCTGGGCTATAACAAGCAACGAACACCGAGTGTCGAGCAAAACGTACTCGGTAACAAGCACTGATAGCAATTGCAGGTCATTTTGAAAGCTCGTAACAGATGGCGCTGGTGTGGTTGGCGGTCATTGCATGGGGTGATATATATTTATGTGATACGGCTTAAAAGACACTGATTTAAGTTTTTAACGCATTTTTTAAAAATGGTCTATAAATATGGTGGTTGGAGTGTCAAGGAGTATTATAATAATTGAGAAGAATATATATTCCACTGACTCGTGACTGACATAAAGTAACACCTTTGAGAAGGTGTTGGTCCCACGGCCATACCGACACACCACCACACAACCCCGTTCAGTTCGGTATTTAACATCGCTAGGTCAACTGAAGGTCAGCAAGAGGTACCTTCGCGAGTTCTCCTATTGTATAATTCCTCAGCTATTGACCGCACCCGTAGCGTCTTGCCTCTGAAGGCTGCTACCTGCTGAGTACTGACCCCGCCACTAGCAAGTTATTACTTGATTTACTGTGGCTCTCGCAAAAGCTCCAGAATGCAAACAATAAAAGTTGTTTGCTGCCGTAAAATTGCATTGTTGACAGGGTAATACTTGTATTTGTTGAGGCGTGTAATAATATAATCGAAGAGGCCGTCTTCCAGCGGTAGCTTTAATGCCGGGAGATATTTCCGACCCGCGCTAACGCCGTTGTACACGCGCAAAGCTCCTGTTTATGTCAGCGTTGTTCTCGTCGTAAAGTAACTGCAACTTGTAACAACTAAATATACCCCTGAAACGCTTGCAAGCGCATAATTTGGGTTAAGTACGCGCAGTATTGGCTGTTAGTGAAATTGACGGTAATCATTTCCCGAAGAACTTGTGTTTCTTGCGGTGCAATTTCCGGCGAAACAATACAATATATTGGCACTAGACCGGCGTCCGCAGAGTCTGTCGACATAATATACAATGCTTATTATTATTCTTTACAAGTTACAATACTGAAAGCAGACTGCACGCGGATACGGGGTGTCAGTCCAATTTCCAACAACCGGTTTGCTGGGTATATTGTTGCAAATAAATAAGTTTTTTATGGATTCTCCGAATGCAAATAAAATGACAAGTTTGACCGTTAGCACAGTTTTTTGTTGTCGTTGAAAGTATCAAGAATTATTTTTAGTTTAATTTTATATCCTGAAGATGCTTGTACTAACCGATACCGGTCGGTTTTAAAGAATTAAATAAAAATCGTAGTCATAAACAAAGGTACTGTTTTATTTTCAAAAACCACAAAATTACTGATTTCTACTAAAATCTACTCTCACCCATTTTTTACTAATATTGAATATTGATAATTTATAATAAATCTCTTCAAATTATTCGTAATACGTTTATAAACGGGATTGCAGGCCCTTAATGAATGAATAAAATTTTAGTAAAACACAGACGTATTATCACGATGTCGGAACACGTGTTCATAAAAAATCCTAATTTTTCCGCATTTCGTCATTGTAAGGCGCATGAAAACTTGTTCCGATATATTATAAATTTACTAAAAGTTTATCAGGAAACGGCCTGCAATCCCATTTTAACGGGATTACAAACAATTTGAAGAGATTTTTTTATAAATAAGCAATAAAATTTTCTCCGTGCATAAATTGCCAAGTCTGCAGATTTTAATGGAGGGATGTGGCATTCAAAATTTAATTATTTTTAAATTTAATCGTTGACGAACTGAAAACCAACAACTCAATGAAAATATAAATCAGACAGAACCAGAAAATAAATAGAAAAGTAACCGTTCAAAGTGGGACTCGAACTTAACCGGACTGGCACTTTACCAACTGAGCTACCGCCACCTCCTTACATTCCGTCATTCTTCAATTTTGAATAACTAACAACATTATCTTCAATTATTACCCATATTTTTTGGCTGCTATCTTTTATCTACATGGTGTCTCGGATAAACCTATCCGATTTTATATATATGGGACCACTATTGACTTTACAATAAATAAAGTAAGTCACGGTGTTTGAAAAAGAGAGTACGAAAACAATGTGTAATATAGTTGTGAATGAGGAATACTTGGAGCAGGTGGATGAGTTTGTGTATTTGGGATGCATATTTATAAGGGAGAGAGAAAGGCTGATATTGAAAGAAGGGTAAGCGAAGCTAGCAGTCCACAACGGAGTGCAGGTACCTACCCTGATGTGTGGCAGTGAGGCATGGAACTGGCAGAGGAAGAACGAAAGTAGACTGAATGCTGTAGAAATGAGATCGTAGGTATTGAGGGCGTATGTGTGGTAAAACCATGTATGATTGTGTGAGAAACGTGGAGATCCGAAAGAATGCAAGGCTGATGTAAGCGTTATGCAATATTAAGAAAGGGACGCTTATATGGTTTGTAGAATAGAATAGAATATATATGACCCGAATGTGAATGATAGAAGAAGTCGGGGACGCCCGATGAAGACATAGAACGATCATGTAAATCAGATACTTGTGTCGGGCCATGTCAAGAGTGGGAGTAACAGAAGATTATGTATGAATGTGAATGAGGCAAGGAGTGTGTGCCAAGACCGAGTTGTTTGGCGGTCCGTCCTCTTTGCCTACCCCTGCTTAGAAATAGCGTGGTGGTTAGTTAGAAAAAATATTTTATTAGGGATAACTTGATGAAATTGAATAAGTTATTGAGCTGAAACAAAATGTTTTCTACTATTTTACGATTTTAACAACCTGTTTTGTGGATTGATATCTGATTCCAACAACCAGTGCGAGCGGATGCTGGTTATATAAAAAAGATATTAATAAATTTAATTAGGTACATAAATAAATCTTGAAAAAAAAACTGCTTGCTTCTATTTTTAAGTAAGTTGAACCGGTTTCACTTTTATTATAAATTAAATTTTTCACTATCCGGGTTTTTTTCCGACTCATCATTAGGGCATAATATATTAGGTGATTTAACAACTAATAATTATGTAGTTTTTTCTTTGTTTAATGTTAATCTATTCTTTTTGCCACTGCTAAAAAACAGTTTGTATTTATTCGCATGGCTGATTCTTATCGATATTTTTTTCTCAACATAATTTATTTTTCCGCAAAACATTAGAAACGTGACTGATTAATACACCTACTGGACTGTTATTATAAGTTGTTGTATACGGGCTCATATTCTGGTATGCACATTACTGCATATTGCACATGTGGGTATGTACGTGTACGTTGAACGTGTTGCGGAAGATCACCAGTTGTACTAGGAACCTACATTTACAGTAGCGGTGGGCCATGAGCGGGAGTCAAGGTATCAGCTCATTCTTTTCGTACGACTTAAAGAGTCGACTCAATTGAATGATGGCTCAATTGAATGGGAGCCAGGAGCTCAGAGCGTATGAGCAATCAGCATACCGTTCGCGCCCGATACGGCTCCCAGCTCCCTAGGGTAAGCGTATGAATGATGGTATGACTCTTTGTATAGGTACGCCGCCTCGTTTATTGTTTATTGTTTATTGTGGTATTTTAAGTAGGTACATAGTTATCTATGTCCTAATACAATCCTTATATACATATACATATAATTATAGTAACACATTTAAAATGAATCAATCACATATTTTCTTAATTTAATTTTAAATGTTTTTAAGTTTTATTCTGATTTTATTTCTTCTGGTAGCTCTCCAAATATCTTCAACGCTCCGTACATCAATGACTTTTGACTCTGTGTTTTTTTCCTGAAGGGGAGTCTCAATTCATTTCTATTCCTCGTCTCATGTGTGTGTTTGTTCTGTAGTTTATCAATTTTTCTTAGGAATTCACTAGACGTATGGCCATTGATTAACTTGTAGATAAAAAGATTAAAAATATTGTATTAAAGTAAATAATTTGTTTAAATGACAAGATATTTAACTCCTTCAACACGTTCCTAATTTTTGTGTATCTATTTTTCTTCAATATGGTTCTCATTGCTCTATTTTGTAGAATTGTCATTTGTTTCATTAAACCGTCGTTGGATACGAATAGGATGCTACTACAGTAATTTATGTGTGGTTCAATAATTGCGTTGTACACATTTTTACTGGAAACTGTGTTAAGGAATCTTCTTATTCTTCCCAACAGTGAGATTTTTTTGGCAATCTTTTTAATAATTTGTTTTGTATTTTGAGCAAAAATTAATTTGGAGTCAATTATTACCTCCAAATATTTCATTTCAAATACTTCTTTCAATACTTCACCGTCTATCAATATGTCTTTTTTGTTTGCGTTACTCGTACCGAACAATCCCTAGGCCCCCTCATGATGCCGGGGGAGGCACCCGAGGTTCGTTGGACGGCCGCACCGGATTAATGTCACCTGACCGGATGCAGGAACAGGGTCTATCCGCTCCCATGGTGGGGAAATGAACAATACAGTACGATAGAGTTCAATATAACAACCTAATCATAAACCAATTTGTTAGTAACATAATAAAAAGGCAAATAACAAACGTAGAAAATAAGTTGTGATCAACAAAAAATTGACCGATGAGTATGTAATAACAATTAATACTCGAGTAATTTTAAAGGCGCCATTTTTCTAAAATATCATGAAAAAAGAGTTACATGTATACGTCGTACGAATACGGCTCATCAAAAAAGGTATCTCAGTTGTGCGGCTCGCTCACGAAGACTCATCGCTAGTTTACAGTCAATACGAGTCGATCGTTGTCCCTAAGGGGGAGCGCCACTTGCTCACGATACGCGTGTATAGTATATATGCATACATTTACAGAGTCGGGCTACTTATAAATCTATTATTTATATAAATTATAAAAAGCGTTGATATATCTGTACTCGAGAAGCATACGCGTTTTGGAGTACTATATGTTTCCGTTTGCTTCTTGGGTACAGATATTAAAACAACAGAAAGCAGAGGAATACAAAATCCAAAAGTATGTCTGTTTTAGTATGTCTTATATCACCACGAATGTAGATAAAACGCATAAAAATCGTTTGGCAAACGGAGTCAAGAAAGGGTCGATTTAAGCGCGAAGATGGTTTTTATTTATTTGTGAATAATTTTAATTAAGAAAGATCAAAAGATTATCAAAGGAAACTCACAATATTAGCCATACAATAGTAATTTTAAAATAATTTCTTACATTTTATGTTCACACTTTTATAATTTAAAAAAAAAATATTTTGGAGATACGATTTGAGATATTCACGGCCATAAATATAAAAATGATTTATTTTTGGGGTATTACGCCGTGTTGCGCTACCTCCTTCTTTACTGCTGTCCGAAACGTTGGCTAAAGAAGGGTGTAGCGCAACACGGCATAATACCCCAAATATAAATCATTATATCGTTATTTAGTAGTTTATTGACGGTTTTTATGGCAATCACGCGTACACACGCGGACATACACAGCTTTTCTCTGAAATTCAATGAAGCAGTTAATATATGAAATAAACGACGGTCCTACCCAATCGTGATTTGACTAGGGAAGAAAGTTAAATCCTCAGTAAAAACAAAAAAATACAGTGTGTGGCAAGCCTACGCACGACGGAAGTGAAACTTTTAGTATTCTTCACTCTCTCTTTTCATTTCATTCTCTCTTTTTTCTGTCTATTGACATATTTATAAGTAGCATGTGATAAAAAAAATTAAAAGTTATAAAAATATGGGATTCGAACCCGGATCCTGCATAACGAGTGTCGAACGCTCTGCCTCTAGACCGCGAGGAGAGATATTTCGCGCGACGCGGCGTTATCGGCCTTGATTAGTAATTTTAATGATTCAAAATAAAAATAATTAATCAAAATACCGAGCGACTCTTCCGGCACGATTTGTAAGCTATATTTCGACCAAAATAACATATAGGTACCGTAAAGTAAATTAAATTTAAATTATCTATTTTTTTACTACATTATTACAAATCGTTGATAAAAAAAATTAAAAATTATAAAAATATGGGATTCGAACCCGGGTCCTGCATAACGAGTGTCGAACGCTCTGCCTCTAGACCGGGGTTATTACGTATTCGACCAAAATATCATATAGTCAAAATATCTAAAAGTCGCAGCACGAGAGCATTTTATCACTTTACAAAAAATTATTATTAAAAAAATCACAAAAAGAACAAAAAAAAAATTAGTTAAAGCGGGGATCGAACCTCGGTTCTTCACGTCGACAATCGGGAGCTTTGCCTCTAGACCGCGAAGCTGAGTTTGGAGAGCGACCGAAAGTAGGTATATAATATTGGCTAGGCTCCTATAGCGAAATGATCACGGTTTTTGATGACGGTCATGAGTTGGTTTTACTCCGGTCCTCGAAATTGCATAACGCGCGTAAATAAGTTTCACTTCAATAAAAATAGATAAAAAATAATAGTTAAAAACTTGTTTTTTTACGGGTTGATTTAGAAAAACTGTAAATTAGTTAATTAGTTTTTTAATTCGGAAAATTGGATTAACATCACTTCTTTCCATCCACTTTAACATCTTCTTCTATGCATTGCGGTATCAGTGTTCCCTTGTGACATTACAGCTACTATTATTAAGAAGTACTTGTTAGACAGAATTACGCAGGTACACTGTACAGTGTACACACTCTCCAGTTACCAGTTTAGAGATCGTGTTCGCGGGAATGGCGTAAATGGTGTGGTGCAAACAATTTATTTACAAAACACACATTAGCTGTGTGACTTCTTCTATAAACAAGAAACTTCCAAGGCCCATAGATACTCATGGCGATGGATGTTTGACAAGGTGCATTAGAATTGTTTATTTACTTCAGCACAGCGGATTGCGGGTCAACCAACAAAACGCATTTAGATCGCATGCACATCTAATATAATCTAAAAGTATAAAATAAAGTCGCTATCCATGTCAGTCTGTTTGTGGGCTTGATTCTTCTAAACAGCGCAACGAATTTTACTATTATTTAGAAAATTTCTTCCGGAAGGTTTACATGTATAATACATGCATATTGTAATTACAGAAAGTAGAGAAAAGTGTTTTATAATCAAGTCAAAAAAATATTTTTTCGAGCACTACATTGCTAACGCTGGCTAAACCTTATGAGATACATCAAAATAATGTACTACGGAATTGTATATCTTAAAAAGGCCTACAAAAAAGGGGTGGTGGATGTCTATATTCTAAGGATAACCCCCAGCAACACCGGGTACACGTCAGCTAGTCATTTTATAAGGAAAAACTATCGGTTGTTGGGAAATATTAAAATCTACTATTTATACGATGTGTCGGAAACTCGTTTTACAAGCGGGAAACTGGTAAAGTCAATTTTGTGGTAAAAAAATTGTTTTGGCGAAGTTTCATATTCTGTGTTTCTCGAGATCGTCAAATTGACAATAACCTTTTAGTAAAGGAAATATACTTACAGTAGGTAAAGGTGAAGTAGCTTCTGTACTGTATTGTTCACTCTGTGATATTAGATTTCACTATGAAATAATGGCTAACTCCGTAATGTTGCGATGTTATGCGATCAATGCGGATTTAATGGATAAGTAATGTGTGAACCGCATTCCACTGCGACCGATTGCGAACTGAAGCCCGGGGGAGGAAGTGGCAGTGAAAGGAATAAGGAAAAATTCATTGCCATAGCATAAAATCGAATCCCCAATCCAAACAAAAAGCAATTCAGCAGGTTGTCACTTTCATCGGTGCAAACAACTTTTGTTTGAGCTTTCGTTTTCGAGGAAATCGTGTTAAAAGCTGGAATTTGAAAAGTTCAGATTCTAGGCATGGTGCTACATGAGTACAATTGGAGGCAGCATTACGTGTTAATACGTCATCGAAACGTGTTCCACTATTAGAAAGCCATAAGATCAAATTGTTAATTACCTACCCTCTCCCGCTGATGTGTGTAAGATATCTAAGATATCTCAGTTATTTTCATCAAGGTGTGTAAGATATCTAAGATATCTCAGTTATTTTCATCAAGGTGTGTAAGATATCTAAGATATCTCAGTTATTTTCATTAAAGTGTGTAAGATATCTAAGATATCTCAGTAATTTTCATTAAGATATGAAAGATACTATCTAAGATATCTCAGTTATTTTCATTAGACGTGAAAAATACTATCTAAGATATCTCAGTTATTTTCACTAAGGTGTGTAAGATATCTAAGAAATCTCAGTTATTTTCATTAAGGTGTTTTTATGTTTTCTGTTTATTTATGTTATTTTCCGTATATAACATGCATTTTATGTGAAAACTTCACTAGTTAATGAAACGTATAAAATGAAATTATTTATATAAAATTGTGAAACTGTTTGTTTCCCCAATACACCAAAATAAATAAAATAAAATAAGCGGTTTACTAATGTATAGACTGGATTCGATAGTTCTAGTTAGAGCATTGGGAGAGTTGGAGGTCATTTGGGGGTAAAAAAGTGAAACCTATTGTTGTGCTTCATGTCTCATCTAAATATAATACGTCAATGTTGCTAGAAGGTTAATATCAGGTT
The DNA here is from genome assembly GCF_061612785.1 of Hesperophylax consimilis. Lineage (NCBI taxonomy): Eukaryota > Metazoa > Arthropoda > Insecta > Trichoptera > Limnephilidae > Hesperophylax > Hesperophylax consimilis. The sequence continues at coordinate 45,594,604 of NC_142837.1, forward strand.
TTTGTTTTTAATGTGTTTTAAAATATGTCGAAGCGTAGTAACCGGCTACTAAGGCAGACCTCGCACAACTCGGAACAATTATTACTGGTAGTGCCGTCCCAAGCTGTGAACCTTTAGGTATGGAGATTAAATAAGGCACGGGATATTGACTATATTAATACAACGCCCAACAATTACCATACTTATAAGCTATTGTATTTAAATACACCAGAAGTGTCCTCGTGGAGAAAGTGGAGCAGACGCAACACGCGGTGGGTGCAGAGGGCGTGGGCTGTCTGTCCTCCCCGGGGCACTCCTTCGCCGTGCCCCGGGGAGGACAGCCTAATCTACCCTTTTGTTGTTTATCAAACATATTCATTTTGGTTATGGATCTATCCACGAGTGATTGTAACTCTGGTTTAAGGAACTCGGATTTACTTTGAGTTTACGTGTCATTTCGAAATTGGAACTGATTTTTCAAGAATTCGGTCAAGCGATAAATTACCTACCTATATAATACAATATGTTTTTACCAGAAAATTTACTATCAATCAATATTTCGATAACTTAGAGTTAAAACATTGTATCTTCAAGTATGGAATATATTTACCAAAGATAGCCAATATTTTTATGGGTTTAAATATTTTCTCCAAAAGCAACCGTCCCAAAGATATAAACATATTAAAATATATTGTAAATCCTCCAAGCAATATGTTATGAGCAAAGATATTGTGTCTCCTTAACAATTATATTTATCTTTATGCAAAACGAAACTCCATTCCTAAATATTGTACATATATACATAATATACAAATACTGTAATATGAAGTTAAAAACTTGTTTTTATATCATAAAATGTAATGTATCCAGGTTTGCAAATCTTTAACCCTCAGTTTTCTCAATATATTTTTTTGGAGATACAATATTTTAACTCTGAGCCATCGATTTGGTATGCAGATTTATTTGTTTAATTTTTTTAGGGTTAATCTTGACAAGTAAAGTCAGAATCGGTGATTTTTAGAGGCTCGCTTTTTATCTAACATCTAATTATTATCTATCGCACAATTTATAAAATCCCATGATTTATCAGTATTTTACTATTACGGATGCATTCTACATCTTTTTTTAAGTTAATCTGTGCTGGGTTGCTAAAGTTGTGGAAGTTGGTGAACCAGGTGGGGATATCATAGTCAGACTGAATAGACCCATTGAAACTGTTTAGTTTTAATTTAAAAACACATATCTTTCCTAAAAATAGATGAAGGATGGCGTATGAAGGAAGATATCAATGTATTTTCATATGTAAATAATTATTGAATTTAATAAAAAAAACTTAAATTTTGTCAAAAAATATTGTTTGTCTTTTGCCTCCGGTACCGGGCTAAAAATAGCAAAGAAAAAATACGTTATCGGTATTCGAACATGGATTTTTTTGATTGATTGTAACCAATTGGAACCAACAACTAATTGTGAGACTGAAGGCCGGAGGGAGGGAAAAGAGATGGGGAAGAAGGAGGTGCGGGAGGTACCGGGCTATTCAGATCTGGTCACAAAACCCAGCTTAAGTCGTTTCAAGCTATCTTGATCTTCCAGGGCGATGCTGAAAGTATTTCGCACTCCGGTGACTGATTTAACTTGTAAATATCTGTCTGTTATAAAAAAGGTAAGTGTTGTTTGTTTTTTTTTAATGTATTTACAGTTTTATTACGAAATTGATAAAATTTTGCACGCTTGACCTTCACAACCCCATCCACTTTTTCCACTCTTTAAAGCAGAATTTTTATACTTCTTGATGAAATTTCGCACACTTGACACTTGAGGAAAATGACTGTCTATATCCGATGTCGAAAGCCTAGTAAAGACTTCGAGAACTTTCCACTAGGGTGGACGACTTAGCTTACTCCCGGGCACTTCCTTACCGTGCCCGGATTTGGACAGTCTATCACACCAGTGACAGTTTAGCAGCACCTGCCACCTGCTACTCCACCCTGCTAGACTACCCAGTTACTAATCCTTAAATATCCTTGGAGAATCACAGTAGCCGGCCCCGGAGCCTTCAGGGATCACTCATTTATTATTGTGGACTTCTTCCATTTAACTATAATACGACGGGTGGTAATAGCGGTCAGCGAGAGCAGCGTTTGAGAGTAAAGCTTGTTCGGAGAAATACGTGCGTTCTGCGATGTGCACAAATACATTTAACGATCGTCTCCGCGTTTAACTTTATGTTTATTCAATACGATAATATCGTGTTATTCAATAATCGTAAGTTGTAGGCGCCTAGTAAACAAGGCGCCAGATCTATACTGCGGTGCGGGGGAATAACAAACTGTATTGTATTTATTTTAATAGAAACCATTAAGTACAAAATTTCCTGGTTCCCTGAAACTGGTCTCTACTTTCATCTCTGGTGGCACTGAATTATTTCAATTCACCACAGTAAACATTTGATATCTGCATGATCTTTTTGATACACTAAGCAATATAGATCAAATTTGTTCTCTCTGTAATCATATTTGTTAATTTTATGTAATAATAGCTGACTTTTCTCTACTTTCTATAAATATAATTCCTATTTTTTATTTATTGTTTTTGTGTTTACATTATAGGCTTGTCTGAATTCTTCACAAAATCAGTTCCAGTTTTGAAAATTGCACTTAAATTCAAAGCAGATCCGAGTATCAGAATTCATTGAATGAGTTACACAGAAACGAAATGAGTATTTTTGATCCAAGTGGTTAGGGCTTCAACCAAGTTTAGACGATGTTTTTTTTTAATTGTAAAAAAATAACAATTGTCTAATTTTTTCACAGTTAAATGGATAGGTAGGTTTTTAAAACCTCAGAGTTCAACTATTACATTACGGTAGGGTCACCATAATAGGTTTTATTTTTTTAGCAAATACTCCAATTCTGATTTTGTAAATTGATTGATCCATCTATTCAAAGATTAAGTAACGATAAACATTAGGCAAACTAGTCGTTTTGGCAGATGGAATATCGGAGGATAACTTGATGATGGTTGGATGTTAGATTGGCGTGGTGCTAATTGGTGATAAATTAATAAACAACAGAGGTATGTAGTATGTAGAGATTCACTGAAATCAAAAGAACCGCAAGCTGTAAATACTCAACACGTTCGTAATAGCAGGTAGCAGGTAGACGTAACATGAATACCTTTGGCATTTTGCAGAATAAGTGATTAGCATTATAAGATTGTGTTTTAATAAGGCACTTCCTAGGCAAAAAACTGATTCAAATATGCTCGAAATTTATTTTGAAAGATTCATATAATGCTAAGTTATGGATAAATCTCGCTTCGAAGTGATCATAAGGAGTGGAAGCGCCTCCACTCGAGATGAGGATAACATATAATATTATCGATAAATAAGATAATATCGTTTGAATATTATCATTTTGGATGTCGACAGGAATCTTTGAATGGAATTACACAGGTGTCAATCGTCAATGTGTAATTGCAGGTTGTAGAGTGTTTTTTAAATGTGTATTACAAGCACATATGAAATAATTTACATAAAATAAAAACATGTAAATTAATAATATATCTTAATAATATATCTTAATAATATATCTTATCTTCAAGTTCTTCAGTACCTTCAAGGCAAATGTTGAAAATGTCAAGAGACCTAGAGATATCATTAAGGCCCCGTAGTAAGCGTTCAGAGGCGGTTTGAAACGAAGATATGTAAATACGAATGATAGAGGGAGATAATAATTAGGCGAAAATAGTGAAAATATTATAAAACGCGACTCGTTCGAAATAGAGAAAAAATCTCTCTACAAATGCTTTAGTTGCATTAAAAGATACATTTCATTTTTTCATGCCTATAACACATTGATTAACAGAACAAAACGTGTTTTTAATAATTTTCTGAGCCTACTTTGCGATTTTTTTCTATAGAAGGAATTTAATATAAGTAACGTTTCGGCATAACAAATGTATAGATATTATCTTTAAAAACAACATATATTTATTTGAAAAAATTAAAAGAGTGTTAAAAATTGGTATAAATTGGGTGCGGGGGCTTAATTGCTTCCATGAAAGGTCCTATTCCTTTTACATTGAAGACTTTTGAAGAGCATTCCAGATAGCAAATTCTTCAATCGGTATTCACCATGAATTCATATTATAAAAAAACTTAAAAACTAAAAAACAAAATTATTCACTAATTCTATGTATTTTTTCATTGATATGGAGCCCAAATAGCAGAAGTTTATTCTAGGTGTGATCAATGATTCGGGCTTGGAAAATGATGTATTTCAAGGTAGTTGCGATATTTCGAGTAGTTGCGATGGTAGATTTATTTATTTGAACAGGCAAATGTTTTAAACAATTGAAATTACGTGCCTCCTTGAGTAAATGAAAATTAGTTTAAAAAATTCAGTTTGAACGAAAAAAAAGTAGGAGTAAAAGTAGGCTATAATAATTTATGTAAAATTGTTTATTGTTTTTAAATTGTTTTATTTATTATTTATTGAGTTAGTTTATACAAATTTGAATATAAACTAATATAAACAAGATAATATTTCATTTTGTAACTTTAAATATTTTTACAATAAACATAACATTTCTTTTTAAATACATTCATTCTTCCTTTATTCTTCAGACTTTCAGGCATTTCATCATATATCTTTAGTCCTTTGTACATTAGGCAGTTCTGTGATTTTGATTTCTTCATATGTGGCAATCTAATTCCATTTACATTTCTGGTTTCGTAATTATGAACATCTCTATTAAAAATAATTTCATCGTTAAAATATTTCAATATAATGACAAATTTATATGTGAGGATTTTACGATTTCGGTGTTCGGTGATCAAATGATTTGATTTGCTCTGTATATCGAGCAAAATTATGGTACAGTTTGGGGAATTTCTGATTCAATGTTAATTGTAACTGGTTGGAGTTCATAATTGTAATTTGTAAATTATAAAAATAAGTACGTTGTCGAAAATGGTAAACTTTTTTTGATGTGAACGCGTTGACGGAATTAAAGTGAATAAAAATGTATTGAGTTTATCGATGAGTGTCATCGTGGGGTCCAACCAAGTCGAAACAATTCGAACCAAATTGAACCAAGTCGAACTAAGTCGAATCGAGTCGAACCGAGGCGAGGAGTTTGCGAGATAGAGATAGGTCGAACTAACGCAGTCTGGTATGACCTTTTTTGACTGCGAGATGCATGAACTTTCGGAGGTCTCATTACTATATTTTTTGCATGACCACGGTTTTCAGAAGTATCTGATCATATTTATATCAAGGAATACCAATTTACAAGAAGTGTTTTGAAAAGTTTTTAAAAACGGTTTTACACTGATTTTACTACGAAATAGACATTTTTATGAGTAGCTTTTACATCTGTAAATATAAGTTTTGTTTATTTTATACAGTTTAATCTACGCAAGACGCCAAGTAATTTTAAGATAAGATAAATGATTTTTAAGTATTTCCTTACTATAAAAAAGCTTTTTATCTATCTATTTTAATAGATAAGAGTATCTGTGACGGATACCAGGAGGGGGGCGTGAATTTGATTTTTATATAAATCTACGATTTTCTCCGAGATTGATGTAATTTTCCACACTTGACCTACAAAATGAAAGGAAGGTGACTGCTTATAAAAAAATTATAAAAATCACCCAATCTCCCTTTCCCACCCCTTAAAACGGAATTTTGTTACATCTTGATGAAATTTTACGCACTTGTTGTTAAAAATAACAGGAGAATTGCTGCCACATCTGATTTCAAAAACTCTGTGTAAAAAAAGGGCAACTAGCTAGTATGAATTAAATACGATTCGTGAAATCAGTAAAATCCAACGCAGCCCCTATTTCGTCAGATACTTACTACAATTACCCCGCTGCCAATTAATTTTTCTCACTTCATTAGTAAGGCCCTCAGTCTCTGGTTTTCTATTCACTAAGTCTTTAGTGATCCTGTTATATCCAAAAGCTCCAAAGCAGAACGACGCGCGACGTGCTGGTTTGAAGACTTTCCCTTTCAGAGCAGACGGTAAACTAGAAAGAGGTTCATTACGAGGACACGGAGGAATTTTTAATATTTGGGCGAGCTCAACCACCTCCGAGTTGAAGGTAAAACAACACAACCACTGGTATGAGCCTGTATAATATAGGTTATGTTATGTGTTATGCTATCTCACCGACAAGAGATGGCGGGAGGAATACTAATGGGACCAGACAATGGAGAATGGAGAATGATGGTGACGATCTCAGCCATTAGGCAGGCGTCTGGGACTTGGCCGACAGACTGTCAACAGAGTGCTATCTGCTGAATGCTAACTGGCTATTGTTTGATTGTTCCTGCAGTCCTCATCTTCATACTTCATAGATAATAATGGAGTGTAGCAACTAGTGCGGTCAGCTCCTAACGAATTCTCACTAAATTATGGCAGGGAATGGCGCCAGCATAGGTACATAATATATCGGAACTATGTGTCCGAGAAGACTCGATGGAAAGCTTACTCTGATCAGCAGATCTAGATGTTCCTAATCTTTAAACTCCTCAAGCTAATTTGTTTGATTTTGGGAAAAAAAACAGCTATTTTACCCGAAGAGTCAATTTGTTGGCTTTTAGCTCACATGGTCTCATAGAAAATGTTGTGTCCCCCTTACTGTCATAGTTAGAAGTATGAACTAAGCGGTGTTAGAAAGAGAAAACAACAAGCTTTATATTCAAATATCGAACTTAACCACAGAATAATTGAAAGGTGGACGTGAAATCAAAAGATCCGACCGCAATTTGAGAAATATTTAAGAAACTTTATGAAATTTTTATGAATTATTTTTAAATGAAACGACAAAAAGTCAGATGACAGTAATGTTTATGATACATTTGTATAATACATATTTTTTCTATTATCCGTTATTTTAGTTTAGTTTTGAGATGAGAACCGTAAATCCGTTCTTAAAACTTGTTTTTTGTTTGATTTCTAAATTTGATATATTCTATTATATATTCCCATTTATTTGGATTATATTGAGAAGTGAAAATACAAACAAATTCTCTGACTTTCTGGCAGCATCTACAAGAAATATAACGGTTAGTATGCCAGAGGCCCGGAGGGTAAATCGAACTTTCTAGGGTAAATCGAGACATCTATGTGTAATTAACGTAGGTCAGATATTGTATAATAAACTTGAACGATTGTCTCTGATTTGTACGGATGCGAAAAGATGTATAAAGAGTTCGTAAGCCTTCTTCCATTTTAACCGCCATTCAAGTTGTGCTTAAAATACATTTAAAAAATCATTGAAGAAGAATAAACGTGAGACAGAACAAGACAGAGAAAATAAAAAGGTAACGGTCTCAACTGGAAATAGAACCTTGGATCTGTCTTCTTCTTGGTTCGATTCCCAGTTGAGATCGTTACCTTTTTATTTTTCTTGTTCTGTTTCACGTTAAGTTTCGATTTATTAGTATTATTGCTTCTTCAATGATATGTTACGATGATATACATAACCTTTAAAAGTTATTAAAAAAAATTATTCCAAAAAAAAATTATATTCATTTAGAATATTAGAAAAGTCAATAGGTGTCCCATATAAATAAAAAAAATCGGAAATGTTTATCCGAGACACTATTTAGGTTATAAAAAAATCTTCGGAACTTTGAAATAATTCAAAAAGTTGGCAGCCAAAATATGGGAAAAAATTGTTAATTCTGAATTTAAAATATAAGATCGACAAGAATGACTAGGTAACTTTTATATTTACCTTTATATTTTTCTGTGTTTTGTTCTGTTTCATATTTCATTTAGATCTATTAGTATTATCTTCTTCTTCGGAGATATATATGATATTGATGGGTATAACGTTCAAATTTTATTAAAAGAAAAGTTTTTCCAATAAATTTAATATGTAAAATTATACTTTATCGGAGTCTTTGTATTATTTACCAGTATTTAATCAAAATACTAAACATTACAATTAGTCATTAGGCTATATATTTTTAGAGCAATGGACTTTTTTGATTAAAGTGTGGCCGGACTTCGAGCTACACCTCGACTGACCAAAATCCAGTGTTCACTGTTCACTTTGCTGATCATTATTGACAACAAATAACGGTATAACTACTAAATAATTAGCACGTGCCGGCTAAGCGCTTCGCCTGAACACCTTGTTGAAGTTTTCATTCATCTGCGCAATATAAACAGAATATATAATATAATATCTAAAGAAGTTTAGGATTCCGTCGATTGCCGAAAAAATAAACTTTGCAATGTGTGGGTATGTTGAAATCAATCGACACGAGTGTTGATATTTAAACATAATAATATTCTAGCGGAGGGATTTGTATTGCGATAATCATCTTAGGCAAGGTCGACTTCTGTAACTATTGCATTTCTATGCAAGTGGACTCGAACCGTTTATAAAAAAATATATCCGCATACTATTCATATTGATTTAATTAGCAATTTAGAAAAGAGATGGGCATAAATTAAATATCTGATTCTGAATCACCGCAATAATCGAATGATCGTAGAAAAAATCCATTTAAAAATCAAATGTTGAAAGAAACAGTTATTAATATATATGTTTAATTATTAATTGTTATTGTTTTCAATTCATAGAATTACATTTATTATTTTTTATGTACAGTGTTAAGGCAGGGGAGCTTTGGCGCCACCCGATTGGGTTGGGCAGAGTTGTGAGGCGGTGTAAGGTAGGGGCTGTAGGAAGGGCTTTATAAATGCGGAACTTGAAGAGGTTCAGATTATATTATAATTAAAAACCAGTTTTGTGCTTGAAATCGAACGTTTCTAGATTCCGTTTGTCAAGCGATTGTAATGCCTATTACCTACGATATAAGGTATACCAAGAATATTTATATTTTCGGCTTGTAGCTTCCTCTTAAGGCGATGCCATACGTAGTAATGCAAAATCATGTGTTTTTTGTTTGAAAATTTGGTCGCTTAGAAATGTTTCAGATGCTTAAATTAAATACTGCGAGTAGAATACATCTTGGCCTTTGAACTAATCGAGTATTTTTTAGATAAATCTTTTTATAAGCCCAGTAAAAATAATGTATAAGGCCTATGAAAACTGCTTTAAAGTTCAAAATCTCCTACTTACGAACCCATTTTCGGTTATAATTTAATTGTATAATGTGGCAAATTAAGTTATTTATAAAATTATTGAAAAAAAATTAAACATTTATGCCTGAACATCCAAAAAATAAAATAAAAGTCACTTTTTGGCAATGTTTTTTTCTTGTATAAATCAAAACAGGGGGATGGTATTAAGCGGGAATTTAAACCTTATCGCCATCTACGTAAGGGTTGTTATTGATAGCGGCTCAATTTAAAATATTACACGACGTAGTGCATCGCCTTAAGTTAAAATAAACGAAATGTGGTGATTATTGGATTATTGAGTTGTGCAAGTATTTTTTTTTATTATTCTAAGGGCTGTTTCGGCATTCAAAGCCATTATCGAAGTGGAATTTGGCATTTTTATTTATAGTGACATTAATATTAATCGATATTGTATTTAGTATAACGATGCTTCGAAAAAAGTGCTTCTAACCAACACTCCTCCAAACAGAATGGATCGCTACTAAATTATTTCTTTCGTAGATACTCTGTTTTGCTATACATCCTCTCATAGATAAACTCTATTCGGTTCACTCGCGATTAAAAAAAATCTCCCGACACTCTTCTCGGTCCATTTGTTCTACAAGTCCAAACCATATAATCCTAAATTTTTTCTTGTTGATTATATCGGTCTTACATGGTTGTTGCCCCAAGGAATCTCACTTATTCGAAAAAAGAACATATTTTTTTAAACCGGAGGTATTCGATTAATAATTAGGATAAATATCTTAGAGGCATTATTTTTTTTCGATCTCGCCCATCACTAATTTGAAGTACAAGAATGCAGTACTTGTCACAGTGGCATTTTTACAGGGTGTCCGGGGATAAAATGCATGAACTTCGGGAAGTGATTCTACATGATGGTAGAAGTAAAAAATATAATTAGGAGATATGGGTAGGTCTTTTTTAGAAACTTTTTTAGAAAGACGATGATTTGAAAACATTAGATTTTATTTGGGACGCGGTTTTGGGTTTCGCCGACCTGTGAACCATTTATTAATAACCAACACCTCTTCAATAGGTCACGCCAAATGGTTCGCTACGTTTGTTGATAGCTTAGCAGGAGTGCCCGGGTTCATCGGGTGAGGTATGTTCATGATTCGTCTATCCTAGGTATGTTGCATGCCTTATCAGGAGAGGTTGGTTTGGGTAGACCCTTTGACCTCTCCAACTGATCTCTCTTGACCCATCGCTTCGCGCGGCAGCGGGAAGGATAGATCATACGTCCTACCCAACCCTCATACATTTTACAATCCCAAAACCTTCTCTCCTTCCTTTCCTTGAAAACACTGATATTTAGAACTTCCTTTCCTCAAAAAAAACATCCACACAGCATTCCCAAAGATTACATAGGCCCTATAGAATAAATATCCAAGGGATCAGCTGTCCGAGGGATCAGCTCTCCGAGGGATCAACTGTCCGAGGGATCAGCTCTCCGAGGGATCAACTGTCCAAGGGGTCAGCTCTCCGAGGGATCAATTGTTCGAGTAATCAGCTGTCCGAGGGATCAGCTCTCCAAGGGATCAACTGTCCGAGGGATCAGCTCTACGAGGGATCAACTGTCCAAGGGGTCAGCTCTCCGAGGGATCAATTGTCCGAGTAATCAGCTGTCCGAGGGATCAGCTCTCCGAGGGATCAACTGTCCGAGGGATCAGCTCTCCGAGGGATCAACTGTCCAAGGGGTCAGCTCTCCGAGGGATCAACTGTCCGAGGGATCAGCTATCCGAGGGATCAATTGTTCGAGTAATCAGCTGTCCGAGGGATCAGCTCTCCGAGGGATCAACTGTTCAAGGGGTCAGCTCTCCGAGGGATCAATTGTCCGAGTAATCAGCTGTCCGAGGGATCAGCTCTCTGAGGGATCAGCTCTTCGAGGGATCAACTGTCCGAGGGATCAGCTATCCGAGGGATCAATTGTCCGAGTAATCAGCTGTCAGAGGGATCAGCTCTCCGATGGATCAACTGTCCAAGGGGTCAGCTCTCCGAGGGATCAATGGTCCGAGTAATCAGCTGTCCGAGGGATCAGCTCTCCGAGGGATCAACTGTCCGAGGGATCAGCTCTCCGAGGGATCAACTGTCCAAGGGGTCAGCTCTCCGAGGGATCAATTGTCCGAGTAATCAGCTGTCCGAGGGATCAGCTCTCCGAGGGATCAACTGTCCAAGGGGTCAGCTCTCCGAGGGATCAATTGTCCGAGTAATCAGCTGTCCGAGGGATCAGCTCTCCGAGGGATCAACTGTCCGAGGGATCGAGAGTTGGGTGACCCTCAAAAATAAAGATAAATATGACGAAGCCTTTTTCTTGTCCAAAAATATTTATTTATGCCAGAATTTCACTGTAATATTAAGGCCATTAATTCAAATAAAAAGTTAATTAAAATGACCACATAACAAAAATGATGTCACGATGTTGTCAAGACATAAATGGAAATCGTTGTCTCGATTCTGAAGATCACTGTCATAATACAAGAATATCCGTCACTTCAGTTAAAGAGGTATTAATTTTTGCTCGTGCGAAAAGGATTTGTCGACCATGTCTGTAATAGATAACAAGTACAGTAACCGAATCGATTTCAATACAACATATTGCAACCTGCAGCCACTGTCAACAGACGTAACAGCAACTGATTTTTAAAAAATGATAAACTAATGTTAATACTTTTGATTTTTGGTTTTGGTGGTATTATTGGTTGGTAATTATTATTATTATTTTTAGATTGGCTGAAATTTAGGGAGTGCTTAGCTCGAACGCCTCTTCTTTATATATGACAGTTAACTATAGTTTATTATTATTTTGTTACTTTTTCTACTTAAATTAAAACATGTTATAAAATCTGGTATAAGATTAGATAAGAGCCATACCTACAAGGGACATTCTGCCTGGCACAAATGTCCTTCCTGGTGATGAGGATGGCTACGTCATGGTGGTTGGGGTGGCTGTCCCCGTCAGGGTTGAGGTCCTTCTGCCAGCGACAGAAGTTGGCCAGCGTGGTGTCCGCGTTGGTGGTGATGTTCAGCCCACGCCCGTCTTCTTGTTCCTCTTCCAGCAGGATTATCTTCACAACCACAACGTTGATGAAGTTTCCGATGGTTGGGTCCAGGTATAACGATGAAACCTACAGAAACATACAAAGCTTTAGGTTTCATTTAAATCTTTTTTTTTACGCATTGGCTCTACATGGGAAATCCCTAAGGAGAGGAAAGATTGTTATTGAGGCAGAACTCCACTGATGAGCTCATATCTGATTTGTCAATAAGTTTATTTATCATTTATTTCTTTATTTATTAATTAACGCCCTTTTTCGGGGCTTTTACATACGAATATTAAGAAATATACATTATTTATTGTACATGTCTGAATTGCTTTATTAACAAGATTTTATATTAGTTTAAAGATAAATTGAAGATGTCCACTGACTTGGTATAATTGTTTCCCTCCATTAGTATTCTGGGCAAAGAGGAATACATATGGTAGTTAGTCCCAGAATTTTCGCATTTCCGCAGTGAAATAAATCCTGACTTCTAGTATTACGTTGTGGATTCCGGAAGCTTATCAATTCTAGCAAAACTGGACTATCAACTAAATCTTTTTATTTATTTTATTTTGTATATTCAATAATATTATTGAATATATAAAAATAAAAAAAAATAAAAATTCAATAATATTATTGAATATATAAAAAGACGTTCTGCTGTGTAATTATTACTACGCGTGACAGCTGTTTCACCCTCTGAAGGCATTATCAGACAGTTATCTGACAGTTTGATAATGCCTTCAGAGGGCAAAACAGCTGTCACGCGTAATAATAATTACACAGCAGAACTTGTTTAAAAATAAAATGTTTTTATAAATGTAATAATAATATTATTGAATATATAAAAAATAAAAATTAAAATGTAGTTCTACAAATTAAACTTGATAACAATAAAAAAATAAACTTAATCATTTTTGTGACTAAAACCAAGTCAGTGAAAATTCTTCTGTCTGACAATTTCAATATAATTAAAATTAATTCAGTTGTTTTTAATTTAAAATAAGTTAATCTCTCCCTTTTTCTCTCCATAAGAATCCAATCGAGCGTTAAATTGGTTTAAATTAATAGAATCAATGACATGTTGTTGAAGTTTTTTCCATGCATCCACTACTTTATTCGCAAGAATGTGTTTCCCGCTTGCGATCGTTACCTTTTATTTTATTTTATGTGTCTTGTTCTGTTTCATGTTTCGTATATTGCTTTCTCCAAGGTTTAAATATAACAATTATGTGTATAGTAACGACCTTAAGTAAGAGAGTAATATACAAATAAAAATGTGTATTTTTGCAATAATAACACCACCGATTTGCAAGGAAAACAGACAAGATTTTGAGGCTTTTATCCTACAAAAGACAGTTATGCAACTGACTGCATAACACTATGGCATTGTAAATATAAACGCTGTATATATGGTCCTTTTAAGCTTTTAAATTCATCTACATGAATTTCACTTAATTTAATCTTAGCTATAATACTGTATTTTTTAAAAGTTGTTTCCTTTACGCGTTCATATATTTCTATTGAAAAACAATATTTTTTAGTAGTTTAAATTTATATTCTTTATTGAGTAAATAATTTTTTTATTTGTATTCTTCGCAAGCGAAACGATAGGAAAACCTTCAATTTATCTAAAGCATATTTATTTTTTTTTATTTTTATTTTTTTATTTTTTATAGTGAATACCTCACAAGAGTCCCAACTGCTCCCGTCTGGAGCCAGTGAGACTATGGCATCCCCGATTGGGGGATGTTGTGAGGCTGAAGGTAAGTGGGGAAGGGAAAGAGGAAGGTGGGGAAGTACCTGGCTATTCAGATCTAGTCACTAAACACGGCTAAAGCCATTTGGAGCAACGTTTCAATTCTGAATGGTGGTCTTACACCAGGGCGATACTGGTAGTATCTTCCACTCTGGAACGTGCCGCAAATATACTATATATTATTTTAATTATTTTAATTAATTAATTGTGAAATAACACAAATAAATCAAATAAAATTTATTTGCGCACGCCGGGTTCGAACCCGCGACCTTCGGAATGGCAGTCCAATGCGTTACCACTGGACTATGCCGGTTTTATTTTATTATTTTATTTCTTGGTATTCATCATAGACATATGAATATTAGTAGACCTGCCCTAAGTGATTAAAAGCGTACTATCCCCACTCCCCATACCGGTTCCATTGGAGCCGGCTGGGCTCGCGTATGGCCTCAAGTGAAATTTGAAAACGTGACGTCATCATTCTTGTGCGAACTATGGTCGAGGCATCATCGGTTCATTTTACGAAATAACACGGCAAAATGTTGACTTGTACTATGAAAACTTGTAAAAATAGATGTGAAAAAGAGAATAAACCCAATTGTCGTATTACATTCCATATATAAGCATTATTTTACTTTATTTTAAGCATATTCACATCGTATAATATGAATCAGTTGTTACTATCACATCGAGAAACGTCTGGACGCGAAACACAAAGCTGGTTGGTTGCTGGGAAGTAAATTATGAACATTTATAAAAGTGTCTTAACTAAATACTTAAACGAAATATTCGACTCTGAAAATAGAATTCAGATTTTTTTGCCGAATTTGGACTTCGCAAATTTGTTCATAACGTGGCGAGTAATTTGCGCTCCCATGTAAAAATGTCTATTCATTCAAAAGCAGATTTTACTTTTAAGAAGTAAATGGTGATATTATAATGCGAGATGCCTATTTACTGTCAGATTGATTTATTGACGAATCACAGTCAGCCTTACGCCCTTCGTTCTTCAACAGTTGATTTTACCCCTCGCCATTATCTTCTCGTCTATTAATTCCTATGTCTGTGGTATTCATAATGTACAACAATTCGTTATAAAAATTAATCAAAATAGTTATTTACCATTGAGCTTCGCTTTAAATTCACCTGTTGACGATAAAAATGCATTCTATCATTTTTTGTTGGCAATCACGTACGATAGATATACGCATTTCTCTGAAATCGGATGACTTTCTGCCATCTAACAATTACATCAATGCATTCAGCAATTAACGTACGAAATAAATGTCGGTCCTACCCGATCGGCATTTGGCGTGGTTGGTAAACTTGTCGAATCTAGGTCTGAGGTAGGTAGGTTCAATCCCGATTTAAATCATTTAATTATTATTTTATTTATTTAAGAAACCCTTTATGGTAAAAAAAAATAAATTTGTATTGGTTGATTTTTTAAAAGTCCATGAAAACCAAAACTTTAAAAATAATGCTTCGTACATCGGGTTTTAAGGGTATATCATATTATATAGTATCGTGCATTAACAAACGGATTGTAATCCTTAGAGCACAGGCGCCAAGTAGGTATGCTGTCCTTGTTCTACCGGTATTACAATGGGATATGTTCCGAGGAACTAGCGTCATTGATCCCTTCAGCACTGGTGCATAGTAGGGAAATACGCCAAACACGCACCCATCATATGTACACGGTTGACATTTGTCACATGAGAACGGGTCGCTCGACTCGTTCTTGAGTGCAATAGCTTGGCTGTGGAACGATTTGCCAGCCTCTGCGTTTCCTCCCTCCTACATTATGGGTCTTCTCCTCAAAAAGACAGTCCATACAGCGTCTAAAAGATTTTTTTCTGTTCAAATTTTGGCAGCGGAATAACAAAAAACCTGGTGTCTTCTGTTCTTCTTTTGGCTGCCTGCAGTGATAAGTACGTCAGTTAATTGGTTGGTTGTGTTAGGGCGAACTCACCATGTTCATGATGGTGAGCAGGTAGGTCTCCACGTTTCCCTTCTGGTGGAAGTCCGTCATGCTGGAGTCTGCCACCAGCAGAACCTCCACATGGCGTGGTCTGCTGACGGACCTGGCTTTACGCACTGTCTCCTCACTCTGTAACAAAACAAAGCCCATTAATGATTATTCTATATTTTTATACTGGCAGAAATTATTCAGACAAAACCTTAAATTTTCAATCACTGAAGACAATTATTATTAACCAATCTCAAACGCTAAATGTGAAACAAAAAATACGGAAAAAAATTCGGTCGAATCTGAGAATAAAACCCAGGACTGCGCTGACTACTCTTCCTTGCCGGGCATTACTCTAACCGCCGAGCTACTTCGACCATATCAACTTCGCTCAATTTTAATTTTATTCGGGTAGAATCTTGTATTTTTTATATAAGCTCCACATAGGAAGCCTGAGGAAAATGATTTCCCTCAGGGCCTATGTCATCTTTGGGGATGCTGTGTGGATGTTTTTTTTTAAGAAAAGGAAGAAAGTGAAGATCAGGGAAGGAAAAAAGATGGTGGGGGTGGGTAGGACTCAGGTAGGGTGAGTGTGTTAAGGAGTGACATACACTTGAATTCATCCCCCCCACTGCGGTGCGAGGCGATTAATTTTTTATTTATTTATAAATCACATAGTTTTTTATTTGATATTTAAAAGATGTTGATACATTGGAGAGGTCAAAGGGTTTCCTCAAACCAGCCTCTACCGATCTGGCACCCCACGCAGCTGGCGGGAAGGCGCATCCTGAACACACCTCACCCGATGAACCCGCGCACCCCTGCTAAATCACCAAACGTAGTGAACCACCTAAGGTGACCTATGGTAGAGGTGTTGGTTATACTATAAATGGTTCCCGGGGAGGCGGCACCCAAACCTACCTTCTAAATTATTGTTAACTTACTTCAGAGGCAAAAGTACAGCATTAAAATGAATCATCAACATAAAAAAGTTTTTTTTTCAACTTGAGGATTTAAAAAAAAAAAATCGCAGCTTGCGCCACAATACGAAGTATTCAAAAAAAATACAAATAAATAGAAGTATATTTGTGTAAGGATAGAAAGGCCAACCCCATGATTCCAGAGATAGCCTCATTTTTAATGTCAGTGCCATACAATTTTTTTCTTTAAAAAATGAAAACTCCTTCATTTGTACACGCAATTGCTTCGTACGAAATTTCATAGCATAGTAATGATCAGCAGAATCCATTTCTAGCCAAAAAAAATACCCTTGAAAATTCAAGTCTCTATGTCTATGAAAGGCGATTTTCAGCCCACTGTGTGTCGTCGGCATTATTAGTATTGTGTAAAACGTCGTTGTGTTGTGATTGCATGGTATCGGATATACGCAAAAAATGTCGGTAAACATCTAAAATACTGTCCGCCTTACTAATTAGATTCTTACACGCCTGTTGGTGTGGTAAAGTCGGCCTGGAGCCTGGTTTAAGACCGTTTTAACGAAAAAAACGCCATGGCAATAAGTCAAGTTTTTCACTGTTCTGACCTTACGCGCCGCGTAATATTTACACTACGTTTTTAGTAAGGTTGGGTGTGATTAATGGTTAGGTAGGATCATATACGCGTAACTAGTAGCTAAACCATAGACAGAATAGATTCTATAATTTGCTACAAATTCTGCCTCAAAGGTTCGCCTAATGAGGCTGGTTATGCCAAACTCTAAATTAATATTCTATATACATCATGCTTTATTACTCTTCTCATAGGTCTTTTCTATTAGGTACTGTTATTATTTAAACTTAATATTTGTGGTTATTGTATCTATTGTGCTTAAAAAAACCTAATTCAACCTAAAATAAAGTATTTTTCATGAAACAGTGTGTATAATATGTTCCGGTTCATTTTGATACATAAATGCCGTAAAAATTATACGGGCTATCCTATCACTGAAGTGACGACACAACCCTTGAAATCCCCAACCACTATTCTTAATCGAATTACACCTTTGGGATTGGTTTCCCTCTAGTGTACTACAGGAGGCTTTCCCAGATTCCAATTAAGGTTATAATTAAATTTGCCTAGTGGTTGATTTTAACCCACCTCCAATCTCTTTATTTCTATTTAAGATCCCTTCCCCACTTCATCCCCACACCTTCCCTTCTCCTGCTCCGCTCTTTTCCAACTCATTTCCCATGCTTTCCCCACCCCTTTCCTACTGCTTCCATAATCCATTCTCACACATTTCCCATTCCTTCCCCATTTAACTGTAACAATTCCAGGACTGAGCATTTAAAACACTCGCTTGTACCTATATTACATGAAGTTAGTAATAGGTATGCAGATGTAACGGATCTGTTTAACTGCAAGGAAGCTAGGTACAAAAAGGCTATACTATCATATCTTCAAAATTATTATGAAATATAACCAAGTCCACTCAAATTTGTTTATAATGTTTAGTATGTACCTGTATCTCTTTATAGAGCTGAATTAATTTTATACTTTCTGTCATCATTTTATGATCAAATGCAACAGTTAACTATTATTTATGTTTAAATTATTACTCGTGTTTCATAATACTTGTACACTGTGACATATAATTATTTCGAATTTATAATTGGTTCGAGTCCTAGATGTGACCGTATCCTTTTCTGATTTTTCTGTTTCAGATTTTCGTTTAAAAATCGCTAATATTGTCTTCAATAATTAAATATAACAATTTGAGGTTTTACTCAATAAAGTTATTCCGAAAAATAAATATAATTATTTTGTATGTTATATATTGAAATTAAATAAATTCCTTCCCCATTCCTTCCCCACGCCTTCCCTACTCCTTCCTTACTCCTTCCCCAATCCTAAAGGCCCCGTAGTAAGCTTTCAAAGATGGTTTGAAAGGGAGATATGTAAATATGAATGTTAGAACGAGCGCGCTAATATTAAAAAAATGATACTAATTTAGTGAAAATGGTGGAAATATTCAATAAAAAACGACTCGTTTGAAATAGAGCTAAAGTCTCTCGATAAATGCTTTATTTGCATTTAAAGATACACTGTGAATTTTTTCATACGTATGACATATTAAATAACAGAAGAAAAAGTTTTTTAATATCACCATGAAGCGCTTTGCATTACAAAGTCTCGTGAAATATTTTAGTAATTCTTATTTCTGTATTTTACACAATGAAAGAAATAGTGTGGAAAAGTAACTCCTGACGATTGCTTTAGTATTCTCCCAATATTTAGAATTATTTAACATAAATATATCATTCACGCGGGTTCGCAAGTCTATTGTTAGAATTTCCTCACATTTTCGAGGTCACTGTCATAGTCAAATGTCGTTTGCGTATTACCTATATATACTTGCCGCCTAAAAAATACAAATATTAAATATGTGTTTTGGGCAGAGTTGAATGCACTTCGCTGTTTTAATGGCCTCATGCCCAAAATGAACACAAAAAGTACAACGTACTCATTCGAAGTTAACATAAGATTTAGAAATTGAATTAATGGATGGTTATAATATCATCATTTCATTCTGGAAGAAATATCAAAGTGACTTAATTAATCACTCCCATACAGCCCACGCGGAGTATCTGATTTTGGTTATTCTTGATACTAGTATCAAATGATGAAAACTAATTGACTATTTCTGAATGTTATTCTCTTAAAGCCTGTGACAGACCACGCTATACTCTAATGGCTTGGCATATTTCAGCATATGCGAGTGATATGCTTAAATTGGTCAAGCCGTGATGCGTATAGCGTAATCTGTCAGACCCACAGACATAGGAATTAATAGACGAGAAGATAATGGCGAGGGGTAAAATCAACTGTTGAAGAACGAAGGGAGTGAAGCTGACTGTGATTCGTCAATAAATCAATCTGACAGTAAATAGGCATCTCGCATTATAATATCACCATTTACTTCATAAAAGTAAAATCTGCTTTTGAATGAATAGACATTTTTACATGGGAGCGCAAATTACTTGCCACGTTATGAACAAATTTGCGAAGTCCAAATTCGGCAAAAAAATTCGGTTCTATTTTCAGAGTCGAATATTTCGTTTAAGTATTTAGTTAAGACACTTTTATAAATGTTCATAATTTACTTCCCAGCAACCAACCAGCTTTGTGTTTCGCGTCCAGACGTTTCTCGATGTGATAGTAACAACTGATTCATATTATACGATGTGAATATGCTTAAAATAAAGTGAAATAATGCTTATATATGGAATGTAATACGACAATTGGGTTTATTCTCTTTTTCACATCTATTTTTACAAGTTTTCATAGTACAAGTCAACATTTTGCCGTGTTATTTCGTAAAATGAACCGATGATGCCTCGACCATAGTTCGCACAAGAATGATGACGTCACGTTTTCAAATTTCACTTGAGGCCATACGCGAGCACAGCCGGCTCCAATGGAACCGGTATGGGGAGTGGGGATAATACGCTTTTAATCACTTAGGGCAGGTCTACTAATATTCATATGTCTATGGTCAGACCCATAAAACTGTCGACAACTTGTAATACGCACGCATCATATATGTAGAAAAACGAATCGCACAGATAAACAGACACGGATGGCGACTGTGTTTTATATAGGGCTTTTCAATAAGAGGTGTTATTTTAACATTCAATAGCAAAAGATCAATGGTTTCGGTGCTTGTGTGGCACGTAGCGCCGTCTTGTTGAAAGTAAACGTTGTCCAAAACAGTACCATCCAATTACGGCCATAAAAAAATCATTAATCATCTCTCGATAGCGCAATCTATTCACCGTAACTGTTGCTCCAGCCTCATTTTCGAAAAAGTAAGGTCCAATACTCCGCCGGACCATAAACCGCACCAAACAGTAACACGTTGAGGATAGAGAGGCTTTTCAAAAATAACTCTTGGGTTTTCCGAGCCCCAGATGCGACAATTTTGCTTGTTGACGAAGCCACCGACGTGTAAATGGGCCTCATCACTCAAGATGTTTTGCATTTGATTCACTCAAGTGAATTTTAATAATTTCAATGTGTTGTTGAAGCGTGTATTATTCCATTTTTATTAATGGCGTAGTTTCTACTTGTCAAATGTCAAAAAATGACAGCTTCAAAAGTAACAGGAGAAGAAAATCTTCGATAAATCTAACTATTCATTGAAAAAGTTCAATATCAAGTTTCCAGTTGTGAAATTTTCATTTTCTATCACTCTTTTTGTGCGATTAAAGGCGTGTTGATTGTCCCTTATATTAGGCCATTTTAGACAAAGAAACGGGTAAGCACTTAACTTGTTAATGCGGTGCGCAGGTACCCGGCTATGTGATTATTATAGTAAAGCCGTGGCTTACTGGCAAAACGAGAGATTTTTGCTCAATTTCGTACAGTCGTGTTTTGTAAAATATTTTTGCGTACACCTGTTAATTATAGTAGTTTTTTTAGAATAAAAGTGCGCTCCTTCTAATTATTTACATGTCTCCCTTCTAAATCATTACTTCTTATTTTTGAACGCTTATTACGGAGGTTTAAGTCAAACTTAATATAACATCTACTTTTAAAATAATTTTGAAATTATCCTAGAGCTAGAGGCATGCATACATTGCATACGCGCCCGAGTAATAGTCGAACGTGATCTGACACACCACGAATGCAGGTTTCGGAGCCGAAGTTTTGGCTATTTTTCAGAAACCGCAGCCAAAACTCATTTATCAGCCGAAATCTAAACCGAAACGTCGGTCGTTACTAATGGAAAATGGAAACAGGGAGTGTTAAACGCAGCTATGATCACACGTCGTACGACACTAAGCGGCGCCTATCGCAGCTACAACTCCATTTGACATTAACGTCCCGAGAGGGTCGAGCGGGTATTGTGTGATTATGTTTTATGCATTATGAAGCCGGCAGCTTTCTGACATGTTTACTGTTTAATGTGTTTAAGTGACTCGACAGTCTCAGCACTGACCCAATTGTGCTTTCAACCAGTGACCAGTCTCCCTCTAGACCGGAGTCCGACCTAAATACCAACCGGTGACTTGTAGCGTCTGCCTTATCCAGATCGTAACGGAGATAAGTATGAGATAATTGAAGCGGCGTAAAACGTAAGACATATTATAGTGTCCACGTAGACTTAATGTACGTACCTAGTTCTTGAAACGAAGAATTATTGAGTGTGTGATGAGTGATGAGCATCGTAAATTTGGCATTTGTCCTGACGGCAGTCGGGGCTCATTTAAAAGCTATACCAGATGAGTTACGACTCTGTTACGCGTAGGACGAGCTCCTAGGTACGTACTTGGCGCGTGGATGTCGTGTAACATTTGGAATCGGGCCGCTAGCAATAAAACTCCTTATATAGATGGCGATAAGGTTTAAATTCAGGCTTAGCATCAGCCGCCTGTTTTGATTAAGATAAGAAAAAAACTTCGCCAAAAAGTGTGTTTTATTTAATTTCGCGAAGTTCAGTCACACATAATTAATAAATGTTTTACGATAATTTTCCAAAGAGCTAAATTTGCCACATTATACAACAATAAAATCTTAACCAAAAAGAGATTCGTAGGAAATAAAGTAGGAGATTTTGAACTTTAAAACAGTTTTTATAGGCCTGATTAAATTTTTCAGGGCTTTAAAAAATGCTCGAACATTTCCCGCCAAGATATGTTCTACTCGCAATAAAACATTGAGATGTTTTATGAAAGAATTCGTGCTTTATAAAAATCGATTTAAAGTCAAATTACCTAGTTTACCCACTTTCACAGACACAGGATCTATATATTTCGATAACCATAACCTAGTTTACTCGACTTTAACAGACACAGAATCTAATTGTTTCGAGAACAATTACCTAGTTTACACCATTTTAACAAACACATAATCAACTTGTTTCGAGAACAATTACCTAGTTTACACCACTTTAACAAACACAGAATCTACTTGTATCGAGATCAACGTTCTTTTCATCAGAAAGAGTCGTATATTAATGTTAAATATAAATTAAACTGGGAGAGTGGTTGAAGGGCTGGTGGGGTAGAGGAAAACCAAAATTGGCAGAAGAATTAATGTAGGGGGGGGGGGGGAGTTAATTATGGAATTATATGGTCGTCAGAAGGGGAAAAAATAAGTTCAAAGGAAAAATCTTCAATAGAGGATTGTTAATCAAACATATTTGATCTTCATTTGAGTTTATTAAATATAATACTCTTTTACGGGGGCTCCTTGAAATGTCACTTTGAGATAAAATAAAATTATATCATTGAAGAAAAATATATTAATGTTAAATCCAAGCTAAACATGAAACAGAACAAGACACAGAAAAAAATGGGCTCAACTCGTAATCGACTCAAGGATCTCCGTCTTACTGGAACAACGTCTCTAACCACTCGTTCATTGGGACTTCATTTTAGAAATCTTTTTTTTAGCCTCATATATGAAATTCAGAATGAACAATATTATCTTGCTTTTTAATGATTACAAAGTTATAAAGAATTAGTATGTAACCTAGATAGTGTCTCGAAAAAAAACATCTGATTTTTATTTGTATGGGACACCTATTCACTTTATCTAAAAGTTTAAATTAGATTTTTAATTGAAAAATTTTATCAAAAACATTAAATTAAAATTTTAATATAGATTTTTAACAAAAAATTTTAATCGAAATTTTAAATAAAAATTTTAATTTATAATTTTTAGTCTAAATTTTAAAATTAATTTAAAAATTTTATAACCTACTTTTTATTTTTTCTGTGTCTCGTTATGTTTCATGTATCTTGTAGGCTTATTAGAATTATTTACTTCTGAATGATTACATTGGTGGGTACGATCCTTAAAAATTATTTCATTAAAAATTGCATCACAAAATAATTTACATTAATTTATTAACATCAGCGTAAGTCTGCGTTGACATTCGCCTGCATTACTCATTCCCTTCCTGCTTTTGTGGGTAATATTTAAATTAAATTATTGTTTTCGATTTAAATGTATTTACATGCACACCACGCGGAAAAGCCACGTAATATTTTTTTTACCACAACTGAGAATCTGGGTTGGTCCGTAGAAATTCTCACCTGGCAAAAACCCCACCTTTATATGCTATGTGATAAAACGAACAAAAAACTGCTAAAAAAACAAATTAAGTTAATTTTATTTGTATGTGTAGTTTTTGCGAGATAATTTAAACAACATTAACCTACCAACAATAAATTATCGAATAACTCCGGTTTGAGAGAAGGCTTTGAAAATCATGTTTTGAATATATTTTTTTTAATTTCTTCAATGATTGCAAAAACTGTATGGTATCATTTTAATTGCTGCGCTTTTTCTGATAAATATAAAGACGAAATGTGACAATATTAGAATTTTTATGAACAACTTATAACATATTCGCGTTTTACCGAGAGTTTTTCATGAAACCTGTCAATTCATTCGTTAAAGGCCTGCAGTCCCGTTTTTAACAGGAATACGAATAATTTAAAAATATTTTTAATAAATTAGCAATATTTTGATTCAGTAAGTTTTCTCCGTTTTAACTCCACACAGGAGGCCTATGTAATCTTTGGGATTGCTGGGTGGAGGGTATTTTTGACGAGAGGAAGGAGGAGTGAACACGGGTCTTGAAGATAACCATTTGGAAGGAGGGAGGAAACATGGAGGCCGGAAAATCGTTTCGCAGTCGAGCTGTTGAATTTCATGAAAACCGTTCTCATGTGACAAACGTCAACACTATACAGATCGCAAGTTCACCCCACTCTTGAATTTAACAGCCACCTCTGATCTGGAGCCCCAAAATCACTATCGACTTTGGAGAAACATAATGTGGTCCTTGCTCTATCGGTATTTTGATACTAGCGCAATTGATCCCATCTGCACCGGTGCTAAGTCGAGAGACACACCAAACGCGCGTTGAACATTTATCACATGAGAACGGGTCGTTTTACGAACGATATGCCTCCACGTTTCCTTCCCACCCACTTGAGACCCACGTTCACTCTTACTTCTCCTCAAAAATAGCCACCACACAGCATCCCAAATATAGTCTAACTAACTAAATAACTAACCATCATGCCGTTTCCCCATAAGGGTATACAAAGAGGACGGATCGCTAAACAACTAGGTCTTGGCACACAATTCTTGCCTCATTCACATTCATACATACTCTTCTATTATTCTGACTCTTGACATGGCCCGAATCGAGTATCTGATTTACTTCTGCTACCATTCGCAGCATATATTCTCCTTACACTCCTTTCTTCGCTCATTAGCTCTACATGCCCAAACCATCTAAGCGTCCTTTTCTTAATCATTCTCGTTACGCTTACAACAGCCTTTCACCCTTTGCAAATCTCCACATTTATCACACGATCATACATGGTTTTACCTCACAAACGCCTCGGGGATCTGATTTCAACAGCATTCAATCTACTTTCATCCTTTGTCTGCCAGTTCCATGCCTCAATTCCATACATCAGGGTAGGTAACAGCACTCTATTGTGTACTTCTAACTTCGCTTCTTTGGACATTTTTTTGTTAACGCAAACCGCGTTCAGTCCTCCATTAATGGAGTTACCTGCATTTACCCTTCTTTCAATATCTCTGTCAGCCTTCCCATCTCTCGTTAACTTAGTTCTTGAGGGAAATTATTGTTCTCAGAGCCTTACGCGAGTAATTAATTTGATGTTGGAAAAATGCTGTATCACAGTGTTACAGGAAGTTAATTTGAGGAAATGCTGACCCCGCATTTAAATAATTTTCTTCCACGAAGTATAAATATCGTATCTTAAATAAAATCTGGACCAGCTGTGAAATCCGTTCGCAATTTAGCGTCTGATCGCAATTTAATCCCAGAGAAGTCCGCGCAGATTTCAATAACAAAAACAAGGAAGTTGAAGTGCTAATTGGAAATGTAAAGGTTACACAATTCTTTATTTTTTATTTAATTCAATGCCATAAATGGTTCAAACAACTTGCTTATGTCATTGAGTTGTAAGTATTGAATACTAGCGCTGTGATGGTAAATTCGGTGTCTTTCAAGGCGCTTATGAATGGTAGAGTGAGGTCGCAGTTGCGCAATAAATACATACGTATAGCGATGGGTTATGACTCATTTTATTAAGAGGAAGCCACATGTCAAAAATAAGTATATTCATAGTGTGCTTTATATCACCACGAATACAGGTAATAGGTATAAAAATCGGTTGGCAAACAGAGTCTAGAGATGCTAAAATGGTTTTTATATATTTTGTGAATAAGTTTATAAGAAATAAAAAAAATTACTCAAGGGAAACTGGCACAGATAATTTTAACCTTATTATGGTTTTTTTAAAGATGTTTCTTATATACGTTCATAGATTTGTAATGATTTTTTTTTTTTTTTAGTATCTTTCGCTTAAATTTTTTTTAATTCTACTCAGGCGAAACGATAGAAAATGCTTTAATTTATTCAGGTATTCACAATGAAAACCAATTCGTAAAACATTAAATAATCTACAGCTCAAAGAGTTAACTTGATTGAACGACGGCTCAACTGATTGGGAGCCGTGAGCTCAGAACGTATGAGCAATGAGAATACTGAGCTCGCCCGATACCGCTCCCCCGTTACGGCTCCCCCGGTATGGCTCCCCCGGTACGGCTCCCCCGTTACGGCTCCCCCGGTACGGCTGCCCCTATACAGCTCCCCCAACACGGCTACCAGCTTTTAGCTCCCAGCGTAAGAGTATGAACGATGTTATGACTCTTTGCAACGGTACGCCGCCTCGTACCACGAGAAAAATAAGAATATAAGTAGTTAGTAGATGTAGGAACATAGGCCCAAGTCCAAATGTAGGACTGTCAGATGACGTTGACGTTCACGATAATTTTAATGGTGCTATTTTTCTAAAATACTTCCTGAAAAAAAGTATCCGTTTAACTGAGCCGTGGTACGGTTTACCGGGAGTCATACCAATACGGCTCATCAAAAAGAACTAGCTCAATTGTTCGACTCGTTCGTAAACGACTCATCGCTAATACGTTAAACATAGTATCTTATTATGTTTATTTTATCCTGCGTATGTCATCTCGGAGGTGTTAGAAAGATGAGCCCAGTCACTGCTACTGACATATTATTAAAAAGTAAGTTATACTACTGGTACTGTCATCTACAGATCTCCAGAGATCAAAAGGTCTTCCTTATCTGGCCTCTCCCAATCCTAGACAAACTTCACCAACCCAGGCATCCCTGCAAACTCCCCAAATGTAGCTTGCCACATGGGGCATTACCTCTGGCAGAGGTGTTGGTCATCCAATGAAAGGTTCCCGAGGCGGCTTATCATAATGATAAATCTTAAAGTATTTATTTTTATTCCGGAATCCGGATCCCGCACATCCCATAGAGAGTAATATAATGATATTAATTGTTTAAATATAACAAAGTAATGTATTTATTAGTATAGTAAGGAGGTTCTGAATTTGGACTGACCTTGGAATGAGTACCCATCGTCCTTCGGGCCAGTACATCCGGTCTGGGCGGCTCCTTGGTGCCGCAGTTCTTGTTCTTCCGGCGGCGTCTTCTCCTGCGCGCGATGCTCTTGCCCCTTCCCTTCGCCATTCCCTTTCCCTTGCCTTTTCCCTTGCCCATACCCTTGTGTTTGCCCTTTCCCTTCCCCTTGCCGCTCCCCGCCGCTGCCGACCGCTTGTAGATGACGTGGGGATGGGCCTGACCCTCCGGTGGGGCGGGGTGCGCGGGCTCCAGCCAGTATTCCCCGTGCTCTGTGCGCAGCATTCCGGCCTGAGGACAACACAAACATATCATTAGATCAATTGACCAAGTTATACATATATGAATAGTAGTGACTAGTTCATATAAATGTTGAAATCCCTAAAAAGTTTGTTGGAAAAATAGTTTTTCATTTTTCAGAGTGGTACTTGCGTGACATGTTTTGTTAGTGAATCAAGGTGGAACTTGTCACACGCGTAACTTAGCGTATTTCCCAAGAAACAGATTATTTCGCGCAAAAAAACTAGTGTTCAAAACAGCTGACGAGGTTAGCTCAAATGGCAATGAAGAATGCGCTGTAATTCACACCACAGTCGTAAATTTAATAAATATTTAAATTATTATTTCTGTTTATAAATTGGGTACATTGAAAGTAACTTTGCCCTGTTTCGGCTAATTCTTATGTTAGTTTTCGCATTATTTAAAAACCTGACCCAGTTGAAAACTTAATACATATCCGGGAAAATCTTGGGAAAGTATGGAATCTTAAGGAAAATGTTAACTTGATCCATTTTCGACCGGTAAACGTTTTGAACCAATTAAAGGTATCATATAGATAAAACCTTTGAGCCCAAGTAAATATGCTTTAGAGTATATAATTTAAAATAAACTACCAATAATTAAATAGGTAATTAATTGTGTCATCATTAATTTTTATTTTTGAAAAAATTGTAGCAACTGTGCTTTTTAAGGTCTACCCCTGTGGTGCAATGTTTACCATTGTGGTGCAAAGTTACGGCGTAAGGAGCAAAGTTTCGCTTTCGGAGGTAGGGTAATGCCTGCTTTACACTATGCTTTATTTCATCCAGTTTATCTATTCCTTAGGATGCATGATAAAAAAGGGCGTGTTCTATTTTGGATTTTCGTAAAGGACAGGCTTTTCCAATAAGAGGTGTTATTTTGAATAGCCCGCTATTTCGATAGATGTTAATTTTGAAGCTGTCATTTTTTGACATTTGACAAGTAGAAACTACGCCATTAATAAAAATGGAACGATACACGCTTCAACAACGCATTGAAATTATTAAAATTCACTTGAGTGAATCAAATGCAAATCATCTTGAGTGATGAGGCCCATTTCCACCTCGGTGGTTTCGTCAACAAGCAAAATTGTCGCATCTGGGGCTCGGAAAACCCAAGAGTTATTGTTGAAAAGCCTCTCTTTTCTCAACGTCTGACTGTTTGGTGCGGTTTATGGTCCGGCGGAGTCATTGGACCTTACTTTTTCGAAAATGAGGCTGGAGCAACAGTTACGGTGAATGGATTGCGCTATCGAGAGATGATTAATGATTTTTTATGGCCGGAATTGGATGGTATTGATCTGGACAACGTTTACTTTCAACAAAACGGCGCTACGTGCCACACAAGCAACGAAACCATTGATCTTTTACGATTGAATATCAAAATAACACCTCTTATTGGATGGAAAACCTTTACAGTATAGTATAGGCGGACACTATTTGACATCATCTGTCATCTCTCATTGTTTTACGTAACTATATTACGTGAAAATCATGAATATTTATTCAGTTTTACATTTAACGCATTCATAAAACGACTAAAATATGTATTTATTACCCACTGATTATGAATTTATATTACTGTTAGGTATTGTGAATTTCGCTGGTATTTTTGATGATTTAACATTTTGTTTTGAGGAAATCATACACGAGAACTTTACATACGTACGAGTACCTACTGTCAACTTATAGAATAAAAAATATCTATGTGTGTTCATTTTATAATGTAACATACTTTTATTAATTCAAAAGGGTTGTGACAGCTATTGCTTTGGCATCTGTGCTGCCCTGTTTTTATGGTTTCACATCATAATATTAAACAAATATCGTGTTGATCAAGATACGGTAATCAGGCTGGCAATTTAGCCAAGACATATCATTATGATAAAGGTTCAAACGACGAACGATTGGATAGTGACCAAGCACGTGACACAGCTCGCAAATGACGGTGACAGATGCTTTAATGTTTGTGATTTACGGTTATGTTCAAGGTGTTGCCATTTTTTTACGATTAAGTATCGTCCCAAAATATTTGTTCTTCTCTAATGGTAACTATCTGTATGAAATCGTATGAAAATAATGATAGTAAAGCGAACTTTTTTCATAAGGGTCCTGATGTGGGGATCGCCTACAAATAACTACACATACGGCGGGAGTGTCATTAACAAGGACATTTAAGTCCTCGCGTGGGAATTGTGGGCGCACCGAGCCGTCAGTCACTTGGCCAGTTAGCCAGTTAGCCAGTTAGCGGTAAGCAAGTTAGTTCCGTTCGATACATGTAACTATTAGGTTTGATAGAATGCCGAAATACGGGTTTGATTAGCAAACGCTGAATATTCGTGGTATGTTATTATCCTCAATGAATAGAATGGGAACGGAGCGCGTTGAAGTAAATTAGCGAGTATTCGGACTCTGCGGGTTTTTAATAGAGACCTTCTACTCATCTTCGTGGGGCCCATTTGTTACTGTTGCTGTTCGTGTTCAATTCACAGGAGGGTTTCTTTATAAACGACTAACCTTTGACCGCAGCACTCACGAGGAACGATTTATTAACATATTAATAACATGTATTTTATATTTAAAGCGTTTAAAAAAGTACCGCATTTGCAGCTTGAACGTAGTGCTAAAAACTAGCCCCCTTACTCATAAACGTGTTTTAAATTTTACACAACTGATAAACAACAATGTGGGGTTATATGCAGAAGTAGTTATATATTAATCTTTCTAATTTTTCAATCTTAAGTCATAATTTGTCGTTTGCGTTTTGTTTTATTTTAATTAAATATGTCCATGTGTTATTATATCTTGTCAGGTATTAGTTCCTAATTAGGCAGTTCAATTTTTTAAATATGTATTTATTACTGATTGTGAATGTATATTACTGTTAGGTATTGTATTTACAACTGATTGTGAATTTATATTACTGTTAGGTATTGTACTTATTACTGCTTGTAAATTTATATTACCTGTAGGTATTGTGAATTTCGCGCGTACGTTTGATGATTTGACATTTTGTTTTGAGGACATCACACACGAGAACTTTACATACGTACTGTTAACTAATAGAATAAAGAATATCTATATGTGTTAATTTCAAATTGTAACATACTTTTATTAATTCACAACTATAGAGACAGAGTTATGACAGCTATTTTTTGGCATCTGCGCTGTCGTGTTTTGTTGGTTTCATTTCATATATTTTACAAATATCGTATAGATCAAGATACGGTGATCTGCCAGGCAATTTCACCAATGCATCGGCACCTACAAACATTATTTTGATAAAGGTTCAAACAACGAACTTGGATCACAACCAAGCACGTGACATAGCTCGCAAATTACAGTAACAGATGCTCTCACGATTGTTATTATGTTCAAGGATTTGCCATTTTTTTAAGATATTGTACCTTTGTTTCGTGTTACAGTTTTTTCTCTAATTGCAACTATATCTATGAAATCGTTATATTATAAATCAATTAATATGTATGTTAATAGGTACTGATTACCTATTCTAGGAACCATATGCCCGTGAAAATGTCAAATGAATTATGCAGTAAAAAGTATTGAGTTTTTGCTAGATGTGTCATTAAAAGGTAACTATGTATAATTTCAAGTAGCGTTACTATGGTATAGCTATAGAATATACATTATCTGTTAAATAGTCAAACAGAAAAATTTTCACTGACTTGGTATTACAATATAAAATTCGAAATGATTTAGTTGATAGTCCGGTATTGCTAGAATTGATAAGCTTCCGGATTTCACAACGTAATACTAGAAGTCAGGAAATATTTCATTGGGGAAATTCTGGGACTAACTACCATATGTATTCCTCTTTGCCCAGAATACTAATCGAGGGAAACAATTATACCAAGTCAGTGGACATCTTCAATTTATCTTTAAACCAATATAAAATGCTGTTAATGAAGCAATTCAGTTATGTTCAATAAATAAAATAAATTCAATCATATACAGTTAACGCATGAATACCTTTTGTACATATACATAAAGGATTTGTAATAAGGTGTGTGGATCCTTCTACTTATTTTATATGTATGGTTTCGGTGTATGGCACCTCAAGTATTTACGCATTGAACACTGTATATTGGTTAGATTGCCAACCCTGGACTTTTTGGACACATCGGTTCCCGCACCTACGATCGAATCACCAAACCTGAAGAGTTCAAATCGAAGCAGGATTTATTCCTTGTTCAACAGCTCAGAGCAGTGGGCATACTTTTGGCTGGTGACCGACGAATTCGCTAGATTTCGTGGTCATTAAATTTAACAAACTGGAATCTTCATCCTTGGACGATGATCATTCATAAAGCGCATTCCGATCCTGCACTATCACGGGCTTTTCACTTGGGAACGAGATTGACAAGGCGGTTCTATAACTGACAATAAGATTATTTGTTGAAATTCAAGCCGATATGAGTTGCTGCCACGATGCAATCAGTATCACACCATTTCTCTCTCTCTCTTTTTCTTTTTTCTTTGTTGCATTTTTTCTTTCCTTCTTGCATTGTATTTATTATTTATTTTGTGTATCTTCATCATTTATGTTAATCAATCGAGCGTGTTATTATTTCATATATTTTTATTTTTTACACCTACACAGTCAATTTTACTGTTTCTAATGTTTTAAATGCAATTGCTAGCATTTTTCCTACTTATTTTAATTTTAAATACAACTTTACTCGATACATGTGATAAGTTTTTATGGGTTACTCCATCTCAATAAGAACTCTCACACTAAAGTTTGTTAATTTTTTTAGTTTTTAAATATGTATGTAATATTTTATATCGACATTATTTTATGTATTTTTATTAAGCCCTGATTTGTCTACAATATATATGTAACTATACTGCTAACCGGCTCAGAACAGATATTGTCTAGTGAGTCGGGTAGCGCCCATGATTTTGTTAATAATATTAAATAAAAAATAATAAAAAAAATAAAAAATTCTTACTAAAGCCAGCCCTTTTTGCTACACAGTTTATTGAGGATGCATTTTTTTATTGAATATTAGCTGAAGTGTACCCGGCTTTGCTCGACTTTTCTCTACTTTCTGCAAATATGCATCATAACATATGCATGTTTTATATACAAATATGCATCATAACATATGCATGTTTTATATACAAATATGCATCATAACATATGCATGTTTTATATACAAATATGCATCATAACATATGCATGTTTTATATACAAATATGCATCATAACATATGCATGTTTTATATACAAATATGCATCATAACATATGCATGTTTTATATACAAATATGCATCATAACATATGCATGTTTTATATACAAATATGCATCATAACATATGCATGTTTTATATACAAATATGCATCATAACATATGCATGTTTTATATACAAATATGCATCATAACATATGCATGTTTTATATACAAATATGCATCATAACATATGCATGTTTTATATACAAATATGCATCATAACATATGCATGTTTTATATACTATAAAACGAATGGCAGTTTTTCAAAATTTCTATCCATCGTATTCAGACGGTGGGGTCCTGTTCTCGCAAGTGAATTAAGGCTCCGTAGTAAACGTTCAAATGTGGTTTGAAAGATGTAAATACGATGTTAGAGGAAGCGCAATAATATTGAAAAACGATAACAATTAAGCAAAAAATGAAAATATTTAATAAAATACGACTTGTTTGAGATAGAGCAAAAATCTTTCTACAAATGCTTTAGTTGCATTTAAAGATACAGTGTGTATTTTTTCATAATATATTAAAGAGCAGAAAAAAACTTGTTTTTAATAATTTTTGGAGCTTACTTTGAGATTTTTTTCTAGCAAGAAAATTTCATAAAATTAACGTTTCGGCAAAACAAATGTATAGATATTATCTTTAAAAATAATATAAATTTTTTGGAACTTAATAATTTAAAGAGTTAACGAGAAACTTGTTATGAATCCGTATCAATTTGGAATGCGGGGGCTTAAAGAAAAGATTTGCGCAACTTGTTTGACAATACAGAAGGTTGTGTAAACTCGACCGTGAGATTTTGATACACGATGATTTATTGGTGCCAAAATTTTACTGTTCATTATGCGGTTGTTAATAAATAAAATAAAACATGTTAAGCTCAGTAAATTGACGTGTCTTTAATGAATGGTAATTGGTCATACCGAGCACAAAATGAGACGATATAACCAAGGATACCCGGTAATAACTAATAACTTATCCACGCAAAAACATAAATACAATATGAATGGGGTAAAAACTAATAAATATACATGAGTGTTATGTAGCTCTAATGAATTGAATATTTTTTTAATGATGTCCTAAAAAACAAAAGCAATTTCTGTTTGATCTTAATTTTTATTGCGTGACAGCCGAATCACAAAAAACTTTCAAATGTACATTATTTTTAAATCTTATATGTTTAAGGATCTGGCAAGTAATTTCAGTGTCAAAGTATCTTCTACCCTTTAACGTGTTGCAAATAAACTTATTACATTATTTTTAAATTGTGAATTAACACAAATTATTAATCACATAAAATTAACAATTTTTTTTAAACAAATTAACAAATATTAAAGGTAGATAGATAGGTACCTTCTTTATTATCATAAATTGTCTGAATTATTCTTCAAACAATCAGTTCCAATTATGAAAATGATACTTAAATTCAAAGAAAATTATTTTCATTGAAAAAGCACACAGACATCTGAATTTAGCATGCTTACTAGCGCAGACCCGTGAAAAATCGTGGGAAATGTGTAATTCCAATTTTTAATACAAAATAATTTTCTGTTAAAATATTTTACTATAGGTGCCTACCTATTTTATAGCTTCTCTTAATTATTCTTCAGACAATCATTTTGAAAATAACACTTGAATTCGAAGTATCTTTGAGTTCATTGAACGTGAAAATATAAGGAATAACTAACGCACAGACAACCGAAATTGACTGATTTGATAATTTTTTAAAACTTCGTGTTAAAAGACATTTACAAAGATAATAATATTATATTCTAAATAAAACTGCACCATTTAAAATAATAGAAAACAAACGTCAATTCTCCCTACTACAAAATATAAAAAAAACAACAATGGGGCAATTCAACTATAAATATATTTGAGTAAGGTTTTTTAATACATTACCATTAAGTATTACAAATATAAATAACAGAAAAGCTTTAGAATTTCATCTTAAATCACACCCACTGAAAATATAAACTGAATACTTAAACATATATGGCGTTGCTGGGGGCTATCTTTAGAAGATAGACATATATGATCAAATTCTTTTCTGTAGGCCTTTTCAAGATACACAATTCCGTAGTACATTATTTTGATGTATCTCATAAGGTTTAGACAGCGTTAGCAATTGAAGCGCCCGAAATTTTTTTTTTACTTGATTAAAAACATAGAATTTTCTTTACATTCTATAAATATAATATACATGTATCATATATATAAACCTTCCGGAAAAAATCTCTAAATGATATTGAAAATTATATCAAAATCCGTTGTGTAGTTTCGAAGAACTAAGCGCACAAACAGACAGGCGCAGATAGCAACATTGTTTTATACTACTCGTATTTAGAGATATGTAACTTTTTTCAATAACTGTCGGTTATGAGTTTTTTTTTTTTTTTTTTTTTTTTATAGTGAATACCTCACAAGAGTCCCAACTGCTCCCGTCTGGAGCCAGTGAGACTATGGCATCCCCAATTGGGGGATGTTGTGAGGCTGAAGGTAAGTGGGGAAGGGAAAGAGGAAGGTGGGGAAGTACCTGGCTATTCAGATCTAGTCACTAAACACGGCTAAAGCCATTTGGGGCAACGTTTCAATTCTGAATGGTGGTCTTACACCAGGGCGATACTGGTAGTATCTTCCACTCTGGAACGTGCCGCAAATATACTATATATTATTTTAATTAATTAATTGTGAAATAACACAAATTAATCAAATAAAATTTATTTGCGCACGCCGGGTTCGAACCCGCGACCTTCGGAATGGTAGTCCAATGCGTTACCACTGGACTATGCCGGCCGTCAAAGTTGCACTATTGGCTTCGTTCTAATCAATGTACGGCACGTAGCTAACAAACTACTTAGGATATTATTATTCGCAGTGGGTCACTAGTTTAATAGTTTTCTGCATTGTTTAACAATACGGAAAGACTAGCTAACAACACATTCATTGTGAATTATAAATAATAAGTTACAGGTAAGCTAAGTGCCCTCAGTGGCATGCAGTCATAGATACAAAACCTACGTGCATACTTGCTTTAATAAATAGGATGGGCCGCTTTTGCGCTAAAATCGAACCTTTGTAGATTCTGTTTGTTATTCCCCTTATTCGTAGTGATATAAGGCACACTAAGAATACACCCCTTTTTGGCCTGTGCATTCCTCTTAAGAATCTTAAATAATAGTTATGCTCCACTTTTAAGAATCATTAGAGAACGATATCTATAAATCCCTTCATACCTGAAATGCATAAGGTTAAACGTAATGTAAGTTATAATCTACGCGTTTATAGTTAGACTTGATTTAAATATTTTACTAAGGCGAATTTTTTAATTATTAATTTTACTATGGCGACAATTTAAAAATTGTACTAACAAAATATGATACTAAATATATGTATAGTAAATTGTATTTCTTAGTCCTCCTCACTATGTAGTTTTTAATGTTTTTTCATTAATCTCTTCAAAGCCAGATTTTTATTATTGATTTTTAACCATTCAAATTTTCTATTCGCTTATATCAGTGGGAAGGATGTTGTGGAGTTTCGTCACAAGATAAATATAATTTCTTTGTCCGAATGTGGTTTTATGACCTGGAATATTTTGAATGTCATTGTGATTTGACCTTTTTTAATAAATACGCGTTATTGTAGAGGATTCAGTATTTTTAGTTTCAATAGATTTCCGAACGTACACACGCAATATGAATATGAATAAATAGTTTTGTACGAATAAAAACTAAATTCTTTCAAGAACGGCACACAAATACAATATTGTATTTGTGATTTTCATGAAAAAAAAATAGTTTTTATATGGACAAAACTATTTATTCATATTCATATTGCGTGTGTACGTTCGGAAACAGTTAAATCTTCTTAATATCTTAAGAGGAAGCTACAAGCCAAAAATGTGTATATTTTTGGTATACGTTATATAGTAGGTAATAGGCATTAAAATCGCTTGACAAACGGAGTCTAGAAACGTTCGATTTCAAGCACAATACTGGTTTTTATTTATTTTGTAAATAATTTTATAAGAAAGCAAAAAAGTTAATTAAGTGAAACTGTCTTAGCTATAATACTGTATTTTTTTAAAGTTGTTTCCTTTACGCCTTCATAGATTTCTGTTAAAAAAAACTTTTTTTTGTAGTTTACATTTATATTTTTTTTTGAGTTATATTTATTTATTTGTATTCTACTCAAGCGAAACGATACGAAAACCTTCAATTTATTTAAAGCATTTTTTTTGTATTCATAACGTACACCAATTCCTTATAATGAATAATCAAAATAGTGATTTAACATTAAGCTTCACCAAAGCATAACTTGCAAAAAATGTATTTAAAAAAATATATTAAATTAACGCCATCTACGAACGCTTAGATTATAACGTACGTTACGTATAACCTTAAAATCATTTCAATTTCGATTAATATTTCCATTTTTAGGAAACATTCTTTGATATTGAGCGTAATAAGTATCTATGTAACAAGGTGTAAATTTATTTATTTATTCAATTTGTAGGTGTGAAACACTTAATATGTTTTTATTTCCCACGGCGGATTTTGAACCGGCGCACAGTGGCCAATTTTAATGATTTGGCGCGACATCGCTCTCGGCGTTCGACCATTTGGCATCATTGATGTTTTTTTAAGTATTAATAAGAAAGACCAGTTATTTTTTCTTAATTCTTATTAGTTGAAATGTTGATAACAATTTTAATGCTTTTATAAAAAGTAGCGGGTAACTTGGGCGCTAAGTTTGTATTTTATGAAAATTAAGTACAATAACTTCTTAAAAATGCAATTACTGGAGTGGCTGGCTTAAGTTGGTGGTGAGTTTTTTTCCGTGTACAAAAAAGACACAGCAATAATATCCTATTAAAATTAGCGTGAAGACTAGTGAAGATTTTTATTCGTACTCCATTAAAGGAAAAAAAGGTAAACTTTGAACCAAGGCAACAGTTATAATTTATGAAAAAAAAATTTTTTTCAGTTATTTAAATAAAGCACGTATCTTAAACAATATCTCAAGTGATTTTTAAAAGTACTTTTTGTATAATAAGTTCACAAACAACCCGATTTCGAACGCCTTTAAACTCGCCTAGATACAGCAGCATAGTTGCGCGCCCGAATATCAGTGTACCCCTGTTCTGCAACTAATTACATAATAATTGAGTTTCAGATGTTAATTTAAATTGACAGTGAATAATTTTTAATAACTTAAATTTTATTCTAACGGTACGAAGAACTAATTATTACATACAAGTGATCTTTCTTTGACATATCGGAGTCAAATATTGGATTCTGAAAAAAAAATTGACGAAAATTAGGTACAATCATTTCTTAAAAATGCAATTACTGGAGTGGCTGGCTAAAGTTGGTAGTGATTTTTTTTGTCCGTGTACAAAAAAGACACAGCAATAATATCCCATTAAAATTAGCGTGAAGACTAGTGAAGATTTTTATTCCTACTCCATTAAAGGCAAAACTTTGGTAAAAAAAATTGGAAAAAAAGGTAAACTTTGAACCAAGGCAACAGTTATAATTTATGAAAAAAAAAATTTTTTCAGTTATTTAAATAAAGCACGTATCTTAAAGAATATCTCAAGTAATTTTTAAAAATACTTTTTTTGTGAAAAAAGTACACAATCAACTTGATTTCGCACGCCTTCAAACTCGCCTAGATACAGCAGCATAGTTGCGCGCCCGAACATCTCAGTTCTGTGCGTAATTACCGAGTAAGTAAGCTTCGGATGTTATTTTCAATGGTTTTTTTAATGTCAGTGATTAACTGAGAACACATTGGTAAAAAAAAAATCATTTCGGGAACATGCCGATCTGGGGTCAATGTCGCGCCAGCGCTCAAATTTAAGCCACTGTGCGGCGACCTCTGCTAAAGAGAGATCGTCATATATATTGCAGACCAGTTGTCAAAGTGAAATGCAATAAATATAAATTAAACAAGTCTCAGATCATTTAAAGTGCGTCCTCTTTGCAATTCGTGAAAAAGTTTTTAGATGTTTTTTTTTGACGTTTTTTCCAGCCAGATTCCTATGATTAGATGAGTTCATATAAAACGTTAAATCACGTACGAATACATTATTTGTAAGGCATTGACTTCAAATGTTGCCTTGAAACCGCGACCTCCTCCCACTGGCACTCCAAACGAAACTGAAAATATCAACAAGCAGAATGTATTTGACTTCGTGCCTTTTGCCTTCTATGAGTAGAAGCAGTTGGCATCAGGGGTTCACTCAAAGAGAGATTTAGAAAGAAAAAGACATAATTTACATCACTATTAAAATAAAAATTTATTCAATTTTAATATATTTGCAATTGCATCGTATAAAAGTGCAGTAAAAATATGATTTTTTTTTATAAATGTATGTAAATGCTAGTGGAAGGTTCACCACGACAAAATGCTAATATGTTGGC
This sequence comes from Hesperophylax consimilis, assembly GCF_061612785.1. NCBI lineage: Eukaryota > Metazoa > Arthropoda > Insecta > Trichoptera > Limnephilidae > Hesperophylax > Hesperophylax consimilis. The sequence goes on from NC_142837.1 coordinate 45,633,902, forward strand.
CATGGAAATTGAGAGGTGCGAACCTCTTACTATGCGAGAATATTTTTCGTATGAAAAGTTTCATAGGAATTATCTGCTCATAGGTGCGTTGAGGATTCCGCTCCTATGGACGGATTTTCACACGGGCCCGGGCAGGCGGAATTATGTGTAAAGAGTGGCGTGCTGTTCGTAATGTAGTAATAATATTATAATAATTCATGTTTGTCTTTTCGAAACTGTTTGGGAGTTAACCGCACATAAATTTCTAAGAGAAAACCGTCACTGGTTGGGAGCACGCCTAGTTTCGGTAAGTGGGAATGGATGTTATCGGCTGTTGGAGTGTTAAGTGAGGAGAGTCTAGGTCTAGTGTCGAATGTTGAGTGTCGAGTGTTCCGCGCGGAAAGGAACTTAGATCTCGGCTCTTATTGCGAAATGGACACGGACTTGAGACGTAATTTTAGTCACGTTTCTGCTAGCGGAGTGATTCCCAAAGTGGGGCAGCTGCGGCAACGGAGGCAATAGGCCCACATTAAAGCCTTAGACACATTACGCTATATTGGCATGTACATATTACATGTTGGGGTGACACATTACGCTATAATCTTCCTCAGAAGGGGGATCAGATCGATTGGGGAACTGCCGCGGAATATCATTTATTTTTATGGGATCTGTCACTCTGACAGATAACAGCCGCGTAAATACGGCGTTACGTAAATTGTTTTGATCTTAGGTACGAGAGGGGGTCGCATAATTTTCAAATATAGCCTGGCTAGCAGGTCACAGCACATATCGTCGCCCCGCCCACACTTATAACAAATCTTCTTTTTATTGACTTTCTTTGGATTGTATTGACTTATATAAAACGCTTTGAGCTTATGGCGTAATCTGTCACCCCCTTAAATGGCAGTAAAGGTCGGCGAGTAAATAAGAAAGCGGTGAAGTTAGTCGATACTTTAAAATTTTCCTTGTTGGGAGAAATGAGAAAAAAATTAGGGCCTTTTTAATCCTTGGAATGCTGTATTTACAAGAAAAAGCAAATAGACCCAGATTCTAGGATGAATAATTTGAAGAGATTTTTTAATAAATTAGCAACACTCATTTTTCTCCATGTAGGTAGGTACTTTATCCCTTGACAGAATTCTTGATACGGAATCAGTTCCAATTTTGTAAATATAACTAAAATCGAAACAAATCGTAATTAATTTAAACAGAGTCGCAATCACAGAGGTGTTGCTCTACAAATATTTTTTGTAAACAATCCCATAAGTGGGGCCCTTGCAGTAAATAATTTGGAAAAATTCGTTCTAGCCCAGAGTCTGCCAAATTATATAGCGATACAGTTTGTCTGATGTATACTCAGCGTGGTGAGTTAAAGAGAGTGTGGGTGAGTGAGTATGCACCGCTCTATGCCGTGCTTCGTACCGATACGAGGCTAAAGGGTAGTATATTTTGTCAGATATTTTTTTATTCTTATTGACACAAACACGTTTTGACAGAATTCTTTCTAAAAATCAATTGCATCTCTCTCACTTATGAAAGTACTACCAACTACCACCAATGTACTAAAATATGTTGATAAAATAATTTAAAATTTTTGTTATCTACCCTGTGATTTCCTTTATTTGGCGTGCCGCGGAACAAATATTATTTACCAGTGTGAAGTAAAAAAGTTTGGCAGACGCTGTTCTAGCCGCTGGCCTACACCTGCGGAGGTTCCGTTCAGGTGCTGGGTGGGTGGCGGTAAGGGGCGGTGGGAGGCGGGAGGCTCTAAGAAGGGAGGTGGGGAGGGCGGTAGATTCAGACTGCTTGACGACCAGAGGCTGTCGGACCGGTCTCATCTCACGGCTGACGGGACCTGTCAAACTGTTTAGCTCTAAACCAACCATGTACAGTATGTACAATGTACCACACACATTATTACATCGCAGATAGTTGGGCAGTGGACACACACAACACACCACACACTAGAGTCGAGCGAAGAAAGTGTTGTGTATACATATTATTAGATTGGACACGCTATTCCGACACGGACACGAATGTTGAGCTCGGAAGGTTACTGATGTAAAAGCAAAATAAAACCTTTGTGGTAGTGCGGTCATTTCATTGGATTTGTACGCGGAGGTCACGGGTTCGAAGCCCGGCGTGGGATATACTTTTTTGAGTATTTTATTAATAAAAATGAAGGAAAATATCAAGATACTCTGGACATTCTTATTTCGCACAAATTACTTTTAAAACATTACAATGAGCAGCATCTATTTTAGAGATGAAAGGAATATTCGGCCACTATTCGGTATTCTGCTTATTTTATTTTTAATATTCGGCATTCGACAGAATACTGTCCACTATTTTGCCGACTACCGAATTAATAATAAAAATAAAAACGCATTTCAATAAAAAAAATTAATAACTAAGCATTATTTAATATATAAAATGAATCAGAGGGAGATTGTTGTGAAAGATAGCATTTTTTTGCTATTGCTGGTGGGAAATAATGGAATTTTTCTTCGCAGACTATACCAACTTTCGAAAATAGTACCACTGCAAGGTGACGAAATATACATTTTAGCAAACTTCATTAGGTTTGGATATTGTTTTGCATTAGAAGAGCATTAGTTGTAAGGGTTTGCTTTGCGATTGAGGTAAGCACTCTTTAAATAGAGATCAATCCGATTTGCAATTGAACTTTTCTCCATCCCTTCAGTTTGCATTCATCCAGTAGACGTACTATTCGGCAGCCGAATATTCGGTATTCGGCCAAATCACTATTCGTTGCATCTCTGATCTATTTCAGTCGCAGGAAAAGCAACATAATACATGGGTGGCTATTTCGTTAGAATTTAAATGAACAAATTCGTAGAGTTCACTTGGCGGCCATTACTATCGAAGTGACATGATATAAAATATATAAGTTTTTAGGTTAGTTTTTCTTTGCCTTAATTCAATGCAAACTAAGAACCAAAAATAAAATAAAATAGGTTGGTTAGGGTTTATTTAAAAATAAAAATAAACTAGTCTATTTAAGTAAAACCTATTTTGATAATATTTCATAACATGGCATGGACAAAAGACGTTAAATTATCGGTAATTAATTTGAACGACATAGTTATTAAAATGCATAATTTATTTCACCGGAAAGTTTATTTACCTATTCACTTATACATACAGTTTATAGGTATACATATTGACATTGGGCGCAAGTAATACAGATAGATGTTCCATATATAAAACATGGTAGTAGAATGAACTGTGATATGCAACTGTATATACATGATTGAAGCTTAGGTAGTAATGTTCTGTGAACCCCTCACTAGGAGAACCTAAACCTAAAGTGAAATGGATGTTCTTCGTTATTAATAAACTTGAAGTATTTACAAATAATTTGTACATATTTCAGCGTATCTGGATATTTACTGAAATGAGATACAGTTTAAGTTTGAACATCGTTAATTCATAAAAAAATAAAAACTACTAGAACATGCTTTGGTAACAAACTTGAAATGACCATAAATGTCGACCCAGGTAATTTGTAATATTCTTTTTCTCACAATTTTCATCAGATTAACAGCATTCCACAAATCTGAGAAGTCATAGAAGGATTAAATGTGGGTGGTTGAGAATCTACTCGATCACATTAAAAATACATCATTATCTGGAAGACCTACGATTGCTATCACAAATCAAAACTTAACGATAATGGTCACAAAAAGGGACCGCTTTTATAACAACGTGAATACTATATAAGTCATTAGCCGTTCGTTATAACCCGATTTGAAATAAAATAAAAAAATATATGGTAAATCCATGAAATCCCATAAACCTGTATTTTAATACCGAGAAAATTAAACTCAATAGAAATCAATAAGCCACCATATGAACTTTCATTATAATACATATGGAAAGCCCCAGAATTAAAACATACTTATTCATTAAATTATCCTTAACTTAGAGAATGAATAAGCTAGAAAAAACAATATTGTAGGTAGTGAGTAGACATTGCGGTCAAAGAGGTATTTTTCTAATTTTCTCTTGTTTAATAAATCAAAACCAAAATTTCCTCTGAAATATTAAGATTTGTAAGTAGGTACTTAAATACCTACCTACTTATAAACCACATATCTTATGTATCGTAAAAAAAATTCAAATAAAGAATTATAAAATTTGTTGTCGAAAAATATCACCATCTCAAAGACAATTCTTAATTAAAAATTAGAACAATTTAAACAAAAAAAAATTCAAATCAAAACTACGATTTAACATTTGAAAAAAAGAATCTTTAATGAACCATTAAAACGGCCACCATCTTGAACCGGAAACGGAACGGACAAATACATAAACATACAGACGAAATGCAAAACGGTCGAGTTAAAGCATGCCTTTGTATGCCAGGTCAATTAGACAAGTGTGATATTCTTGATATGAGCTCATCCATAGATTAGTATATTAGGTTAGTCATAGATGGCGTTAGCTGTCGAGAATAATCTGGATCCCGACCTTTAGGTTGCGACTTTGTGGGGTTTTAAGAATTGTAACAGGAAGGTGTAATATTCTTGATTGCAGTATATTAGTTCACCCATAGATGTCACTAGATCAATATATTAGGTTAGCTATAGATGGCGTTAGCTGTCGAGAGTGACTAGACAAGAAATAAGGTCGCAACCTCAAGGTCAGGGACCAAAATATTTCAACCAACTGCTTATTAAGATATAAAAGCTCATTGTCAATCTATCAAAATGAAGTCCAAAGTGTTTGGACGATAATCCAAGGTGATAAGGTACATAGCAGACAGTAGAGAGAGAACAATAAACAGGAGACTGTAGACAGTATAATAATACAGTAGACAATATAAGGTACTCAAGAGACAGTGGAGGAGTAAACAGTAAACGGGAGAATGTAATACGAGTAAATACAATAATACAGTAGACAGTAGAAGGTATTCAGGAGAAAGTGGAGAGGGTAAATGGCAAACAGGAGACTGTAGACAGTTTAATAATACAGTAGACAGTAGTAGGTATTCAGGAGACAGTGGAGAGAGTAAACGGTAAACGGGATACTGTAGACAGTATTCAGAGATGTGCAAAATGGGTACCCAAAACCATTTGAAATGCAAAATGTAAATGGGTCAAAACTTTTCCATTTGAAAATGCAAAATGCAAAATGGTTTTTAGAAAAGCATTTCAAATGCAAAATGCAAAATACTCATTTTCAAAATGCATTGAAAATGCAAAATGGTTTCTTAGGTCAAACAATTAAAATAATTATAGAATTTTTAAACAATTTTGTCATTAATGGACATCAATGTAGAACAAACATATTACATGATGGTAAATCCAAAAACACCACGACTACAGATTGTGAAACCACAAAAAATTTGCACGGAACTAATGTTGCCAACGTAAAAACATAGAAACTGCTATCTAACATTTAATATTACAGCGTCATGGCCCCATGTTCAGTATTTGAATTAGTACTTTTTGTAATGGTATCACTCAATTGCCAGGGCTCCTGCCAGCGAGCAACTTGACAAATGTAAATTATCTCTCATAGCGAGGTTGAGGACCGACTGATATTTGGGGCTTATGAAAAAAATATTAGTGGAGATAGTAGGAAGAATGTTGCAAAAATGCATTTAAAATGGAAAATGCATTGAGAAAAGCATTTAAAATGCAAAATGGAAAATACCCATTTTGCATTTTGCATTTCCATTTGAAATGGATTTATTTGAAATAAAGCACATCTCTGACAGTATTATAATAGAGGAGACAATAGAAGGTACTCAGGAGACTGTAGACAATATCATATTATTATAGTAGACAATAGTAGCTAATCACGACACAGTAGAGAGGTAAACGGTAAACGGGAGACTGTAGACAGTATAATAATACAATAGACAGTAGAAGGAATTTAGGAGACAGTAGAGGGAGTGAGAGAGTAAACGGTAAACGGGAGACTGTAGACAGTATAATAATACAATAGACAGTAGAAGGTACTCGGAGACAGTGTAGAGTGTAGACTGTACGGTAGACAGTGCAGTAGACACGGACGCAGACCGCGACCTTCGCGGGCTTATTTGGAAGTAGGCACTTCTTCCTACTATCGCGTCGAGCCATATATGGTCGTTTTAAATTCTGTGTATATTTCCTTGTGTAAAACCAAAACAAGATTCATATCTATACCTAATGTGCAAATTATGGAATCAATGACGCAACAAGTCCTCAAAGTATAAAATATAATGTATTTTTCAACAAGTTCTAACAAAGTATGAAGCGGAATTCAAAGTATAATTTTTGAATATTGACAAATCTACTGCACTATGAATAATCGGACAATATTTTAATTATTTCTTTTCACACAACCAAAATGAGTGTAGGATATGATGGAAGACTTTTATTTATTTATTTTTGTAAGAAACAAGCAGCAACTAGACCAGACCCGTGAAAGATCACGAATTATGACTTTGATAGTTAAGATTATTTAAACAGAACAAATACACATTTCAAATAAACAGAATTAATTATTAAATTGTTTGATAGTTTATATAATTACATAATTATAGGCATTACTTTAAGTATTAAATAAATTTATAAAAAATAAATTTGGAAAAATTATTATGGGTATGTACTTTATCGATTTATCGCTTTATCAAAAGTTCATAGATTTAAATGACTTTAAAATATGATAAGTCCTGTCCCCCAATATTTTATCCATATATCTTAACTTTAACGGCACAAAGCACTCTTTTTAGGGTGAATTGCCTAATACAAAAAAATCAGTCCCAATTTTAAAATGACAATTAATTTCAGAGCAAAAACGAGTTCTATAGTTTATCGAATCAGAGTTACAGATGGACACACAACCGAAAATAGTATTTTTGCTGATCCAAAGACAAATATATACAAGTTTGAGTCAAAAATGTTTGTTATGTTAATTAATGTTGGTAAGGGATTTGAGAATGAGAAGCTAAAGGGAAGAAGAATTTAGGATAAAGATTGGAAACAATTATTTTACAAGCAACAATTATTAGCCTGAAACACTCATCCACATTGAAAAATCTCCTGATAAGAGATACACGACGCCAACATGTATCTTTTATCAGGAGATTTTCCAATGTGGATTAGTGTTAGGTTATTAGTTATTATTATTAGGCTAATAATTATTGCTTGTAAAATAATTGCTACCCTTTGTGCTATGCATAAAAATTCTTGTCTTAAACACTAGTTTACAAAAAAAATAATAAATAAGGATTGGAGATTCTCTCGATACATTCTGTACTCGTGCATTAATTTGTGCATCGTGCTCATCAATTCGGTTCGATATTTCAAAAGGTTACAGAGGAATGTTGATATTATGAAATTGTGTTTTAAAATCCGCAATGAGGCATTTTCACAACCTAGAATACCGTTAAAAATGTGTGGAAGATTATCGTTCTAAAAATATGTATTTTTAATATTAAAAAACGATCTAAAACTGCAAATTCCGGGATGGTTCAACATTATGACATAGAATCCGCCTACGTCTGGTAAGACGGCTGTCACCTACGTCGGCCGGCATGACGTCAACACCGCCGAATTCACGAATAAAAACAAACGTGTCGTTTTGGAGACAAATCGAAAATGGCACAATTTAAATCGATGTAGAAAATTTATTCGTCAACATAAAAGTAAAATGAAAAAATGCCTTCATTATAGTAATTTTTTGTAATTTTTTTTTTAGAATAAAAAAAGTGTGAATATATCGTATTATGCAGAGATTTTTTTCTATGGATGGGTTTGTTTTTGGGGTGTTATGCCGTGTTGAGCTAACTCCTTCTTTAGCCAACGTTTCGGACAACGTTACAGTGTCCATCATCAGGGCAGATGTGTATGTATGTATGATGGACACTGTAACGTTGGATAAAGAAGGAGTTAGCGCAACACGGCATAACACCCCAAAAACAAATAACAAAAATACTTTTGGCCGTGAAAATCTTAAATCATATTTGAGTCCAGGGTTATTCAGAATTTTAAATAATAGGATTTTGTCAAAAATTAACCATCGTGTTTGACGGGAGTTAGAGTCATGGAAGTTATATGTGTACCTAATTACATAACTAGTGTTGAAAGTATTACTAAGAATATCCTTGAATTTTAATTATATCCAATTGGTAGTGGAAATGTGTATTTAAATTTATTATGAACTATAAATTCATGATACGGATTAAGTTTACGAATAAATAAAATAATAAAAAAATCCAATAATATAAATGAACACATTGCTAGACTTTACACCCAATAAACGAAGAGCGCTGGTTTCGTAAATTAAATAAATACAGCTGTATTCCAAATACAGAGTGCCCATAAGCAACGGATCAAACGAAATGAGGAGGTCATTTGCAATCAAAATGACCCCCATATGTCGTGGTCCAATTTTTGACCCTTTTTTTAAACTGTTTTTTATTTTTATATGATATACAACTTTGAAAGTTTTAGGAATCGGACCACCAAGCATTTGGTAATTTTGATTGCAAAAACCTTTTCCTTTTTATTGTAAAACCGTTGAACACCTCCTAACTTGTAAGGAACTTTAAAATTTTAAGTTATAACCATAGACATATGAATATTAGTAGACCTGCCCTAAGTGATTAAAAGCGTATTATCCCCACTCCCCATACCGGTTCCATTGGAGCCGGCTGTGCTCGCGAATGGCCTCAAGTGAAATTTGAAAACGTGACGTCATCATTCTTGTGCGAACTATGGTCGAGGCATCATCGGTTCATTTTACGAAATAACACGGCAAAATGTTGACTTGTACTATGAAAACTTGTAAAAATAGATGTGAAAAAGAGAATAAACCCAATTGTCGTATTACATTCCATATATAAGCATTATTTTACTTTATTTTAAGCATATTCACATCGTATAATATGAATCAGTTGTTACTATCACATCGAGAAACGTCTGGACGCGAAACACAAAGCTGGTTGGTTGCTGGGAAGTAAATTATGAACATTTATAAAAGTGTCTTAACTAAATACTCTAACGAAATATTCGACTCTGAAAATAGAACCGAATTTTTTTGCCGAATTTGGACTTCCGCAAATTTGTTCATAACGTGGCGAGTAATTTGCGCTCCCATGTAAAAATGTCTATTCATTCAAAAGCAGATTTTACTTTTAAGAAGAAAATGGTGATATTATAATGCGAGATGCCTATTTACTGTCAGATTGATTTATTGACGAATCACAGTCAGCTTCACTCCCTTCGTTCTTCAACAGTTGATTTTACCCCTCGCCATTATCTTCTCGTCTATTAATTCCTATGTCTGTGGTTATAACTAACATTTTAACTACGGTTCAACGATTCTTTTCTTATGTAATGACAGAGGACACAAAAAGTTACATATTCTTCAAAATAGAACAATGAGAATAATACTAAGGCGAAATTAATTTTCAAAACTAACTGAAATGTTAAAGGAGCTAAATTGGCTAGCGGTGAAACAGATGCTGAACTTCAACGCGATGATATTTATACATGAAATAATAAACAACCTATCAACGAAATACTTTTAAAAATAAATTATATATACAACAAGGACATTCACTGACTTACAACAAGAACTTATAATGAAATCAGGCTTCCTAAAAAGACAAAGCCAATACACAAACCACTTTACTATTCAGAGGAATACAATATTATGATGCGTTGCCGGAAACCATAAAGTCTGCACCAATCGATAGATTCAAACTGGATTGTAGAAGATTAATCAAAAGCGAATGCAATAAATAAAAAATGTATACGTGTAATTTATTATAAATTAGACATTTTTAAACTTGGAAGTACAAATGACAAAAATAAAATTAAATATAACTTCAAACCCTTATGCTATTCGTGTTAATCTTATAGTTATTAGAGTATGACCAATGACCAAATGCATATTTGTTGTAACTTGCAGCATAAAATGCAGAATTTTGTGTAATTCTGGTTCAACTTTCTATGGTACAATTTTTTTCTCAGCTTCGTTCGAATGCTGATTATTATTTTTAGAGCAATAAATATTCTTACAATAAAACAACTTATATACTATTCTAATACGGATACGGAGATTATAAATATACTTTCATTAGACAGATACATAATTAGAAATTAAAAAAAATGCACCTTTTTTTAGATGTCAAACTGGGTTTTAAAAATAAAAAAATCGATATAAAATTGAAAGGGTTAAGAATGGGACCATGAGACATAGGATGATTTTGATTGCAAATAACCTCTCTTTTCACCCCACTTCGTTTGTCCCATTGCTTATGGGACACCCCGTAAAATACGTGCGAGCGGTTTGCATGGAGAATGTATAGTTTCTGGTTTGTATATAGCTGGGAGGCTTTTACGGTGTAATAGACTCGGAGCACAGAGATCAAGGATCTAGTGAAATTTTATCGATACAAAAGTGAATTCAAGGAAACGGCATCCGGAAATACGCGGATGTAGCGCTCGGGGGGTTTTACGAAGACGTTTCTTGATTTGTCTTATCCGACATCTTCTCGTGGCAGAGCGGAAAGCTCCTAATCTCTGGCTTAGAGGACGTTACTGGGTTCAAAACGGTGGGGACGAAATTTTTTATTTTTATGGTTATTTCGCATAAGTAGATAAGTTTAAAAAAATGTTTGTTAGCTGCTTGTTTAAGTGCACTACGTTACAGTGGGGCCTTATCAATAGCCCAGTTTTCGAATATTGAAAAGGTCGTTTAAATTGTCTTTAGCTACATTAAGGACGGGTTGTTTCGGAGAATCTGAACAATTCATCAAATTTCAACGTTCATTTTCAAGTTCTGTGAAAGATTTTTTCAAGATCTGTTTTTATCTTAGTTTTGTCAAGCAACTAGCCTACAATGATATAAAAACAGAACTTGAATAAATCTTTCACAGAACCCTAAAATGAACGTTGAAATTTGATGAATTGTTCAAATTCTCCGAAACAACCCGTCCTAAGTCACTAGAGCTGAATATTCTAGTATTTTCTTCCTACCGTTTTTTTCTCCACCTCACTTCCGTCACCCTTTAGTCTTACAATATTTCCTAAATTAAGTATGAAATAGTCCGCAATGACATCTAATAAATATCTAGTATGGCGGACGAAACATTGTAGCTGCCACCGCCTTATTTGAATTTAATAAATTAAAAAAGTCCACCCGTAAAAAACGCGCTTTTTTATTGTAATATAATATGATATATTTAATTTTCTATTTTCAAATGCCTTTTTGAAATATTTTTATGGTTTGAATGAAGATTGAACCTTCCTACCCGGGAACTGGAGTCGACAAATCTACAAACCGAGTCAAATCTTGATTGGTAAGACCAACGTTCATTCCGTATACTAACTGCATAATGTCATCGAATTTCGGACAAATGCAAAATTTCCACGTGTGTGTGCGTGATTGCCAGCAAAAGTTGAAAGAACGCATTATCATTGACAACGATTCTATTCGCCGAGTTTCAGCTCAGTCAGATGTCGGAAAAAATGTACGAGTATTTACTAAAAAATAGTACAAACTCGACCCGTTATGGATCACTGTCGAAGTGATCGGGTCGAGAGTACCCACTTTGTGACCGGTTACTTAGGGTAACATACGGAAAAAAATGCCACAAAGTATAAAAAATAGATCGATGCGCGCACTGAAAGTACCCGTCTTATCCGAGACTCGACAACCCATCACGCAATCTTTGATCCGGTACTTTCGACGTGATATCGAACATCTTTATTTTTTCAAGAGAACGGGATTCGAGATACCAGGTCTAAAATGCATACATCTATGCATCGGCAACAATCACGGGACACTGGTGGTGACGATGGAATCTTTTTTGAAAAAGTGACCCGATCGCTTATTGGTGGGAAGTGACCGGGTTACAATGATTGAGTAGTTCACGATCGTCCCAGAAACAGCTTTAAGAGACTTCACTACTTCTATTTCTAAAAATTACCAATATATTTTTCTGTATATTTAAAAAAGGTAGATATTTAAAAAAAAATTACAACAAACAAGGAAGCAAGTAAAAGTAAAAAAAAACTTTTACATAATACGAATATGTTAGCGACCCTGAAATCTTAAGGCTCGTACATACATAAATATAATGCCAAGCGGTTCTCGTCCTACCATATAAGGAAAATAATCTAAAACCGCCAACACTAAATAACGTAATATAAAACTGCCAGTTTAGCAATCTCTTCATTAATAATGTTTATCTTATAAGGAAACATTTATCAAGATTTTCAATGTTACCAAAACTTGTATACATGAATGGACATAATGCATTCTTCCAGCAGGTTCTGTTATTGGAATTCTGTACCGATGATATTTTTGGTCGAAGGAATTCTGTCACTTTCACAGAGGTTGCTATTTTTTTATTCAATACATCTATTTGAATTTCACTTTTGTTTTCGGTAATAAATTCATGCAAATCTTGGAAGCGGAATATTCGATCGGCACATAGAATCGTTGTCAATGACAATTCATTCTATTCACTTTTGGTGGCAATCTATGAAATCGGATGACATTACAGCAGTCAACTAACTAATTAAGAAACAGAGAGGACAGACCACTAAACGATCCTTGCTTCATTCACATTCGTACATACTCTCTGACATGGTATTCTGACTCTTTATATAACTCGACTCAAGTATCTGATTCAGATCCGCCTTGCATTCTTTGCGAATCTCCACATTTCTCACACAATCATACGTAGTTTTACCACACATATGCCTTAGGGATGTCATTTCTACAGCATTCAGTCTGCTTTTGTCCTTCCTATTCTAATTCCATGCCTCACTGCCAGTCACCAGGGTGGGTACCAGCACTACATTGTGGGCTGCTAGATTCGCTTCTTTGGACATTTTTTTGTTAGTGCCAACCGCGTTCAGTCCTCCATTAATGGAGTTACCTTCATTTAACCTAATTTTAATACCTCTATCAACCTTCCCATCTCTCGTAAACATACTTACCAAATACACAAACTCATCCTCCTGCTCCAAGTATTCATCATTCTCAACTATATTGCACACTGTTTTCGTACTCTGTCTTTCAACCAAGTTAATCATGATAATAATTTAAGCCGAGAAAATTTTAAATCATATATAAATGTGATTTGTTTTTAATAAGTTCTCCACGGTAATTATTTATACATGGGGTGGCCGGGTCGTCTTTGGAGGTCTTACATCAAAGCAAAAATAATGAGTTTATATAATCCGACACTTGGGAGCTAATGCAGTTGTAATATATGTGCTCGGATTGCAGCTTGAGAAAGTGAAGGAATGCAGTTTTGATATTGCAGTTACGTGTTGGGTTACCGGCTACTGCTAGCTAGACATGCAGTACTAAATGAAGCGATAGTTCGCACATCATAAACAAAGACTTTGAAGGACAAAACAACAATGTAATATTTTGAAATGGATATAAAATCGTAATATTCTAAAGATCAAAAATACATAATTCTTATATCTTCAGTTCGTATGTTGCATCCGAAACTGCTCACGAATTACGAATGTGGACTGTAAATAATTTAAACGAGACGAAATGAAATTAGTTAACAGTATGTGTAGGAATGAACAAGGTATGCAAGGAAGGCAAACAGGATGACTATTCGCTTACCAATATATATTACCACTTCGAAGGAGCACATAACACAATCACAATATAGTGAGTTCCGCCGCGTTACTCTGAGGTAATTATCGCCACAACAAAACGAATATGTGCTGAAGCATATTAAGCACTTCCAGTAAATCAATTTTAATTTCTTTTACTTTTCAACTGCCATTCCTACCAACCCTTCTTAATACCTTTTCTTTCCCAGAGCTTCCTCTCTTTCCTTTGCTTTAAAAAACCCTCCATGCAATATCCCTAAAGATGATATAGGCCCCGAGGAAAATTGTTTTCCTCAGGGCCACCTGTGTGGAGCTAATGTAAAAAAAATCTTAAGAAATATAAACAAAAGAAATACACATTTCAAAAAATTTTCTGATAAAAAAACATTATGAAACAGAATCTAATAATATTTTTTGATAGTAGGTAGCTACTTTTTCGCTTGTTTACAAAACAAGTTCCAATTTTGAAAACGAAAATTCATTTTTTGTTTTTGATTAAATGTTATATTATAGGTAGGTATACTTTACGGCTTGTCTAAATTATTCCAATTAATCTTAAATTAATTAATTAATTAATTTGATCTTTATTTCATTTGATTTTACTTTTATTTTACTTTAATTTGAAATCTATTTTTTAGTTTAAATTTATCTTAATCTTATGTTTTATTTCTTTTTTTCTTCTCCCGCAACATTAAAAATATTTTCTTTAAATGTATTATGAATATATTTTTTTTTATAAAATGGAGGCCTCAGCACGGGTAAGCAGCCCAGTGAGGCCAAAATTACTGGATTGTATTATGAAATGTAAAATATTGTACCAAAATAAATAAATTAGTTCCAATTTTTAAAATGATACTTTAATCCAAAACAAATTCATTTAAATTCATTGAACCAGAGTTAAAATCACTTACAGACAGATCCACAACCGAAAATATAATGTTTGATTGCAATATGGCGTAAATTCAATAGGAAGAAGGAAAAGTTGAAGGATTTCCATGCTGTAACAGAGCCGCCCACTATATATCCTAAATAGACTTTCACAACGTCTTTTTAATGCATTCATATTTTTCTACACCAACAGATTTATAGTTTCCTGATCTTGTTTGTTCCTTATAAGCGTGACCTTCATTTCTACTGGAAAAACCGAACTCTTCTAGTAGATTCTCTATCTCCTTTCATCTCCCCCCCGCTGCTTGTTGCCTGCTGAGTCGGTAATTAGAGTATGCTCTTCCAATTTTAGCGCGGACAATCAAATAATTGGAAGATTGCCTCAAATCTCAATCAACGCGGACTAACTGTTCATTACTTACGGCCTAACAAGCAGATACTACAAACGTACGTACATACACATATTTGTAATATATGCATGTAGATAATATGTTCCTTGTTAGATTGGTCAGATAGCCACCACTTTGCCGGTGTAACCAGTGGCAGTTCGTGGTCTCATTGGGAGATCAAACTAAGATTAAAAAAAGAGAAAAAAAACTATATTTATTCCATATTATAGATATTTTTCCATAGATCTTTAGGAATTTCATCATATTACTTCACGGAGAAAATTGAGTATTGATATTTTTTTTAATAATCTCTTAAAATTATTGGTAATCAGACCGTTTCCTGAAAAACTTTTATTAAATTTCTAATATATCACCTGCATCTTAAAACTATGAGGTTTTGCATGGGCTCGTGTTCCGAAGTTATTAAGTTAAGAAATTTACTAAAAGTTTATCAGAAAACCTGTTAATTCATTCGTAAGTCCTGCAATCCAGTATTTAACCGGAATTACCAGTAATTTGAAGAGATTATTAACAAATTAGTAAGAGTAATTTTTCTGTCTGTGGTCACCAAAGTCACCAAAAAAATATTTATAAACGAAAATCACCGTAAGAATTTACCTAAGAAACTTCGTTTATTACATATAAAATACGTAATCAACTTATATTAATAACAACTGAAGGCAAACTGCATTGGTAGTTTAGCGGGTGCTGCTTATAATGAAGAATAATAAAAAAAACTTAAAACACGATAATCAAAGAAAAAATATTATTCCGTACAAATTTGGTACTAGTCGCTGTGCATCGAGATACTACATGGTTTGCCGATCTACTGCTCTGGCGTTATTAGTACGTTTTGTATCAACGTAAGAAATATAACAGAAAATATTCGCAACGCACCTATAGAATTCATTTTGGACTTGCTACTTGGGTATCATTCAGACGGGTGGATTTTTTAGCGCGCAATTTGTATGTGGCGTGCAGTTTAAGGAGTGATAAAATTATAACACATGTTAGTCTATATTCTTATATTTTTAATGGGAGTTCACTGCACAAACGCACTTAGAGAAAACCGCCATTGGGTGTAACCCAATCACTATCAAACTGACCGACCGATATGTCAAATGTTGACTTAATCTTGGTGTGATTGATGAAAATTGGTGTTTGGTGAAAGCGATTTAAAATACATAGCTTGACTAAAAAACCCCATCGATCAAAAATTGTAGATGAAATGGAATCGAGTAATACAGAGAATAATATAGAGATTTTGTTTAACTTAGTAAATAATACGTCATCTATGGTCAGTTAGCGGTATTTTCGGGCACGGTCCGAATATAGTTCCGACAGTCAGTTGAAAAAAGCCGCTACTTTTAGTGCGGTCTTCAAGGTTTCGGATAAGATCTCAATATGCAAGAGTTTTAGGATAATGTCGTTCGTTACACAAAATAACTGGCTTATTATTGAATCGGGATCAATTAAGTAAGCTCTTAGAAATGAAGGAAATCGTATACACGATCCGTAGACTTAATTAATTCATTTAAGACGCGATCAATTGATTCCGTTCCAGCTTCGAGAAACTAAAGTTCAAGGTTATGGCTAATGACCTCATGAACTAATTAACTCATTTTTAGTGTCAAAAGGTATATTCGGGACTTTCAATGTATATGAAAGTTAATATTTCGATTCGACATTGTCAATTTATGATATTTTTAAATTTTACTTAGCCTTCTGACGTTTAGGAATGTCAATTCATGGAGAGATACGCCAGTGTTGCCAGTGTATATCGAATCTGATTTATTGTGATACCAATCATCGCGACCATGCTCGAGAAATCTAAGGTAGTCCTGATGAGGCAACCTCCATGGAGCACTGTACATTTGGTCTGGTGTATCCGATGATGTCCACGATTGTTTAGCTGTAGTGTCTCTGTTAGGGCTTAAGTCTTTGACTTTGACAGTATTTCGTAAAGTTTTACTACTACTAATCGGTTAAAGCCCAGCAGACTTCCAAACGGGCTTCAGGATGATGCTAAGCTTTAATTTACATGAACATTGAAATATCGTGTTGACTCTTGATGTGTTGATGATGGGCTCCGTGTGATGTAAGCGCGCATGCAAAGAACGGAGATGTCGGCGAGCACAAAGCACTGCTAAAAGTCGATTACAGATTATAGCAGACTGAGGAAGTGATTATTTCTGCGTCTTATAATTCAATATTGAGGTTCGTCGAAATGTCGGCGTCTGCTGCCAGAACCGGCGAACCGAGTGATTCAAATAATTATTAAAAAAAATTACAATTAAGTTCGGCAGTTCCCGATCTGTGGGTCGGGCTATCCGATCTATCTACTACTGGCATTTTCGGTGAGTGGCGACAATTGTTTTTATAACACATTTAGCTACCGAATTATTATTTTTGAATCTGTCTAACTCTTACCATTGTTTGTTTGTTATTCGATAAGCAATACCGACGATATTTGTGAAATAAGATTTTCTGTTTTTAATTTTTTGTGGCCCGAATATTGTGATGACCCATAAAAGTATCATGATTCCTGCACTGATCATCGAATGTTGGGATTCAAATAAATATTAAAAAATATATTTTCAAAGAATAATTTAAAATAGAACTCAACCAAGATATCAGTGATGAAATTAACGAAAAATTCAACTATCAACTCGATAGAAAACTCAATGATGAATTCGATAAGCAACTTATCGAAGAACTAAAGATCTGTTCGAAGACCCGAAAATATATCTAGTACCATCGTATACACCTGTGGGACAAGGCCCACAAAAAGATACATTTATTAAACAATTTCTGGAATCTTCTGTTTTAAACAGTTACAGTTTTACAGTTGTCATGCAGCAAAATTATAGGTCTACATCGTAGAAATGGAAATACAGCTTAACAATATTTAATATATTTTACCTAACTTTAGTCAGCGAGCATCAGTGATTCACTATTAACTGACGTGCGTAAAGTCATTGGGAATAAATGCACGCAAAAAACCCAATTTTTGTGGTTAATTTCGTTTAATTTTATTAGTGTTTTTTAATTAATTTTAAGAGTAATGGTGACGATAGTTGGTAGGATGATGCAATTATTTTGAGTCGCCACTTATTTCTGAATCATGGATGAAATCATTTAATTAAAATTTATATTTTCAAGGACTGTAACGAAATTTTTTTAAATTAAATGCATACATTAAAAAGTACTTCCCTCAATCTCGCTAATTAAAAAAAGCCAAGCGGCGGGTTCTAAAAGTATGTATTGTTCGCAGTACCTATGAAAAAATATACAGATGTATTCCACTAGTTTTCTAAGTTCCAACTGTCATGAGTCAGAGGAACTAGATTGTATTTTCTTTTGTCATTGAGTGAAACGATGACATCTCCAGGAATTATCATTCTGATTTTAAAGCCATTTTAAACAACATTTCGATTATGACCATCTCTCACACCAAAATCAAGGTACAATATTCTACAGTAAAGATTAATGCCGTGCCTAAAAATTGCGTGACCTCTGGGTACAAAGTCAAGATGCTTTGATAGAGGTCATCAGATAGATACTAAACAGTTTGAGAAGTCCCGATTTCTAATTATCTTTAATGTATTTATAATACGAAAGCAAATTGGTTTTTATCTCCTGGGTATAGTCATGTCATGTCTGTCATATTCCGTTGCACGGTGAACGTCTTCAACTGCAGATAGTGCGGGCGGAGGCAAAGCACATAACAGTGTATTGTATGGCTGACAATACGTACAGAGTATTTAGTCAAGTACTGACATCGGCAGACAAGCGACCACATGAATAGTGGTGACCCATGGTCAGGTTCAAGTGCCATGTCCTCCAATGGAGATTGTAGCTCTATCGCGTGCTATACATAAGTATTATTATTAGCACCTTTCTTTATTTGTTTGAATTTCGGTATTTATTTATTTTAATTATAAGACACATAAAGTATAAAGGTAGCGGTCGAAATTGAGGATGAAACTCTGAACCTCTGTCTCACCGGGATAACACTCTAATCACTGAACTACTGAAACCTGATTATTTCCCGCCAATTTTATCGATCTCTTTTTTAAATTTAGAATTACCAAAATTATCTTCTTATATAATAATGGATTTAAATCAAACGTAATAATGTTATTATTAAGTTCTGCAAATATTTTATTATTTATTATTCTTATTTTATTTTAATTATTGTATTAGCTGTTTTGGCGTTAAAGGCTATTTTAACATTGTCCTTTAAACTTACTTTTATTTTTTAAAACTTAGATTAAATTAAAAAAAAATGGAGTTCAACGAATAAGAGACAAAAAAATAATAATATTTTCGTCAATCAACAATAGAAAAATTAATAGGTGTCCAATTTAAATAAATAAAAATGGAAAAGTTTATCCTAGACACTATCTAGATTACAAAACCATTCGGGTAGAACTACGTTATCATATTTGTAAAAGATAGTAAAAGCAGTTATAAAAATTGAAGTAATTTAGGATCATATTGGCAACGTTAATACGAGATCAATACAAATTATCGTTAGTAATGAGGTCACAATAGCTCAGTGGTTAGAATGTTGTCCCGGTAAGCCAGAGGTCCTGGGTTCGATCCCCAGATGCGACCGTTACCTTTTAATTTCCTGTGTCTTATTCAGACATTGTCCAGAGCCAAGGATCTCATCTCTCTGTCATGAAAGTCATCCATAGCATAATATTGAATGTATTAATTTATTCAGAGAAATATTTCTGTACATGACGTCATTTGCCTGTTGCCTATGTCATATCCATTTAGATAACTGCCGAAAAACAGTTTTTATAAATTGAAGTAATTTTAATATATTTTTAATTAGTTTAACAGTGAGAAATGTTCATAGACATACGACGATATGTGGGTGTGATGTCATTGGAGTACATCATGTAATATAGGTCCACGAGTTAGTGCTACAACGTGTAGCAATTCGATATCTCAGTTCTATACGAAAATAATTCAAAATAACTCATTTATTTACTCACTAATTGTCCATGATAACTCAATACAGTGACAATTCAACACACCTTTAAAAAGTGATATAAAGTCATTATAAACGATGAAAAAAAATTTAAACCTAACCTAACCTAACCTACTTACCCAGTTAATAATGTTTTTGTTTCATAAGTTTCCATGACTTTATATAACTTTTTAAAGATGTGATGAATTATCATTTTGATGATTTATCCGGTCACCGTAAAAAAGAAATCCTTGAAGCGTGAGTGTATGACCATGTGAATGATATGGAGATTGGTGAATTCTTGCAGGACTGATGAAAGCATAATGGATTAGGTTGAGAAAGGGACACTTACATGGTTGGACAGTGTATATGTACATGTTTCTTCATTGAAGTAACAAAGTGCTGATTTTATTATAATTCTATAAGAAAACATCTGATTACATAATTAAGACAAATTTAAATTTGTTTATTGAAATATAAAGAGGGAGAGTTTCTTTGCCATTTTGCATTATTATAACACAAAACCCAGAAATGTTTCCCGGTAAAAGTAGGATATCGATTTGTGTTACTCGTATATAGAAAATAACGAACATAGATACCGTGCTTTATAAAGACTGAATTTCAGAAAACGATGAATACACAGTCCTTCACAAAGTGCCATTGATGAATTCATCCAAGTTTCATCATGAATTAAAAAGCTTAACAGTAAGGAAAATGAAGGATGAAAGAGTGGAGAAGTTGGAAAATAGTTGAGAGAATAAGTGGAAATGTCGACTAACAGGAGAGTGGAAAAGTGGAAGAGTGGATAAGTCGGCAAATAGGAGAGTGAAAAAGTGCAAGAGTAGAAAAGTAAAAAAATAGTAATGTGAAAAAGCGGATGAGTGCAAAAAAATCTGAAAATCTGACAATGTTAGAGTGAAACAGTAGAAGAGTGGAACAGTTAGCAAACATTATAATGAAAATGGATGAGTAGAAAACTCGGAAATTAGTAGGTTGAAAAAGTGGTAAGTCAGTAAATAGGAGAGTGAAAAGTTGATTAGTAGAAAAGTCGGAAAAATCGGAAAATAGTAAAGTGAAAAAGGGTAAGATTGGAAAAGTCTGAAAATAGCAGAGTAAAATGTGAAAGAGTGGATAAGTCTAAAAATGTGAGATCGAAAGAATGAAAGAGTGGAAAAGTGAAAGAGTGGAAGACAAGCCATGTCCCCGTCGCTTGGTGCTGTAGTAGAGGGAGTGCTGGGCCGTGGGACGTGTCAATGTCTCCACCTCCTTACATTGCTGACAGACAATTCCTACTAATCATACATGTCATGAATAACTATTGGCGATATGATTTAGATTCTCACGGCCGATAGTATTATGTTGGTCACAGCCTTGCAGTGTTCCCGATGATGGACACTGCAGGCAGGCCCGGATTTACCGTTGGGTTAAACGGGATCATATTTTAAAATACTATTCATATTTTAGCACGCGTATAAAAACTTAACAAAAAATTAACTAATTAGCAATTTACACACAAAACAATGTACAATGTGACCCTAGAACAAGGTATCCCAGCAAATTCTCATTCTTTTCAAAATTTGTACAAAAATATTAGAGAAATAAATATCGGCAGGATTTAATAATTAAAAATAAAAATAAACTTCACAATACAAGTTGGAAGAAGTTCCCATCTTTGGAGAGCCCCAAAAGAAGAAGACTAATTGACCAAAGGAGTAGGAAAAGCAACACGGAATAACACCCCCAAAATTAATCAGGATAATAATTATTTCGGCAGTGAAAATTTCATTTCGAATCAAAATTGGGCTTCCAATAAGGTATGGTCTCTAATAAAAGCTCCCGAGGAGCGATTTCGGTTCTACTAAAGGATAAGGAATTGTTCTTAACTTTAAAATTAACGATGTTTTTGCAGTCGCCCGAGGGAACTCTAAAAGTAGAGGTAACGAAAAAGATGTTAATTTTAATGTTAAACACAATTTTTTATCCTTTAGTAGAACCGGAATTTCCCCTAGTTAATGAGAAATTCGTTCATTTTAAGGTGAATGAAAATTTCTTAACCTTAATAGAACCAAAAAATCACCCCTATGGGTCTTCTAGGATAAATCCGACCCTGACGGCAAAGCTGTCCGTTACATTGGCCGAAGGCTGAGATAGAACAACACGGCCTAACTAAAATCAATCAACATAATAACTGACTTGGTTTTAGCGCATCTTCGAGGTCTCGCCAACATTATACGTGCGAGAAATACATATACTCGTATGTACTCGTGTGTCTGGGATGAACGCGCGTACAATGTATGTGTGACGACATGGGTGGGACACCCGCCATTAATAACTAATTAGTGACATTGCGAATTGAACGATTGATCTTAACGGGAGCAAGAGACGGATACAGCACTAGACAGTGACCAGCAGACAGGGACGACCAGACAGCGATCAGCAAACAGCAACAGACATCAGACAGTAGACATTAGACATGTCACGTTGACGCCCTGCCAGACCGCTGTTTTAAAGTGTGGAACTGTGGAAGTCAGGAGTGTTACAGTGTACACACGCGCACCGAAGCAGTGTGCGAGAGATATTCCTATCGTTCCATACCATCATAATTCCGGCCCGTGAATCATCGATATAAATATTTGTATTGGATGCGACTTCCAAATAAATATTCGCATATACGTTTTTACGTAACGTAAACTAAAGATATTAACGGCCTGGTTGCTGAGTGGATTTTCAATAATATCTACACGCCTCGTTTAAATCCCGTATAATCAAATTATCGGATCGCGATATTCAAAATCTTGAAAACCTTGTTTTTGGTTTTGAAAATTCGATCACCTAGAGTTTATCATTATGCTAGATACCCTACTCAAATAAATACTTGAGTATAACACATATTGGCCTCTAGAAAACTTGTTCGTGAATTCACAACATTAAATGAAACATGCATTTTCAAACATCGAGGGGATGGCATCTCGCGAGGATAGAAACTGGTGAAATAATTATCAATTACTCAGATCATACATGAAAGGTTCTTGGTAAAACAATTTACGATTCAGAGATAATCTATGATCGTTTTTTTAAATGACGACAGTCGAGACGTTCTTAAAATAATCTACTATTATCTTTTTATAAACAACTCAAACCTCAGTAAGAACGAACACGCACGCTCGCCATCTTACAGTCAATGAACTGGCGCTCGACGCGGCTCTTCTGCGAATAGCAATTGATTAGTGGTGTGACTGTCAGTGCCAGCGACAGGTCAACTGCGGGTCTGCACCATGTCAAGAATAGGTCAGCAACAGGTCAAGAATAAGTCTGCAGCGGATCTGCGACAGCCTACCAGCAGGGCGATAGTAGGTTGGCAAGGGGTCGGCAACGGCATGGTTGCCGTCGTGGTAGTCTGCGGCAGGTCGTCAGTAGGTCTGCATCAGGTAGATAGTAGATTTTGGTAGCTGGTATGCGGCAGGTCAACAGCAGGTCTGCAGCGTAAACCGTTGCTCCCACGGAAGCGATGTCAACACGGCTGTTAACACTGATGTGCCGAGCAAACATTGGTCAATGGAGAGATGCCGTAACTAACCATGTGTCAATATCCATATTATAGTGTTGATACTGAGTACACAGTTTAAGTAGAAATATGTTATACCGCCTACTTACTGTCAATTTACGATTGCATTAAGATGGAGTGGATTCGAGTACCTGCGTAACTTGCCGTTATTGATGCCTTTGTATAATTTTACTCTTGTTCACGAAAATTGGAGTGTTGAAGGCTACTTTACCGCGATATCCGCAGAATAAAGAAGAACGAAAGGAATGCGGCGTGTTTTGTAATCCAAAGTCTGACCGTTCTGTGCTTTAGTTTCAAATTCAGAAATTCGATCTCTCAATACAAAATCAAAATCAAATGAAATGGCGAATGCGATGTCAGACAAGAGCCAGAGTACGCAATTTTGATTGTCTATCACGATCTGTAGTGAAAAGTCGGTTTCGACATTGGTTTCCATTTAAATTTGAATGTGTTATATATTTAGTGGTGATAACATTAATGACATATACGGTTTTTGTGTAAGCAAGTCATAGATTTCTCCAATAGAGGTCATTCGTGTATAGGTTCGCCCCTCCATGGTAAGTTATAAGGTGTGGGGATCAGTGAGGATTCTAGAAACAGAGACATTATAAGAGCGTAAGAGAATGGGTATCGCCTCCTTGCTGTTCCATACACTTGTCATCATTATAAATCTAATAGAAGACACGTGCTTATTGTGAAGAAGGTGTTTAATTTCATTTATATACGTTTAAACCATCTCAGGATTCTTCTATTCAAATCGTTTACTCTGTATCCTTTTTAGATCGCCACGTTTGCATCAACACACGTACATGGTGGATGGCTTCATTACAAGCGCACAAAAGAGAAATTTTCTGCATTCAGTCTACTTTCATCTTTCCTTTACCAGTTTCATGGCTCCAGATACCTGTAACGTCCCCAAATAAGGAAACCGCAAATATCACACTTCTATATAAGTTACTGGCTGTTGTTTTAGAACTGTATGTAGTGGTGTTGTGTGCAGGTACTCTAGCACGGTCGATCGATAAAACCATATTAGATATTAACTATTCCGTCTTCTATGGTTATTTGGCGGCGTTAAGTGTGTGAGCACGGCCAGCAATTGATATAAAATATTCCGATAGCCCGTAGATAAAAGCTGCTTAGTTTAACGCGACCTCTTGGGTGTCAGATAAGCTAGAGTCCCTTTTAGTCTCAAAAGAACATACTGACCAAAAGTAAGCCACTAACTAGATCTATATCTTCGGCCTTTTTGTATGAAACAAATTGGTCCTAAAAAACCATAGATATGCCAATATATAGACGGTACAATTCTCATTCGGAGTTTACTAATTATACTATACACCAATGAAAAACTCTGAAAGTTTATTCCATAGACTTTCAGAGTTTTTATTGGTGGATACAGTTAGGCAATCGTATGACGTCACAATATTTCGGATAAATTTTTTTATCGGAGTTATACCTCCCTGATACTGTCTGTCGTTTGAGGTTTAGGTATGTCGATCTATTGACAATACCCGCCAGTGTAGCCATCGTCGGGTGACGTCTAATTTATTTCTTTGTCAATATCGGCTTGGCTATCAAAACGCATAACACACGCAACCACGCTCGGGAAATCGATATAAAATCGTCGTTAGTTAAGCCTATCGATCCGATATTGTTAAGTTAACTAGGACAGATGCAGAGGTAGTGTACAGTTGCATGCAGTTTTGGGCATACGCAGTTCTTCCACTGCTGTTCCTGATATCTGTGTATAGTTTGCCAATATTATGTTAATACGCATGGTGTTTATTTTGATCACTTTATGGGACGTGGTTCGGTCTTCTGCCTTTTGCCTTACGCCTGATGCCTGTGTTTAATATTGTGTGTTTACAGTTTATACTGACCGTATTCTCAGAAATTAAATACGTATATTTCAATATTCATCAAAGCCAGTCAATAAAGTTTTCAATTTGATATCATAAACAAATACAAAAACATAAACTCACGGACCTCTTACAAACGAAGAAGCGAAAACTGTCAGACGTTTGCAGGTTTACTCGTAGGAAGTTAATGCCCGACTTTATACTTGATATGGACGTATCCACCTTTCTGTTGCTAAGAAATATCATAAACTAATTTTAATTAATTACACACATAATACACCTACTTAATCTCGCCCACATATGTAATCTTACGCAATTTACACTACGAGTATCATACAAACGAAAACTATTACCAGTTTAAAATCAAAAATAATATAAATTTTTGATTTGTGTATACAGCTGGTTCATTTTTTCCATCAGCTCCGCACAGGTCGCCTCGAGGAAAATAATATTCTTCAGAGCTTATTTCATCTTTGGGGATGGTGTGTGGAAAGATTTTTGAAGTGAAACTTCTTTACGCGCGTCATGCAATTTCGAGGACCGGAGTAAAACCGACTCATGACCGAAACGAAAATGCGGGTACCCCCACCACCGATTAAAGTTCATTTGATCTAGTCAAAGTTTTGAAGTAACATATAAATGCTTCTTAGCTCATCCCGACAACTGGCGTTGGTGGTGTAATGGTCAGCATAGTTGCCTTCCAAGCAGTTGATCCGAGTTCGATTCTCGGCCATCGCACATTATTTTTTTGTTTTTAACGCCTTTTTCATTCAATATCTTATTTTTTAGTAGGTCAGAACATTTTTTAAAAGAAAATAATATTGCAAAATAATAAAAACACTTATCTCACTGTGATAAAACATTACTCCGCTAGAGCGCGCTTTGCGTTATTGTGTTGGATTAAAATTATTATCTAATCCGTATATTATGATAATTGTATTACATTTATTTAATTAATTTATTTATTTTGATAATATGTAATAATTTACAGAAAAAAAAATTAAAACTATCTCCCTCTGATAAAATATCCGTTCGCTAGAGCGCACTACGCGATCTTGTGTGGGATTCTATTTCTGTACATTGTACATTATTTTTAAAAATATATTATATTTTGGGTGTGATGTAGGTAACATTATAAAACATAACAAGCTCTCATATTTTCAGAACCTACATAATATAATCAATTTATGCGGCTTTGCTTACAGTTGGTGCTCAGCGTGGTTGGCTTTCAATCAGTTAAGCGAGGTTCGATTCTCGGCTGTGGCATTTTTGAAGTGAAACCTTGTTGAGGTGGGGGAGCCGCTCACGAACGGTCTCTCTCTTCTCTTCTTTCCTCTCTCTCAGACACCAGCGAACTGCGCCACGCCAAGCATCAGCTGAAACTAGAAGTTTCACTTCTGTCTTGCGTAGGCTTGACACACCCACTTTTTTTAGGTTAGGAAGGGGAGGAAGATCTGGGGAGGAAAACGGTACAAAAGGTGGGTAGGCATCTGGGGGGTCTGTGTGTCTAGGAGTGACGGACGTTCATCTCTCCCACTCTTGCACTCGGTACAAGTCCATTAGAGGTGACCAATGGAGTTTTGAGGTATTGGTCATCCAAGGAATGGTTCCATTGTTATTGCAATCAAATGAACTAGTAGTTACTGCCCGGTTTCGCCCGAGTTTTATAATTTTTCTTTTCTTATTCAATTTAAAAATATGTATCAAATTAATAGTATCATATTTGAATTTGATAAATTTAATTTTATTGTACGAAAGATTAATTATTTATTTAAATTACAGGATTTATTATTTTAAAACTAGCTGCACCCCGACACGCGTTGCTTTTACTGTATGCCTGTGCAGATAGAAAATCAATACCGCATGTTGTTTTAACGTCCAACAGATGGCGCTGTTTTTCAAAAACGCATGTATTTACATGTGTTCTTACTTTCGTGAGTAAGTCACCTCAAAAGCGCAAATATAGGTATATAAAAAGACACGCGTATTTATGATTTCAAAGCAATCGGCGAAGAACTTTCGGAGTTTTAACATTTTGAACAAACGAACATTAACATTTTTATTTATATAGATTTGGAAATATCGGCAGGCACTTGTTTTCATGTTATTTAAAGAGCAAATAAATGTTTCCATGATAATTCAACAGAATTACAATTCAACACACCTTTTAAAATTCATATAAAGTCATTAATAGCAATGAAAAAAAACTCAAAAAACAAGTAAACTTGTTTCATCACTTCTCTTGACTTTATATATTTTTAAAGATGTGTTTAATTGTAATTGTGTCGAGTTACCTGGTCACCCAATTAAGTGTATCTATTTCATTCGATAGCACTATTACTGTCGTCATGTTTTGCTGTGCTAGAGCATCCGCTATGCCGTGCGGTATCTTGAACAAATTGTGGTAACGACTACGGCTGAAGTTTTCAGGCACGTATATACTCGTATAAGCCATCGCAAAGATAGTTGCTAAACTGTCTGTAAGTGACATTAAGAATACTGATGGTCAATATAGAACCGTCAAGCAGTTGAGTCGCTCTGTTGATTGGCTAGTTCTGATAGGCAGAAGTCCTCGCTTTCGGAGTATACAAAAGTGCACGGAATCTCCCACGAGTATACACACTTGTTAGGCACAAATAAGTTTAAATCTTTTAATATAAGTAGATTAAGTATAGTTCCGGGGATTAGTTTAAATAAATGTTTGCCTATGAACGAGGAATAAAAAATCTGCCAAAACTGAACACATAATTTAAACTAACGAATATAATTTCATAAATACAAAACACAAGAAATAACAACTGACACGTACATTAGAAACACTAGATCTCAGGGTCTAAAACACATCCAACAAGCAACTACAAATACAACAATTACATTACACTCAAAGCAAAATCCCACTCTCATTCAAAACTCACAACAATATTAGAACATTTAAATCTCGAATAAAAAGGTGGATACTCTAACACAAGGAGATCAGAAATAGAAAATATACTGACATCAAATACAGACTCAATCCGAAACCACTCGACTGGCAGTATGTAAAATATTTATAATTATTTCAGAAAAAAAACTCACATAATATATTTATAATAATATTATCCTTACTACTAAATTTTAATAACATGTAGATGAAAATCTCGGTACGGGAGATCAGTGAAGATATAATTTGCTCTATTTGTTACAACAAAATGAAGATATTATAACGTGTATTAATATTATTATGTATGCAAAGCTACTTTCGTAAATATTGTACATAGCGGCAAAATCCACTGATGTTTAAAGATTCAGTTCTCACATTATGTTAACCTAACAGCGATCTATTTTGGGTAAATTTCAGGGGCACTCGGGATTATATAAGATTGGGAGTCATGGAGTATTTTTAGAGAAAACAATTGATTATATTAATAATAGTATGACTCAAGCGCTGGAGAAAGAAGAATCGAGATCAATCTCAGTTAGAGCTAGTGATGTGCACTGGGGAATATTCCCTCGAGAATATTCCTAAAAACTAATATAAATTCCCCAAAGCAGGGAAGTCAATTATTTTCATTTAGATAGTTTTTCTGAATTTGTCTGGAGATGTAAATGCATTTTATTTTTTATTTATAACGGGACAGTAATAAAGATACAATAATAGTAGGTATTTAAGTTGGACGTAACATGCCTCCCTTTTTACCTGTATTGAGGCAGAATATAACCTGCCTCACCAGTCAATAGGCCAACCTGTATTTAGGCAGAATATAACCTGCCTCACCAGTCACTAGGCCAACTTGTATTGAAGAAGAATATAACCTGCCTCACCAGTCACTATGCCAACCTGTATTGAGGCAGAATATAACCTGCCTCACCAGTCACTAGGCCAACTTGTATTGAGGCAGTATATAACCTGCCACACCAGTCACTAGACAAACCTGTGTTGAGGCAGAATATAACTTGCCTCACCAGTCACTAGGCCAACCTGTATTGAGGCAGAATATAACCTGCCTCACCAGCCACTAGGCCAACATGTATTGAGGCAGAATATAAACTGCCTCACCAGTCACTAGGTCAACCTGTATTGAGGCAGAATATAACCTGCCTCACCAGTTACTATGCCAACCTGTATTGAGGTAGAATTTTAAGCAAAATAATTCATACACTGTCAATGATTTACACAATTAAATACATATAACAAACGTATTCCTCCAAAACCATTTATTTAATAGTGGGTAACTCCATTACTTATCTTTCATAGTATAATAATTTTGTACGAAATTCGCTAGAATTGGTGAGTTCGCTGGTTAT
The DNA here is from genome assembly GCF_061612785.1 of Hesperophylax consimilis. NCBI lineage: Eukaryota > Metazoa > Arthropoda > Insecta > Trichoptera > Limnephilidae > Hesperophylax > Hesperophylax consimilis. The sequence continues at coordinate 45,663,463 of NC_142837.1, forward strand.
TGCACGACCTTTGTTGAATATCCATTTTGAATTTTTGTTTTATTTAGTTGCATTGTTTTTTAAAAAAGGGAGTTAAGATTGTTATGTCGTAAATTTGTCAATCATCTTGAAGTTTGAGATGTCTTCAGTGTTTATTTTTAAACGGACTTTAAGGTTTTGTTTTTCGATTAATTTTGCATTTTTGATTATTACATTCAAAGAGTTAATAGCCGCAGTAAAATAGTTTTTAGATATTTCCAAAAATGTCGAAGTTATGAGCTTTGTGAACTTGGGTAATACGTATACAATCGTGTTTTGGGACGTTACACGAGACAAAATCCGCAATTCAGATGGCAGTGCTGCAGTACTGTCTGTGCCATCTATTGTATCTGCCTTGATATCACACGCTTATCAGCCGGTCTCAAATACCAACATTTTGATGGATTATATCTTCGGTATTTTCCATTACCCATCACTAGTCAGAACAGAAGCCATAAAGCTACTGATTTGTTTTTCTGATATGTTTTATTGATGATCTGAAAAACATTATCATCTATAAGTAGTAAGAAGCATAGTCGCTATCCGCATCTGTCTGTTTGTGCGCTTAGTTCTTTTTAACTGCGCAACGGATTTTGATAGAGTTTTCACTATCATTTAAAAAAATTCTTCCGGAAGGAATACATGGTTTGAACTATCGTTTTTCCCTACTTCCTACAAGAATGGACATTCTAATTGGTTTTATTGTAAAACATCAGTTATTGCCTCATTCACGTTCATACATCATACATACTCATACATGTTATTCTGTAATATATAAAATTCTAATTGGAAATATTTCTAAAATTTAAGCTTGATCTCCGAAAAAAATCAACCCCGTAAAAACTTTTTTTTTTCATAATTAATAAAATATAAATATTTTTATTAATCGATGTATTTGAAAAATATATTTTTTTACTGAAGATTGAATCGTTTTCTCCAGGGACTGGCTCTTAGCTGCTGTGAACTTTTAAAATAGTAAAACTTAAAAAAAATGGTTCGACTTAGGATTGAAACTTACTCCCCAAGGACTGATTCAAATGAGTGAACCACGCTAGCACTTCAGCAAAATCCTAATTGGATGCTACCAAAATTTATTTCGTATATTATAACTGTGGTATTTTTTTATAATGTCTTAAAATTTTTGAGTAATTTGTGTGTGTGCATGATTGCCACCAACAGTTGATAGAACGCATTGTTATCTACAACGAGTCTATTATTTGAGTTTCGACTCGATCGGCAAGATTCCCCTTTATTTATTTATTAATTCATTCCTTCAATCATTCCTTCAACAAAACGAGAATTAATATTGATTTATTTAAAAATTAAATACCCTTTTCGGCGATTACTTTTTTTCTAATTCAAGACGGTTGAAGCGACGAGGCAATTTCAACTTTATCGCTTCCATTTAGTCTATTTTCAAGGACATTTCAGAATAAAATGTGTTTGTGACTTATGACCCTTTTCAACCTTTTTAATATCATAACGGTATAATAGCATCGCTACGGAATGAGCAACAAGCTCATACATTCCAAAATTAAATCCTCCAAAGACATTCAAATTTTAGACGAGCCAATCAGGTAAAGGGGAAAAAACCAAGTTGCACAGAGCGTGGGAGACGGCGTGACCGTCCCATTTCCAGTAATTTGTCAATAAATTAATCTGACAGTATATAGGCAACTTCCATTGTAACATCACCATTCGGTCCTTTAAAATAAAATCTGCTTAAAAAAACCTAACTACATTTTCCAAATCGGGTAAACAAAAGCGCGGGCTTATTTCTAAAATGTTGTATTTTGTTACTCTATTTAGTTAGGATCTTTTACAAGTGTATTATAATTTTCCTCACCTCACTCAATTTTAGCGTCGCTACGCCAGGCGATTGTTTAAGAAGGAACAGTCAAATCCTGCGCAGAAAACTCCCACAATGGACAGGGCTGCAAACCTTTGCCTAAAAATTTACTTTACTGCGCATGGTCTTGTTATATCAATGTGCACTCTTTGGTGTTCAATGTACGACTGATGTAATAGTTTATTCAAATAATTCTCGAACCCCACTGGTGTCAAAAGTGTGGTCACGTAGTTTGCCTCTACCTTATCGAAATGATACCCAGATTTCATGATGGGGCAAGTCTATTGATTTGGATGTCTGAGTTCCGAACGAACGCTCTATCAAGCCATTTTTAAAATGCAAGATTGTGCAGTAATTACTGTATAAAATATGCACAAATAGAAGTCAACTAAAAACTTGTAATTAAATTGCATCGCAGTCCATCGCAACTGGAAAACCACTGAAATTTTGCAATACGATTGTTAACCTATAAAAGTTCTCATAAATAAATATTCCCTGCAGATGTTACTACGAACCACAACATGATAGACTTGTTGATAAAGTAATCAACACAGCTTTTATAACAGTTTATTGATGTATTTGTTTTATTGTTGAGGAGACGTTTTTAAAATGAAACTGACTTTAATTTAATCATTGAATAACTTTCAGTGATAAACTGTTACTGATTTATTATTTTTATTGATAAACTTATGTTTACAAAACAAGGTTTTTATGCAAAACACAAATAATATTTATGTTTACGGCATTTTTTTCGGAAGTTTATTTTAATTTATGCTGGTTTTTCAGGCTAATAATGATTTATTAAGAAATCCGCCTTGTTTTCCAAGTATTTTTTATGTCACGGTTTAACCCCTCTGGCGTATTGACCGATATATTACTGAAAGTTCAGAAAGTCTAAGAATTAAGTCTAAAAATCAAAATAAATTATATATTTCTTTTTCTCAATAAAATCCAAATAAATGGTATATTTCTTTTTCGCAATAAACCCAAATAAATGGTATATTTCTTTTTCTCCATAAAATCCAAATAAACGGTATATTTTTTTAACTCAATAAAATCCAAATAAATTGTATAGTTCTTTTTCTCAATAAAATCAAAATAAATTGTATATTTCTTTTTCTCAATAAAATCCAAATAAATTGTATATTTCTTTTTCTCAATAAAATCCAAATAAATTGTATATTTCTTAACGTATCCGATAATTGCTTTTAAATTTAAGTATTAGAAAAAAACATTTAATTTTTGAAATATTAGAATTTTGAAATCAAGCATAATTAAGTTTAAAAAATGGCACACCTTACATTTTTTAGACAAATGTAATATAAAAATGGCTCACCTTACTTTTTTAGACAAATGTAATATAAAAATGGCTCACCTTATATTTTTAGACAAATTTAATATAAAAATGGCTCACCTTACATTTTTTAGACAAATGTACCATGTTTTTAGACAATGCGATAATGTTACCAAATGTAACATTATCGCCACCTTACTTTTTTGAAGTTTTATAAGAAAAGGTTTTAAATGTAGTTATTAAATTTCATAAATTTTTCTCAAATTGTAGTCGGAATGTTTGATTTCGTACAGGTGTACATTTTCATTCTTCTGTAGTTTACTTATAGATTTGAATATAAAGCGAGAAATTTTCTGATTCCAACGCCGTTTACATCGTATTTATAACAATGACAGTAAGTGAGACGCAACGATTTCTATGAGATAGTATGAGCTGTTCCGAAAAACGAACAAATTGACTCTACGGGTAATATCTGTTTGTTGGCAATACCGAACAAATTAGCCGGAGGGGTTAAAAATACGAGGTATTCTTTTATATTATCATATTGACAATAAATGTAAATAATTGCTTTCGTATCAGTCAGCAATTATTACTTACAAAAAAATAACCTTCTATTTTATTCTTCTTCTTTTTCTCCTATTTTATTATCATGACCAATAAACGCCGATTCCGAAAATAAATATTTTATAATATAATTACTTACATATAATCAATAAACTCCCTGCGATTGGTTGGCGGGTTCTGGCTCGTGAGGCCGCTCTCTCACAAGTCGGTCGGCCACGTGCATTGCATGCACGAGGATTTTTTTTCAAAAGTATTTGTTTTTTGATTCTTGCAAATATTTTTTTAATTTTTTGATTTCGTACTGACCTATGTGGGAATGGCCTTAGTGTTAACCGACAAAAAAGAAGTCCGTATAATACGTACCTCGCCAGATTTCGATCGTTTTGGCGCGTTGAAAAAAATTCTAACTGTGAATATTATTTTAACTCTGAAAACGACACTTACACTTTAAAAAACATACTTATTGTTATGTTAAAATGTGAACGTTTATCAAAAATGACAGGAATTACTTATTTCCCAAGGGTAGACGGGTCGTAGTAGCATTAAAAGGATAAAACATAATTAATGGCGGATATAAAATGTCTGTTTTATTTTTATTTTTATATCAATTAATCCGTATAAACATAAAAATCACATTAGAAGTACTATAATAAACCGATGGAAAAAATATTAATTAGGCGTTGTAAAATAAAACGAGATGTCCTTGGTCAAAGATTACCAGTGGCTTCCTGCTGCTCGAAGAAACGTACTACTTGCGCGCGCATCCTCTCGAAAAGGTTTTAGTCATAAATACGAATATTAATAGATCATTGAATAAAAATTAAATATAGTTTCTTCGAAACATAAAGCTGAAGGAGACGAAGATATGGGAAGGAAGAAGGTAAGGTCGAGAGAGTACTGCTGGAGAGGTAAAAAGGATCTCCCTCCACCAGTTTCTCACTCAGTTGGTGTGCAGACGCATCCGCCGCCAAAACTCGGCAAACTTTATCTCATAAACCCGGGTACTCCTGCTAAGTCACCAAACGCAGCGAACCACTTGGTGTGATCTATGGGACAGGAGTTGGTTATCAAATAAATGGTTCTCGAGGATGCGATATCCATTCCAACTAAACTTTAACGAACATGCTGAATATACCCAAAAGAAAATTGGAAAAAAGATATCTTTTTTGGGAAGAATTCGCCAAAAACTGTCAGTAAAAACTGCAATCACCATTTATAACTCCATTATTGCTACACATTTTAACTACTGCTCAACTATCCCTTTCCTATGAAACGACCGAGAGCAAAATAAATTTCGAATTCTCCAAAACAGGGCAATGAGAAAATAGATAGATATAAGATAGAAATAGATATTCAAAAGTAAATAAAATAGATATTCAGATAAATAAAATAGATACTCAGACGAAATAGATATTCAAAAGTAAATAAAATGTTAAAGGAACTAAAATTGCTAACGGTGAAACAGACGTTGACCTTCAACACGATGATATTTGTACACAAAATAGTAAACAACCTGCTACCCAAATATTTTTCAAATAAAATTGTATACAACAAGGACATACACAAATATAAAACAAGGACGTGCAATGAAATCAGGCTACCAAAAAAGGACAAGGCAAATACTCAGAATAGTATTCTATATAAAGGGATGAAATACTATAATGCGCTGCCGGAAAACCTAAAGTCTGCCCCAATTAGAAAGTTCAATTTAGTAATTTGTAAACTTAAATGTACAAATTACTAAAATAAAATTGTAAATAAAAAAAATAAAATAAATTCCCGCCTCTCTAATTATCATGAAACACTGTTCCTCATGGCCTCCTGTATGGGGATTATTAAGACTAATTATTTGGTAAAGGTATAGAATCACTAACACTTAGTAGGTCATTGCGCAACATGTGTATAAAGTGTGTGTGTGAGTGAGGGTGTGTGTGTGTGTGTTAATCAAACGATTCGGCGAATTATCCTATTTATCATAAAATAACGATAACACGAGAATGATTCGTGTAATCCGTTGGGTGGGCGGCTGCGCGGGCGGGAGGCATTTCGGGTCTGGTAATTAGTAGTGACAGTCTTACACCAGGCACACCAGGGCCGGAGGAACCGCCATGACGCCAAGCCGCCATGCCACCCATTGCCATCCGCACTGGTGTCACACGCAGATACCGACAGGTGTAGGCTTTGCAAATTACAATCTTATAAAACAATTTCCCTCAGGGCTTATGTCTCATGGGATGCTGTGTGGAGGATCTTTAAGGAAAGTAAGGAGAGGAAGTTCTGGGAAAGAAACAGATATGAGGGGTGGCTAGGAATCTAGGGATCACTGTTTCCAGGAGTGACGGACGATTGAATATATCCCTCTCACTGCGACGCAAAGCGACCAGTTGGACAGGTTAAAGGGTCTCCCCAAACCAGCCTCTCCCGATCTGGCACGCCACGCAGTTGGTGGGCAAGCGCATCCTGAATACACCTCACCTACCCTACGACAGAGGTGTTGTTTAAAATAAATGGTTTCCGGGAGGCGGTACCCAAATAGAAAAGTGAGTCTGCGAAAGACTGGTTGAGCCACCTGCTGCAGGCGGCGCGGTGGGAGTTCCCGGTTTTGGGGTCATTAGGATGAGGCACGAATTATTTGCCAATCAAAGAGGTACATGATATACACGCGAGGTAGAATTATGATTATTCACATCGATAAGAAATTCGCGTTATGTCAGAGCCACCGCTATTTATGCAGATTGCACACATAAGAAGACGATAAATTAAAACAAATTAATATTTACGCAATTCTTAATAAGTACTCGCTTACTTAAACTGTGTTGCTGTGTCAAACATTAATTAATTTACTAAGAAAAACTTTCCAAAACTTAAGCACGACATATCTATTTATTGATATTGACACGAATTATAAAAAAATAAATTGCCGAAATCTACCGAAGGCCTCGGAATATTTACTTGAATCAATTTACATAGAAACTTGAACACCTCGGTACACTTTCTTCTAGTAACTAATGAAAATGCACATATTTAGTAATTCATTCGAACACTCAACGACTATGAACTTACACAAATATTTTAACTATTGTAGTTGTTTTAGCATGCAGCGTCGTGGTATGGAGTGAAATTAACAAATTAGGTTTAAATTTTAAGAAATGCGCCATAATGCGCTATACTAGAGCAAAAACTGTGATTTACTTCAACTATAGGATGTCCCAATGTTCTCTTAAACATATTTCTGAACCGAAAGATTTGGGAATAATCTTTGACCCACACTTAACATTTCACGTTCATATTGAAACGATATGCAGCAGGGCTTTGAGAATGCTTTGATTTGTGCTATGTAACTCCAGGCATTTCTGCAGCTCTGTCGTGGTTCGCTTGCTATATTTTAGCCTAGTACGTAGTATTTTGGAAAGTGGCTCAATAATATGGGGACCAGGGGATGCAAAGTATACTTCTATGGTAGAGAAAGTACAAAAGAAGTTTCTACGTTATCTTTATCTTAGAGACTTCGGGTACTATCCCTATTTATACCCATCAGCCTTCCTTTGCGGAATGCTAGGTATCGATAGTCTTGTCAACAGGCGGAAAGCTGCGTTGCTGATGATGGCCTATAACTTGTTGAACGGTCACATCAACAATCCAGAAATTTTGAATAAAATTTTATTTTACGTCCCTGATAACTTCGCAAGAGCGCGTAGACACAAACCATTCATTCTTCCGAGATGTAGGACTAACTTACCATTAGCAATGCCTCTCGGAAGAATGATAGTCCTTCTAAACTCACTAGCCTCTGACATCGACATTTTCCACCTGAGCATTATTAAATTTAAATCGCTAATTAGGCAATTATGATTGTATAATGTATCTTTGTTATTGGAATTTTTTATTCTATAAATATACATTTAAAATATAAATAGATAAAATAAAATAAAAAAATAAAAAAATGAAAAAAAATGTGTGTGCATAGGTGGCGTTAATTTAATTATTTCATGAAAATACATGCTTTAAAATATGATGACAAATTATCCATTTGCTCTCGTACATTCGCAGTATGAATACAAATAAATTTCAAATATAGAATTAAAATAGTTTTCTGATAAAAAAAAACATTAAAGTTAGGTACTATATCGCTTGTCTGAATTCTTGAAACATTCAAGCGCACTTGAAGTGAAACAACACAAAACTGCGCTATATAAATGTTATGTTATTATTATTATTATTAGTTTCAATTTTGAAAATGATATAGGAATTTAAAACAGATCCGAGTTCATTGAACCAGAGTTAATCACAGACAGACCCACAACGAAATTAGTATTTTTGATGATTTTATTTCGGTGATTTATTTAGTCATTGTAAGGACAACGTCATATCAAATACCCGAACGACCTGAATCGCGAGAGATAAATAACCAAAACGTATAATATTCTCTAACACTGAACAGGTAGAACTCTAGAAGTGTATAATATGTCAATTGGATCGAAACTGATTAACATAAGTTAGACTCTTAGATCCTTATCAGACCAACAAAATTGAATTCTGTTGAGAAAAAAGAGATTTTTGATCAATTTCGTCAGAAGCAGAGATGTGCTTTATTTCAAATAAATCCATTTCAAATGGAAATGCAAAATGCAAAATGGGTATTTTCCATTTTGCATTTTAAATGCTTTTCTAAAAACCATTTTGCATTTTAAATGCTTTTCTCAATGCATTTTCCATTTGAAATGCTTTTTTGCAACATACTTCCTACTATCTCCACTCATCTTTTATTCATAAGCCCCAAATATCAGTCGGTCCTCAACCTCGCTATGAGAGATAATTTACATTTGTCAAGTTGCTCCTTGGTAGGAGCCCTGGCAATTGAGTGATAACCATTACAAAAAATACTGAACATGGGGCCATGACGCTGTAATATTAAATGTTAGATAGCAGTTTCTATGTTTTTACGTTGGCAACATTAGTCCCGCGCAATTTTTTTGTGGTTTCATAATCTGTAGTCGTGGTGTTTTTGGATTTACCATCATGTAATATGTTTGTTCTACATTGATGTCCATTATTAAATGACAAAATTGTTTAAAAATTCTATAATTATTTTAATTGTTTGACCTGAGAAACCATTTTGCATTTTCAATGCATTTTGAAAATAGGTATTTTGCATTTTGCATTTTAAATGCTTTTCTAAAAACCATTTTGCATTTTGCATTTTCAAATGGAAAAATTTTGACCCATTTCCATTTTGCATTTCAAATGGTTTTGGGTACCCATTTTGCACATCTCTGGTCAGAAGTAAGATTGACCGATCGAACTACAAGACATAATCTCTGGAAATATACTTAATCCACTTATTGAAAGAGATTAACTTATATGTGCCTAACAAGTATACTCGTGGGAGATCCCGTGCACTTTTTTATACTCCAAAAGCGAGGACTTCTGTCTGTCAGAATACACCAGTAAACAAATCAACTCGACTGCTTAACGATTCTGCATTGACCGTCGACATTTTCAACGTCACTTACAGACACTTCAGCAGCAATCTTTTGACGTACGTCACAAAATAATAAAACTGCCCCCATGACCTTTTGTACTTTAACATTTTTGTACTTTAATAACTTTTGATTTACCTCAAATTTGTGAAATTCTCCGTAATATATTAGTGCATAGCCGTAATATCGAGAACATGAATAAATAAATTGATGATTTTAGTGTAACTAAATCTTAGAGGTTATCTGAGAGATGTCGGTAGTATATAGGGTTGCCACTTTCATGCTCAGGACCGAAGTGAACCAGCAGTTCTAGCAACAGAGAGATTTTAAGAGCATTATAGAGAATACATTGCCATCCAGGCCATCCTACACACTTATTCCTAATCATCAAAGTTTTTTTGCCTGAATATCAGACACAGGCTGTTACCAATTAGATTCTTACACGCCCGTTCAACTTTGGTGTGGTAAAGCCGGCGTAGAGCATGGTTTAAGACCGTATTAACAAAACAAACGCCTCGGCAATAAGCCAAGTTTTTCACTGTTTTGACCTTACGCGCCGCGTAATATTTACACCACGTTTTAAGGCTGAAAGTGTTTTATTGCAAATGAGCTATTAGTTATAAATATCAGTTTATAAGATTTAGTAAAAAGTTATTGATTGTTTTTGGGCTCAATTTATAGAACTCCATTTAGTAAAAAATATATATATATACATATATAAGTTATTGTTAAGTTCCGCAAGTATTTAAGTTTTAAATTTTATTATTGTAACAGCTGTGTCGGCATTTTCAAACGGTCCATTAAAAATGAATAATAATAATAAAAAAATACTGAAGTACCTACTAGCAGAATTTAATAATAACATATTTGGTTTGCGTTAGATAATTTTTTTTTAAAATAAACTACTTCGGGCACACACGTACGCCCACAAGATGCTTCTCTTCAGTGTTGTATAGTATAAAATATAAAGATGTATCGATAATTTGATAATTCAGGACGAAACGTGGGATTGAGGTTACACGCAATTAAAACCATTACTTATAGAAATAAACCTGTCAAAAACATATTAATTGGTATAAATCAAATTAGTTTTTTTCACGTTTGCATATAAATAAGTTAACACCAATAAAGCATTAAACAAATGATACGTGCTTACACATGAGGGAAAATAATGGTAGGTACACGAATGTTATTAAGAAACATATTATACTAGCTATGTTTAATTTCTGCTATGTTTTTCATCGCGCATTTTTTGTTTGTTTGTTGAAACCGCAACTTAAGGCTCCGAAGTAAGCGTTAAAAAAGAAGAAGAATATGGTTTGAAAGGGAGATATGTAAATACGTATATTAGAGGGAGCGCGCTATTACCAAAAAAACGAAAATAATTGAGAGAAAATTGTGAAAATATTTAATAAAACATGACTGATTTAAAATAAAGCAAAAATATTAAAAAAATAATTATAATGCTGATTTAAAATAAAGCAAAAATATTAAAAAAAATTATAATGATAAACTAAAGTTTAAGATACAATTTTTTATGCATTGCACAAAGGATAACAAATTATTATAAGCAACCCGCACCTTCTGATGTCCGGTCAGGTGCTCTGGACCACTGAACTACGTCGGCTAATTTCCAACACGCTAAGTAATTCAATATGTACTAGTACTTTAATCAACAATTACTGCTTATGATATATTTATATCAGAAGGTGGGGGGTCATTAAGATACTCCTTTTATTTTAGATATTTCCTAGGGAAAATTGAACCGTAGGTCTGTCCAATACACAGGGGCGGGCGTCGCATGTTTTTGTGCGTAACTTTTTCAGTTACGTTGAAAATTCCGACCTTATTTTAGGGTATTGTCTCGTCTAAAATTAATTTAGGAACATTTATTGTGTTATATAAAACCCTTGTCAGATGCCAACTTGAGTATAACTCTACGTTATGGTCTCCATTTTTCAATATTCATTCAGATAAAATTGAAAAGATTCAACGGAAGTTTCTAAGGTTTATAAATTATAAATTGCATATTCCTATACAAAACATAAATTACAATTACCTCTTGGATAAAATGTCTCTATTGAAACTTTCAGAAAGAAGAATAAGCATAGATTTAATACTGTTACAAAGAATACTACATTTTAAAATTGACTGTCCCGAATTACTTCGATATATCAATATCCATGTTCCCAAAAAATCATGTCGAAATTTCTTACCTTTTTATTTCAATAACACCAGGACACTAGCTTACCAAAATTCTCCGATTCCGAGACTTCACAATCTCGGAAACAAATATTCTGATCTGGGTGATATATTTCATTTGAAAACTAATCAGTATTAATGTTGTATATTCTATCACTTTTATTCTTCTAAACACAAATAGACCTATGTACCCATATAACTTATCCGCTTCTACTATTTTGTTTTGTTGAATCTTTTAAACTCAATTATATGCATGAGGATTCATTTTTGCCATTATGTTTACATTCTTCTTTATTATATTAATTTTTAAGTGTTTACTCTGATACAAAATGCTTGTATTTTTTTAAGAAAAGCCCAATAGGGCGTGTAATAAATAAATAAATAAATGTGTTAAAAAATACACTGATTATATTAATTATGTTTTAATAATACTAATAAAATATTTTAACTAACAATAATAGTTTTCCTTTGACTAAACCATTGACGTTCATTAAAATTATGAGAACGCGAAATGTGTGAATGTGGTGCGGTGAAGACCACCGAACATGTGGTCAACGAATGCCCGCTCCTTTCATTCCCCGGCGGGATTGATGACGTTAACATGGCGACGCCTGAGTCCCTAGAATGGCTCGCAGACCTAGCTGTCCCCCTCTGACCCCACCACCATACGAAAGAAGAAGAATGAGAACGCTTATTAAAAAAAAATTGTCTGAATAATGATTGGAAATGAGTATTTCTTCGCTAATACATCCGCTAAGGAGGCGTTTTGATTTCGCTTTTATTTTCACTCAGTACTGATTGGTGAAAGTGGCCGTAAAATATTGTTAGGTTATTATTATAATTATGTGAAATAAGCAATCGATCGCTTTGGATTTTTATGACATTAACAAGTAAATACAATGGTAGTAGTCCATAGAACTAAATAAAACAATAAGGCGAATTTTGCGTCAAAAAATTTGCACTTGGCACAAAATGTTCAATACAAAACAAATAATTCTTAAAGACCGAAAAAAAATAAAGATATTTTTAAATATCTACATATAATTGAATTTCATTTTTGTTTTCTTGAATGAATGAACTTTCCGATATCCGGTCGAGCTGAAACTCAGCAGATAGGCTTGCTGTCGATGACAATTCATTAGTCACGCATACACACGCGGACCCGGATATACGCATTTATCTGAAATTGGATGATATTACGGTAGTTAATATACGAAATAAATGTCAGTCCCACCCAATCGGGATTTGGCTCAGTTGTTAGAGCGCTATTCACTTGATTTGGTTTGACTGAGGATTGAAACTTCATTATTCGAAATTGTATTAATGAAAATAGATGTGTTATAGTGTTGTGTTCGCACAAACAGGTCTCCAACTCATTTTGGAAGGAGTTTAATAATAAATTGGATCTTTTATATTAATCAGGGATTTATTAATACTCCACGTATTATAATGGTGACTCGATAGTCGACCTAACTAGAAGCTGGCTAATTGGAATCTGGGCCAGTGAGATTCTCTGAGAGCCTTCGTACTGGCCTTGGCGACTACTGGCCACTGGCTCCATCTTGCGGACTTCCACGCAAGCTCTATGCACTGCCATCTGTGCGTGCATCTACAAAGCTTCCTAACATATAGCAAAAAAGCTTTGTTTTTTATGGGTTGATTTTTTAATTAAGGCGATGCACTATGTCGTGTAATATTTTAAATTGAGCCGCTATCAATAACAACCCTTACGTAGATGGCGATAAGGTTTAAATTCCCTGCTTAATACCATCCCCCTGCTTTGATTTATGCAAGAAAAAAACATGGCCAAAAAGTGCCTTTTATTTTATTTTGTGGATAAATATTTTTTTTTTTTAGATCATATTATAAATAACTTAATTTGCCACATTATACAATAAAATCATAACCGAAAATGGGTTCGTAAGTAGGAGATTAAGAACTTTAAAGCAGTTTTCATAGGTCTTATACATTCTTTTTTTCTGGGCTTATAAAAAGACTTTTCTAAAAAATACTCGATTATTTCAAAGGCCAAGATGTATTCTACTCGCAGTATTTAATTAAAGCATCTGAAACATTTCTAGGCGACCAAATTTTCAAACCAAAAACACATGATTTTGCATTACTGCGTATGGCATCGCCTTAACCACTCTAGCGGTTTTTGGCATATTATGGCCAATTTTCAAAAGCGTTTTGAGAGATCGCTAGTCAATATGGGATAAACTTTGAAATCTAGGTGGATTCATTGGCTTCAAACCGCAGTTAGAAATTCAGATGGTTCCATATTAGTATTTTGAGAAATGATATTCATTAAATGATATGGTAAATGTATTTACTTACACACCAATTGATCGAGTGTTTGAAAAAAAAACTACTCAAAAAATTATCGTGTCGGTAGAATAAAAGAAGAAAACAAATAAATTATGTGTTTTGTCTCGGCTGTGACTTGGTACAGAAGACCACATGTTACAAATAAAGACGTACCATCAACCTACAAATAATAGTCTGCAATTCGTACATTGTAGGTACTTAGCGATAAACTGAAACCAAATATACCTATCATTCTGAAATAGAATGCCCGCTGACTGACACAGCAAACACGTGAACAAATAATAAAATAATGAGAATTGTAAAAACAAAAAAATCATTTTTCTTTAAAAAATACTGTCAACAGTCAACATAATATATTATTCTATAAATGAAAGTAGATCATATAATAAAAAAATATATGTATTTTTATTTGAAGCACATGCGAATCTATTTTAGAAATAATTAGTGGCGTTGCCAAAATAATTACTAATCTCGTTAATAGACTTCTGTAAATAAACGGCGATGCGCCAAGCAAGACGGATGCGGCGGCAGAGAGCCAACAAACACTCTTCACTTCCTCAGCCTGTCCTATATCTGCTTCTCTGTCTCATTCCTGTTCCCTTTCTCACTAGGCGACCTGCTTTAATCATTGCACCCAACAGTATTCAGAAGGTAGCTTGAATTGGCTGCCTAAAACACTTTCCATATTCCTTTACAAAGAACCGACTTAGCCTTATCCCAACCTCTCACGAGAATGTGCCGACATTTCCACTCTCCATCCTCCAACCTCATTGATCAGCTATGAATATGGCACCCAACAGTTATCATCATCGACCAGAAGGTAGCAATCGGCTACCTAAAATACTTTCCACATTCCTTTACAAAGAACCAACTTATCCTTATCCCAATCTCTCACGCGAATGTGTCGACATTTCCACTCTCCATCCTCCAACCTCAGAGATCAGCTATGAATATGCCACCTAATAGTTATCTTCATCGACCAGAAGGTAGCAATCGGCTACCTAAAATACTTTCCATATTCCTTTACAAAGAACCAACTTAAGACCCCGTATTTCGAATTACAGAGCTCTTAACACTCAAGCTCTTCTACACATTGATCAAGTTAAAAAGTAATTATACGAAATTACCTCGATCGAAAAAAAATCGCAAAGTATGCTCCATAACTTATAAAAAACATATTTGGTTCGGTTATTTAACACGTTAGCCCCCAGGAGGTTCGGTATGGACGATCTATGTCAATAAAATATTGACGAAATCCATGATCAATGGTCACATAGAAATATTTGTGAGCACGGTCAGAATATGATTCCATCAGTCAGTAGACAAAAGCCGCCACTTTTAGCGGCCTCAAAGGTATCGAATAAGCTGTCAATATGCACAACTGCTTGATAATATCGTTCGTTATGCAAAATAACTGACTTATTAATGAGTGGGGTGAACTAAGTAAGCTCTTTGAATTGAAAAAAATCGTATAAATAAACGATCTGTTGACTTAATTAATTTAAGTTCTGTTGATAATAAGACGCGATCAACCGATTCCGTTCCAGCTTCGAGAAATATATGTTTTAGTTAATTATGACTAATGACCTCATGAACTAATTATTTTCCTTGTAAGTGTACAAAAGTACATGTGGATTGCCAATGTATATTGAAGTTATTATTTTAATTCGACGTTTTTCAGTATTTTTAACTTTCACGTAGCCGTCTGGCGTTTGCGAATGTCAATTTTTTATTTTTATTTTTTATTTTTATAGTGAATACCTCACAAGAGTCCCAACTGCTCCCGTCTGGAGCCAGTGAGACTATGGCATCCCCAATTGGGGGATGTTGTGAGGCTGAAGGCAAGTGGGGAAGGGAAAGAGGAAGGTGGGGAAGTACCTGGCTATTCAGATCTAGTCACTAAACACGGCTAAAGCCATTTGGAGCAACGTTTCAATTCTGAATGGTGGTCTTACACCAGGGCGATACTGGTAGTATCTTCCACTCTGGAACGTGCCGCAAATATACTATATATTATTTTAATTAATTAATTGTGAAAATAACACAAATTAATCAAATAAAATTTATTTGCGCACGCCGGGTTCGAACCCGCGACCTTCGGAATGGCAGTCCAATGCGTTACCACTGGACTATGCCGGCCAATATATAGATGCGCCATTGTTACCCGCGTATATCGATGTGCATTATCAATATCGGCCTGGATATCAATAGTGCGACTGTGCTCGAGAAATCGGTATAAAATCATCGGTAGTTACGCCGATCAATTCGATATTGTAACGTTATCGATTTCACTGTGCTAGACCCCCCGAAATTAACAAAACTTCTCAAATTTCTCGTTTTTACTTGACTCCACTCGACCAAACTTTAGTTCATTATATGTTCTTGTTGTTTTACATACCTATTTTGTATTTTATTCTTATATATTATTGCTGAACACCGTTGTCTGTCGGTTGGTATTTATCTTCGGAGTTTGTTATGGTAACAGTTTTAGAAATAACACTCACTCCCCGAAGGCTATTTTTGTCGTTGTTTCGTTAACCCCAAATAGGGAAACCATTACCTTCAAGTATTTACATTAGTATAGTTTTGAATTTGGTCCCATCCAACAATCAGTTTCTCAACGAACGTTGACATTTTTTTATCTCCATTGAAATATCTTTAACACGTTTCTTTCAAATTCAGTCGAATAAAATCGAAAACAATTACAAAAACCTGTCACGTTTATTTTATGGACGCCACTTTTTAGCACATCACGATGGCACCTTAAATTTGGCACAGAAATTTTTGTCTACATGGTCAAATTTTAGGTTTAAAATAAAATTTCTGTAACTAACTAGCTAACGAACTAATTCACATTCTATACATCGTCTTATTCTCCTTTCTTTGTTTATTTGCTCTACATGCCCAAACAATCTAAGCGTCCCCTTCTTAATCTTACTCATTACGCTTAAATCGCCTTGTATTATTTGCGGATTATCACATTTCTCACACGATCATACATTATTTTACCACACATACGCTTGAGCGATCTGATTTCTACAGCATTCAGGCTACTTTCATCCTTCTTCTGCCAGTTCCATGCCTCACTGCCTTACATCAGGGTAGGTATTAGCTCTCCATTGTTAACAGTTAGCTTCGCTTCTTTGGACAGTTTTTGTTAGCGCCAACCACGTTCACTCCTCCAATAATGGAGTTACCTTTTATACATATATTCTTATAAAAATGTAAAAAAAATGTATAATATAGCTACTAAATAAAAAAATAAAAAAACCTGCAATTACCCTTCCTTCAATATCTCTATCAGCCTTCCCGTCTCTCAAAAGCTTGATTCTTGTTACGGATATTAAAAAAGATGTTAAATCATGTAATTCAATATTTATGATATTCATAATATGCTTTTTTTCAAATATCTCCAAAATATCTTTTTTGGAGGTAACCATTTTTGATCGTATTATGTTTTGGAGAGGAAAAAAATGTTGAAAAGATCCGTATTGAAATATGATCTATTGAATTAGCGTGATCTCAGGTGATCCGTGATCAGCGAGCAGAGCTCTTCCGAGATCAGTATGCGCGCCTCGTCACATGACAGGAACCCACAGGACGCGGACGTGTCGAGGAATGCGGCGTTCCCAAGACACGGACGAGGTACAGCGGGGTGTGTACCCATCCAAGGATGTATTATACAATAATGTACATGTACGTAAAGGCGCATTACTTTACACCCTGAAGGGTAACTTTGCACCACGTGAAAAGCTTAGTAATTTAAATAAATTACATTTTATTAGGTTCTGCATAGATCAACATCAATCAATTCGTTTTATCCAATAAAAACCAAAATAGATAACTAGACCCAATAAAAGTACTTATTTAATTGATGGATAATTTTGATTAAAATATTTTATTAAAGAAAACTCCCCAAGCTTGAAACCATATGTATTTCTTAGTTCGTTCCTTATGTATAGACATCAGATTATAAGCACTACCAAATCTTCTCTTTTCTCATAAAAAATTCCATTCCTTAACAATTTATAACGAATATCGTCCATTTATAATAACAGCTTATTTGGAGGAATTTTATGGTTAAAATAGGCATTCACGACATAAAAAGTTCAAATATGCAAGTGCTTATAATCGGATATCTACCCCACTTTCGAGATGCTTATATCATTTCCGAAAAGAAATTAGCGAAAAGTAGTCAGTCAATAAGTAATTAAAAAAAAAACAATAAATAAAATAGGATCAAGTTGCGACCAATGGGGTACACAACTCGTTGCTGTAATATCTGTGAAATTATTTCAATACAGTACAATACGTGATTTATTAGGTTTTTTTTTTTTAAAGTGGGAATGACCCACAAGTTTTGTGTCTTCTTTCGTTTGATAAATAAATAAAACCTTTTCTATTTTTTACAAAGCTTTCATTATGAAGCAAAGTAAAATACTTTTACGGTACGCGTAGACATGACACGGAGACATTTGGTCAAGTTTGTCGGGAGGTGTCAAACAACGCAATGCGTGCTCCGATTGTGAGAGATTGTGATGTCATCAGTTTTCGATCAACCAAAGCAATGGATCACTTAACCGCAATTGAAAAGCAGCGTGTACATACAAATCTAGAAGAATTGATCGTGAATAGGTTAGGTTAGGCTAGCCATGATATTAAATAAACGTGTTTAAAAAAAATTGAACGTGAATTGGTTAGGTCGATAACGTCAAATCGCAGGTACGTTTAAATTGTGGGGTAAGCGTGACCAAGGGTAAAGACGAATTGCTGAAGGGTGGTTTTTTTTATTCATAATTACTGCAACAGACCCTCGGTCCATTCTCAACCTGTATCTGCCATCTTAATTTTCGGTCGTTCGAGGTCGGGCGGAAATATATGTAATCTGATTCGTCACACCCACTCAAAAAGTAAATTCCGAAATTATCTTTGGAGATACAAGTGTAACCAGTCGAAACAAGAACTATAAATCCGGCAGGCAGTTATCTTGTCGACTCCATCATATTGCAGATTGACTGGTTGATTAAGCTGTTTAAGACGTAAGAATGTAAATAAAGTTAATCTATGCATCGGTGCAAAAAATAGCCAGTTTGAATTATTACGTAATAAGCAAATTACTCGATTTGAATGAATGAATTTAAATTTGTGGCAGTTTTTTACAATGGACCACTGGCCTTGCTCGAAATCTGGATTGGAAATGATTATATAGTTGACGGGATTGATGTGAGCGGTAAACGGAGAGGCATTCTCTACTCTACCTTTGGGCAATCACTGATCACTTGTTGTTCGCCAATAAGATGAAAGGTGCGAGTGGATGTAACGTGTAATAGCATAGCTCTTCCTGGTCATCGACCCACGCGAGTACTGACCACTGACAAGTGACCAGCGAACACCTTGTTAGAGTAACGAAAACCTCCAATCAAATATGACAAACTGCGTGGTAGAGCGGTTGCTAAACTCATTGACTGCGGACCCACGAGTTCGAAGCTCATCATTGGAAGATAAGAAAAGTATGATATAATACTAAAGTAGGCCTGAGAAAAATCAAATAACCAAAAAAACTGCCACGGCCTAGAGCATCGAACCGAGCTCAACTGTTTGGAAGGCAACTATACTGCAATTCCACACGAAGAAAACTTACTGATATAAAATAATGCTAATTTATTAAAAATGTCGTAATCCTGATAAAAACGGGATAGCAGGTCCCAAACTAATGAATTGAGGTTGAATATTAAACTTTTATTTAAAAAAGGTATGTATTAACCCGACGTCGGAACACGTGTTCATAAAAATCATTATATTTTCACATTATGTCCCGTTGTTAACAGGATTTTAATAAATCAGCAATACTAATTTTTCTCCGTGAACAAATTATTTTAAGAACAGTGGCATAAATTAATTATATTTTCTGAAAATAAGAATTCTGTATTTTTAATTTTCGAATATTACTATTTCACAACTCAAATTATATTCCTTAATTTATTATATAAAATTTAATTACATATCGATCGCGTACAGAAGTAAAATAACCAGGTAGGTACTCTTTTAGAACCTCGTCCCCTTTACGATCGAAATTACTTTTCTAATGTCACAACATTCCTTTGAGGATGCTGAAAGACTAGTTTTTATGATCCCCGACAGTTAATCCCCCGAAAGTTGACCCCCAACTCTTGATCCTTTGAAAGTTGATCCCCCAGAGCGTTGTTCTCCAAGATAGTTGATCCCCCGGAGAGTATTTCACCCATCCAGTTGATCCCCCGACAGTGGATTCCACGGAGAGTTATTTTCCCAGTCAGTTGATTTCTTGACAGCTGATTCCCCGGAGAGTTGTTATCCTAGTCAGTTGATCCCCTGACAGTCAATCCTCGACTGTTGATCCCACTACAGTTAACACCCCGACAGTTGATCCCCCCGACAGTGGATCGCTTTGCCAGTGAATTCACAAAAGACAAAATACTTATATGTGCAGTCGGTTAAGAAAACTACGATACACCTACCTCAAAGACCTACCTACATATTATAATAGAACTAAGTGTCCCCGAAGGAGTATACAGATTTGATTGGCCGAAAAATCAAAGTTAGATATACTTAAAATATGTGGAGTCAGCTTAAAAATACGCCATACCTACGTATGTACCAATGTAGCGTATGCGGTACACACGTAAATAAATCCTAGCCTAAAATAAGACTATCCCAAGACCGAAAGGTTTACATCTATCGCTAGAACATTAAGCAGAGTAAGTTTTTTTTCGATTTTTACAACCAATTTATGTCACCGTGGATTCATTTGAGAATGTCGCCTCTTAAAAATAAACAGCCAGATAGTAAAAATAAGCTGTCTGCCGATAGGCTAAACATTACTGTGATATAACGTGTAGGTATTATTCTGTATGTCTGAGAAGAGATATACTGACTCACGCGAGCCCGAGTCCTTTGCGGTTTGAGTTAAATTGAAATACTCGATTGGGTCCAGCGATCGCGATGCTGCGATGAAGAAGATGAAATGCCGGGATGGTGTCTCACCGTGCCGGGACGCGCAGACTTTATTTCCCCCGAGATATCAAATGAAAATAAACCAATAAAATAAGCCAGACAGTACCTATGTAGTCTACCTACATGGTCGTATATCTGTCACAACCGCTTAAACGGCGCTGATGTTCGTGTGGTATTATTAAATTATTTCTAGAATTTATCATTCGCAGCATTGCGGATATAAACACGTTGATTTGTGCGATTCCTCTCAGGACTTCGGCTTTTCAAAATAATCAAAATACAGGATATTTAAAGAATAAATTGTGAAGTTCTGCTGGTTTTTGTGAAAGCAGTACACGACTTACTTCTGATACTGTACAGATTGCAAATGCGCCCCACTGTTGAATATGCCAGCCACCTCTAGTCTGGAGCTCCAACATATTCCTTGAAACTGGAAGTCCATTTCATAAATCCCTGGTTTTAACGGTATTGCAACTCATTGCTTCCTTCGATACCAGTGCGTAGTCGGGAAACGCGCGAAATGCGTGCATGGTGGATATTTGTCACATGAGAACGGGTCGTTTATACGATTCGTTCTTGAGTTTAACAGCTCGGCTGTGAAACGATTTACTGGCATCTATCTTTCGTCCCTCCTAAACACGAGTATATTCAAGTGTCTCTTATCAAAAAAATCCTCCACACAGCATCTTCAAATATGATATACCCCACAAGAAAAAATATTTTTTGCATGGCCTCCTGCGTGGAGTTGATGTAATAAAATATATTAAATACAATGATACAATAATTTAGATTAACAAGTTACAAGTGTTAATTTTTTTTTGTTTTGGAAACACCCTGTTTAAACTCCCAGCAAATGACATAATATATGATTAGAACACCGAAATTGCTAGTAGAGAGAACTGCTGGCGCTTAATTGCCTCAAATATTGAAAGTCAAAAAACGTATTCTGTTTTCATCGGCGGCAAAACTTGGAGGCGTTAGCGGAAGAGGAAATTGTTGCAATTCCGTGCGTTTTAAAATAAAGATTTTGATCAGTGATCTTAAATTATTTGGTTCGGTGCCCGCTTTTCTAGGAAAACTAACATATTAATCTAATAATAACATTGCAAACGCCTTGCAACTGCATCACATAGTAAGTAAAATAGTAGAAAGTGCATTATTTGTTCAGATTTACCTTAAAAAATGATCGGTTGTGTTGTGCATTTTGTATGTATCTTTGTAAAATAAAGCACAATAAATATTATACAATATTTAATGATGAACAAAGGATGTATGAAGAATGAGTTAATGATGAATGGAAGTAAGTCTAAAGTGATGGTGTTTGAAAGAGAGAGTACGAAAACAGTGTGCAATATAGTTGTGAATGAGGAATACTTGAAGCAGGTGGATGAGTTTGTGTATTTGGGAAGTATGTTTACTAGAGATGGGAATATGAGAGATATTGAAAAAATTACAAAAAAATGTCCGAAGAAGCGAAGCTAGGAGTCCACAATGGAGTGTTGGTACCAACCCTGATGAATGCCAGTGAGGTATGGAACTGGCAGAGGAAGGACCAAAGTAAACTGAACGCTGTAGAAATGAGATGCCTGAGGTAAAACCATGCATGATCATGTGAGAAATGTGGAGATACGCAAATAATGCAAGATGTGAGAATAATGGAAAGATTAAGAAAGGGATTCTTAGATGGATTGGGCATGAACGAAGAAAGATGAAGAAGAAATTGGGGACGTCCGAGGAAAACATGGCACGAACAAGTGAACCAGATGCTTGAGTCGGGCTATGTCAAGAGTCGGAAAACAAAGAGAATGTATGAATGTAAACGAGGCAAGGTATTGTACTGTATATTATTATCTCCATATATAGTTAGTAATAACATAGATCATTGTAGATATATATTATATATTTGTACAGCGCCCTTGTGGTGATTTTGCACAAAAACAGCGCTATACAAATCATTGAAATGTTATTATTATTAAGGAGTGTGTACCAAGACCGAGTTGTTGGCGGTACATCGTCTCTGCCTACCCCTGCGAGAAGCGGCGACCTTGGGAATCCCTCATTTACATTAGTTTTCTAGATAGCTTATTGAGTAGATGACGCACATAAGATAAAATTAATTAATGTTTAGATTTTAAAAAATATGAACATAAAAATAAGTCAAACGTCGTGATTTCTGTAGTAGTTTTCTGACAGAGGTAATTATTCTGGTGCTCTATTTTGCTTCGTAGTCTATTAATCGCTGACCTAAATTCTAGAAACAGTAAAGGCGCATTCATTTTTTATAATGATCTATTTCTCGGTAATGGATTTATTAAAATGATCACATAACGTACAAAACAACAATAAATTCTTTTAAAAATATATTTAAATTTTATTATTTTTATGTCTAGAACCAGTTGAACTATCTGATAGTATTATTATCATAATGTCTGTACAGTTTAGGATTGTTGTAAACGTAAGTGGTGCCCTCTGTTATTTTCAAAAATAACCGTTAAAATAATTTTATGGTATAATTCTTGACTCATCAGTTACAATATTGAAAAAGGCAATTAAAATAATTATGAATATAATTTTTTTTTAAGCCACTTTATTTTTCACTGGAGTTGTCAAACGTGTACATATCTTGAAAACGCTTTTGGCGTAACACTAGACATCGGTATAGTAGAGATTAATAATAGTACCCTTCATTAAAATATCAGCATAACAAACATACTAAAACATTCCCACCGGTCTATATAAGTCTATCATTGCAATCTGTCCGTTATGTTGTGATAGGGCTACAGTTTTTCCACTGAGTCAAGAGTTTTTTTTCAGGTATCTAACTCCAGAACAGAGCGGTTGCCAAAATCAACAGTTGGATTCACTTATACTTACTATAGTATCTGTAGACTTTGTACAGTATGCACAGCTTCCGAAGTGACTAACGACAACTTCATTTTGAACGTAACAGAAACAGAGTTGGGAGAAATGTGACTTTTATCGTATTTGTGAGCGCGTTCAGTTTCAGAGAGACTAACTTATCTCAGGGCATACCAGGAGGACAGAAGAGTGTGGAGATGAGAGAAGCGCCAGGAAAGGTTAGCTTAGGGCCAAGGACAGCGGCGCGAGAGTCTGCAATTAGTTCCTGTCTCTGGGCGGAGCTCGGACTCCACTGTATGACTAATGAAACCGCATTCCACGATTATAGGGCGAATTCCTCAGCAGCCATTCCACGCCTCGCGCAGTGGTTAGTTACCAGACTACTGACCCATACAACCACTACACGTTGCACACTGTATACTAACGGTCAGCTTTTTTCAGGAATTCCCACGTTCATCAAGTTCTTCAAGTCAAGCAGTCTACCGTAATTCTGAATATTGCTTGGTCAATACTTTCCAACCAACACTAAAATGAGTGGTTTTATTGAACGCAGTCGGGACGGTATAATTTTTTTCTATATTAACCCCACACATGTGGCCCTAAGGAAATAATTTCCCTAAGGGCCTATGTCATCTTTGAGGATGCTGTGCGGAAGTGTATTTTTGAAAGAAAATGAATGAGAGGAAGTTCTGGGAAGAAAAATGGTATGAGGGGTGGGTAGGATCAGTGTGTCCAGGGGTTATGGACAAACTAATATATCCCTGTCACTGCGGCGCAAGGCAATTGGTCAAGAAACCGGTTGAAGAGGTCAAAGGGTCTCCCCAAATCAGCCTCTCCCGATCTGGCACATCCTGAACTCACCTCACCTTATTAACCTATTTTGCTACCACCACTTCGGGTTTTTAATTTTTTTTATTTATTATTGAGTTAAAAGAAAGGGTGAATGTTGAAGGGTGACCTAAAGCAATTTGCTGGTTATCCAATAAATGGTTAAATCAAATATAAATATCAAATTTGATATTCAACCTGTGGCTCAATCCTACCGAATTTCTTTTGGGTACGCTTGAAATGAACAATTAACAATTTACGGGTCAGAAATGATGTGCAATGTGCGTATTGCTACACATTTATTCAGGCTGATTCGTAGGTGGTTTGAAAACTCATCTTTCTCTTTGGAGAGTATTGATTTCTATGTTACCGATGGTTACCTTTGTCATCGACAGAGTAGACTGTTTTATATTTCCCAGCCTGCAGGACTATCTAAGGTAATGTCAATGGGCGGGCAATTTTGCTGTTGAACACAGTCAATTCAGATATCTACATATTTAGCATCAATGAAGCTGCCTTTAAAAGACAAGTTGTGTTGCTAATAGTTTGATTGATATGTACTGTTAATTCCCTCTAACAAGCAATACACTTGATGATCAGGAATTTTTAATAATACTTACGGTTTGTCTGAGATTTCGAGTACGTTTACTATCGTGTCGTGTTTTCAATGAGTATCTAACTGGACTTTACAGACTGTGTTCTACACTCTACAAGATGCTCTAAGATATTCTGAAGCGAAAGAATCGCTTACTGAAGAAGCTCGCTTATAGATCGGCTAACATCGGCTATCTTCGAAACCATTCGAGTATTATACCCAAACGTCCGGCATGTGGTACTACTACTGACACCTATGGAGACACCTTAAAACTACGTAAAACATTATATCCTAACAATCTCACGACATATGTTGAGCGGCATTAAAACTACATAGATATTTAAAAAAACTATAGTTAATGCCTACTTATTTCATATTTATTATGCAATTCTGATTTACATTTGTGTTTTAAAAACGGCTATTGAAATATTAAATTGAATTGAATTGAATAATATCTTTCTGTATGGGTATTGATATACGGGCGCACTTTTATTAACCTGACGGACTTGGCGCGAATGCGCGATGTTAATTTTGAGAAGTGGAAATACATATTAATTATAGTTTGGTGAAATAATATCTCGATAAGATAAATGTTAGAGTTCACGGAATGCAAAAATGTCTCAGCAATTTAATGAAGACAGACACGAGACTGCGACCGAGCAATACTGCGGCAGACTGCCTATTAATAGTGCTCAAGCTTTGTTGCTTTTCGTCTGGAATCTCGCGACACAATCAGATGTCGTCCATTCGTCTTGGACGGGAGCCATGCGGCAGCGATTAGACCGGCGAGGAGGTGTGTCAGTTTGATGGCGAGATGCTGTGAGGGTGTGAAAGGAAGGGTACTCACCAGCCCACGGCAAGCGGAGAGGGCCACGTGGGAGCCGGGCTGACCAGCCACCTGTCCTCGGTAGTGGCAGGACTCTGTGTTCCCTGGGATCCCGCGGTATTGCTGTGTGCGTCCGTGGCGCTCCACCACCAGATGGGGGGAGATGAAACCCGTCTCTGGCCTGAAACAAACAAAAACGAAATCTCGTTAAAACATAAGAAATTAATGTGGGTAGCATCTCTTCCTCTATTGTTACTTTTTGCGTAAAAACGTCTTTTATTCGTCACTGTTTTTCTTTATTAGAACACCTCAAGATCTACACGACGAAGCACGAATTGTAACAAACGTAACGATTTCGAGTCTCTGTCTAACCCCCTTTCCTGATCGATAAGCAACGGACAATGGACTATTTTAAAAATATACTCGTCATTTAGCGCCACAACCCTTTGGCCATGATATATATTTTAATATTTGGCGACAAAAAAGCGTTTCATCGCTACTCTAGCGTGACCTCATAACGCCGACTCTTTTTAATTAAAATTATCCTTTAATATAATTACTTTTTTAACTCGGAAAATGTATAGATATTATGTTCAACTATAATACTCAGTTTTTAAAAGCTTAAAACTTTATGTGTTAAAGGGAAATTTGGAATGCGGTGTCTTGATGCCATAGCTTCACTAGCTCCTAGCAATGGAACGCTGTAATAATATGAAACTCTTCAGCTTCTGTGACATGCATAATATGGTATGAGAAAGGCTGAGAGGTTACAACGGAATCAGCGGCATGCCTTTAGCTTCGAGTCGGTAGCCGGCAACTGATAACCAGTGCACATCCGTACATGTCACATCGGGCTGCCGCAGCCGGTTCAGTTACTTAACCTTCAATTGTTACCAAAAGCGGTTTATATGCCGAACGATTATGGCTGATGTGGAAGAGAAAATAATATATTTCCTCCAGTTCGCCATTCTTGTCTCCAGCAGTCACACCATGTCATAAAAACTGGTACTCCATAACTTGTGCAAACAGAGCTTCTGTTCAAAGCGAGTCATCATGCGACAAGAAGGCATCAGTAGCGTACTAACAATACTCGAATATGCCGCTACTCGAATATATAATACAATATGGCATTGTGTGATGGGGTGGAACTTATCAAAAAAACACACAACCATTTTACGTTACACAAAAATTAATAATAAAAACAGATGATAATTTATTAAAAAATTATTGGTAATTGGTGTTCGAATACGTGTTCTGACATCGTGATAATGTTTTCAAAATTTGCCATTTATGATTCTATAATTTGAAGAGAATCTTATTAAATTGGCAATACTCATTTTTCTCCATGTAACAATCTAATTAGAACTTTTGTTAAAAGAATTTAAATTGAAAAAGTAAAAGCATCATATTTTTACTTTTCAAAATTACAAATTTATAAAGATAATTTTTTAAATAAAACTACAGCATTTAAATAACTCTCCCCACGCCAAAATATGAAGAAAAAAAATGAGGCAATCAATTGTAAATGCCACGGAGGTGAATTTCATTTGAAAATTCTTTTCCCTAAAGGCGAAAAATTAGACATCTTAGAAGAAGCATTGGAAATCAGAAAATAAATGAATAATAACTATGGCTTATTAAATAATCAAAAATTATATCTTTTAGTCCTATTCTAGGCATAATTCCAACAATCCGCTATGTTCTTTCCAGGAAACCTTTAATTACCCCTTCCCCTTTGCTTACCTCCGAATCCAACATTAGGAAATATATCAGTATTGTAAATCTTGTATGTTAGTTTAATATTCTCCTGACGATGGAAGGGTATTTCTGAAACCGGTTCAGTGTAATTAAAATAAAGTGATACAGTGAACAAATTTATATGTTTTTTTTTGAAAAAGATTTTAGATTTCATCTTTTGAAGATGAAATCTTGGTGGAAATGAGCTTTGTGAAAAAAAAATTATGACAACCTTAACAACAATTTTATAAAATCTTCATATAGTCAATATCAAGCCTACAATCTAGTTTTTTTTTCATTTGCCCGCAGGCAGAACTAATCTAAGAAAAAAAATCCCCAATTCCCAGTCCATTCCGTCATCAATAAGAATAAAATGTATCGGGAGTATCTCCTATTCTTTTCCTATGTTCCTCTTACTTTCTCATTTTATTTTTAATTAGCTTTAAGGCAACATAAAACTTCTATTTTTGAAAATATGTTGCTTGTTTCAAAAATCAAAGCTATTATCAAATGAATAAATAAAAATGAATATTTCTCCTAGTATCAAAAAGAATAATAAGGAAAAAATAGATTTATTTAAAATTTGTACCAGTAATGTGAAACTGGTTATGTTGAAAAAATAAACAAGTGAAAAAAATTGTGAACGAAGATTGTTAAAACAAAGAAATTTTAGAAAAAAATTAATAACTCCCATTGTTCTTGGCTTATACAAACTATACAACCTACACAAAGATATAATATGTGTGTAAAACAGCAATATATCACTCAAATACTTTGTCGATTTTTTATCAATATTAAATTTGTTGAAAGAACACAATAAAACGCGTGCAACTAGAATTGGCTCTACAATAATTGAACTTTGTGGCGGTACATACTAAAACTTCATTTGGTCAAAGAAACTATTTATATCACTTCGTTAAATTTAAAAAGTCAATTATGATGTTTGTATTGACAGACGATTGTATTAATATTTTTTCATCCTTGTCGTTTCTTAAATAATAAGATATTATGTAAGTCTCATTTGCTAAAAACTGAATGTCACCCTAGCTGTCTTTATTTTCGACTAGTTTCTTCTTGGGAATAATGATTAATAAGTAGTTATGGTTCAAATATTGTTACAATATACTGTCAAATTACCCATCTGGTAACTCATCAACTACATATTTTTTTCATTCTTTTTGAAATATCTTTTTTTTGTATGTAGTATTACTTTATGTTTGTGATTACTCTACGTTTGATTCACTCAAATGTAAATTGTTAACCTCGATACAGGTTTATCCTAGTGAGGTTAATTTTTATGAGAAAAAACGTGATTTATGTATAGTGAGATGCAACAAATAAATATAAAACCCATAAATTCTTTTCTATTATAAAACTGTAAAATGTAGGACTTGGCATGAGTAGAGCAATGCATAAAACATATATAACTAAATATGTATTAAATCAATTAAATCATAAATCTGACCTTCTATCTATAAAACTCTTTTGAGTGATGCAGGTGCTCTAGAAAGATAAGCGATTAGTTAACCCCATTGACTATTGAATACCACGAGAGGGCTCCTTGTAGGGATGCTGGCGTTATTATCAGACATTAATAACATTGGTCACGTTAAGTACTCAACCCAACGGAACGTATATTGGTCAAATGGAGACAATTATATTGCAGTATTCAATATAATTGTCATTCAATATATTTGATAAATACGCGTGTGATCATTTGCGTTACATGGTACTCGTATTTGACACTCAAACAAACACTCGAGTTCCTGCTATGGTAAATGATTAACTTTATTCAAATAGAGAAGCTCTCAAAAGACTATCACAAACGGACAAGTGGCTTATTCAATTGCTCGTCCAATCACGCGCCGGATTATCTATCACTCATCCCTCTTCCACACATCGCCATAAGATTTACTGAAATAAGTACGATTCTTAAGGATTTTGGATATTCTTTCAAAATTGCTTTGGAAAGGAAGCTCTGGAGATAAAGGACGAGTGTTTCACAGAATTTGAACAATTCATCAAATTCCGCAGTAGATTTTCAAGCTCTGTGAAGATTCTATTCAAGTTCTGTTATTATATCATCATTGGCAAGTTGTTTCACAAAACTGAAACAATTCCAGAACAATGAACAGTTCTCTAAACACTCCTGGCACTAATAAGAACAAACCTTTAAATTATCAGTGAAATAGTTTCAGTAGTTTTGGAGTTTATAGGGTACAAATAAAGAAGCATTTAATAAGATTATACAGAAGTTGAAAATATTATTTAGTAAGCGCGCCGCTGAATTCGTCGGCGAGTTCGCCCTGCGCACTGAGCAGAATCAGAAAGTTCCTTCACCATTTTTACTGATTGAAATAATTGACAATAAATTGTTCGGTGGGAGCCAAGGCAATTATACAACTACAATAAATATAGCCTGTATTCCACAGAAGTCAGGCACGCACATTGCACATTGCAACTGTCAGTGCTACTGCCTGGTGACCGCTGCACTGTGTCCAGTGTCCACTGCATTCAGGTACCTACCCACTTCTTACATGTGGGAAACTCTTCCGCATTAACAATACTCGTACTCAAGTTAGTTTCACGAGTTTGCATTACTGAAAAGACTAATTACATTTTAATTAATTGTAGTTTGCAGGACGAATACGCGAATGTATCCGTGACTTACAAAGTTGACTTAATGAATAGTATGGCGAGGTTTCTCAGGAGGACAGTTTGTATCTTTCGATTGCACCTGTAAATCGAAATATCTTCACTAATCGAGTTTTCGTTAATCGTTTGTGACAAAAGATTAGCATGGTTATATCAAACGAAAGAAAACAAACATTTATTCAAATGATGTGGCGTATCACAAGGGTCACAACTAGACCCCATTTTATTTTTTAAAAAAATAACGTTTTGATATAATTAAAAGTTGATGTTTTGTTGCTGGATGGACGTAAATTTTGTCGATGAAAATTGTCTACATGTAGGTACAAAATAATTGATACAAATTGGATAAGAGAGAAATCACAATAACCTTTTTTAATTTGATTGAATCCAATGAACCATCAATTGAAATTGAAATGCTCAAATAAAATAAGTAACTACTGCAAGAGTAAGCAAATAGTTCGATTAATTAGTAATAATCGCTCCTTGTCCTGTCCGCGAATTATTAATTTAATTTACTAGGTAGCGTCATGTATTAAACATCAAGAAATTTTGAAACTTTTCATATTAATAATATCTAAATTTCACTAAAAAATTAAACTTCTAGTTGAAATCTAATTTCATTAAAAATCATTTTTGAAATCATTACTAATGATAACAATGACTAATGATACTTCTTAAATCTTGACTTTATTGTCGACTGAATACTTTTTGATGATTTAATAGAGTATTTTTTATCACGTTGACAATGTTTTACCCAAATAATTTGTAATTCTAATATCATATTCTTTAAATCGTATCCGTTTTAAAAATATTTTTTGATCGGATTTGGGTTCTGGCTCATTATTTTATTCCTCTTTTATCCTCATCGATGTTTGAACTATTATATTATTATATGGTTTCAAAGACGTGGTATTGTAATTTATGCTTTGAAATATTTCCATGTTTTATGAAATTGTACATTTCTTGAGACGTAAATGAATTTAGTCGAAGCTAATAAGTTCTGATAATCAGTCATGCATATTTAATTATCTTTGTAAAGTGTGTTTATGATCTGTAATTTCTCCACATTGTGGAATCAGATAGGCTTAGCCAAAATAACATTGTTTCCATTGAAGCATGTTCTGGCCTTAATCTGAAAATGTTTCTCATATCCGATATCTTCATGTTTATTTCAGTGAATCGAAGTATTTCATAAAGCACACCTTGAAATGTTTTGTGCCATGTACAAATTGGTAAATACAAGATTCTGTATAATCATTCTGAAAATAAAAATACATTATTTTAATTCTTCTAGAATTCATGGACAGCATTTGGTTCACATTTGTATCTATTTAATACCAACATAGATGTCTCGTATAACTTGTACCGTGTGAAATCACACAATAAAAATGCTACGTAATAAATAATTGGCTCGGCGTGTTAGTTGTTTCTGTTGATAACGCGATACAGATGACACGTGTAATGATATTCCAGACCAGTCAGAAAAATGTGGAGTCTTGTTTCATAATTTTGTGTCATAATTTGCTAACCTATAGTTTGACATCAGCTAATTGAGGTACAGGTATCGAAGTAATGCGAGACAAGCAGAGGCAGAGCGAAGGCCGACTTGGGGGGCGTAGCGAGCAGCGACAGCTTGGGAAAAAGTGGCATTGGGTCGATTTTAAGTAAAACCCCATTATAAGTCCCATTTGTAATCATTTAACCCACTTAAAGTCGCCCGGCCTATTGTCGCAATCACAAAACAGAGCCAGTTCATGCATTATTTATTCAGCGGCCGTCAAGCGTCAGTCCTCTGTTTCACAGTGATAGACTCGCTTGTGTTGACTGTTGACTAGACACCGACGACTACCAACACTACCAGCTCTACCAACACCACCAATTCTCCCAACTTACATTCAGAAGTCTACTTTCATATTTATGAGCTTGTGAACAGTTTTTATAGGTTCTCCTTAAATTCAGCACGTCTTCGCGCAACAATTATAACCTACTAGCAACTGGGTGTTCAGTGTTCACTGTTCTTGCATTCCATAGCGCTAAACGGTGTATTGCTATTTGCTTGGATATATCTGTTAAATTCTTGGAATCTTTACCCGAGATCAGGAATTCGCATTAGATTAGGAGAACACCTTTCGCATTCTTTGAGAGTGAATTATTAGCTGACCTTAAGCTAACGCTAAAGTCACTTTGCCATTACTTCTCAAGGATTCGGCCCCTACCTGGGAAGCTTCGCGCGCTGCGGGATCCAGGTTAGTCATTCCACATTCCGCGGATCAGCCTAGCTCTGTCATGCGCAGTGCAAGTGCGCACTACCCTCCTGGCAAATAGCAATATCATCAGGATAGTATTGTGGGATGATATGCGCCATGGTTCTGGAAATGTGAGCTCTGCTTTAGCCTCTCATTAAGTAGATACAATGAAGTAAGCTTGAGTACGCTAGTGGTGTATGGACTACGCACAGCACCAAACTAAATATATAAACATGCTAAATTCGGAAAAAAATTGTAGAAACCAGAAGTTATGTAAATATTGCAATACTTAATTTGAATATAGTACATAATTTTAATTATAGTCCATTTATTTTTTAAAAATATGGTTTGAAACATGACTGAAACTTCAGCCGTGTTTGTCGCAACAACTTGTTCATGATATAACACGGCAGAACAGGTATTCTAGCACAGCTTAGGATGACAAGAGAAATGGTGCTATTTAATGAAATTTCTAACACAATAGATATATTTGTTTTGAGAAAAATGTAACCTATCAACGGTATTCTTTTGTTAGTGCGATAACGTCTCCAGGTTCGACAGCAGAGTACCTCGAAATATTATCAAAAGTTAGGTCAGACACAAATGACTGCATTGGACAGAAGGTCATTATTAAATTTATTTATGACGCCAACTTGACCGATAGTGGTGGTTTTTATGCTGACTGCCAAATTGAAAAGGAAATCGAAAATTGGTTTTACCAAGTGCGTGCGGTTAGGCAAACTGACCGAACCTTCACGTAAACCTCAAATTGTCAAATAAACAGCAGAGGTTTTATGATTATTAACTATTATTGAAAAAAATTAAAGTTAAACCTCTTTAAATTTACACATTGGTAGCCGAGAGCTAATTATGTTGACCACACCAACTGGTTGTCTATTATTATTAATTCTGATGATGATTGATAGTCTACATAGGTCTCGTCCCGATAATAAGCCCATTGCGCTTCCATATTTCACCTCGTTCCTTTAACTGTAAGCAGTGGCTGTTCGTGGCCTATCTCGTTTTGAGTTATATACATTTCTTCAGACGTATCCAAAATTCTATATCTTTTCTAAATCTAAAAAGAAAAATATATCTTAAGACGATGCCATACGTAGTAATGCAAATTGTTTTAAGTACAAACGTGAAATCGATTACTAGGCGATGCCATGCGTGAGTAATGCAAAATCATGTGTTTTTGGTTTGAAAATTCGGTCGCCTAGAAATGTTTCAGATGCTTTAATTAAATACCGTGAGTAGGATACATCTTGGCCTTTGAATTAATCGAGTATTTTTTAGATAAGTCTATTTATAAGCCCAGAAAAAATTAATTTATAAGGCCTATGAAAACTGCTTTAAAGTTCAAAATCTCCTACTTACGAACCGATTTTCGGTTATGATTTTATTGTATAATGTGGCAAATTAAGTTATTTATAAAATGATCGACAAAAATTAAATGTTTATGCCTGAACATCCACAAAATAAAATAAAATACACTTTTTGACCACGTTTTTTTCTAGCATAAATCAAAACAGGCGGATGGTGTTAAGCGGAAATTTAAACCTTATCGCCATCTGTTATTGATAGCGGCTCAGCTCAAAATATTACACGATGTAAAACCCAGATTCCCGATGAAGAGGTGATCAAGTAAAACATAAAATTATAAAAATTAAGCTTTTAAATTCTATAGAATAATATTATTTTCGACATAAAAATAAACCCAGTTTTCAGGTACACTTGAATTTACAAACTCAAAACTTTATTCCAAACCATTTATTACCCCGAGCAATGCCAGGTGCACGTCAGATAGTTATACAAATTTTCCCTAGGTCTAATTTCATCGCACCATTACACAAGAGATAAGCGACCTAGAAACATAATACATTTCGGCGATTCATTGAAACGTTTGTGGCTAACAGTTATAAATATGAAAATCACAATTTACCCAAGAAACTGATTGTTTTTTAATATAAAAAAATATTCTCAAGTAATAAACTTGTTTTAATGAAAACTAACAACACGATAATGACAGAAAAAATCTTTTGATTCTTGCAAAATACTATTTCGTACAAACTTTGTGTAAACAAATATCATAGAGTAACAAATCTCACAGAGTAACAAATCTCATAGAGTAACAAATCTCATAGAGTTAGAAATCTCAGAGTAACAAATCTCATCGGGTCACAAACTCATAGAGTATCAAATCTCATAGAGTAACAATAATCTCATACAGTAACAAATCTCATTGAGTATCAAATCTCATAGAGTAACAAATCTAAACTCAGAGAGTAAGTAGATTTCACAGTTTTGCAGGTCTACCGCTTTTGCGCCACTAGTATGTTTAGTATTAATTTAATATTAAAAAAATAACGAAGCAACCGCAAACGGCACGAAACGCTACGGCTTGCTTTGTTCCATTCCCATAATTCGTGGCTCGGCTCTCTGAAATTCTGTCGTGTTTATACGTTGCATAAGAAATATGACTGAAGAATAGTTAATAACTCATAGGTGCTGATATTGACAACGCACCTATGGAATTAGGGATTCATACCGGACTTGCTATTGGGCAGTACAGATTTTTTAGCATGGAATTCGAATGGCTCGCTGTTCAAAGTGGAAAATTAAAATACAAAATTATCTTATTTCCTCATATTTTTATGGGAGTTTACTGCACAAACGCACTTTAGAGAAAATTGCCACTGACTATTTTCTTTAACGAAGTTTACAAGGGTGGTAAATTAAGGTGTTTTGGAGGTTGCCTGGTTCCTTAGGTATTTTTACCTAGTATCTTAGTATCTATATTTCAACAAACCTCCAAATCTCCCCGTTGCATGGAATGGATGGAGGTCTCGGCTTAGCCAGTGAAACAAAACTCGTCTTCTTATCGCCACTATTAGCTCGAAATGTCGAAACGTCAAAATGTCAAAATGACAAGACAATCAAAACAGCCCGGAATGTTGGAAAGGTTAGAACTAGACTAGATAAAGCAAATAGCTTTGGTATAAATTAATGAGCCGTAATGATTGGATAGAGTTCGCAACCTTTAAATGCTAACTGATCTGTTTATAGAGGATGGTAGATTTTGAGTACCCACATAGAATATCAACTAACTGGAGATATCATTCTTTCTAAAAAATGCTAGTAGATTTAAC
This sequence comes from Hesperophylax consimilis, assembly GCF_061612785.1. Lineage (NCBI taxonomy): Eukaryota > Metazoa > Arthropoda > Insecta > Trichoptera > Limnephilidae > Hesperophylax > Hesperophylax consimilis. Next base: position 45,699,089 of record NC_142837.1, read on the forward strand.
ATTTAACCCATCCAGCGTTTTAGGGTCATATATGACCGGGGTCGATATTTTATAAAATATTTTTTTCAAACCTTTTTCAACCATACGGAAACGCAATTCTTTCGACGTTAAAAACAGAAATAATAATTATTCTACCGAGCCTAACCCTCTGATATGAAAATATCTGGAGTCGGTGAATTATTTTCCCATTTGATCTCTGGTAATTTGACATGTTGTTTTTTTATTGTTTTATATTTATTTTGCTTACATAATGCACTTGCACAATGTTGATTGACTAGATGAACATTTATGGAAAAGTGTGTGGAAGGGTTTAGTTTTTTCCTATGGGGAAGATTTAAAGATTTAAAAGAAAAATATTTATACTGGATGAAACAAATAAAAACATAAAAATAGCCAAAGTGAATAATTCATATTTCGCGCCGTTAACAGTTCAGTTCAGTTCCACTTAAAAAATGTTTTTTTTTTTATAATATGACCGAGAAAAAAGTTAAGTTACAGTTTTCTTACAAATCCCTTAAACAAAACGAATGTGTTCTATAACAAATATCGAGTTCTTTAGTAGTAGAGTAAAAATAAAATATGTGGTAAGCATGTTCACATGTTAAGGCGATGCATTACGTTGTTTAATATTTTAAATTGAGCCGCTATCAATAAGAATACTTACGTAGATGGCGATAAGGTTTAAATTCCCGCTTAACACCATCCGCCTGTTTTGATTTATGCAAGAAAAAAACATGGCCAAAAAGTGCCTTTTATTTTATTTTGTGGATGTTCAGGCATAAATATTTAATTTTTTTCGATCATTTTATAAACAACTTAATTTGCCACATTATACAACAAAATCATAACCGAACATGGGTTCGTAAGTAGGAGATTTCGAACTTTAAAGCAGTTTTCATAGGCCTTATAAATTAATTTTTTCTGGTCTTATAAAAAGACTTATCTAAAAAATACTCGATTATTTCAAAGGCCAAGATGTATTCTACTCGCAGTATTTAATTAAAGCATCTGAAACATTTCTAGGCGACCAAAATTTTAAACCAAAAACACAAGGTTTTGCATTACTACGCATCGTCTTAAGATATATTTTTCTTTTTAGATTTTTTCTGAATAATCACAAATGCGATCATGATTACCCCTTGAAGTTTTGCGATATAAGATTGTTCGTGAACAGTTAGTTGGTTGGTTAGGTTAGGTTATGTTAGATGCTTACCTGAGGTCTAATCGCAGCGCGCGCCCTCCGACAGTGAGGTTGTAGTGCAGTTGCGGGGGGTCCTCGGGCCCCAACTGGTCCCCGGGCCGCAGCGAGCGCCGCGCGCGGCCCCCGTGCTCGGACTCGTGCGGCGCGCTCAGTTGGTGCGACACGAAGGCGCCGTCAGCCGCCACGCGCAGTGGCACTGTCACTTCGCACGCCGCGCCCGACACGTGTCCGCGCGCGTACATCCCTAAACAAACAAACAAATGTTAGAATAATTTAATACGCTTTCATCGAAAATAAAATATTACTAATAAGTCTAAACGAAACATGAAACAGAAAAATATAAAGATAACTGAACCCAGGATTCCTTCTCTTACCGGGACAGGCGTCTTACACCACTCGACCATTGGGACCTATATATTAAGAGTCATATTGGTCGATATCATATTAAAAATTCAGAATTAAGAATATCATCTTGCAAACTAATTTTTCCTAAATTTTTGGCATCTACCTTTTTAAATAGAAACAAAGTTTCTAATGAAATTGATTTGTAACCTAGATAGTGTCTCGGAATAATAAAATATCCAATTTTTTATTATATAGAAAATATATACATAAATACGCTTTCACCGGCTAAGCTAACGTACGTACTTTAAATAGCAAAGACAGAAGATATGTAAGAATATACCTATATATCGTATAAAGAAGAGATTCCGGGATGGGTTTGTTTTTTATACAAATCAACAGTTTCATTCTGAGATTAATAAAATTTTGCAAACTTGACTAACAAAACAGGATAAAGGTTACTGTATGTATGAAATTTCAAAAACCATACCCACCTCCTTTTCCCACCCTTTAGAGCAGAATTTTGACACTTCGCTGTAAAATGTTGCACCTTCAACTTTCAAAATAAGAGTAAAATATTATTGCCTACATGTTCTGATTTCAAAAACGCCAAATTTAATTATTTGCTTATGACACGTTCCAAAGTGGAAGATACTTTCAGTATCGCCGTGATGTAAGACCACCATTCAGAATTGAAACTTTGCTCGAAATGGGTTTAGCCGTGTTTGGTGAATCCCAAATCTGAATAGCCAGGTAATTTCCCGCCTTCCTCTTCCCCATCTCCTTCCCCTCGGCAATATCTTTAGCCACGCAACATACCAAAATTGGGGACTCTTGTGCGGTTTCACATAAATTATACAAAAAAGTTGTAGGGTCAGAAGATATACAAGGAGCAAGTTTACTGATATAAAATACAATAAAGATAAAATAAAATACACAATACAATAAAATAATTACAATAAAAATTCCAAAATGTCCTGTTTGTGATGGTATCATTCTCACAATATATTATTATGTTCTGTTTGTGATGGTATCATTCTCACAATATATTATTATGATAAATTAATTTGACTAATTTTCAACATTTCGCTATAACTATTCGTAATCCTGTTAAAAACTGGATTGTAGGCCTTTAAGAAATTAACTGACAGTTTTTCCTAGTAAACTTTCAGTTGAACGTGTTCATAAAAATACGAATATTTCGGATTTCGTCATTGTATATAATCAGGACAAAATCAGATGCATAAACACGTGTTCCAATCTATTATGAATATACTAAAAAAAATATTAGGAAACGGCAATACTCATTTTCTCCGTGGTTTGGGAGCCTGGGAGCAGTGAGCAACAATTTCCCTTAAACAATTTTTTAAATTATTAATTTTTAAAATTTAAAATAAAAATTGTAAATTTGTAATACGATAATACAACAAGCATCACATTATTATGTAAACATATCTGTCAACGGAGGACAATCTGTCGGTGGGTGGCGGTGGGAGGCTGCCCAGTAATCAAAGCGAGAAAAAAACGTGTTTATTTTTAATTTATTGCAAAAAATGTGACCTGATTTTAGATCACGTAATGTTTCATAAATATTAATATCCATAGACTGGGCCAACCACCACCAGCAGCCACAAGCCACCAGCCAGACTAATGAATAATACATGGAGTTACCACCGCGGGGCACTATGCACCAATACACACAACACATACCTGCTTATTACCTACGCAAAGTACGTGTAGTGCATTTTATACAATTTCGCCAACTTTGAAAAAAATCAGTGATGCAACCGTTCTTACTCGGACGACTATAAAATCAATAATTATGAAGTATTGTACTGTAATTTATTGCGTAAAATATTTTTTTAATTTTTTAATGATAAACTAATGTTTTTAAGACAAGGTTTTTTATGCATAGCACAAAGGATAACAAATTATTATAAGCAATAATTAGTCGCCTAAAATATCTATACAAATTGAAAATATCTCCCGAGAAAGAATAAATGCCGCCGACGACGATTGAACATTTGAGATTTTAGTAATACGTTCATCCGAAATAATTCAAATAAACGCGACGGAAAGATAAATTTCTTGGTCTGCCAGGGCAAAGTCGATCGTAGGTCGGCAGGAATAATTCCACTGTGAGCGTCGAGCAAACCCTCGTTATTAGAGTCTTATGTCGCGTTAAAACGAGGTGCCAGATACTAATTATTGCTTATAATTATTTGTTATCCTTTATGCTATGCATAAAACCTTGTCTTATAAACGTTAGTTTATCAATAAAAAAAAATAATAATATTTGACAAGTCAAAAATATTTCTCCAACAAATGAAGATATAATATGTCTCGACGCCATCTTGTGAGAAATTTAGCACTAACAAAACCTTTCCTACAAAAAAAGGGTGTGGTTTACAGGTTGAAAATATATAATAAGCAGTAATTGTTGATTGAGGTACTAGTACATATTGAATTATTTGGCGGTTTGGAAATAAGCCAACATAGCTCAGTGGTTTCAGAGCACCTGACCGGACATCAGAAGGCATATTTTTGTAATTTGAGCTTTCGTTTTGAAGTAAATAAATCGAGGTCAAAGATGGAATTTTTTTAATCAAATTAAAAAAAAGCATGATCGCTTGGGTTTAATATCAGCTGTTTCATTTTTTTTAAATGTGTCTAACATTAAGAAAGAGATAGTTGGGCATGTAGAGCGAATGAAGTAAGAAAGTAGTGTAAGGAAAATACATGACGCAAATGCGAATTTATGGAAGAAGTCAGAGAGCCCCGAAGAAGTCATCACAAACGGCATCATGGTTAGTTAGTTGCCGAAAGCACTGGAAATAAGAAAACAAAAACTTGAGATCGAAAAAAACTTTTTTTTGGTATCTGTGCTGGAGATTCTCCAGAGTTAAAACTCATGACTGTCAAAAAAGCAAAAATTTAAAATTTATTAAACTATTTTGCTAAATTTCACTGATAAACTTATTTCAATCAACAGCCACGTATTTCTTGGTACACGTACAGGTGAATTATTAACATTGTAAAATGCAATGCAAGCTGAAATATGTAATTAGCAAGCTTGATAAAATCAGACACTTTGACTTCAACTAATGATTATTAGCTAGGATTGTAATATATGTATATTACAGAAGATTATCCTACTAACCTTGCAAGCTTTTTGTAAATTTTATTGCAATACAAAAACAAATTCTTATGATATTAAAACTCGTAACGTAATCCGATTTGAGTATTTCGTCTTTCTGGGATATCTACGATTACTTCTTCCATCCACTTGTCCTTGTCTTGTCCCTTTGTCAATTTTTCTTGACATTTCAACTAAAATAAGTTACATTACCCACTCACTCACAAAATAAGTATGCTAAAAATCGAATCGTTATCGGAAGAAAAATTAAGAACCTGAAGTTAAAATCGATCGAATCCGTGAGTTTTGATCGATCAAAACACTTTTTAGCTTTTTATATTTTTCATTGTGTAGAAAATGAATGAAAAATGTGGTAAGGAAATAATAAAAAAATGCTTTCTAAGAAAGCATTGATAATTTCACATTACAAATATGTTTTTGCATTTGAATAAGTAATTTTTAATTTTTTGAAGAATAATTCTTCTGAAGATAGTTTTTACTCATCAAAATGACAATGCAAAACACCTATAAAAAGTGTTATAAAGTTATGAAAAGTGATGAAAAAAAAACTAGGTTAAATAATTACATATGTCATTTTCATGAGTTATTAGGTCACCTGTAAGGTTCCATGATAACTCCTCAAAATGTAATTTGACTCTAATTCATAAATAACATAGATTTTAAACTTGTTAAAAACGTGTTATAAATTTTATACAACTGATTAACAACCCCAACATTAATTGGTAAATTTTGTAGGGCTAGTTTTAAGCTCTTCCACGATGAGACCATTTTCTTGAAAGAGCCGAATATTATTGTTAATTTGGTCGAAAGAGAGTGCGTGGTGAGGCTAAAGATTGTGGGGAAGGGAAGGAGATGGGGATGAGACAGGTGGATAGAGTACCTGGCTATTCAGTTCTGGTCACCAAATACGGCTAAAGTCATTTCAAGCAACGTTTCAATTCTTAATGGTGGTCTTACACCGGAGCGATACTGAGAATATCTTTCACTATGAAACATACCGAAACTATACAATGCATTATTTTTTTTAATGAATAAATTGTGAAAAAAATACAAATTAATCTAATAAAATTTACTTGCGCACACCCTCCTACCTAAAGCCATTTCGAACAACGATTTGATACTGAATGTTTCTCTCTCACCGGGGTGACACAAATAATATCTTCCAATCTGGAACAAGATAAGAATGTTAAACATTTTTATTTACTGTTTAACACGCGCCAGGTTTTAAACCTGCCACCACCGGGTTCATTGTCAAGGAGCTCACCACGGAGGTTGTCGCATCCTGTTTGTCAGTGTTTCTCAACCTTATTGAAGTGAAACTTCTTTAGGCGCGTAATGAATTTTCGGGGACGGAGTAAAACCGAGTCAGGATCGACACGAAAATGCGGGTACCCCCACCACCGCTCACCGTTCACTGTCCCTCTCTCACCATATGCGCTTGTTGAGGTGGGGGAGCCGCTCACGAACGTTCTCTCCCGACACGGGACAACAATCGATGCAGTTTTTGCACGATTCATTAAGGATTTAAGTGCTCATGTATATATCTCGCACTTTAGTTACCATAACCCAATTATCACGACATTAGGAAATGATATTCATGAAATTGACAATGAAAATGGCACATGATTGGTAAATTGTCATTGTAATTTCTTTGTAATTTTTAATTGTAATATTGTTATTTATGTAATATTGTATACTTGTGAATAAATTGAAAATTTTTGGAACTATACATTAATCGAACGTCATTCATCTATAAGAAAATATTAGAAAAAGCAAATCCATGCTTCGTCGTTGAATTATTTAACCTCTAATTTTCAAACTAACCTAAGAGAGAAAATAGAGATGATGAAATGAAAATAGAGAGAGAGGAATACTAAAAGTTTCACTTCTGTCTTGCGTAGGCTTGACACACCCACTTTTTTTTCTGAACCTCATGTGACCAGATTTTTAAAACTTTAAATCGGGACCTTGTTGGTGTAGCGGGGATGAGAGTTGTGAATACTGTATTTTGAACGCTCAAATTCACCGGGACCATCTCTAAAATCTCCAATCCACGATCAACACTGAAGACGTAAGTAATTTCCGAATCGAAAAGCGAACCGTACCACGAATTACGGGAAAGAAAAGAATCAACTGCAATCGGCGTTTTGCGCCATTTGCTGTTGCTTAGTTTCTTTCCAATAAGTTGATGTTAAGTTCGGCAGTTCGGCTCGCAGATGTATTCGAAGCATAAAACGGTGAGTATGTTGTATGCTCAAAGTAAGGTAATTTTTTTTAACGGAAAGAAAGGTTACCGAATAACTCATCAAATTGATAGTTCAACGTTACTTTGAAAAGTCATACAAAGTTATAAAAAGTCATGAAAAGTTTTGAAAAAACACTACATTAGATGCTTTACGTTGGTTTTTTCATCACTTTTAATGACTTTATATCACTTTTTGAAGGTGTGTTGAATTATCATTTTCATGAGTTATCACGAAACCATTTATAATAATTTTTTAGTAATAATATCGCACAAGAGTCTGAACTGCTCCCAACCATCTGGTGCCAGTGAGACTATGTCATCCCCTTTTGGGGTATGTTTTGAGTTTGAAGATAGTATAGAAGAGAAGGTGATGGGAAGAAGAAGGTGAGGAATTACCTGACTATTCAGATTTGATCACCAAACAAGGCTAAAGCCGTTTAAAGCATCGTTTGGATTCTGAATGTTGGTCTTATATCAGGGTGATACTGGGGTGATCTTACACTATGTAACGCGCCGTAAACATACCATATATTATTTTAAATGAATACTACAATAAATCAAATAAAATTTACTTGCGTACGCCGGTATTTGAACACATTGCTAGTAGAAAATTTTTATATCTCTACCACGGAGGCCGTCAAAACGTGTCCTTTTTTACTTAGAAAGTCAGGTTTGCATTTTTTTTTCGTCAATTGTATTTTTTTAACAACTGTTAGTAATTAATTAATCATTTGCCCACTGTCCCTCAAAATCACTTATGTGCCCCATGTTGAGAAACACTACATCATGTGGATTTAAGGCAGCACGCACGGGTACGATTGTTTGTAGAATAGAGCCCCGAGCGGTACCTAAGTAAGGTACGCGGTGAGTGGGAAAGGGCTGAAGGGCGGAAGGGAAGGAGGAAGGGACGGGAGTGTTGTCGTGTAGGGGTTAGTGACTAAACAACAGATCACACGCTACGAGTGATCCAGCATCACCTTCCACTGCGCATTCCAGAGCAGTCGAGATTGTCGGCTCCTGCGCAGTTCCTGCTACCAGTCTCTTCTCGTATTACTGCTTTTAACCCGATAGCCGCGCGGCTGTGTCAAATATGAGACTACGATATTTACGGTGTCGCTTATATGATGCTTATGGTTTTATTGTCGCAATAGTCGGGCATTCTTTGTCAATGTAGTATAATAATTAGGTCCCAAAGGTCGAGTTGTTAAAAACGTCGTACCGGTAAGAGAAAGATCCTGGGTACGATTCCCAATTGAGACCGTTATCTACAGGGTTTTCCAATAAGAGGTGTTATTTTGATATTCAATCGTAAAAGATCAATGATTTCGTTGCTTGTGTGGCACGTAACGCCGTCTTGTTGAAAGTAAACGTAGTCCAGATATATACCATCCAATTCCGACCATAACAAATCATTAATCATCTCTCGATAGCCATATCATCCATTCACCGTAACTGTTGCTCCAGCCTCATTTTCAAAAAAGTAAGGTTTAATGACTCCGCCGGACCATAAACTGCACCAAACAGTCACACGTTGAGGATAGAGAGTCTTTTCAACAATAACTCTTGGGTTTTCCGAGCCACAGATGCGACAATTTTGCGTGTTGACGAAGCCACCGAGGTGGAAATGGGCCTCATCACTCAAGATGATTTGCATTTGATTCACTCAAGTGAATTTCAATAATTTAAGTGCGTTGTTGAAGCGTGTTTTGTTCCATTTTATCAATGGCGTAGTTTCTACGTGTCAAATGTAAAAAAATGACAGCTTCAAAAGTAACATCTACCGAAATAGCGGGCTATTCAAAATAACACCTCTTATTGAAAAACCCTTTGTTTATTTTTCTGTGTTCTTCAATGTTACATCTATTTGAATATTGATTTTGTTTTCTTGATTGAATGAATTAATTAATGAAATGGAATTAATCCAACATCCATAACTTCCCAAAATCCGATTGAGTTGAAACTCTTCAGATAGACTCGTTGTCGATGACGATTCATGTTAGCATTCACGCACACACGAGCGCGCAAACGCATTTTTCTGAAATTGGTTGACATTACATTTAAACATTTACAGCAGTTAATATACGAAAAAGATGTCGGTACTATTCAATTAGATTAGGTGTTAGCGGTGTTGACTCCAGTCTCTGGGAGGAAGGTTCAATCCTCAGTCAAACAATTTTTTTTGTAATTTAAAATTTTTTTTTAAGGTTCACAGAAGTTTAAGAGCCAGTCCCAGGGGAGGAAGATTATCTTCAGTTAAAGGAAAATAAAATAGAATTTAGAATTGGCTTCTAGCCGGGCCAAGAGGTCGTGCAACTAGGTCGAAAATTGAAAATGATGTAGGTATCGTAGTAAAAAAATTGTTTTAATACGTCGGTATATTTGCTTGAAGACATAAAATAATAATAAATTAATCAAATATTATGTTCGGGTAATCTTTATACGTTTTGCTTTGAATGTTCTTGCCGGTCTGGAGTCCGTTGTTGCTATCCGTTACATCACCTGAGCTAATATCTCATCAATTAGACTATGTTTGTGCAGTCAAGTACACACTGTACACAGACTTGCCAAGTACACAGAACACAGTTGGTACAAATCTACGTGGAAGTCAAGTGTACAGCTGGTCGTGTATTTGTATTCACTGTCAATTGTCATGACTGGCGCCGTACATCATCATACAAGCAGGTTTAATGATTTCGCTTCACATTAACTCCACACAGAAGGTAAATAATTTCCCTTTAGGGATGCTGTAACGATTGTCATTTTGAGGAGAGGAAGGAAACACAGAGGCGGGCAAATCATTCCACCGGCTAACTGTTGAACTCAAGAACGTAGAAAAGACTCATACTCGTTTGACAAATATAAACCGTGTAAGAATGTTTGGGTGCCGAAGAGATAAATGATGCTAGTTCCTCGGGGTATCTTATGCTGAAATGCCGATAGAACAAGAATAACATTCCCACCTGACGACTGAGATCCTGAAGATTGCAATCCATTTGTTAATAAAGGGAAATTTATCAAAGGCACAGCTCGTTTCTGCAGAGTCAATGGTTTTTTGTAGTTATTTTGGGGATCCAGACGAGATGTGGTTGCCAAATTCAACAGTGGGTTGCACTTGCGGTTTGTACAAGGTCAGCAGTGTGCTGTACAAAACGCCCAGGTTCTGAGAGGCTAACTTGAACCGGTAACTTAGAGTTGAATCAAGCATGTTGGTAATCTTCAAAAATTAAACAAAAATTACGTTTACCCATTTCTTAAGAGGAAGCTACGAGCCAACAATGTGTCTATTCTTGGTATAACTTATATTGTAGGTAATAGACATTAAAATCGCTTGAAAAACGAAGATTTGAAGCAAAAAAGTGGTTTTTATTTATTTTGAAAATAATTTTACAATAAAGCAAAAAAGGCAATTAAGTGAAACTGTCACAAATAATCTTAGCAATAATACTGTATTTTTTTTATTGTTTCCTTTACGCGTTCATACATTTCTATTGAAAAAGTGTTTTTCTTAGTGGTTTATATTTATATTCTTTATTGAGTTATTTATTTTTTATTTGTATTCTACTCAAGCGAAGCGATAGTATAACCTTAAATTTATCTAAAGCATATTTTCTGGTATTCATAATGTACACCAATTTCGTAATAAAGATTAATCAAAATAGTGATTTAGCATTAAGCTTCGCCTTAACGGCAATAGCTCAATTGGAAGAGACGTCAGTCCTGGTAAGAATAAATAACATAGATTCGAGTCCGACACGGAATTTTTTTTACTAAGAATCTCTTCAAATTATTAGTAATCCGGTTAAAAACGAGATTGCAGTCCCTTAACAAATGAATGAATAGGTTTTCTAATAAACGTTTTAGTAAAATATTAATACATTATCACGATGACAGAACATTATTTTCGCATTTCGACAATATATATTATTATGTCAATTGCAGGTGCATGAATACTCGTGTTCCGATATATTAAGAATTTACAAAATTTTATCAAGTACGATCTGCAATTTTCTCCGTGCAATTGCAACCATTGCCTTTTTATTTTCTGTGTCTTTGTCTGTTTCATATTTTCATTGAGAGCTGTTGATTTTATCTTCTTAGATAATTCAAAATTATATTTATACTTCAGAATATCCTTCACAGTATCAAGCTAGGGTGCGATGAGGGACGGAGGGAAGGACGTGAAGGGATTCGAATGGAATGTATGTATTAGTTGTAAATTATGAATTTATGGAGAATAACGTCTTGAATAAGAATAGTTTTCCCATTAGATTTTATACTTTTTAGGGTGGCAGGTGTTCGGATAAGGAGGTCAAACTGATAGTAAAGTGTTATGATGATTAATAACTGTCTTGTTTAGAAATCTTATTGCTTCGAGAAATAAAAATCATGTTATTTACATCAGTCAAACCTTATTAAGAAGATTTAGCAGAGATAGAAAATTTTTAAGTTTTTTAGTTAATAAAAACAATTTTCTGCTTCTGTCTGTGATTGTAATTCTGATTTTATAAACTAGGCATTGTTTTGAATTTTTAGTTTCATTTTCAAAATTGGAACTTATTATGTCAAGAATCCAGACAAACAATAAATATTAAAAATAATATTTCGTTGATTTGTATAGCGCCGTTTTTGAGAAAAATATCCTCAAGGGCGCTGTACAAATAAATATATAATAAAATTAATATAATTAGTTTACAATTAAGATTTATAATTATAACTGGTGACTTAAATCTGAGACATATAATATAAATATGTATATTTTTTCAATGTGAAACCGCACAAGAGTCCAAACCAATAGCCAGTGAGACTTTAGAATCGACAGTTGGGATATGTTGTAAGGATTAAGGTAGTGGGGAGGGGAAGGAGATGGGGAAGAGTAAGGTGGGTCAGTACCTGTCTATTCGGGTAAATGACACAACTTAACACAATAAAATTTATTTGCGCACGCTGGGATTAGAAGCCGCGACCTCCGGCTTGCTAGTCGAGATCATTACTCCTCGATTACGGAGGCCGTCAGCTGTGGCTTAAAGATGGAGATAAATTACACATAAATATGTTTTGGGTTATCTGGATTTATAGAGAAGTATAAAATATAGTCTATCTAATTTTAGTACCTACCTCGGTACAATATTTGAACAGAAAATCATTTTCAAAATTGGAACTCAAATGTGTCTTGTATTTTTGTTCAAGTATTTTTTTCACCAAAAAATTAGTTTAATTCTATATTTGAAACGTGTACCTGTTTATTTCTTTTAAAAGTCAGCAGAGTGCTGTGCTATGTAGCTAATTAAAAAATTGTGATTTTTATAGTAAAATATAAAAAAGCTAATCGTCAAATTCACTGAAATTTCATTGTAACGATTACGGAAATAGCGTTGGCTGTAATGAACATTTCCTAATTGATATTTCATATTTATTGCTTATATTAGTACTATCATTAACTGTTATAATGGGTGACCTTTACGTATATATAAATGTACAAAAAATATTTAATTGAAAAATTAATTTTAATGTTAACTTCAAAATAATGCGGTGTTTAAAAATTAGTAAAAAAACACGGTTCCATCTGACGAGGTCAGCTAAAGAAATATTTGTGTTGTTGTGATGTTGTTTAAATAAATACTGTAATTTTTATTGATTTAAGGCGATGCACTACGTCGTGTTATATTTTAAATTGAGCCGCTATCAATAACAACCCTTACGTAGATGGCGATAAGGTTTAAATTCCCGCTTAACACCATCCGCCTGTTTTGATTTATGCAAGACAAAAACATGGCAAAAAAGTGCCCTTTATTTTATTTTGTGGATGTTTTATAAATAACTTAATTTGCCATATTATACAATAAAATCATAACCGAAAATGGGTTCGTAAGTACGAGATTTTGAACTATAAAGCAGTTTTCATAGGCCTTTACATTATCATTTTCTGGGCTTATAAAAAGACTTATCTAAAAAAAACTCGATGATTTCAAAGGCCAAGATGTATTCTACTCGCCGTATTTAATTAAAGCATCTGAAACATTTCTAGGCGACCAAATTTTCAAACCAAAAACACATGATTTTGCATTACTCACGCATGGCATCGCCTAGTAATCGATTTCACGTTTGTACTTAAAACAATCTATATTTGTTTGGTAAACAAATTGCCATTAAAACATTTGTTTATTCTGACAGCGTGTAATATATTTTTTTAATGTATGTATTTTTACAAATTATTCATATTTTATATGAATTTCTACATAGGGTTATTAGTTTTACAAAATAAAATAATATATTTGAACATTTCTTAGTTTCATTTAAGAAGAAGATAATATAAATAAATCAAAACGAAACATGAAACAGAAAAAAAAGGTGTCAACTAGGAATTTTCCATTTTCATTTTGGGAGGCGGGTATGGCGGAAAACAATTATTGGATTACCAACTCCCCTGCTGTAGGGCATCACAAGTGGTACGCTACATTTGGTGACTTAGCAGGCGTTCCCGGGTTCATGTGGGTGACGTTTATCTAGGTTTTTGCGGTGGAATCGTGAGAGACCGGTTGAGAGTGGGAGGAATGGATTCATACGTCCGTCACTCCTAGATAATTTGAGCCCAAGATCCTTTCTCCTTCCCGGAACTTCCTCTCCCTTCTTTCGATAAAAATACCCACTACACAGCATCCCCAAAGATGACATAGGCCTTGAAGGATTTTTTTTGGATCTTTCAATAAGAACATATAAGTTAACCACTTTCAATATAAGTGGATTAAGTATAGATCCAGATAATGGTTAAAAAAATGTTTGCCTACATTTATATACACGGTGTCCGGAAACTCGTAGTACAAGCGGGAAACTGGAGAATCTACACCACATGGGGAACCCAAAAAAAACATAAAGTTTTTTGATTTGAGCATTTTCAAAAAAAAAAAATATATATATTTCGGCTATTTTAGGGTTAAAGTTTTTTCTGGTGTTTAGGGTTGAATAACAGATGTTTTAACCCTGCAGAGCAGAAATATTTTATGATTACACCGGGTTAAATGAAGGGTGATTTCAAAATAATGCTTCAAATCCGAGTTTCTTCATTTGTTTTACTTTCAAATAGTTTTAATTAGTTGGGTACTTTGATCTTCAGTAATAATTTATGAGAATTTGATTAAAAAAAAATTTAAAAAAAAAAAAAAAATCAACTTCAAACTCGATTTACTCGATAACGAAAGCTCAAATAAAAAAAATATATACTACAAAATCGACTCCAAATGTGATGTAGATTCACCAGTTTCCCGCTTGTACTACGAGTTTCCGGACACCCTGTATATATAAAACTTCCTGTAATTTCATATAAATAGATTGTATTTAAAACTAGCGCAGGCCCGTTTAAAATAATAAAATCTGACTTTACCTATCGAGAGATTATTTCTAAGAAATTTAAACAAAAGAAATACAAACGTCAAATGTTGATAAAAAATTGTGTTTGTTAAAACAATGTTATATTTTAGGTTGATAATTTATCGATTGTCTGAATTCTTGACGCAATCAATTTCAATTTTAAAAAAATGACACTTAAATTCAAAATAAATTCGAGTTCATTGAATCCGGGTTACGATCACAGAGACACCCGCAACCGAAATTAGTATTTTATTGTCAACCCTATAGACAGAAAAGCGAAACTCAACTAATGTAGTGGAACTTGGTTATAACGACCCCGCTTACATCGAAATCACGGCTGTGACGACTAACAAGGTGAAACTGTTTAAATTAACATATATTTTCAAATAATTTCTCACGGTTATTACGTGTGTACTTCACGGGTAAACCTAAAAAGATTTGATGCCCAGTCGGTTACAGAAACACTGTACTTAGGTAAGTATTGCAGTAGAAAAAAAGTAAATTTGCAAAACGGACTAACAATGAACGAAATTATCGGCAACAAAGACGGTGAAAATAAGACATAATCATATATATTACATTCATCTGAAGGAATAGGTGCGCTGCTCGCAGTTTTGTCACAATTTGCATTTATTTTTCGCAATAACGCGAAAGTCTGTTCGGTTTTGTTTGAAATATGATTTTTGAATTCTAATGAATTCCTCGTATTTTCCGCCAACGGTGTGTTGTGTTTACCAATTCGGCGAATTACAATAAAAATTGCAAAATGTTCTGTTTGTGAAGGTCTCTTATACTTGTTTCGAAGGTGCGTCTTACACTTGTCTATAAATAATTGTGATAAATTAATTTTCAACATTTCGCTAGCTGGGTCTTCATGCTTTTTTTTATAAAACAATTTATATTATACGCCCATGTAAGCTTTTACACTTGTAAACTTACTCATATTGAATATTGCTTATTTATTAACGATCTCTTCAAATTATTCGTAATCCGGTTAGAAACGGGATTACAGGTCATTAACGAATGAATTGATAGGTTTCCTAGTAAACTTTCAGTAAAACATGAATGTGTCGGAACACATGTTCATAAAAATTACAATATTTTCGTATTTCGTCGTTGTATATTATCAGGACAAATGCAAGTGCATGAACACGTTTTCCGATATATAATGAATTTACGGAAACTAAACGGGACAAATATAAGGAAACGTACTGAAATCCCGTTTATAAACGGATCACCAACAATTTGAAGAGATTCTTAGTAAATTAGCAATACGTTTTTTTCTCCGTTTTTTCACAAACATGTGATAATATGAACAAGTACATACTAATTCAGTGAAGATGTAATCAAATGTAAAATTTGCATTCAAAATTATATGGAACCCATAATATAATAACATCCCTCAATTATTATTATTTTTGAGGAATGTATTATAGCCTTCTTGTAACTGTATTCCATGCAGTTGAACACATCTATAATTTCTACCAAAGTATTGCATGCAATGTAGGTATAGAAAGGACTCAGTCCTGATATATTATATTTGTTGCAATTAAAAAGAATTTTCTATCGAGTAGTTCTAGTTAGTACGCTGAAGATGATTGCTTAGGACGGGTTGTTTCGGAGAACTTGAACAATTCTTCAAATTTCAAAGTTAATTTTCAAGTTCTGTGAAAGATATTTTTAAGTTCTGTTTTTATTTCAGTTCTGTCAAGCAACTAGCCTATAATGACATAATAACAGAATTTAAATAGGAATTTCACAGAACCCGTAAATGAACGTTGAAATTTGATGAATTGTTCAAATTCTCCGAAACAACCCGTCCGACTCAATAAATCAGGACTCTCTATAATTCAATTTAATACTTTTAAAAATAAAAATCAACATGTCTATCTGAGAATTTTAATACTTTTAATTCTTTCATCAAATGGTTTAAATTAAAAATTTCTGTTAGTAGACAAAATTTATACCTAATTAGATGATGTTTACCCGGAATTGTTGGGGTGTTATCCTGAGGAGATAGACATATTGCAGAAATTTCTGTAGGCCTTTTTAAGATATACAATTTCGTGGTATATTATTTTATGTATCCATAGACATATGAATATTAGTAGACCTGCCCTAAGTGATTAAAAGCGTATTATCCCCACTCCCCATACCGGTTCCATTGGAGCCGGCTGTGCTCGCGTATGGCCTCAAGTGAAATTTGAAAACGTGACGTCATCATTCTTGTGCGAACTATGGTCGAGGCATCATCGGTTCATTTTACGAAATAACACGGCAAAATGTTGACTTGTGATATGAAAACTTGTAAAAATAGATGTGAAAAAGAGAATAAACCCAATTGTCGTATTACATTCCATATATAAGCATTATTTTACTTTATTTTAAGCTTATTTACACCGTATTATATGGATCAGTTTTAGAAACATATACTATCACATCACAATGTAGCGATTCTCAAGTGTGCTCATCGTTGTTTACTGGGGTAAGTAAATTATGAAACATTTGTAAAAGTGTCTTAACTAAATACTCTGAAACTAACTACGACTCTGAAAATAGAAGCTGCCTTACTTTGCCGAATTTGGACTTCGCAAATTAGTTCATAACGTGGCGAGTAATTTGCGCTCCCATGTAAAAATGTCTATTCATTCAAAAGCAGATTTTACTTTTAAGGACTAAATGGTGATATTATAATGCGAGATGCCTATTTACTGTCAGATTGATTTATTGACGAATCACAGTCAGCCTTACCCCCTTCGTTCTTCAACAGTTGATTTTACCCCTCGCCATTATCTTCTCGTCTATTAATTCCTATGTCTGTGGATGTATCTCATAAGGTTAAGCCAGCGTTAGCAATGTAGGGCCCGAAAAAATATTTTTACGACTTGATTTATAAAACATCGAATTTTTTCTACTTTCTATAAATATAATATGCATGTATCATATATGTAAACCTTCCGAAAGAAATTTTCTAAATGATAATAGAAACGCTATCAAAATCCGTTGCGTAGTTTAGAAGAACTAAGCGCACAAACAGACAGACGCTGATAGCCACTTTATTTTATACTATTTAGATATTTAACATAATATGTATAATATTTAAAGATATATCTAAGAAATTTATGCTGAATTTCTTCAATTAATATTAGAAAACTATTGACAAATTTGAAATGCTCGTATTACTATGGCGTCTTGAATTTTGTATTTACATTTAGGTAAATTAGATTCAAGTCTATGGAAATAACGTGGCGAAATAAAAGAATTTATTTTAAATTTCACACAGAAAGAAAAATCAGCGAAAAGTCCTTGACTTCTGAATGCTCCTTTAGAGACATAAATAGATTTTCTGCTGTGTAGTTAAGATTCAGTTAACGATACGGTTATTGCTGTATTTTTCTATTCATCTCATTGACGGCATTTTGCTCTTGGTTTGGTCTTTTGCCAAAAAGTCTTTTCCACAAATTGTGACGGGATTTTATACGCAAAAGAAGTTCTACAGAATGTGCCAAAAAAAGCAAACGACCCCTTTCCCGGTTCCATAAATTTATTGTTTAAATACCACATCACTTTCAGGAAATATTAGAGGTACTTTAAAAATCTTCAGGAAAGGATAATGATATTAACTTGAAGTAATCCACTTTAATTATAGCTGTGATGGCCTTGGTTTTACCGGTATTTCAATGGAAGATGCTCCGAGAAACTGACGTCATTGATCGGGAAATGCGAATCAGGAAACACGCAAAACTTGATATTTACCTCATCATGAGAACGGATCGTTTCTACGACTCGTTCTTGAGTTTAACAGCTCGGCTGTGGAACGATTATATGCTAACTCCTGCTTCTTCTCAAAAATACCCTCAACACAGTATTCCCAAAATGATATGACCCCGAGGGAAATGAATTTCTTCATGGCCTCCTGGGTGAATTTTGTTGAATGAAAGTAAAAAAAAAAAAAAAAAAAATGCAATTGCCTGTGTGCGTGTGAAATTTGGTGAGTGAAATTTGGTTCAATGAACACAAATTTGCTTTGAATTTAAGTGTCATTTTCAAAATTGTAACAGATTATGTGAAGTATATTTCAGACTTGCGATAAAGTAGGTACCTCTCTAATATACTATTTTATGAGAAAATTATTTTAATAATACATTTTTTCTTTATTAAATAATTAATCAATTTACAGAGTGTAATCATTTATGTTAACAAAAATAATTCAAAAATTTAGTTTTCACTGCTTTAGATTTTTTTATGTTTCTTTTCTTTAAAAGCTGGCGCTTGTGTTTAAAAGTGTCCGCTTTTGTTTTTAATGTCTTATTCAAAATTATAATTACAATATCCCGTGATTTTTCACGGCTGTCCACTTGAAAAGTATTATTACTAGTATTATAAAGTTGAACATTCATTACTATAACAAGTGAGAAAAATTTACAAATTAGATATTTTTAGTCTTTCTGAGTTTCTCTTAAATATTCGACTACCTCCGTGATCGAGGGGTAAGGCTTTCGACTAGCAAGCTGGAGGTCATGGATTCACATCCCGGCGCACGCAATCAATATTATTTTGTTTTATTTCACCACTTATTAATTAAAAATAATATGTAATAAGTATTAAAACAGTTAATTGTTACTCTTAGGATACAGTATCCCAACTCCTTAGGAGTAACGATAGTGATGTGTATTACGTACCACTTCATCTCCCGTCGCCGTGCGATTGTGTTGAACACGATCCAATCTCTTGTCATATAATTTATTTACTTACATGTACGATCGAGACTGTACCTACTACGTTAACTGCCAAGTCACCCACGATGTACAATGTACGGTTGCTTTACAAATTAACATTTTAAAATTCGACGACGAGAAGATACTACCTACATAGATAAGTTAGTCACCTCACCTCGTTTGCCGAGAAAATCCGAATAAATAAAGCTATCTCCGCAACTGATAATGTGTTATGTCAGCCTCACGCAATGAGATAACACCAGTTCCCCGCCCGCCCGCCCTCCCGCCCGTCAGGTTCAATGCCGCATTGGCCCCCTCCCCCCCGCCCACCGTCATACGTCCTTCACTCGTGGACACACTGACCTCCAGATTCCTATCCACTCCTCTCATTCCTTTCCTTGAAAAAAACCCTCCCCACAGCATCCCCAAAGAAGGCGTCGGCCCTGAGGAAAATTATTTTTCTCGGGCCTCCTGAGTGAAAAAGTTGTAATTTAAAAAAATTATAAGGAACATTTAATAATGGCATAACACATACTAATGCATGGGTAAGAAATGCGAAATATTGCTGGGCAATGCATTACATTATTTTTGTAATTTTTTTTTTAAATTATCATAATATGTCAGAAAAGCCATAAAGTAGGCACCAACATTATTTTATGAATTGAATATTCTTTATTCTAAATGCGTATTTATTTTGATCAAATACTTGACAGATGCTTGACATGAAATAATATGTTATTGAAACGACGCGAATGGCTACCCTTTTTATGAGCGGTCCTACAATTTTGTTCGATTAGTACCTGAATATATGAATTTTCTTCTTTTCTTTTATTTTAATCTTTTGAATATGTGTCTTGAATTTATTATGTCTTATATTAAATTAAAGATATATAGTATAATTTATATTATATAATGGTCTGGACTCACCAGAACTTACCAATTTAATAAATCTTCATATTCCGTCTAGATCAACCCGACAATCTGATTTATTTTATCTACCCTCGTGTAGAACAAACATTCTAAAAAAATCCCCAATTCCTCGTATATGTGCACAATATAATACAAAATTTTACAGCATTGACATTTTTTGTAATAACCTAAAGAAATGTAGATATGAAGTAATGCGTACGATCGATTATTAATATGAGAGTATGTTATGTATCGGGAGCATCTCCTATACTCTTCCTATTTTCCTCTTCCTCTCCCCTTCTTTTAACACCAAATTAATTTTAAGATATTAAAACTTCATTTCCAATTAACTTTAACATAATAAACTTCTGTGGCTTGACTTCAGTTAACTTGTATATTTATATCTATCATTGTATATTATATAAAAGCTGTTTGTTTCTTACAAAATGAATAAATAAATCTATTAAAATGTGTATTTTATTTTAATCTATGAATAAGTGTGTTATATTTTAGACTATTAATATGTGTCTTGTATTTTAAACTATGAATATGTGTCTTGTATTTTTATAATATCAATTGATAGATTCAACACTCCATAGGTAAATGTCTTCTTTTAAAAGACCGGTCGGTGGCCGAGTTGACATCGCGCTTGGGTCTCACCCAGGCGTAGTGTGTTCAATTCCTCGGCTGGCTAAGTCCTCCATCACAACACAAGCAACATTTTCCGCTTACTGTGGTGGTAGTAGGAGATTTTCAAATATTGTCAGGTTATTCGAAACCCGGGAATGTTTGTCTTTCTTTAAAAAAAAAAAGCAATGATATGGGGGCATTTTTTAAATAAATACATTTAGTCCCACACATCCTGCAATTATAATATCCCGTGATATTTTAAAATCTAAAGATTTGTATAAAAATAAAATCCACGCCGCCCGCCTACAGACACTCTTCTTTACATACATATATAGAAGATAGATTGCTTTGTATAAGCACAAGTCTTAAATTATTATAAATAGTTCTTTTATCTACGGATCTAAGATCTTTGATGTCAGTATAAGTAATCTGAAAAAGGTTTGAAAGAATATCATCTACTCTCGAAAGATATTCATCAAATGAAAATTAATAAAACACTCTTCTTATTTACAAAGATGACAATTGTGTTTGGCGGAGATTTTCCTTTTTTGCTGCTATACCTCTCAATTTATCGAATTATAACTATTTCACGTCTTCACGAAACAAGCAAAGAATTAGTTCAAAATCGAGGTTCAAGATTTCACAATAATTTTAGGGATTGCGTAAAGAACAGAAATATAAAAAATATATATGACAGAAGGAATACCGTATTTCTCGGTTCTGTGATGGTAATAGATTATATCTGCTCTTGGAACAATCTTACCGAAGAGTAAACAAAAACTTTTGAACACGTTTCCGCTTGACATTATTAAATGTAACGCCAACAAATGGCATACTTGAGATCCCTCCTACGTATAACAATTTTTTGTTCGTAAAGTATTGATGTTTAGATGACAGATAGATTTGATAAGATGAATCCTTTTGCTTGTACATTTTTTAAGATGTTATCATCATACAAACACAGATATCTTTTTTAACTTTGCAGATGTAACAGTAGTTGCGGTTGGATGTTTTTTCTCCACCAAAGAATGAAGAATTGGGATCATTTGTTTGTAGATGAATCAATACCTTATTGCTATTGCTGTACCGTAAAGGTAAAGATCACCATACATGGAACTAGAATTACATTATCTACTAGTTAATGAGGCCAGTTGGTGAACTGAGTCATGATAGTCACAATCATAAATATCTAGATCGTGTTCTTGGGATGAAACTTGTCGCCAAGTGTTGTTGGCACGATTGCCTTATAAGCAGATTTGGAGCCAGTGGCAGATGCAATGGTGGCGACTGGCAGTCAGTATCCTGCACCTTTGTTTATGCTCAATGTCCTGAACCTGTGCCCTACAACAATGCCTTGTGTCCTGGCCGTGCAGTGCCTTTATTTGGGTCAAGTCAATAAGGACGTCATTGTTGGTTCTAGGTGTTTTTTCTCCACTATCCCATCGTCTTGATGTCTTGATAGGGGTAACGCAAGGTCACTGTGCTGCTGGAGAAGGCGTGAAGGGTTCGAAGGACCACCTACCAGTCCCACTTCTCACTGTCTCTAGTCGGGACTGCCTTTGGTGTACCAAAGCTTTAGCCACATTTCTTATATTATACCTACGCTGCAATGGGAATGTGTTTTCCTTTTTATTGTAGGATGAGAACACATCTAATAGAATCATTTAATGGTAGCTTCTTTTAAATCTTCATGATTTTAAAAACGTTTACCTACGAGTTGACGTGAGTGAGAATGATGAAAGGATAATGGATAGAACTGAGAAACACATCTGGTATGGTTCCAGGTGACAATGAGTGCCCTCAACTGTAGGCTTCCTGTGCCCTATGCCCTGAACCTTCACCATGCATTGTGCCCGGGCCCGCCCTGCCGCAGTGCCGCCCTTGCAGAGTGATGAGGACGAGAAGAAAACCGCGTACGCCTCCGATGACTTTGTCTGGGTCAAGTCAACACGGACGTCACTATAGGCTTTCGGTGATACGAGATACGAGCTTTATCAGCTGTGTGTTCAACAGCCCATAAAAACTATGTAATGATAGAACGCCTTTTATGTAATATTTACACACCATTACATCACGGACGGAGATAATTCAGGCGCCCACGTCTTTTCTTCATTTCACTTAGGAAACATCGGAGAAATTACGTATTCATTTTAATTTTGGTACATCACCTGTTGTAAACATTACTTTTATAGATCAAATGCAGCGAGTTATTACTTCGTTTTAACTTCTCCGGCCTCTGCCGTATTTTTACAAAAGGTCGTAGTATTTCCATTATGTAATACAATTAAAATAAATGGAATATTTCGGAACGTATCCGTAAACTAAAAACGAAAGAAGGAGGAAGCACAACACGGCATAATCACCCTAAATAATCTCGATAAAAAGTATACTGTTAAATTTGCAAAAAAATGTTAAAAAGCTGTTTCAATAAAGTGGTTCATAACCAAGCTTTTTCATGGTCGAGGGCTAAAGCTCTCAACTAAGAATCCGAAGATTGCGGGTTCGAAACCCAGCGTTTACATGTAACTTGTGTTGTTGCACCATTAATACTTCACAACCAATATATTATGCAATACTTGCGTTCCAGAGTGTTGTACTCTCAGTAGCACCCTGGAGAAAGACCACCATTCAGAATTGAAACGTTGCCTGAAATTGCTTTAGCAGTATTCAGAATAGCCAGGTACTTAACCACCTTCCTCTTCCCATCTCCTTCCCATTCCACTGCCTTAAGCAACACAACATATCCTAATTGGGCATGCCATAGTCTCACTGACTCCAGACGGGGTTGGGAACAGTTGGGACGATAATTATAAAAGTGAAAACAACCCATCCTTTTGTTTGCCATAGTTTGAGTATTCATATAATACATCAGCATTTAGTTACAAAGATGGTTTATGGAACCAATACAACGCTTGATGTGTATATATATATATATCGGAAGTAAGTATTTAATGATTCAGAATACGTGGTGGGTCGAGAATTGATCATTATGTTTATTTGAACTTTAGCATCCTTCCTAGCAGTCAGCGCTGGTTAATGAGTGCTAGCAATGAGCGTTTTACACGATGCCTTTTTTCATACCGATCCCCACATGGAAGCTGTATCGTTGATAGCCGAAATGATTTTTTTGCTTTAAGCTAGCCTCACGAGGATATACAATGCGTTATTAGGCGTGTCCTATATCACCACATCACTCGATCACGATCCAATACAAAATTATCATTTCGACATTATACGTAAAACAATGACAGACGATAGAGATCAAATAATGTGCGACATCTTAAGCTATATGAAAAATGGTACCAAAATCACGAATTTATGTGAAAATACGACCCATATGGAAAATGTACGAAAAAAGCTTCGTGTAAAACTTCCATTATAGCAGACTGCACTAATGGATCGATTTGTCTTAAAATAACAAGTGCTTAAATTACGTTTCACTCTTCATTTATGTCGGTCCAAGATTCACTTTTTTTTTCATGCTTTTATATGCGCACTGTGTCTGTGTATATGTATAGAATGACATAATATTTTGTATTTGGTTCGGGCTAGGTTATTTATTCAACATTTTTAACGATCAATCTTATTTAATCATCTGTTTGATTCGTTAGATGGTAACCAAATAAATCAAACAGATTTTTTAAATACTCGGAACGAGATACACAAGAGATTCGAGGTTCTCGTTTTCAAATGAGATGAATTGTTTTGATGAGTTTGAAATATACGAAATCTACCTATCAATCAAATCGTAAAATAAAGGAGGTATTCTATTGATCTTACTAACTATCCTGAGGCTGATTTGTTCGGATTTGGGAACGAACAGCTATTTCCCATAGAATCAATTTATTCACTTTTCGGAACAGCTATTGCAGTCATTGTTAGAAATATGAACTAAACCGTTTTAGACAGGAAAAAAATACTAAGATTTATATAAGGAAATAGAAGTTAATCACAAAATAATTAAAATGTGCACTTCTATGAAACCAAAAGTTCTGACAGCTACATGAGAAAAATTTAAGAAAAAATGTGATTTTATAATTTAAAAGATGTATATAAAACGACAAAAAAAGAGGTGGCAGTAATGTCCATAATACCTTTGTCTAATAAAATATGTGTTTTTTTTTTGTTTTTGTTTTTTTGTTTTGTTCAGATAAAAAAAATACGAGGTGAACAATTTTACGTTTGATTGCAACATTTTAATACTTAAAAAATGATTTGTTTATTTTTAATAATAAAATTAGAAACCAGATTTTATCAGCTTTCAAAAAAAGTTTTTTAGTTTTCAAATGTGTTCAGAAATATCCCATTTATTCAGATTTTACTCAGAAGAGGAAATACACACAAATTCTCCGACTCTCTGACAGCATATGCAAGAAATATAACGGTCAATATGCCAAATGCCGGAGGGGTTAACAGAGGTAATCAAATGCCTAACAAATCTCACCCTTTGCGGTTTATCTATATTCATATATATTGTAATATGGGGTGACTTTTGATCATAGCGGATATCAGCAGCAATTTCCCCTGCCGCTAAAAATTTAATCGTTTCTTTTTAGAGAATTTTTCGGACAATCCGGATACAATAACGCTTGGAAAATAAGTTTCAAATTAGTTAGTTTCTAGTCTTATTCAAAAATATTATCGGTTGATTTGTGAAGCTGTTTTCTCTTAAATATAATTTTTTTCAGTGACAGTAAATCCTTGAATATTTAGACTATTATAAATTTTTCATACACTTTTTGGTATTATTATAATAATACCAAAAACGTACCATTGTAATAAGCGAATAAAATATAAATTTATCAAAGTCTTCTGACCGAGTTTTATTTTGAATCCCCAAAAAAATAAACAAATATGAATTTAGACGTTTTAAACAAGTGACATAAAATTTTCCGACATAAACGCTTTTACAAAAAAAGTGATTTTGTTTCAAAGTTGAAAATTGATCAGAGTCCTTTTACGGTACTGCTTTTTTACAACTAGTATTGTAAGATATGATAAGTGTTTCATTTATTACATTGTGTCAGATCTTCCCGAAACGCCCCCGACTTCTTTCATTCGCTTACACCACCAACAACTTGCTTCCAAGGTATTCCCAAACGTTCTTCTGTTTTCAAAACAAATGCACTCGAATTTGCACTATGTTCTTGCCATTGTTCCAAATTTAAAATACTTTTCCAGCAAGGTGATGGTTAGGGAGAGGTAAGAACTGGATAAATGACTTCCCGGTAGGAACAAAGTATATTCTTATTTCAAAACCAAACATCAATAACCAATATGTTTATGTCTGGTAAAGTTTTGTTCTGCCATAAAGCATTAAACGTACGGGCAAAGATAGGCAGTTCGCAGTTCACATGTTATGAAACTGTATTAGCAGTATATGTCTCCACAAATAGATTGCATTAAATTTATTATTAAAAGTAATCTGCTCTTGGACTCGGTAACTGCTATCTTCTATGTACGAAATATGAAAATAATGTTAACGAAATAAAACCTCCGATTGATAGAAGTACCTATTATGTTTCGCCCACTGATTTTGCTAACGCCTAAGCTTTTGAGAGACAAGCCATTACGTAAGTTTAAATATTTCTTAAAATTTGCGATTTCATTCAAAGTCAACCAATTTTCTTTATCTATGTGAGACCCAACTGCTTTCAACCGTCTGTAGCCAGTGAAACTATAGCAACCCCAATTGGGGCTTATTGTGAGGCTGAAGGAAGTAAGGAGGGGAAGGAGGTGGGAAAGAGGAAGGTGGTGGAGTGCCAGGCTATTCAGATCTACTCACCAAACACGGCAAAAGCCACTTTTAGCAACGTTTCAATTCTGAATGGTGGTCTTACACCAGGGCGATACTGAGAGTATCTTCTACTCTGGCACGTGCCTCGAGTATGTTATATATTATTTTAAACGAATATATTGTGAAATAACACAAATTCATGAAATAAGATTTGAACCCGCAATCCGAAGATTGCGGTCCAAGCGCCATATCCCTCAACCACGGAGACAGTAAAAAACATATACATATATGAAAAGAAGAGCGTTCAGATGTAGATTCCTTTTATATACAAGTCTACACTTATTCCGATATTTTTTCACACCAAACCTTCAAAACAGTAGGAAGGTCAATGTCTAAATGAGATGTCAAAACCACCACCTTTTTCCACCAGCAGAATTTTTAAAGAAGTTTTGCTCAATTGACGTTCAACATAAGAGAAAAATTGGTGTCGAAATCTGATTTAGAAAAGCTCTTCAGCTAGAACATGTATATTTTTGAACTCACCTAGGATTTCGTCTTCGATGGACCTCTGTTCGCGGTGTAGTGTCTCGGTCTGCGGGTGGTTATAAGACCCCTCGCTGGAGTCGCCGCCCCCCGGGCTCTCAATGGCAACCGGCTCTCGAGGGATTTCTCCCGAGCCATCCTCTTTCCACTGGGCCCCCTGCTCAAGGAGCCGGAGCTCCTGTCCCGCCGTCAGCTGGGATTGGCCGGATAGGATGTCAGCGAGAATGAACGATCGCACATCATTCGTAAGAAGAGGGTCGCTGAGGATCTTCTTATTGTTGTAGTTGTCTGTGAAATCTCCCCCATTGTAAAAGTTATTGTTACTGATAAGTCTCGCGTTGCTCCACCCCAGAAGGGTTTGGAAGAGCAGCAGCTTGAAGAACAGAAACCACCCAGGCCTCTTGAGGTACATGATGCCACTTCACGCGTCACTAACTTGTCCCATGCACTGTCCACTTACCACTGTCCCGCACTGATCACATCACACTGCACTTGTATATTCATCGAGCCAACTTCCAAATGATTGATTATTTACGTTTTCGAAACAGTCTACCGGATTTTCGCGGTCGTGTGATCGATCACTCTTTTGTGCGAATCCATATGTCTTGTTCCCACCTGAAGCAAAGAAAAATAAGGGGAATTTATTTATGATATAAGTACCCACCTTAAAATACACAAAATAAATTATTTCTATGATTAAAAACTTATTATAAAATAATTTTAAATTTAAATTTTATTAAATTATTTAAATAATATAATTCATTTAATTATACAACGTAAACATACGACTAAGAATACGACTAAAAATACGAGATAAAATGCAACATTCTTCTACAATACGTATACAATCAACTCTCAGACACACTCAATATCCAATATGATTAATGATTTGGTCAACAAGTTTGGGGGTACTGTTCATATATTTACTGACACCATTTATAGAATTAAGCGTAATCTTTACCATCGCTTTGTTGGATCCTACAAATTATAGCAGCGTTGGTAATGTAGTTTTAGTGATTTGTCTTATATGTAGTATTGTTCTAGTTTTTGTGTTTAATTCGTAGAACTCTATTTAATTTAAAAGAAAACATTCCGATAAGACCCGTTGTATCTTCTATAAATGCTCCTATAACAAACTTTGCGAAAAAACTTAACTTCATCTTCGAAAAAATACTAATTTTTCACCACGTTACATTGTCAAAAACTCAATAGAACTTGTTAACAAAATGAAAAACTTTGATCTTCCGCATAACTGTCATTTCTTTATACGTAAAATTCTTATTTAGTAACATCCCCATTAAAGAATGCCTTAAAATAATTGAAAATATCCTAGAACAATCAATCCAATAATAAGAAAAGAGTTATTCCAGCTCATAAAAATTTGCATCCAAACAAATAATTTTCTTTTTAATGATACATATTTTGAGCAATTGGGCGGTCTTCCCATGGGATCCCCATTAAGCCCACTTCTAGCGGAGATATTTATGGATCATATTGAAAATATAATTCTTAAGTCTCCCTTAGCTAAATATATAATATACTATGTCAGATATGTAGACGATATCTTAATATGTTGGAAAGGCACCAACTGTCAATTAGATATCTTTATTAATTGGGCCAACACTGTAAATAATAAAATCTGCTTCACAGTCGAACATGAGATCAAAGGTAAAATATTTTTTTTAGATCTAACAATTGGAAAGAGTAATAATCTACATACTTTTGAAATATTTAGAAAACCAACTTTTACAGACACTACAATAAATGCAAATTCAACTCATCCTTCCCCCGGTCTCATTAGTTATCAGCTTACCATTCAATGGTACATAGACTCATTAACATTCCCTTGGACAATAGAGCGTATGAGAAAGAAAAGGCAACGATACAAACCATCGCGGTTAATAATGGATAAAACATAAAAAACATTGAAAAAATTATTAAAAATAAGAAATATAAAAATAAAATTAATTTAATATATCCGGCAAATAATAAAAATAAAGAAAAAATTGCATGTCTCGAATTTATCGGTCCAATATCCATAAAAATAGCAAAATAAATAAAAAATGCGGTCAAAATATAGCGTTCAAAACCAATAATAACATAGGAACAAACCTTAAAAACTCTAAAAGTAGAACTCCTAAACTTAATAATAATGGCATATATGAATTAAAATGTGACCACGCCGATTGCAACGCTACTTATATCGGACAGACAGGAAGGGCTTTCTCAACTAGATTCAAAGAACATATAAGATGTTATAATAATAAAAGCACCTTTTCAAAATTCGCAGAACATCTCTTATGAAATAATCACGTCCCGCTTGACAACAATGAACTTAAACCCTTACACATAGAAGGAAAGGGCCTTAGATTAAATTTACTTGAACAATTAGAAATCAATAAAAGAACCAACGACCCTAATATAACATTAATTAATAAATTAAGGAAAATTATTTATTTCCCGCTTCTAAGTATGTTCACAAAACCTAAACAATATAACACATTTAAATAAATTAATAACTGCTACATCATAATTAAACAATTAAGATAACATTAATGTGGGGAAAAACAGACTTCAAAATACCCCCACAGAATATGAAATCTATTATCACAATTATTTTTATCAGTAAATTGGTTTAACCGGTAATAAATAATTTTAAATTTGGGAGGGGGGGAAATAGAATCTTATTAATAAGTCGTCTAAACGTGGCTAAACCACAGTTTGAAAATGGCCTTAAAATATAAATAAGCTTTAAAATAGCCAAAACAGCTGTAACTGATTAACTAAAATTAAATATAACAAATATTGTTAAATTTGAATTTACTCTTAGATGTTTTACTAACATTTTTTAAAAATATTTTTTATTTACCATTTTATCGTTATTTCATGTTTTAAAAATTTTGTGATAATTTTTCGATGGATCACTAGGTATATTTTTTTCTTATCATCAATGTCCACTGGGCGTAAAAACAAAAACAAAAATAATATATGATTCAAACTAACAAAAACTAACGACGAGGCTATGAAAAATAAAATGAGGAAGATACAAGCCAAAAATGTGTATATTCTTGGTATACCTTATATTGTGGGTAACAGGCATTAAAATCGCTTGACAAACGGAGTCTAGAAATGTTCAATTTCAAGCAAAAAACTGTTTTTAAAAAATTTATTTTGTAAATAATTTTGTAAGAAAGCAAAAAAGTTAATCAAATGAAACTGTCATATATTGTAAGCTATAATACTGTATTTTTTAAGTTGTTTTCGTTGCGCGTTCATACATTTCTGTTGAAAAAATATTTTTTATAGTAGTTTACATTTATATTTTTTAATGAGTAAGTTATTTTTTAATTTTTAAACCTTCAATTTATCTAAAGCATATTTTTTGGTATTCACAATGTACACTAATTGAAAATTTTATAAAATGTTATTCAAGTATGAAATTAGCAGTAAGCACATTTTATTTTTTTAGACGATGAATTAGTTACTTCCCGAAGGATTTAACATGGGTGCCTTGGTGTGTTGTGTTGTTGTGAGGTGTGTTCAGAATGTGCCTGCCCGACTGTGCCTGACTGCGTGGGGTTCCAGATCGGAAGAGGCTGGTTTGGGGATACTCTTTGACCTCTCCAACTGGTATATCGACCCATTGCCTTGCGCCGCAGCGGGAGGGATAGATGACACATCCGTCACTCTTGGACACACTGATCCATAGTTTCCCACCCACCCCACATATGTTTTTACTTCCCAGAACTGCCCTCTCTATCTTTTCCATGAAATACCCACCACACGGCATACCCAATCTCCATCAGCTCTGAGTGAAATTAATTTCCTCAGGGTCTCCTGTGTGGGTCTCATTTAAAAAAAAAATCATTCGACAGTTATTGTTTATCTTTTTAACTTCAATATTAGGTTCATAATTTATAGATGATGCGGTGCTGATTGAATGTTCCTGTTCTACATAGTCCCACGTGCCCGCCAGTTAACGTGAATGGGTGGCAGAGTGTAACATGTTACATATGTTTAGCGATAACCGGGTCGGGACCTGTGATAGCCGCTCCGCACGCCCATCACCATTGACCGATGCTGGGCGCCAATTCTCCACTATCCACAATAAGCATCATTCAATATACATATGTACGTATATACACATCAATTCATTCATACTCATACTCGGATGTATACACCAGGTACGGGATACGCATCACCGTTCATTCGCACTTTGTTCTGAACACTACGCAGATACTAGATAAAAACACATTGAAAGTCTAGCACGGAAGATCGATAAAGCCCTATGGTCAAGTAGCGATATTTGCGAACACGGTCAGAATATGATTGCGACAGTCGGTTGGTGAAAGCCGCTACTTTCAGCGTGGCCTCCAAGGTGTCGGATAAGCTGTCAATTTGCAAAACTTTTTGGATAATTAGATCCAAAATAACTGCCTTATCAATGAATAGGGGTGAACAAACCAAGCTCTTAGAACTGAAATAACTCGTATACACGAACCATAGACTCAATTAATTCACCTAAGAGGCGATCAATTGATTCCGTCCCAGCTTCGAGAAACAAAATTCTTGGTCAAGGCTAATGACCTCATGAACTAATTAATTCCCTTTTTAGTGTCAAAATCAAGCTAACTGGCAATGTATATTAAGGCGATGCCATACGTAGTAATGCAAAGTCATGTGTTTTTCGTTTGAAAATTTGGTCGCCTAGAAATATTTCAGATTCTTTAATTAAATACTGCGATTAGAATACATCTTGACCTTTGAACTAATCGAGTATTTTTAGATAAGTCTTTTTAAAAGCCTAGAAAAAAACAATGTATAAGGCTTACTTACTTACTTACAAACCGATTTTCGGTTATAATTTTATTGTATAATGTGGCAAATTAAGTTATTTATAAAATGATCGAAAAAAAAGTTAAATATTTATGCCTGAACATCAACAAAATAAAATAAAAGGAACTTTTTGGCCATGTTTTTTTCATGCATAAATCAAAACAGGCGGATGGTGCTAAGCGGGAATTTAAACTTTATCGCCATCTACGTAAGGGTTTTTATTGATAGCGGCTCAATTTAAAATATTACACGACGTGGTGCATCGCCTTAAAGTTAATATTTTTAATTTGTTAGTTTTTTTTACTTTTACGTAGCCGTCTGACGTTTTGAAATGTCAATTCACAGAGAAATGCGCCAGTGTTGCCAGCATATATAGATTCTGAATTATTGCGTTACATCGGTCTGAATATTAAACATCGCGACCGTGCTAGGAAAATCGGTATCGTCCCCGACTTCTTTGATCATTCAAACCACTTTCTAAACAGTTCTAGCACTAACAAGAACAAACTTCGAAATTTTCATTGAAATAAGTACAATAGTTTTGAAGTCTATGGAGCACCAAAAAAGAAACATTCATTTATACATTTACGAGAGATTCACACTCCGTACGGTAATCTCGATTATGTCCGGCGCCAAAATTCCGCTACAAGCATAACGTAATATGACCACTGACCTGTGACCGAGCTCAATTATGCAAAAACACATTCAAATATTTACGACTATCATGATATGGTGGTCAAGAACATTCAAATAAAATTTTTAAAAAATGTGCAGATATGGACAATGCGCAATCCATCTTTAGTCACTCATGTCCTTTTTTTGGGATCGTTGTGTGATGTGACATCATTTTGACGACCTTTGTAGCAAAGTGGTTTAAGTTAGGGTTAGTTTACACAGGGTTAGAAACCCAGCTTCGGGAAATAATCAAATGTCTGTATGTCTGTCTGTGTAACTCTAGTTCGGATTTAATGAAAAAAAATTAAGTGTCACTTTGAAAATTGGAACTGATTGGGTCAATAATTCATACAAACCCTGAACCTACCCATAATAAATTATTTTAACTGATCATTATTTTATTTTTAATTTTCAAAAGTGGAACTGATGTGTCAAAAAATCGCACTATCCCGTGATTTTTCACGAGTCTGTGCTAGTTAAATATTATTTATATAACGTAACTTACATCACAATTTATTTACTCGTGCTATACATAAATCATGTTTTTTCTCATAAACATCAACCGAGGTTAACAATTTAAATTTGATTGAAGCAAACATAGAGTAATCACAAACATACATAGAAACACAAAATATTTCAAATAGAAAGAAAAGTAATGTATTAGATGAGTTACGAGATGGGTAATTTGACTGTATATCGTAACAATATTTGAACAATTAGAAATGTTTATTAGATTGGAATCTCGTTCCCGAGGGAACATGTATTAGGTCACCCACTTGGTCGTAAATATGCATTAAATCACAACTTATAAGTCTTGGCTGTCACTAGCCACAAGTCTTAGATGTAAGTCACTAGTTACAAGTCTTAGAAATTAGTCGCTATTTATAAGTTTAAGTTATAAATCACTAGTTATAAGTCTTAGATGTAAGTTACTACTCTTAGAAGTTAGTTGCTAGTTATAAGTCAAAGTTGTAAGTCACTAGTTATAATTCTTAGCTGTCTGTAGCCATAAGTCTTAGATGTAAGTTAATAATCTCAGAAGTTAGTTGCTAGTTATAAATATGAGATGTAAGTTAATAGTGTTAGAAGTTAGTTGCTAGTTATAAGTATTAGTTGTAAGTCACTAGCTATTACATATGTCTTAGGTGTAAGTCACTAGTTACAAGTCTCAGAAGTTGGTTGCTAGTTATAAATATTAGTTGTAAGTCACTAGTTATAAGTCTCAGAAGTTAGTTTCTAGTTATAATTATTAAATGTAAGTCAAAAGATATAAGTCTCAGATGTAAGTCAAAAGTAATAAATCTCAGAAGGTAGTTGCTAGTTATAGGTCTTAATTGCAAGTCACTAGCTATAAGTATTCGATGTGATTCTCTTGTTATAAATCTCAGAAGTTAGTTGCTAGTTATAAGTCTTAGTTGTAAGTTACTAGTTATAAGTCCCAGAAGTTAGTTGCTAGTTATAAGTCTTAATTGTAAGTCACTTACTATAAGTCATAGATGTAAGTCACTAGT
Source organism: Hesperophylax consimilis (assembly GCF_061612785.1). Taxonomy (NCBI): domain Eukaryota; kingdom Metazoa; phylum Arthropoda; class Insecta; order Trichoptera; family Limnephilidae; genus Hesperophylax; species Hesperophylax consimilis. Next base: position 45,732,958 of record NC_142837.1, read on the forward strand.
TTTAGGTTTCAGAAGTTAGTTGCAAGTCATAAGTCTTAATCGTAAGTCAATAGCTATATGTCATAGATGTAAGTCACTTGTTACAGGTTTCAGAAGTTAGTTGCTAGTTATGAGTCTTCATTGTAAGTCACCAGCTATAAATCTATAAGTCCAAGTTGTAAGTCACTAGTTGTAAATCTAAGCTGTAAGTTATTTGTTATAAGATTAAGTGATAAGTCAAATGAATTATGTTATAAAGCGCCATTGAGGTGATTTTCGCACGAAAACGGCACTACAGAAATAATACAATCATTAAGATACTTTCGGTAATGCCCTAGTTAGATAATATTACAAAAAACCTTGCTTGACCTTGCTCCCTTTCTTTTTCCCTATTTATCACATCTTTAAGCTTTTCTATAATACATATAAACAACATGGATGCCTTGGCAACTAAAAGTCTGGTTGTTGGAATTCTTGTGTGGTATAATAAAAAATAGGACATTTAGGATCTAAATCACTAGTTTTCAGTTTTAGTACTGCTTTGTTCGTTTATCAGGTAAATACAAACACAAAACATTTATCAAATTAACACTTACACACGTGAAATTAGTAATTTGGAAAAAAAGAAAATTGATCTTCCATAATGGAAAATATTTTGCAGATTTTCATTGTCTGTTTGGTTTGGAACATGCTTATCGTGAACACAAATCTAAGTATACTTTAGTATAAAAATACTTCAGTAGGATACAGAACTGCGGAACAAATTGTGCAAATATATAATATATGCTATGGACCTGGTTTAACTTCCAATTTCTATCTTTATTTCAGTACATATCAAATATGCGAAATAATTTGCGGAAATATTTATGAGTTCAAGGGTCTGCGGATTGCGAATTCAATCCCCGTCGAAGTAACAAACTATTAAAAGTATTTTTGTATAATATTTAAATATAATTATTGTATTTATTTTAAACGTCTTTAATTAAGTTAGTTTATAATAATAGTGAACTAAGACCAAAACGGTTTTGATATAACAAAAAACTGATTATAAAAAAGGTTAATTTTAATGTAATGATTTAAAAAATCTTTGAATCAACCATTTATTATCATTGTAAACTTTGCATAATATAACTTAAAAAGAAATTTTTTCCGCATTGATAAAAAAATTATAATATTTTATATTAGCAGTAGCATTTATATATAAATCTACTTTTAAAAAGGAAAATAAAACTAATTAATTTAAACGAAACATGAAACAGAACAACACACAGAAAATAAAAAAAAATACGGTTTAAATTTGAAATCGAATCTAGGATCTCTGAATTGCCGGGAAAACACCTCTAACCACTCAGCCATTGGGACATTTTTATCGATTTTATATTACAAATTCAGAATTAACAATTGCAATTAAATCTTGCAATTTTTTTTAACTTTTATGTGTCTTGTTCTGTTTCATGTTTTGTTTAGATTTATTGGCATTATCTTCTTATAATCAAATAAAACTAAAGTTATCCAGTAAAAAAATATAGTTTAAAAGTAAGGAAAAAAATTAATAAGAGAATCGCACGTGTTTAATGTTCTTATAAAAAAATTACCTGTTTTGAAGAGTGGGTTGTGTGTGATAGTTGGTTGTGAAACACTGACAGGAGGTGCCTGTGAGGGATGTTGAGGGTACAGTGTGAACTGACACCGACCGAGTGCAGCGAAAGCAGACAGAGTACCCGACAGAGCGGTCGCGCGGCGCAGCGGACAGAGCGAGACTGACTAGTGACTGGCGACTAGTTATAGGACTGGGCCGTCGCGGGTATCGCTGATATCGCTGGACGCGTGGTGGTGGTATTGGAGCGCTGGCGCTGTCGCTGGAGCAGAGCGCTGTCGCTGTGACGCGCGGGAGGCCGCTTCTCCACTAGGCCACAAAGCTCATCTTCTCGTTGGCATTAATGGTATCCATTGCACCAACCATAAATATACTTCTATCAAATTTGGAATAGAAATGAATTTTCTGACTTGATATTCTATCTCGGATTTATTTTGTGAATTTAAGTGTCATTTCCGTATTTTCTCACAAAACTCTCTTATTAAATAAAAAAAAACTTTTGAACACAAGGACTTTTAATGCCATAGAAAAGAGGTTCCCAAACTTTTTTGCCCCGTGGACCACTTGCCAAATATATTTTTTCCGTAGACCCCCTGCCTGCCAAATATTGAATTTTCCTAAAACTATTAACGTCTCATATGATAAATTTATTATTTTAGTAAAAAGATTCCCTTCCCTTGCCTGCCCAACAACCGGGTGGCGGTATAGTTGCTCTGTCTTTACATTGTGCAGACAGGGGCACCCTTGTGAGGTATTAAACCAAATGAAAATGAAGCAGGATAAGCAATGGGAATTTCTTTCTGTAGCTAGCCTTACAGAACTGTCCTTTAAGTTCTTTGTCAGTGCTTATTCCGGTCATTTTTTCTTGTCACATGTTTTCCGATTCTTCAACGTTTCATTTCGATAGTCAAAATGTCCTCAAACTTAGTTTTGAAGTCTGTGGAAAGTACATTTAAATGTTGAACGTCATTATTACCTTGGATGTTTTTCAAAAACAAGTTGAGGAACTAGGAAAATTCGCGGCTTCCAATGTGCAATGTTTTGCTTGAATATATTAATTCTGACAAGAAAAGGAACATAGACTCTATTTATATACCTCAATTAAAAATTTACGAAATATAAAAATGCAAATATCAAATAAGTAATTTCTCAGTCGATTATATTTGTGTTGGCTCTATTGTGTCATTTACGGAACTTCTAAATGGTGACTTGAGGTAAATGGGGGTCCCATCGTATCTACCCCCATTTGAATCTCGTGGACCCCCAAATTTTTTTCTCACTGACATAGACCCCCAGCATGCTGATATCGACCCCTGGGGGTCCATATAGACCACTTTGGGAACCTCTGCCATAGAATGATGTTTTTTTCGAATTTATATGTAACCGCCCGAAAGTCCCAATCGAGCCGGCGAGACTTTGTCATCCCCAATTGGGGTTTGTTGTGAGGCTGAAGGTAGAGGGGAGGAGAAAGAGATGGGGGAGAGGAAGACTGTGAAGTACCTGGCTCTGTATCTTTTGAAACTTTCCTGAAGCCGCTTTAGGCAAGTTACAATTCCGTATAAACCCTTCCTTTACGGTGTTCAATAATCTCTCGGTAAGTATTCATAGATTGTAATTACCTAAAATTTGAACTCTGTGTTCAGTATGACGATGTTTACCCAGTTGACAGCACCGGCAAGAAAAGGTTAAACCTCAAGCTTACTAGTTTGTTAACCTGAAAGATACAGAGTAGGCCCCTGGTCACCAAAAACGGCCAAAGACATTTCAATTCTGTATGGTGGTCTTATACCAGGATGATACTGAGAGAATCTTCCACTTGAACTAGTCGCAAATATACTATATATTATCTTATGATTGATTTGTGAAATAACACAAAATAATCAAATAAAATTTACTTCCGAACTACTGGATATGAACCCGTGACCTCTAGCTTGCTAGTCGAAAGTCTTATGCCTGGACCACGAAGGGCGCCAGGGTGGTTCTGATATCTTCATTGTAGAGAGGTCGGAATAATGTGGACCTCAACCTTGAGGTTCCTACATTATTTATCATCCACTCGATCTACACAATACTCAACAGATAAACGCCATCTATGGAAAATCTAATAAACTAATCAAGGGCCATCTACGGGTGAGCTCTTACACTAATATCAATGATATTACAATTTTCAAAATTGGAACTGATGTGTCAAGAATTTAGATATAATTTTATCCAAGACTTTACTTTGTTTTTAATATAAGAGTCTCAACTTCTCTGAACCGTCTAGAACTAGTGAGTCCATTTCCTCCTCAATTGGGGTATGTTGTGTAGCGGAGGGGAAGGAGCTGGGGAAGAGGAAGGTGTGAAAAGCACCTGGCTATTCAGATCTGGTCACTCAACACGGCTAAAGCCATTTCAAGCAACGTTCCAATTCTGAATGGTGGTCTTACCCCAGGGCGATACTGAGAGTATCTTTCACTACGAAACGTACCGCAAATATACTATATATTATTTTTCGGTATAGTATGTACATAATTTAATTTAATAATTTCTCAAATTATTCATCTTCTTATAATTCTCTAACTTCTCCATTCTCTTCTTGCAACCCAAACTAGCTTTACATCATTTTTCCTTTTCATATTATAGTAATGTATAGATTCTGTACAAACTGTAAAGTTCACCCGCCATAACATAGGGTCATCCTTAGCATGGAGGATGAAATATCACAAAAACCATTTGTACCCTCTAAATCATGTATTGATAAAATAAATGAGTAAATTGTGAAATAACACCAATTAATCAAATAAAATTTACTCTTGCTTGCATTTGAACCCCCGACCTCGGGATTGCTAGTCGAGAGCGTGAAACCTGAGTTCTTTTCATAAACATTCAGCTAAACAAATCCAATAATAAGGAACTCCAGTCCCATTTGTTTTGTTTTATCAATAATGACAATGACCTTAAATATCAGCGTACATTTTTTATTGTTGTAGATAATTAGTTCACAATAAAATGTTAACTTGTGGAATAAGTTCCGTGACCCATGACGTCATAATCAACAGATTTAGTGCCAACCAAATAGGGCGTTTTCATGTGATGGTTTTTTATTAAATTTTAATTGAAGATTTATAAAGACTACGTATATAACAAATATTAAAACTTATATATTCAGAATCTGTTTTTGCTGATCTATATGAATAAATAATATTTTTCACTGGAGTTTCGTATTATAATATCTCTAAAATTAATGTTTAGAGAAAATATACAAGAGGAAAAGTTTGATTCGTTCAATTTAACTTATTAAAATGTTTTGCATCTATATTTATAATTTGTATGGGATCATTGGAGAAATAATGGCATCTGACGGAATTGTATGAGCTTTCGATCTCTTTGAATAGCGGCCTAAAACAAGATTTATAAAACCGCGACTTTCTCAGGATGAAGTAATTTATCAAAATATCATTAATTTTAAAAATATGTTGATATATGGTCGAACATTACAAAACATATATTTTTTTTAAGTAGATATCCAACTTCATTATGTTTATATATATTTATGATGGGATATTTCACCATCCTCTCGATTGTTTATCCACTTGACAAGGTATATTTTCGAATTACGATATATTTATTGATAGTCAACGTTTACTATTTGGTATACCAAACTTCGAATAATCGCTTTATATCACGACACAAACATCCCTCAATCAACGACCGTCAATACGGATTCCGGCGGAACCGCTCGTGCGGTGATCTTCTCGCGTATGTAAAGGACTTGTCAACAAATTGCATTCTTACGGACTTCCCGCATCCCTGTGTACGTGGATTGCTGACTTTTTAAGGGATAGGTCGATTCAGGCGGTTGTTGACGGTTTCACCTCTTCCTCGCACTCCATAAATGCTGGCGTCCCACAGGGATCGGTTCTGTCTCCGACTTTGTTTTTGTTGCACATCAATGACCTTTTGACATGTGCACCGATTCATTGTTACGCGGATGACAGTACAGTTCATGATAGCTTTTTGTTTGACAAGCCCCCAAAGGGCACACAAACTCCAACGGCTCGGAGGGCTTTGAAGCAGAGAATGGACGGTTATCTCGAGAGTATTTCCTCCTGGGGTAAAAATAATCTCGTCGAATTTAATGTTTCAAAGACCCAATCCTGTCTGATTACGTCTAAAAGGGATCCAAATGATAATCTGGTCTCCTTCAACGGAAGCAATCTTCCGAACAGGCCTTCCATTGATATGCTTGGTGTAACTATAAGTGACCAGCTCAGGTACGGGGGCTCCATCGAAGCTAGAGTAAAGTTGGCCTCTCAGAAGCTGGGCGTACTGTACAGGGCCCGCAGATACTTTAATAGTACACAACTGCTCACCCTGTACAAATCGCAAGTGCGCCCTACTGTCGAATTTGGCAGCCATCTCTGGTCTGGAGCCCCAAAATACCTGAAAAAAACCCTTGACTCTGTGCAGAAACGGGCGGTCCGTTTGATAGATTCCCCAATCTTATCAAACGGACTGTAATCTTTAGAGCACAGGCGTCAGGTAGGTATGCTGTCCTTGTTCTATCGGTATTACAATGGAAGATGCTCTGAGGAACTAGCGTCATTGATCCCTTCGGCACCGGTGCGTAGTCGGGATACACGCCAAACGCGCGCCCAACATTTGTACACAGTTGACACTTGTCACATGAGAACGGGTCGCTTCTATGATTCGTTCTTAAGTGCAACAGCTCGGCTGTGGAACGAACTGCCGGCCTCTGTGTTTCCTCCCTCCTACAACATGGGACTCTTCAAGACCCATGTTCACTCCTTCCTCTCCACAAAAAGACCCTCCACACAGCATCCCCAAAGATGACATAGGCCCTGAGGGAAATTATTTTCTTCAGGGCCTCCTGTGTGGAGTAAATATAAAAAAAAAAAAAAAATCCCTACTCCCGCTCGAAACAATTAAAACAATATGATAAATATATTACAAGACATAAAAGTGAATAAATTTTTTGAATCAATGACCCCTTAATGTACAAATAGCAAAAAAATACCACCTCCACATAATTTGTAGTAGGTACCTCCAAATAATTTGTAGAACCTCCACATAATTTGTAGTACCTCCACATAAGTTGTAGTACCTCCACATAATTTGTAGTACCTCCACATAATTTGTAGTGCCCTTAGATAATTTGTAGTAGGTACCTCCACATAATTTGTAGTACTTCCACATAATTTGTAGCACCTCCTCAGAATTTGTAGTACTTTCACATAGTTTGTAGCACGTCCACATAATTTGTAATACCTCCACATAATTTGTAGCACCTCCACATAATTTGTGGAACCTTCACATAATTTGTAGCACATCCACATAATTTGAAATACCTCCACATAATTCGTAGCACCTCCACATAATTTGTTGAACCTCCACATAATTTGCAGTACCTCAACATAATTTTTAATACCTCCACATAATTTGCAGTACCTCCATAATTTATAATACCTCCACATAGTTTGTAGCACCTCCACATAATTTGCAGTACCTCCACATAATTTGTAGTACCTACACATAATTTGTAGCACTTCTACATAATTTTACGAACCTCCACATAATTTGTAGTACCTCTACATAATTTTTAGAACCTCCACATAATTTGTAGTACTTCCACATAATTTGTAGCACCTCCACACAATTTGTAGAACCTCCACATAGTTTGTAGCACGTCCACATAATTTGTAATACCTCCACATAGTTTGTAGCACCTCCACATAATTTGTAGTACCTACACATAATTTTTACTTTTTCTTCGACATATTATGTTTTTTATTTTTATTTATTTATGTAAGGAGAAAACACAGATACAGACATCAATTAAAATATGATTTTATAAAACCATAACTTGAGAATTCGCCTGCATCCTAACTATTTCTCAAAGATTGACTGGTAGATAGCAATTTTAATTTTTTTTTTACATGTAAATAACAAAAAAGCATAAAAGAAAATTATTTTGTGTATAGATAATGCTCAATGTCAAATAAAAGTGTACAAATATTTTTTTATACAAGTTTAGGACTTTTATAGGAAAACAGACTTCATTTTCCTTCCAAAAGTACTATAAGTATCAAAAAATATGCCGGAATCTTTCAGGTTTTGGTTTTTATTATACTATTCGCACATTCTTCTGATTGGATCCATGACACCAGCATTTGTGCTCGTCCGGCTAATATGGAATAAGTCGTTATGCCTCGTCGTTCTGGGTGGTATTTTAAAGTTTATTAGATTGAGTAAGCCAGGACAGTCGCTAAAGTTGTAACAGATTTTGTACAAGGTCATTAGGTCAAGGTAAGTTCGCCGGTTAGTAAGAGTGGAGACGTTATATTTCGAGAGCATATTTGTATATCCCCGTTTAGGTGCGCTCATTCTGTGGTTGAGGTAACGCAGAAATTTCTTCTGGATACTTTCAATATTTTCTTTATAGATATCGTAAAGTGGAGTCCATATGGAGGTGCAGTATTCAAGTTGAGAACGGACCAGCGTATAGTAAAGCAGAAGGTAGGTTTCAGGTTTCCGAAATACGCGGCTGTTTCTGATAACAAAGCCTAGCATGCAGTTAGCTTTATTCACAATGTTTTTAATGTGCGCATCGAAATGAAGTTTGGAATCAAAAAGTACGCCAAGATCCCTTATACAGTAAACACAATCTAGTGAATAGTTACCAATATAATAATAGGGTTATGATTTTTAGTGAAGCTTATTTGTTTACATTTGTTGTAACCAAGGTAAATTTTGTTTTCATTGCAAAACGCTTCGAACCTTACGTACATGTACATGTGTAAATTTTCTCTTAACTTCACTCTGTAACCTTTCACTTTATAACTTCACTTTGTAACTTTTCACTTTAAACTTTGCTTTGAAAATGATCACTTTATAACCTCACTTTAATATTTTTCATTTTCTAACTTTACACAATAATATACATAAGTAGTTGTTTTATTTTATTTATTTTGAAAAAACAATTAAATAATGGAAAGTTGTAATACATAAGTTCTCTGCTCCTAAGCACAAAGCATCTGATTCAGTGGCGGCGTAAAAGGGGGGCGGGGGGGCGGTCCGCCCCGGGTGCCAAGGACCAAGGGGTGACAGCGACAACACACTTGTGCAGCCAAATAAGACCTGCGTCACACACAGCTATAAAAGCGCAAGCAGATATCTTTGGACCCGCGAGCGCTTATCTTTTCTACCGTCACACGACGCTATAAAATATTTCTTCCTATGGTAGGGGAAGGAGTCAGACGAATTAGAGAGCTGCCACGAAATACCATTTCTTTGTACTGAATTGACAGCTGTCATCCGCCCGTTTAGGCAGATCCGTCCCCTGTTCACCGCGGAGTGGGGGGTGCATAACTTTTCATAATATATCACCTCAGGAGCGGTTACGGCGTAAGATGTGTACTGTCTATGGTTCATCTGCGCATAAAAGCGCTAGGTATGACAGGTCTTATGGAATTGTATGGAGAGCAATATTTGGCATCGTTACAGGGCAATGGATTTTATTCCTATTACATTTAGTGTTGTTCAGACAAAAACGTTGGTAACATCACCAGAAGGAGATCTTCGTGGAATGGTTCCAAATTTATTAAAAATTTACGATGAATTTTCAGGAGAGGATATCGTGTTGGAGATATTACGATTGAGGCGCCATTTAGAAGCCGCCAACATTTCTGCCCACGAAGCAGTTCAATGGACTACATAGGAGCTCATCAGATTCATTGTAAAATGGGGCTATTCTGAGTCAGTTCCAAGTTTAGCGCTGTGTCTAAGATTTTTTTTGACAATCTGTGTTTCGGTGGCTTCATGTGAAAGAAGCTTTTCAAAGTTAAAATTAATAAAATCTTATTTAAGATCCACAATGAGCCAAGCGCGACTAACCAATCTTTCGATTTTATCAATTGAAAGAGACAGGAAAATAAATTTTGATAATGTCATCGAATATTTCAGTAAAATAAAGTCTCGTGAGCATGTTTAGTATTTGGTGTTTTATTTTAAGTAGGGGTGCTCAATACAAAACCGCCCCGGGTGCCAATCTACCCTACGCCGCCACTGATCTGATTTATCAGAAGAGTGTATGTAATACAATATAAGCCGAAACATCAATAAAAAAACTAAAATATTCGCAGAACTTAATAATAACATTATTAAATTTGATTAATATTAAATTATTTAAAAATAGAGTTCTACACGAAAACAATACTTAATATACAATATAAATCAATATTATTACGTTGTTATAAAATTTATGAAGGGAATAAAAAATCAAAAGTTAATTTTATTACCAATTGTGAGTATTTATTTGTTTATTTATTAATGTACGTTGTCCTATTGGTGGGCTATCAAGAAGTTTGTTGAAATACATGACAGTATCTATCGTTATATCCATGCTATGACAGTATCTATCGTTATAGCCATGTTATTAATATTATGACAGTATCTATCGTTATATCCATGTTGAAGTGTGTGTAGTTGAATTTTGTAGAATGCGGCATGATTATGTATCAGTTTTCATTTTAGGAGGCCGGTATGGTTACCGCGTATCCGAAAACCGGTAATTGGTAACATCACATCTGCCGTAGGATACCCCAAGTGGTTCGCTACATTTAGTGACTGACGCAGGGTGTGGTTTGACCAGGTCTTGGCGTGGGGTGCGTCTGCCCACGAACTGCGTGCGCTCTCTCGAGCTATCGCCTTGCACACCAGTGGGAGGGATAGATTCATTCGTATGTTGCTCCTGGGCATACAGATGTCCAGATTCTTACCCACCCCCTTACCTTCCTTCTCAGAAACTCCTCTCCTTCATTTTCTTAAAATACCCTCACTATTCCATCCACAAAAAAGGCCCTGAGACAAATGATTTTCTTAAAAAAGGTTTTTCAATTGACAATTTATTTTATTTTATATTTATGTGTATACTCGAATACTTTGGCTTTTTTATTTAGCTGTACTAGGAGAGGCCGAGCACATGCCCTCCTGGAGGCACTTTGTCAAAGCGGTGAGCCCCCAAACTATGCCACGTCGGCCTCTGTGATCGAGGGTTAAGGCTCTCGACTAGTAAGTGCAGAGTGCTCGGTTCAAATCCCGGCGTACGCAAGCAAATTTTACACGAAATAATTATTTCTAATTTAATTAATAAAAAAAATATAAAAAATATATATTTGGGGAACGTTCCAGAGTTGTAGATACTTTCAGTATCGCACTGGTATAAGACCACCATTCAGAATTGATACGTTGCTTAAAATGGCTTTGGCAGTGTTTGATGACAAGACCTAAATAGCCAGGTACTTTCCTTTTCCCCATTTCCTTCCCCTTCCACTACCTTCACCCCCTCAACATACCTCAATTGTGGATGCCATAGTCTCACTGGCTCCAGATGGTTGTAAACAGTTGGGACTCTTGTGAGGTTTTACATGAAATGGTAGGTGTCTTCGAAATGGCTAAATCATAGTTTCACAAATATTGACCTGCGTTGTGTGTAATAGAAAATGATAAATTTTCACAACGTAAAACATCTACCTACCGTCATCCCTAAATAATAGTAAGTTAATTAATAAAACCATTATAAATACACCACTGGTATCAACCAAAAACTTTAAAATTCAGTTGTGAAATACGATATACCAACTTATACTCGTATGGGAAAACTCAAAAGTATAATTTCAATAGAATAGTTATCAATTTTACCACCCCCTGATAACCCTCTTCCCAAATGTTCAATATATTTATTTATATGCCCACATGGGTTTTACATACAATGCAGAACATATATTTTTTTGATAATATATAATTATAATTATATTAATTAAAATATTATATTGTGTGAGGCGGGTGTGTATACCGCCGCCGGGGGAACCATTCAGTAGATAACCAAAACCTCTGCCATAGGTCACCCCTAGTGTGGCGAACTGCATTTGGTGACTCAGGTTGTCCGGGTTCATGAGGTGAGAATAGAGTAGGTCACCTACTTTGGAGAGACTGGTCGACGGAGATTCTTTTACCTCCCCTGCAGGACTCCCGACCCATCATCGACCTCAGTTTCCTATCCACCCCACATACCTTTATCCTTCTCAGATCTTCCACGCCCCCATCTAATTCCTTTCCCTTAAAAACCCTTCACACAGCATCCCCAAAGATGACTTAGGCCCTAAGGGTAATTATTTTCCTCAGGGCCTTCGAGGGTAATTATTTTCTTGAGGGTGTGCAGATTATGTAAAAAAAAGAGTTAAAGCAAAAAAATGCACCAGTCTGAAACCGGTTTAAATTGTTTCAATAATATATTGGAATATAATTGTCAGAATAAAAAGTACTTTTAAAAAAATATATTTTTATTTTAGAAGTAAAACGCACGATATTTCGAATTGTGAATACTTTTTTTAATGGTGTAGATATGTATTTCTCTTTTGTAAAGGATGCAATTGTTTTTAAATAAATCTGACTCTTCAATTTTTTTTTTTGTTTTTTTATTATTTATCATGTCTAACAATTAATTTAATGCGCATTTAAATATCAGCATGAACTATTAACCCCTAGTGATTGATTATTCACTAAAAACTGTTTACTGAAAAAAAAAATTGTAGATATTTTTCTTTATGAAAACGCTCTTCATTTGTGGTTTCAGTCAAATGACCCACACCAGCTGCGCTCTCAACGATAGTAAAATAAATTTAAATCCGTCAAAAATACGAATCTATCATTCTATCAAACTATGGTGACTTCACAATGTGATAAAAAAATGACAATTCATTAAAATACACAGATGAATCTCCTCGTCATATGCCGGGACCGCATATGTGAGTGCTGCACATTATCTACGAATTTAAAAAAAAAAATATGTGCGATTTTGACCCTTACGTATAAGGAATTTGTATGAAAAACAAGGTCACAATCGCTTGGGCTATTCTCGTTCTTTACGCAGCAAATACCGGAATGACTTCTAGCTTTTCAGATTTTTTACAAAGAATTTTTCTGTGGAATGCCAACGAAATATTTGTCGCGTTTTTAGTGTCAAAGCGTCTTCTTTCATTATTTTTTATATAAATTGATTGTGGAAATGATAGATTTGATTATCATCAGAAAGATAGTTTTATCTACATTATTTTGATGTAATTTTTATAATATTTCACCCAAGAAAAGTGATGAAAATTAACTTCGTAAGAAATGTCAAAATTTTTACGTCATAATGAATAATTATATTTGTAGCATTATTTATTTACAGGTTTCTTGTACAAAATAATATTATTAGTAACAACAGTTGTATAAACTACCGAAATCTGGAAGAATTGTTATCATATACTTATTTAATGCGACACAAAAACAATTTAAGTGGACACTTGACGTTTGATTTTGGAATTAAATTGAGCTTGGAATTTCCTGGCACACCACAGGAACGTTGCAGTGCGGTGACCACTCATTACATCCAACGGATGTACCAACACTCGGGGAGTCTAACTTGGACACATCCGATATATCACGCACATGTACCGACCCACGGATATCCCGCTTTGGGCATATCCAATATATCAAACAGTTTTAACAGCACACACAGTCTCAAGCGAGCCATCACCATGGACTTATCCAGTATCCAAGAGTCAGATGGTATTGCGATATTATGTTCTCCACAGTTTCTGTTGTTGCGTTTGTGATTAGATATCGGATTAATATCCACCAGGACTTTTGATACTTTGTGTGTTCTTCTGGTAGAGATTAGTGGATGATCTTTGAGTAAATCTGGATGGGTACACTTAATAAAATAAAAGAGTGTAAGTACATTAAATACTGTTACTGTCGCATTACTGGTTTAAGTTAACTGAAATGAAACTTATGCAGATATACCAATACAATATACTATACAATATACTACAATATACTATATATATAGTATAGTATAGAATTATCAATCAATAAAAAAATAAAGTACAACAAAGACGGGCTGTTTCATAGAATTTGAACAATTCATCAAATTTACGCTTGATGACAAATTTGATGTATTCTTTGAAGCTTACAATAAGTTTATAAGGTTTTCGGCACTAAACACTAGCAGCCTGATAGGGTGATTTAAAGTCAGGGTCAAACTCACTCACTCACTCCTTTGGGCAGAGATGAGACTCTCATCATCAGAGCTAGGGGGCTGTTTTCATGACGTACCAGACAGAGATGTTCCTTAACAGAATTTAACAAGTAGGTTGGTCAAAGAAAAGAAAAGATAAATATTAAAGACATAATTTTACAGTAGGTCTCTCCTCCGGGAGAGGGGTAGGTAGATAGATAAATATTTCTTACCCGGGGACCTAAGATTACTAATATACCTAAAGTAATTCTGTTTGTAAAATGAACGTCAATATTGCAGGATTCTTGAAAGGGGCCGGAAGACCCTCGGAGTAGCTAGGTACCGACAGGCGAGCTAATGATGTTGAAAGAGAGGCCATGAACATCACCTCCCAGGGTTAATCCATTAGTAGGTCCCGGGTGGATCTTTTCAAAGCTGAAGCCAACCCAAAACAGTTAAATAGCTTTTTAGGGCGTCACTAATCCTCATGAGCAGATCAGCCTCGGAATAACGAGATGTGGATCCAGAACTAGTGTACACATACCGGAGCGCATACCATCGGATGACCACGATGCTAGTCTCTAACACCGGGTAGTCAAAACACGACACGTGATTTTCAAAGGAGCCGCCATTAATTATTCGCTCTTTCAACACAAGCACGAATCTCTTATTTCAACTTTAACCTGATAGGCAAACAGTGCATTCCAGAATGTTAAATTAAACCATAACCCACTGTAATTTAATCCGCCAGGATCATGTTAAATAAAAATGAAATATGACAAATCGTTAAAGCACAGTCTTCAATTCTGGGCATCTAATAGAAGTGAGCGGAAACGGAGAACAATAAACTTAACTCCCCCGTGGAACTTTGCCCTGGATTCGGTGTTGCCAATAATTTTAAAAGAAAATAAAAAAAAACACCAATTTGCAAAATGAATCAATCATACAGGTCAAACAGTTGCATTATTGTTAAATTAATTATTTTTTAACAAGCCTTACTAAAAAACGTGGTATAAATATTACGCGGTGCGTATTATTTATAGTGAAAAACTTGACGTATTGCAATGGCGTTTATTTGGTTAAAATGATTTTAAGGCCGGCTTTGCCACACCAACGTTGAACGGGCGTGTAAGAATCTAATTAGTAAGACCAAAGATATTAGAAGACGGTATATTTATCAGCGGTACTTTACAACAAATTAAGTAATGTTAACTTTAATTTTATGTAATTGTATTTTTATAGCATTATATTTAATTAATTTTGTACATTAACAAAATAAACGAATAAATTTCCAGATGTAAAGAGTTGGGGATCAATATGTCATAAACATGCTTGCTTGCCAAACACATCTTTATTCGATAAAGTTACAGTAAAAAGGGGTGACGTTGATCAATTTTCAACTTTAAAACTAAAAAAACTTTTTTTTAAATGATTGCGAAATTTTTATGTCACATGTATTCCACAAGTTGAAACTATCGAAATATCCGTTAAAAATATTGTGCGCGTATTCGGTGAGTAAAAAAAAACTACGGAGTGGGGTGACTTTGAAATATATACCATTTTTAAATACTCGGCAGATAGAATCGTTGTCGATGACATTGCTTTCTATCAAGTTTTGGTAGCAATCACGCGGTCACATACGCATTTCTATGAAATCGGATTACAATACATGAGTAAAATATACGAAATAAATGTCGGTCCTACCAGATCGGCATTTTGCGAGGTAGGTAGAGTTGTCCTCAGTCAATCAAAAAGTTACAAAACACATTTGAATCTGTATCTCGGTGAAAAAAACTTTTAATATATAATATATATAATATAAGCTGATTACAAAGATATGCCAAAACAAAAAATATATAATATTCCGAAAAACACTTATATACTCCAGAATATAAATTACAATAAAAAATTTTACAATAGTTAGGAAATTTACGAAAAAATACAATACATTTTTCTCTGTCAGAAAGTATAAAAAACAAATATGATTTAAGATTTTCAAAGAGTCCGATTCGAGCCGCGGTCAACAGTGGTTGTGTGTACCTTACTATTGCTGAGTGCCGTTCGCCCGTTCCTGCGCTGCGTACAGATAAGAGATTATTGTTACATTTTATTTAATATTGTTTATCGTTTACCTATTTGTTTGCATTCCTGCTTACGGCTAATCCGTTTTTGTTTGTACAGTCAATGAAATAGACTGCGTATTATTTTTTCAGTTTAATTTTTAAAAGTTAAGTTTTTTTATATAATGGAGGAAGATGAAGACAGACCTCCCGACCCAGGGTCGATATTGGATTTTTCTGATTCGGAATCTAATACGAGCCAGGTTTCTATTACGCTCCCATCTCGTAAACGACGACCATCGCAAAGCCTTCACATTCCATCGAAAGTTAAATCTATACCGCCGGTTCAACAAACCTCGACCCCTAACGACCTTAACACCAATATTAACATCCAGCCAAGTACTTTAACTAGCGATAATGCAAAAAGTACTGAATTACTTTATCCTGCTTTAGCTACCGGTCCATTTACCGTTAATGTTCAGAGAACTGAACAGGGAAAACTTATTCATCCTTTAGATTTTGGAAAATTCGTATTTGACTCAAAAAATAATAACCTTGGTATTGTTAACGGTTCAATTAAACCGGAAGGGCGATATAAATTATTTATCGAGTTTAACACTGCCGCTTCCGCAAATGGATTTGTAAAAAAAATTGACTCACTCTCAAATCATAAATATAAATCGTTCATCCCTACATTTAACCTTTCGAGAATGGGTCTTGTGCGAGGAATTCCCGCGGAGATCCCAGAGGCTGAAATTGTTGATGCTTTGAATAATTCTCACGGAACCCCGAAAGTATTAAAAGTACGTCGACTGAACTACAAGGATTCTACTGACGGAAACACGATCTGGAAACCTTCCCAGTCTGTTGTTGTTACATTTGAGGGACAATCCCTACCGTCTCGTGTGTTAATTTACTATACCTCGCTTCCCGTCGAAGTTTATAAATTTCCAACAATTCAATGTTTCAACTGCTGCCGGTTCGGACATTCGAAATCCGTATGCCGCTCCCCCCCACGTTGTAACTATTGCGGAAAAGCTCACCCATTTGATCAATGTCCGAAATCTTCCAATGATCCCATTTGCATTAACTGTTCGGGTGCACATACCGCGGTCAGTCTAGCCTGTCCGGAATTAACAAGACAGAAGAACATAAAACATAAAATGGCTACCGACAACATTTCGTACTTCCAGGCCTCAAAGTTAATCTCTCCTGCGAAAAAATCATTCGCAGAGATGACATCGTCCTCAGCTCCTTTCCAAACAACCACCTTTTTGAATTCAACGTCATCTTCTCACAGAGAAACCATTCTCAAGCCAGTCAAACCCAACCCAAAATATACACCTTACCTTGATAAAAAACAATTGAATAATATTTTGGCCAGCCCGAATGGGAATGCCAAATCCCAGACGCCCAATGGGTGTGCTATTAATGGTAATTCTTCCCCTCCTGCTCCCCCCGAAATAATGAATAATAATTCTTTTATACACACTTTAATTACCCTTTTAATTTCTATCCTTACAAACAACAATACTGTACCGTCCAACGCTGCCGATTACATTAAATCTTTATTATCCTGCCTCCCCAATGGCTTCGAAACTGAACAAAATCCTTCAGTGGAACAGTAGAAGCCTCTTCGCTAACAAATCTGACCTAATTCAATTACTCGACGAACACGACGTTTCAGTAGCCGCCATTTCTGAAACGTGGTTAAAACCCTCCTTTCACTTAAGAATTCCAGGTTATTATTGTCTCAGACACGACAGACCGGATGGTAAAGGCGGCTCGGCTCTGATAATCCAAAATTCTATCCCTTTTAAAGAAATTAATATTCATACTCCCTCCGACGATATCCAGATAATAGCAGCTGTCTTATCTGATATCACAATATTGTCAATATATATTCCTCCCTCTACGACTTTTATTGAAAATGAATGGGCACCAATCTTAAGCCAGATTTGTTCCCCTTATATGATCCTTGGAGATTTTAATGCACATTCCCCTTCTTGGGGTAGCGAAATAACAAATCGTTCTGGCCGCAATCTTTTAGATTTTATTGATTCCCATAACCTATGTTTTTTAAATGACGGATCTCCAACCAGATTCACCCCCCCTCATCAACGGAAAAGTGCTGTTGATATATCTCTTTGTTCGTATTCGTTAGCATCTAAATGCTCTTGGGACATCCTAAACGATCCCCTCTCTAGTGATCATTTCCCAATTATAATCCGCTTCCACCATCAATTTAACACTTATTCCCCCCCAGTTAAAAATAATCTCAAATTTAGAACGAAAGATGCGAATTGGAGCACTTTCTCTTCTGAACTAGATAACCTTATTAATTTAACAAAATCGTCCCCGGGAGACATCAGAATACAATGTGAGACGTTTCCTTCTATGGTTATAAATGCAGCAGAAAAATCCATCCCTAAACGCAAGGCGAACATTAAAATAAAACACTCTACTCCGTGGTGGGACGAGGAATGCACTCGCTCCGTCAACTCTCGAAAAATAGCATTTTCCTCTTTTCGTAAGTGTATGTCACTAGAAAATTTTTTATCAGTTAAAAAAGCCCAGGCAGAAACCAAACGAATTTTGAAAAATAAGAAGCGCGCTGGATGGCGGAAGTTCTGTGAGAACCTGTCTCCAGATACTCCCCAGTCTTCAGTTTGGTCTAGCTTAAAAAAATTCGGATCATCGTATTCTCCGCCGAGAATCAAACATATATCAGAAGAAATTCTTATAGGATTTGCGGATAAAATAGCCCCCCCATCAGTTGCCGGATGTGAAGAAATGC
Organism: Hesperophylax consimilis; assembly: GCF_061612785.1. Lineage (NCBI taxonomy): Eukaryota > Metazoa > Arthropoda > Insecta > Trichoptera > Limnephilidae > Hesperophylax > Hesperophylax consimilis. Next base: position 45,751,455 of record NC_142837.1, read on the forward strand.
CTTCTATTAAGCCGTATCCATCTCACTCTAACTGGCTAGATGCTCCTTTCTCCATTGATGAGATGAAACGAGTGATAAGAGCCCTCTCTGACTCTGCTCCGGGTCCCGATGGAATATTTTATAGTTTCATTAAATCATTTTCTGATATGGCGGTTGAATATTTCTTATCTCTTATTAATAATATGTTTGAAACAGGACTAATTCCGGATGTTTGGAAAACTCAAAAAATCATTCCCATTTTAAAACCTGGAAAAAATCCATCTGAAATTTCGTCTTATCGGCCTATTGCTCTTTCATCGTGTTTGATGAAAGTAGCGGAGCGTTTGATAAAAAACAGACTAGAGTGGTTTGTTGAAAGTCAAGATATTATCTCACCAAATCAGTATGGTTTTCGGAAAAAGAAATCTACAATGGATAATTTAAGTTTGTTCACAACTGATATCCGAGTTTCTCAATCCCTAAATTCTTATACATTGGCCACATTCCTTGACCTTTCATCAGCTTACGATGATGTTTTACTGAATGTTTTGAAAGAAAAGCTAATTAAAAAACAAATCCCCCCGAAACTAGTCCAATTTATTATTAATTTGCTCACAGATAGGTCCATTATTATTGAGTCTTCCTCTAAATGCTTAAGGCGCAAACTATGGAGAGGTTTACCCCAGGGTTCTGTTATCAGTCCTCTGTTGTTTAATATTTATATTAGCGACCTAGACTCAGTAATTCCTTTTTCTATCAAGCGACTTTACTTTGCGGATGATATCCTTATATATTTGTTACATAAAAATATTATTCTTGCAGCTAAGGAAATGAATTTGGCTTTACAATATATTAAAAGCTGGTTGTCAATAAATGGGATGAATCTGGCGGCATCTAAAACAAGGGTCGTAGCTTTCACGCGCAAAAGAAAAATTCCCCACTTCTCAATCTCTTTTGATAATGTGCCTCTACAAACCGCTACTCAAATCAAATTCCTTGGTCTTCTTTTGAACCATAAACTTTCCTGGCTTCCACACATTCAGATAATTTCTACAAAGTGCGAAAAGGGACTTAATATGATGCGAGCAGTTTCCAGAGTATGGTGGGGATCTCATCCTACCACTGTAAAATTAATGTATAATTCCCTAGTTCGGAGCCACTTGGATTACGGCACATTCCTTTTTGACCCCCTCCCTAAATATTTAGATAAGAAAATGGAAAGAATTCAATCAAAAGCCCTCAGAATGATTATTGGAGCTATGAAGTCTTCTCCAATTAATGCGCTTCAGGTGGAATGTGGGGAGCCTCCATTATATTTCAGAAGGCAATTCCTTGCCAATAAATATATTTTCAAGGCTTTATCGTTATCACATCATCCTATTAAACAAAGTCTTAATCTGCTAAGTGTTAATTTGAAGTCTAACAAACGATTGAGTGAAAAAAAATGTTTTCCTCTCCTAATTAAAAGTTTTCATCTCTATAATTCTCTGTCATCTTCCCTCCAATATCTTCAAGAAGTTCCCAATCTTCCTATATACAATATTCCATTAAAGGCAATCACTTTTATGCCGAACACAATAACATCAGACTTTCGGAAGAATATTTTATCTTCCCCAAATAAATTTCATAATGTGGATGACTGTTTTAAAAGCATTGTGGCTTCAAAATTCCCTGAATTTTCCATCCTTTACACTGATGGTTCCAAATTTGAAAATAAAAGATGTGGAGCATCGATATATAGTCCAGAATGCAACATCAATCTCACTTATAAATTACCGAAAGAAGTTTCCATATTTACAGCTGAATGCTTCGCAATTGAACAAGCGCTAAATCAAATCCAGGTTCTCAACATTCATCGAGCCTTACTATGTACTGATTCGCTAAGTGCTCTAACTAAAATTATGTCAAATATTCTATGTTATCCGGAAGACAATATTATATGTAAAATTAAAAATCTTCTCAATTCTCTAAGTGAATCTGGGTTTGAGACGATATTGGCCTGGGTCCCTGCCCATTTGGGTATAGAGGGTAATGAGATGGCCGATTCTCTCGCCAAATCTGGTTCAGATTCCGGAACTATCCCACTAAATTTTAGAATCCCTATCTCCGATGTCTTCCCGATTCTTAAATCCAACATGACTCGTGCCTGGGAAGAAAATTGGGCAGTCTCCAAAATAATAACTGGATCTTTATATGCTGGAATTCAAAATCATATCCCTGCTAAGCCATGGTTTCACGGTAAAAAACTGTCAAAACGATTCATTTCATGTATTTCGAGAATGAGAATTGGTCACTGTTCAATTGCATCCCACTTGGCTAGAATTAGAGTTTTGGATGATCCGGTCTGCCAGTGCGGTGTGGAAGAGGAAACCCTCGACCACGTTTTCTTTAACTGTAAAAATCATTCATCTTTCAAGAACATATACCGCCGTCTTATTAAAATCACACACCAGTCCCCCCTTAACATTTCATACCTTTTATCTCTTAACAATTCTCGTGTTCATACAGCTTTATGTAAGTTTATTAACCTGAATGAATTCAACATTTAATTTGTTTTAGCGATCTAAATGAGTCCAATGATTAAATTGTTATTTTTAACTGTTACCGGCACAAAGCACTCTTTTCAGGGTGAAATGCATAAAACCAAAAAAAAAAAAAAGATTTTCAAAAGTATTTTTGTTATTTGTTTTGGGGGTGTCATGCCGTGTTGCGCTTACTCCTTGGCTAAAGAAGGAGTTAGCGCAACACGGCATAACACCCCAAAAACAAATAACAAAATATAAAAAAAACAGTTTCAAAATTCAACATATATTTTAATATAACTAGAAAACTAATTTGACACTTTTTCGGAAGAGTCAAAAGTAATTTCTAGTAATTGAGTGGCAGCGAGAATTATGCGGATATTTGTCGACCACCGTGGTAAGGTGTAAGGCTCTCGACTAGCAAGCCGGAGGTCGCGGGTTCATATCTCGGGATGCAAATAAATTTTATAGAGTGGAAAATACTCTCTGGTGTAAGACCACCATTCAGAATTGAAACGTTGCTTGAAATGGCTCTGGAAATGTTTGGTGACCAAATAGCCATGTACTTACCCACCTTCGTCTTTCCCATCTCTTTCTCACACTTACTGCAGCCTCACAATATACATCAATTGGGAATGAGACTCTTGTGCGGTTTCAAATTAAAAAAAGGTATTCGGGATGATGAAAGTCACCCCATATTACGGTATTCTAACCACACCACAATGTTATTACAGTAAAATCTAACATGTATAGCATAACACACATGTAGATATAGAGAGATCCGAAATTTAATCTTTTAATCGACTCTTCAACAACTAGGGCCTCGAGTTCATTGTTGTGGTAGAACAAACCTTTGAAGTAATCCCGACTCAAATAATTTACCGGTTTCACCATTATGTTTCTGCATTAATATGCTTCCCAGGCCTGACTTAACTACCATCAGTAATCAGTATGCACCTCTGTTTTCAATTATTATTAATGGCCAGTACAGGAATAGGACAATTTATTTTTTCTTTCAATGATTCAAACGTCTTTTATCAAAGATCGCTCCATCGAAGCCAGAGTTTAGTTAGCCTAACAGAATATGAACGTACTGTGCAAATTCGAGAGCATTTGTTTTGAAAACTGAAGGATTGGACTACCTTGGAACCAAGTTGTGTTTTAAGTTAGTGTTTTTAGTGTAAATAATCTTAATGAAAAGTAAAAAGAATGAAGTTGACTATCTTGGAATCGCGGTGGTACTCACTATATTGTGATTGTGTTGTGTGTTCCTTCGCAGAGATTCTGTGGAAAATGATTGGTCGTCCCGTTTTCTTTTCTTTCATACCTTCGTTCATTCCTAAACATACTATTACCAAATTCCACAACCACCATTTCATTTCGTCTCGTTTAAAGTATTTACAGTCCATTTTCATGTTCATCTGAAGTTGTTATTCGTAAACAGTTTCGCATGCAACATAGGTTTATTTATTTATTTATTAGATACTAAAAAATACAATTACAGAATAGTGAATCTTTGACTGTCGTAAGTTTTATCGGTCACGCTCTTTCCTCTTTAAATACATCAATTTCAGTTTATTTTTCGGTAATGAGTGAGTGCAAATATTGAAAGCGGAAATGAACCCACTTCCTGAAGTTGGATCGAGCTGAAACTCGGCAGATAGAATCGTTGCCGATGACAATGCAAACTATCAGCATTTGTTGGCATTAAAATATGCACGTATTTCTCTGGAATCGGATGACATTACAGCAGTTAATATACGAAATAAATGTGTTGGTGAGGTTGATCTAGATGTCGACTCAAACCTCAGTAAGCCAATTTTTAAAAAGTACATTTTAAAATAGATTGTAATAAAAAAAAAAATAATTTTCGAAGGTGGATTTTTTTAAAGATGCAGGGGCATACAACAAATAATATAATTAATGACTCATTATTTTATGTTAACGACCATTACATAGATGTAAACTTATAAATATAGTATTGAAAATTACTTGTATTCACTTGTAAATTACTTGTATTCACTTGGAAATTACTTGTATTCACTTGTAAATTACATGTATTCACTTGTAAATTACGTATTATCAACTTGTAAATTACGTATTATCAACTTGTTATTTTTATACCATCGTCATTTTAAAAACTAGCTTATTTATTTTTTCTCTTTTCTTATATTATGTACATTAAAATCGAAAACTATGAGTACCATGAAGTAAGTTTTAGGCTATTTTTTTTGTCGTTTTTTTAAAAGTAAAAAGTTTTTCTTGGCACTATATTACGCAGTAAATCTTGTTAAATTAATATTTTTTTTAAATATTATCATCACAAACACTTATTTAGGTTTTGGGTCTTTTTGTAATGTAACTCCGGTTCAATAAACTAGGATTTGTTTTGATTATGAATTTCAGAATTTGACAACCATGGAGGTGTCTTAGGTCTTGGCGGTGACCTTGGAGACGACGACCCCTTAAACCTTGTTTAGGTATTTGCGGCGAATGTGTTTGCCCAACTGCTGCGTGGTGGGCTGGATCGGATAGTTTGACCTATCCAGCCGGACTCTCTCGAACCATCGCCTTGAACATGTCCGTCACTCCTGGACATGTTAACCCACAGATCCGTATCACCCCTTATACCTTTTTCCATTCCCTGAGCTTTCTCTCCTCCCTTTCCCTAAAATACCAAACACATCCTCAAAGATGACTTGAGGGATTTTTTTTGCTCAGGATATCCTCTGTGAAGCTAGTGTAAAAAAAAGCTTTTCCCATTTTTTCGCCAATTAAATGGTCAGCTGGTACTAAGAGTTTCCGGACACCGTGTATAGCCCAAGAAATGTGTGAAAACCCGTGAAAAATCAAGGGATAGCCTGAATTCTTGACAAGTTGAGGGGTAAAGCTCTCGACTAGCAATCCAAAGGTCGCGGGTTCAATTTCCGGCGTGCGCAAGATTTTTTTTTATTTTATGAATTTATGTTAATTCACAATTTATTAATTTAAAATAATATATAGTATACTTGCAGCACGTTCCAAAGTGGAATATACTCTAAGTATCACCTTTGAGTAAGACCACCATTCAGAATTTAAACATTGCTTGAAATGGCTTTTGCCGTATTTGGTGACCAGATCTTAATAGCCAGGTACTCCCCCACTTTCTTCTTCCACAACTTCTTCCCCTCCCCTCTACCTCCAGCATCACAACATACACCAATTGGCGATGCTATAGTCTCACTGGTTCATGACGGATGGGGTTGGTTGGGACCCTTGTGCGGTATTCACATAAATAAGTTGGCCAAAAAATGGAAAAAAAAATATGAAATGCGATTTTTTGCTTGCCCTGAACCATTTCCTAAAACAAACGTGATTATGTCTCTTAGCAGTGGCACAAAAGGATAGCAAAGTCACTTGGCTGAAAAGATATGGAAATTTGCTATGTCTAAAGTTATCAACCAGAACTTTGGAGACCTACCCTTAAAATGAAAGGATGCGGGAGTTTCTCTTGCGGAAGTGACCAGCTGTGTCAAAAATCAGGGTGTGACTCTTTTTATTTTTTTATTGGCAACATTTTTTGATGCATACATATACAATTACACAAAATATAGACAGTAAAAAAAATTCCACAAAGGCGAAGCCTGTGCGTGGGCATTATAAATTATGTACACAAAACAGTGGTGGTTAAATAAAGAAAAAAAAGTACCGATAGATAGATGAATGTGATTTTACTGGAGTTTAATAAAAACAGTTAAAGTTGAAGTTAAACAGAAGTAATTTTAAAAGGATTTTTTAATGTAGACGGTAATTATTTTAATGTGACTATGGCAATAGATCCAGTAATGCAATGGTTACCTAAATTACATTAATATTACTACATTACAATATTACAATACAATGGTTGTCTAAATTAGATTACTATTATTACATCACAATACATCAAAACAATTGTTACCTAAAATACCATAATATTACACTACAATGGTTACCTAAATTACATTAATATTACTACATTACAATGGTTACTTAAACTACATTACCAATACTAAAGTACAATATTACAATACAATGGTCACCTAAATAAATACATAAAAATACAAATTACTACCTCGCTTTAATTATTTTGTTCATCGTTTCACAAGAAATATACTTAATAACTTATTTCTTTTTTTGATATCGCTGTAAAGCAATTAAATAAATTACCCCCCTCGTAATCAATGGATTACTTGAGATATCGTGTATGTATGGGGTTTAATTGCATATAATTTAACCATTCCATCGTATGTGTATTTTCCGAAAATGAACTTAGACTCCGTAGTAAGCGTTGAAAGATGGTTTGAAAGGGATATATGTAAATACGAATGTTACAGCGAAAATTTTGAAAATATTTAAAAAATAAAACACGGCTCGTTTGAAATAGAGTAAAAATCTTCCTACAAATGCTTTAGTTGCATTTAACGATACACTGTGAATTTTTTCATGCCTACATCATAAAATAACAGAAAAAAACGTGATTTTAATAATTTTCGGAGGTTTGCGATTTTTTTCAATAAAGGGAATTTCATATAATTAACGTTTCGGCCTAACAAACGTATAGATATTATCTTAAAAAAATACTTAAAACGTAAAGAGTTAACGACAAACTTCTTATAAATCGGTAGAAATTGGGTATGAGCGATCTTAATAAAATAAAATTTATTTGCACCCCGAGATTTGAACCCGCGACCTTCGGCTTGCTAGTCGAGAGCCTTACACCTTACCAGAGGTCGACAAATATCTGAATAATTCTTGCTGCCACTCATAAATTAGTAGAAATTACTTTTGACGCATCCGAAAAAAGTTTCAAATTAGTTGGTTTCTAGTTATATTAAAACATATTGATGGTTGAATTAAACGAGAAACTTGTTACAGATCGGTAAAATTGGATTTTTATTTATTTATTTATTTTATTTATTATACGCCCTGGTGGGCTTTTCTTTAAAAAAAATATAAGCATTTTGTATCAGAGTAAACACTTAAAAATTAATACAATAAAGAAGAATGTAAACATAATGGCAAAAATGAATCCTCGCGCATATAATTGAGTTTAAAAGATTCAACAAAACAAAATAGTAGAAGCTGAGAAGTTATATGGGTACATAGGTCTATTTGTGTCTAGAAGAATTAAAGTGATAGAATATACAACATTTATACTGATTAGTTTTCAAATGAAATATATCACCCAGATCAGAATATTTGTTTCCGAGATTGTGAAGTCTCGAAATCGGAGAATTTTGGTAAGCTAGTGTTTTTTTTTTTTTTTTTTTCCTATTATTTCTGGCTTTCACCCTTCAAGGGTGTTCTTGGCCATCATTTAAAATTATTGAGAAATGAAAGGTGAATTTAAATATTAATTTTATTTAAATAGGCAAATTTCAAAATTATAATGAAAATTGGAGTCGAGTTCAGACTTAGAAGAGATGAGATGTTGAATGGAGGGGAGGCAATTTTAGATAAGGCTTGATAGAAGAGAGGATATTTGTTTAGAGAGGGACAACCAAAAAATATGTGATCTAAAGTTCCCACTTCTAGACCACAGAATGTACAATCTGGGGAGTCAACAACGTGAATTTTAAAAAGATGGGAAGGAACGGAACAATGTCCGATCCTCATTCGAATGAGTGAAGAAATTTCTTTTTTGGAAAAATGAGGAAATTGCTGAAACCACGGTTTTGATGGAATCGTCCTTTGTATTGAGGCATAGCAGGCTCCCTTGGATTGACTAGCAATGTGCCAATACTCCGACCAAACATTGCGGGATATATCTTTGATGATGGAAAAAATGTCAGATAGGGGATGTGGTTTACGAGGGTAACAACAGGGTTGGACGCTCCTTGTTTTGCCAAGGCATCCGCAATATTATTACCCATGATACCAACATGTCCAGGAATCCAAATCAGAGTTACAGTTTTACCAGAGCTTTGAATGGAGGCCATCATCTCTCGAATAAGGCATACAAAGTGATCATCAGGATGAAGAAGAGGACTGGATTTAAGTTTTTGGAGGGAACTGAGAGAGTCGGAGAGAACGAGGGAATGTTGAAAATTATTTTTGATTATATATTTGAGAGATTCTATTATTGCAATGCACTCGGCTGAAAATATTGAAAATTGATTTGAAATTGAATGAAATATTCTGTCATTAGAATTATTGTGGTAAACGTTAATACCTATACCACAGTTAGGAGAGTCGGGAGATTTGGATCCATCAGTAAATAAAAGAGAAAAGTTGGGCTATTAAGATGAAATAATGTCATTGAACATATTATTGACAGTTCGAGCCGGGAGATTGGAATGACTTTTAAGGATTCCGATCCCTTCTATTATTGTTGGGGATAGGGTGACGTGACTATATTTTAATTTGTATAAGGGAAGTAGATCATTTTGGATGATGTGAAGCTCTGAGAGAGACTTAAAATTTTTACAGATGTCAGGAAGAGGTTTAGTTGAAGCTCTGATTGTAGATGAATGGGTTGAGTCAATGAACAACGAGACGCTGGGGATAACCTGATGACATTTAGAATTTAAACATTTAAGAACAAATTTGTCAGCAAATAGTTGACGCCTTAAATAAAGAGGAGGATCAGAACATTCTACTTGAAGGGAATTGATGGGTGACGATTGCATCGCTCCAGTTATAATTTGCAAAGATTTAGATTGAATTTTGTCTAATTTATCAAGTACATTTTTGAGGCAGTACTAAAAAGTGGGCAGGCATAGTCAAGATGGCTTCGAATAAGTGCGTTGTAAAGCAACTTAATGCAAGTAGGGTGAGCACCCCACCAAACGCCAGATAATGATCTGATGATATTAAATTTTTTTTCGCATTTAGTAACTAAATTATTAATATGGGAAGACCATTTAAGTTTCCTATCAAATGTTACTCCCAAAAATTTTACTTCAGAAGCGTTGGAGATTGGAGAATTTTTAAATAAAATTTGAACGGGGGGGTTTTTATGGCGGTTTGAGAAGGTGACACACTGAGTCTTTTGGATTGAAAGTTCAAGACCATTTAACGTGAGCCATGTGCAAAGGGCATTCATGGCTTCGTTAAGATATTTGACGGCGAGAGGGATGATTTTGGATGATAAGAAGAAAGCTATGTCATCTGCGAACTCAATAACTTTTACTTGTGGGGGAATAGTGACATGCATATCATATGTGTATATATTATACAGTAAGGGAGACAATACATCGCCTTGTGGTAAACCCTTCCAAATAGACCTACTTTGAGGAAAAATATCTGGAAGTTCAATGAAATTTTTTCTATCTAGAAATAGATTAATAATAGATTGGACAAACATGGGGGGAAGGCCAAGGCCTAGAAGTTTTTTTTTCAAGATTGGGATGGAAACATTGTCAAAGGCGCCTTCTATATCTATAAAGACGGCAAGACAAACTTCCTGTTTAGAAATTGATAAATTAATATCAGTACTGATGATGGCAAGGTTATCTTGAGTGGATTTTTTTTTCTAAATCCAAATTGAGATGGAGAGAGAAGCTGTTTACTCTCGACAAAAAATTCTAATCGGTTTTTAATTAATTTTTCATAAAGTTTACTGAGGGTGGATGAAAGAGCGATTGGCCTGTAGTTGGATCCAGAATTTGGTGATTTGTTTGTTTTTAAAATAGGGATGATTATTTGACAACTCCAGTCACCAGGCATTATACCAGTCTGGAAGATTTTATTTAAGATGCTTAAGAAGTGGTTTAGAACATTCTCATTACTATTTTTGATTATGCTGTAAGGTATACCATCTCTGCCTGGAGATGAGTCCTTGACTGTTGATAAACAATTTTTTAGCTCAATTAAGGTGAACGGAGAGTCTAGCCAATGATTAGACATAGGAGTATTATAGATGGGCGTTATTTCATCTAAGTTAGGTACAGAAGGGGGGGGCAATTTTGTCCAAAAATTCATCGATCCATTTAGAATGAGACGCTCGAGGAGATGGTGAACTGAAGGAGGATCTAAATCTTCGGATCATGGACCAAACTTCCGAAATTGGAGTGTTCGGAGATAGTGAACTGCAGAAGTTGTACCACCCGGATCTTTTTTTTGACCTCAATACCCTTTTGGCATTGGATTCAGCGTTTTTGTATATAAGATAGTTCTCCATAGTCATATTGTAACGATAGGAAAGAGATTTAGCTTTCCGAATTCTTACTACTTTGGAACATTCCTCATCCCACCAGGGAGTTGGAGGGAGTTTTTTGAGAGATTTAGTTTTAGGGGGAGGATTTGATTTATTTATTGCAGTTATGAGCATTGATTTGAAGTTATTATAATCATCTTTGACGGAAAATATATCGGTGGCGAGTGAATTTAATAGGAACTTGTCCATATGAGAGTTAAATTCATTCCATTTGGTGTGTTTCGTTTTAATTTTTGTCGAAAGATGAGACTTGTCTGATTGGAAAGAAGTTTGATAAGTAATGGTGATCGGGAAATGATCACTGGAGCAAGGGTCGGGGGACACCACCCACGAGGAGAAAGAAGCCAGACTAGTAGAACATATCGATAGATCCACTGCACTGGGGTTTGTGCTGGGGCGTGAGATCCTAGTAGGAGATCCGTCATTCAAAAGGAAAAGGTTGGATTGATCTAGGAAATCCATCACACTTCGACCATCTTGGTCGGAGAAAGCAGAACCCCAGACGGGGGAATGGGCATTAAAATCGCCTAATATAAAGAAAGGAGGGCTTAGTTGACTTACAATTTGCAACCAAGTTTGTTTATTGAAGTGGGCTGTTGGGGGAAGATAGACTGAAATAAAGGATGTGTCCTTTATTTTAGCTGCAACCATTTGGATGTGTCCTTTATTTTAGCTGCAACCATTTGGAAGTCAGCATTGGGGGGTTTGATATTATTTATTGGGGAAAATGATATGGATTTTTTAATAAAAAGGGCAGCACCGCCGCCCGAACCTTCCGGGCGGTCGTCGCGGAGACAGGAATACCCTACCACATTAAAGTGGGTGGATGGAGTAAACCAAGTCTCCGAGATAGCAGCCAAATAAATAATGTTGGAATTTAATAGGTTAAGGAGATCAGATTTGTTAGAAATAGCACTTCGGCTATTCCACTGAAGTATTCTGACATCCTGAAGAGTCATTTTGAATAAATGATTTTAATGTGGAAATAATAGTAGCAGCGTTGGACGGTAGATTAGTTTGAGAAGAAATAAGGTCAATTAGAAGCATAATAAGAGTTTGAATAAATGAAGAATTGTCTTGGAAGAGTTTTTCGGATAGTTTAAGAGAGTTCATTGAGGATGGATTATAATTATTTGCACACCCATTTGTGGCATTTGAAAGAGGTGAACCATTGGGATTTAAGAGCAGTGAGTTGTGTTGTTGCTGATCGTATCCAGGAGCCGGTTTAGAGATAGCGTTTTTGTATGTGAATTTAGTTGAACGAGAAGAAGTTGTTGTAGTGGAGGGAAGAGGGTTGGATGAGGAGTTGCTGGATAAAGCCTCAGCAAATGATTTTTTGACAGGCGGGAATAGTTTAGAAGCCTGCAGAAAAGACAAGTTCTGAGAGGCCATAGAAATTTTAATATTTTTTTGGCGAGATTGTTCTGGGCAAGATGTGTTGATAGCTGTATGTGAGCCTGAGCAGTTAAAACATTTAGTTGAGGAGGAAGAAGGACATTGGTCAGCTGCGTGGTTTTCTCCACATTTAAAACATCTGGGTTGAGATCTGCATGCAGCTTTGGTATGACCAAAACGGCAGCAATTGAAACATTGAGTGGTGGGATAAGTATACATTTCAACTGGTAATGAGTTGAAGAATAAATATATATGGGAGGGAAGAGATTGACCTTTAAAGGTGATAACGACAGATTGGGAGGGCTTCCAAGAAATTATACCCTCAGAGGAGTCCTTGTAATTTAGCCTCCTGGCTTTTATGGGATTGCCAATGTGTTGGGGGGTTGAAAGTGAAGACAGAATTTCTTCGATGGACAGATCGGTCGAGATACCTCTGACCAGGCCCATGCGAGTGACATTGAAAGTAGGGATATATGCCTTAAACTTTGAATTAGATGAAATGAAGATATTTTTGATGAAACTGTTGGCAGCTGACCCTGAGAGGAATTCGACGGAGATTCGGAAGCGACCCTCGGCTTTTACACCTCCAGGCTTGATTGAAAGATTCTTGCTATTTGATAGGAATTTGCCAAATTTAAGAGGGTGGATGGTTTTTCCTTGCTCAGTTTTTTGGGCGTATACTATGAATGGGCCACAGGAATGAGGAGAATAAAAGTTTGTTGGAGGAAGTTGAGAAAGTGCTGGTGGGGACTGTGAAGTCGAAGGCGAGTCAAGTTTTATCGGGGAAGAAGGAGTAAATTTCCTTTTTTTGGTAGAAGTCAAAATGACAGAATCACTGTCAGAAATTTCTATATTTTCCCCGTCTGGGGGGTCCGGAGAGGGATCTGGGGGCTTTGTAGGGAGTCCAGGAGGGAAATCTTCCTCCATTATTCACAACAGTAAACAACTACAATAATAGTATGAAAAATAACAGAAGTAAAAAAGTTTATAAATATCAGGAAATCAGCATCGAAAAGTGACTCCTGGAAGATCAGAAGGGAGAAGAAACCTCAAGGCACAACACACTACACTTTTTTTTGGCTAGAAAACAAAATAGAATGGAAAAAAATAATTTTAGATAGAGCAAAACAAAACAACTGATGACAGCCAAATGTTATTGTTGCAAATTCCGTGTCCTGGTGTTATTGAAGTAAAAAGGTAAGTAATTCGGGACAGTCAATTTTAAAATGGTGTATTCTTTGTAACAGTATTAAATCTGTGCTTATTCTTCTTTCTGAAAGTTTCAATAGAGACATTTTATCCAAGAGGTAATTGTAATTTATGTTTTGTATAGGAATATGCAATTTATAATTTATATGCGGAGGCTTAAGGAATGTTTACAATATGAACTCTCTCATTGTCTCTTTTCTCAGAGCATGGCATGCACAATGTCCAATTTTTACTGATCTTTCAATCCTTTATCAAATAGCACAGAACTGAGAAGCAGTAATATACATACACGAAATTGATGATCGAGGATATTTACTGCACAAAGTTTTATGGGGTCGTACTCATCAACATTTTCAGCCATTTTCCCGCAACATGTCAGGTATGTACAACAGCATCATGGAGCCAATGCAATAGTGGTCTTCGATGGATATTGGATACCCCTTCGGTAGAAACCAAACAGCACAAAGGGAATAGAAAGAGCACGGTGTGCCAGAGTTTTATTTCCCAACTCATAACCGATCACATATAATGACAATACAAGCTGAAGAGAATGCTGACATTTTCATATCAACCGCAACAAACTCGTTGTCTTCTCAATACGATGCAGTCATAATCATTGATCAGGATATCAACCTGGTACTCCTCACAGCACTCTCATCTCCCAACGTATATTACCAAAAATTTGGTAAAACTAAAAAGATAAACACATTGAAATAGTTGAAAACATTGTATTCATTAACCCCCAAGAGACTGCGATACAACTGGTGATCCGTTTGGTCAAGGCAAATATAAATTTTATAATACTCTTCTTAAGAACCACTCACTGATTGAACTGGTTCCGTGAATTTTATAAATATTTCATTATTTATCATAAGAAAGAAACGAGGAATGCCAAGTTTAAAACACTACACCTCTGTTTCAATGTTGACCTGATTTTAGTGGATTAGAATCTGGATACCTAAGACAGATAAAAAAGAAACACATAACTACATTTTCAAATTTTTTTATTCTCTAAAACATTGGTATTTATAAATTTTTTACAAAATTGTACTACAAACGAGATATCTTGTCTTACATTAACTTGTTTTTGGAAACATATACACATTTTTACGACTGTATTATCTCATTACTTATTAAAGATAAAAGAAAATTGTTGTTACAAAAGTTGTAGGTAATTTTATGTAATATTAAATTTAAAATTGAAACAAGGTATTCGGGAAAAACTAGATTTAGACATGATTTCAGCTGGATTTTTTCAAAATGGTGGCGTTAGCACAGGTGCGCCAAGGTCGACAACTTTGATTTTACATCATGGGACCAGTCTATAAAACATATAAGAAAATGGGACTACCGGAATAATTGCAATCGCGGATTACTAATTGCACTGGCCTATAATGAATTCAGACAAGCGATAAAGTAGGCATCTACATATAAAACACGTAATATTTTTTTAATTTTTCAAAATTGGAACTGATGTGTCAAGAATTCAAACAATCCAGTGATTTTTTACGGATCTGCGCTAGTACTATTAATAATATATTATAACTTCAAATTTTATTATCGGGCAAATTTAATAATTTCTCTCACTCCAACAAAAATATATACCTCTACATGCTGTAATTTGTATTAATTTATATTCACTAAAAACCATATAATGTACATCTTTATATTTATATCACCCGTTTTGGCCGCCTGAACGTAAAAAGTCAGATAATTCTCATACAAAACTTTTGTTCAGTTGCAAGTTTTGTACTTCAACGATTTGCCGCTAGATGGCATTGCTTCTACGGATTCGCTCCTTGAGGTGAGGGCAATTTATTTTTTTCCCGTTTTATTGATCGGATCTTTGACCAAATTTTTTTTTAAATTCATCACTGACGTTCTCTAAATGCCGCTTAATCCAAATAGTTTAAAATAAGTATTTTATTATTAGTAATGAGTTTTGAATTCACTCTTTGAAAAATCCACTATATCCATAAGCTGTTACGGGATGGCGCCACTGTCGCAAAAAGCGGATAATTTTAATACTTCGACAACGAAAATTTTAGAAATTTGTTATAATGAATGTGCAACGAGAATTTTGAATTTCATAATTTAAATATCTCATTGATTTATTTATTTATAGACAATATTCTCCTAGACAAACAAACGTTTTGAGGTTCTTTTTGGAAGAGAGTTTTATTGTTTTAAGAAATCCGAGCTTCTGTGAAAATCCGCATGAACGCTCGTATCAGTAAAATGATTATTTACGCCCGTAATATTTCTTTTGGATTCTTACTAATAAATGTATTCAAATTTGACACAAATTTTAATTTAGGATAAATGGTTGTTTATCGATTGTGTAAAATGTGAAATCATATATATTAGTAAGGTCTAAATCTAAAGGCATATATAATCATTGAACTCATACGAGCATTTGGGCGGATTTTTACAAAAGCTTATATGTTTCAAAGTAACTGTTTGTAGGGTAAATGGTTGTTTATCAGTTGTCTTAATTTTACAACACGTTTATTAGTAAGAGGGTTAGTTTTTAAGAGGCGCATAAGTCAAGACCGTCAGAAGTTATAATAGTTAATAACAAGTACGTACGAACTTTAATCTTTTGAATTTTGTAAATTTCCATAAAATGTTATTTTTTTAAATTTAATCCCACACTAAAGGACATAGGGAAAATGTTTTCATTCAAATCTTTCAAGTCATCTTTGGGGACGCTGTGTAAACTAGTAGGGAGAAAACACAGACGCCGGTAAATAATTCCACATTCAGCTGTTGAACTCAAGAACGAGTTGTGGAAAATACCCGTTCTCGTGTGATAAAATATGTCGTGCAGAAAAAAATCAATGGTGCTGGTTTTTCGGAGCATCTCCCATTGAAATGCCGGTAGAACAAGTGTATCTCTAAACATAGCAATCCGTTTGTTTGATTGTTTGTTAGTCCTCCATAGAGTCAAAAACTACTGGACCGATTACGCTGAAAATTTCAAAACTTGTTCTTATTAGTGTCAGTAGTCTTTATAGAGTAGTTTGCATGGTAGAAAAAAGTCGAGGACGTCCATCGAAGACATAACGCATTACCTCTGCAATGGTTTGTCTCGTACGCGTTCGTATATCATTCATCCGATTGCGAAGAATATTTCAAAGTTTGTACTTATTAGTGCCAGGAGTGTTTAGAGAGTGTTCGAATGGTATAAGACGTCGGAGACGCTCGAGAAACACCTAAGACGAGACAACAGCCTAAAATAATGCTAGAATATTAAAGTCGTAAGTGAAGCAGCCATATTGCACAGACCTGAGGTTGAGTTTGCCTTATCATATCTCTAAAATAAACTGAGAATCTTAATGCGATGCCATACGTAGTAATGCAAAATCATGTGTTTTTGGTTTGAAAATTTGGTCGCCTAGAAATGTTTCAGATGCTTTAATTAAATACTGCAAGTAGAATACATCTTGGCCTTTGAAATAATCGAGTGTTTTTAAGATAAGTCTTTTTATAAGCCCAGAAAAAAATTATGTATACGGCCTATGAAAACTGCTTTAAAGTTCAAAATCTCCTACTTACGAACCCATTTTCGGTTATAATTTTATTGTATAATGTGTCAAATTAAGTAATTTATAAAATGATAGGAAAAAAATTGAATATTTATGCCTGAACATCCACAAAAAATAAAGGGAATTTAAACCTTATCGCCATCTACGTAAGGGTTGTTATTGATAGCGGCTCAATTTAAAATATTACACGACGTAGTGCATCGCCTTAAAGACATAAGTGATAAAGTCGTGTAAAACAGTATTCGGCGCTCGGCCCGGCGTAATGGACGGACCTACGGTCGACTTTGCCCTAGCAGGCCGATAAAATCGATCTTTCCGTGGGGTTTATTTTAATTTTTTCTGTTAAACGTATTACTAAAATCTGTAGATGATATTTTTAGAGGGATCTCTCGGAAAATTATTAATTCATCGTTTAATTTATTCGCTAATTTTATAGTTGAAAAACGTTTTATAACATTTTTAAGCCGTTTACATAAATTTTTTTATTATAAGGTCCAGTTTTTATTATCTAGAATACAAAAAACTCACATCAGTAGGGATCCCTCTAGAAACATTTTAGATTTTAGTAATGCGTTCATCAGAACTAATTAACATATGACCGTTATTACGGAATCGAATTAAAGTCGACGTAATGTAGTTCTTTTAACAGTAACAATGCGGATGTCGTGATACTATATGAAGGGAATGGCAGAAAAAGTCGGGGATGCCCAAGGAAGACATGTATAATGAATTATTTGTGGTATTAAGGAAGTGATGAACGAAGAGAATGTATTTTATTTTATTTATTTAATACATGTTACATTATTATGAAATTTACATAAAGTAGATATAATGAATCACCATACTAGGCGGCTGCCTGTTTCATGGTGACCAATTGAGTGTAATTAATTTGTATGAAATATGAAATCTAGTGTAAACATATGAAATTAGTAACTATAGATGAAGCTAAAATTTTGGAAAAATTGTAATAAAAAGTAGAAGATAGAAATTAGAAAGGAGAAAGAAGTAAATTAGCATTAGATTGTAAAAATGTACATAATTATATATATAATTTTTAATATGTGTGCATGCAAGCACACATGTGTATATAGCAGCAGACATACCTATATACATATAACAGCACATGTATACATACACCCATATGACGCATCCTCACGCATATAAACAATATATACACCTCTATCTGAGTACTTGGAATAGGCTACTAACTATGACTTGGAAGTGAATGGTTAAAAAGGTCGAGGACGCCCGTGGAAAACATAGCACGATCAAGTGAAAAAAATACCAATAACAATAAAATTATATTATTTCCACATTTAAAAATGCACCTAGTTTACAGGTACACTAGAATTCAAAACCTCTAAAACGTTAGCCCAAACCATTTATAAGTCTAAATCTGTTGATTTTTTTTACTGGACTTTCCAAATTTTATTTCATAATGTATTATTAGTCTCGGCCCGTTTCTTCCCATCCTCGTAAACAGTATTACAGTGGAATCAACTCCTCAAACAGATTCGCTGTTTTTGAACGAATCGCAAAATACTGTCTTTGAAAGCAGATTAAGGACTCTTTTAGTTTTTTATTTTACAAAAGGTTATAATGCAATTAAAAGTATTCAAATATTGAAGACAATATTAGTGATTTCTAAACGAAAATCTGAAACAGAAAAATCAGAAAAGGATACGGTCACATCTAGGACTCGAACCCAGGACCCTTGTCTTTCCGGGACACTGCTCTACCACTGAGCTAATGGGACCCTATCCCCCTTGGTCACTTTTAACTGTATCATACTTCGAATAAGAACTACCAACATTGTCTTCATTTTTTCACCGCACATTTTTACTGGCAACTATCTTTATGTATGATCGCAAGATTCAACCCGAACTTTCTTGTTTTCAATTTCTTTTTTGTGAAACCGTACTAGATTCCCAACTGCTCCAGCCGTCAGGCCAATGAGGTTACATCATCTCCAATTGGGGTATGTTGTTAGGCTGAAGGAGTGGGGAGGGGAAAGAGATGAGGAAGATGAACGCCTTTTGAGAGTCAAGCCTAAAACTAAAGTATTGTAAAAGTTATCGTTATTTCGTTTTTTGTAATTAACTTAATTTATGTTGTGAGGCTGAATGTAGTGGAAGATGGGAAGAGGAAGGTGGGGAAGTATTTGGCTATTCAGAAATGGTTGTCTTACACCAGGGCGACACTGAGAGTATCTTCCAATCTGGAACGTTCGGCAAATATACTGTTTATACATATTATGGAAGTCATGTCATTATTTTCTGACTACTTTGTAAGACAAACATAAATAAAATAAATAGAAAAAAACACCAAATAATGACAAACAAATTTATTAATATAAGAATGCAAATATTTGATTTTTTAAAATCACTTCTACTATTAACATATAAAATGACACAACATTGAAAAGGAGTATTGTCATTATTGAAAGGACATAATATTATACATCGTGAGCATACTAGGAAAAGTGGACAAGTCAAAAATCCTTGTTGAAGATTTTGCAAAAACATTAACTCATAGTTTTGCTAGTTTAAGATATATTTTTGTTTTAAATTGTATTTTGCTTCGTATAGTACAAGGCATTATCAATTTTTTGTGGTAATGTAAAAGTTTTTTAATTCGAAATTTGCATTTTTAATAAGACTTTGTCAATTTTCGCTTTTATGAAAGTTCTATGAGTTAAACTTAGTCATAAGTTTAAATGATCACTATTGTTGTTAAATAAGTATTTATTGTACTTATTAAGGATAAAGCAAACATCAATAAAATATAGATAAAAATAATATTGAACATTTATTTTGTATTTAAAAAAAAATAATCTTCTTTTTCGTAATCAGAGAAAGAACTTCACTTAGAATATCCATCCTTACTGCATGTTAATATATATTTACACCATGATTGAAATTATTTAACCTGTTTGTATGGATTCATTGAGTATTTTGTTGGCTCAGCGATGCGCAATTTTTTAATTCAAAATTAATAATTTTTTCTGTCCAAATTATTTTTATTTATTTTTATATTTATGTAAAAAATGTGTTAAACTTGCATAAACAAACTTTAAATAACTAAAAATACATATTGTAAAACAATAACGATCCTTTAATTGTGCTAAAGTAACATTAATTGTTGCACAGTTCCGATTTAAAAACAGTAGTTTATTGGTAATCGGAACTCTAATGAGATACTCTAGCATCTGACCAGTGACAAAGTCACTGTTGCTATAGAAAAATCACAAACTTTGTCAAATTACCTTGTTCGGAAAAGTCTTGTAAAGTGTAAAAACTATCTCTAGGAAAAATTGGTCAAATAGTAGGGCAAATTCAAGCAAAGCGTACAAAAATATATCCAGAGAAAAGTGTCCAAGTAGACTTGGTCAAATAATCTTGCAAGGTAAAGTCTAGCAAAGTATTAAAAATATATCCAG
This sequence comes from Hesperophylax consimilis, assembly GCF_061612785.1. Classification (NCBI taxonomy): domain Eukaryota; kingdom Metazoa; phylum Arthropoda; class Insecta; order Trichoptera; family Limnephilidae; genus Hesperophylax; species Hesperophylax consimilis. Next base: position 45,771,723 of record NC_142837.1, read on the forward strand.
AGAAAAGAAAGATTTGGTCAAATAATCTTCTAGGGAAAGTCAAGCAAAGTGTAAAAAAATATCTATCGGGAAAAGTGACCAAGGAGACTTGGCCAAATAACCTTGTAGGGCCGAGTTAAGTACTGTGTAAAAAATAAGTACAGTTATAGGTGGTCAATTTTTCATTTAAAAAAACTTCATTGACTTGACTTGGTCAATATGCAATTATCATTTCTGTGAAATAATTTAGGATATAAGTTGACTGGGTCATGTATTCCAGTGGAAGATACGAAACAGCACTATAACCACTTGGTCAAAAAATCACAAAACCGTAAAATTTGAATTGGTCACTTTTCCTTGTATGCTCACAACATATTAAAAAAATAAATTTAAAAACATTACAAGGAGATTTTTTTTTCTTAAACATAATAATGAGGTTGTCTCCTGCAAAAAATTAAAAATAATATTAATTAGAGTTTGTTGAATGCAGTACATTCGCGGTGGTATTGCAGCACTGCCATTCAAATTATGAATGAATAGTGTCTCGTGTGACGTCACGATACACCATTGCATGCGTTTTAAATATGTTTGAAAGTTCAAAGAGCAATTTTTAGAGATATCGAAAAGTAATTTTACTGTAGCTGTTAACTACTTAAATAAAAAAAATAATTGTCATGAATAAACAGTAGACAACCTCACTTTAATACCCAAATATTATTAAATGAACAAACTAAATAACAACTAAAATCCTAAGTAAATTTAAGTTATATCATTCTAAATGTGTAATTAAAATCAATACTCATTATTATTTTAAAGAATTGATAAAAATTAAGTATAAAAGTGGAAAAAGCTTGTATTTAGGTAGACGAAATATTACTTTCTGACAAGCAGTATTTGATTTGATTAAAAAAAATTAACATAAAAATTACAAATAGTATTTAAAAAAAATGTCAATATTGAAATTCAAAATGACGGGATATTACATCATTATAAAACATTGGTAAAAAAAGTAAACGAAAACAAAGTGCATTTGTAATGTAGAAAATGCAAGTAAAGTACATAACTACAGTACACAAACACCGTACAACAGTCCCAACTGCTCCCAACCGTCTGGAGCTAGTGGGAATTTGGCATTCCCAATTGGGGTATGTTGTGAGGTTGAAGGTAGTGGGGAGGGGAAGGAGATGGGTGAGAGGAAGGTTCGGAAGTATCAATTCAATCACCAAAAACGGTTAAAGCCATTTAAAGCAGTCTCTGATTGGTGTTATATCACCAGGGCGATACTGAAAGTATCTACCAATCTGGATCGTGCAAACAACAAATAATGTGTTACAAACAATAGTTCAAATTAATAAGATACATTATCAAAACAAAAATTAATCATGTAAAATTTACTTCTGCAAGCCGGGATTTGAACCCCCTATCTCCGGATTCATAGCTAAAAGTCGTAGGCACTCATCCAAGGAGGTCCTCAGTTAATTGATAGGTACACGAATTGCTTTGAGTTTAAACATAAAAATTAGGAATAGCTTTTTTAGTAAAATTTGAGAATTTAGCTAGAAAAATGCACATAGAGCTATTTCTTTAAAACAGAAACATGTTTTACTTTTGTGCCTCTCTGATAAGATACAAATACAGCTTATTAAATTGTTATTTCAGCCAATTTGGCTTTAACATTATTAGATTCACTAAATATATTAGAATTTATTCAATTTATGTTTGCATATTTCACTGCAATGGTTAGAATTGAGAACGAAATGTCATCCTTTGATACAAATAACCTTGTTTATGCAAGGTGTTTGGGGATAAAGTGCACCAATTTCGGTGGGGGTGATTATAAAAGGTGATAGATAGTACAAGTAAAAATGAAAAACTACCTTTTTCGAAATTTCAATTCAGCTATTTTTCAGGTAAAAGTGTTTTTATTTTTCTTTTATACAAAACACAACGTGATTTCGAAAAGGTTATTTTTCGTTTTTACTTCTACCACTTTCCGAAATAGTGCACTTAATCCCCAAACACGTTATATAAAATATTTAATTTTTACGTTAGATTCACACAGGAGGCCCTTAGAAAATGGTTTCCCTCATGGCCTATGCAATCTTTTGGGATGCTGTGTGTATAGTTTTTCTCCTTTCTCTCTTTTTAAATCTCCCTATCTTGAACACCTCCGAATAATTGTTTCAATTTACCTTCATCAGGTTTAATACGGTAAGTGTATTGTCGTGTGGTTCCCAGCTTGGCCCGTGCGCGGCTCATCCTGCAGGCTGCATTCATCTTGTCGCGTCGAGCTTGCTCCTCCGGTGTTCGTGGACGCGAATTAAAGAATCTAGCCATTTTCGGCTTATATTCAAAACTATTCTTGATGTCTAAACCCCCGTCAAAAACGAGAATAGTCCCATCATCGCTCATTTTTACAGAAGGTACGAGTTCTCCAGGAATTCTAGAAGTCGAGGGTCTTCTTGAAGTGTTTTTCCTTTTCCTTATATACGGAACGTATTCTTTGTCATCATTGTCTTCTTCGTCTATTACACAATCGTACTTCGCCAGCCTGGCCGGGAGAGTTCGTTCTCGTTTAGGACGAACATTCGGAGCGGCTAGTATGTTGTCTTCTTGCTCTTCCTTTGCTATACAACCGGAGACAGGTGGTGGGGGGATTGCGTCAGTGAGATAAACGCCGTAGCGAATGAGAGAACGCTTCCAATCTCCGCGTCCTCTCATCCCTTCCAGCGGAGGGGAATTGACGTAGTTCTCTTCTGGACCTTGCGGGATTTCCATTGTACATCCAACTATCACAAAACTCGTCACACAATGAGCAAAATATACTTTGCAAGTTTTCACTTCACTTTTGAACTGTTTCAACAACTTAACTTAACTGAAGACTAATAGATCTCCAATAATGGAAAATGTGAGGTGTTGACTGCAAAAGGTTGCGGTCAACATTAATTCTTCACCCATGAAATAGCCCTATATATAGTACATCATCGCCATTACCACTGGAGTTATTAGGGCAAGGAGGCACGGTGTCCAAAGACGCGAGGAGAGTAAAAAAAATAATAATATTTAAACAATAAATTTTTAAAACAGAATACCTGTTGTATGAATTATAAGTTATAAACTTGCTATGTATTTTCATCCTGATCTATCCACCTCTTTCATAATTAATTATATAAGTAGGTAAATAAAAGTAGCAATTAAAAAAATACAAAAAACAAATATTTAATACATAAATGAAGACATCAAAGTCGCGGGTTCAAATCTTGGCGTGCGCATGTAATTTTTTTATGAAGTGTTTGTGTTATTTATCAATTAAAATTAGTATGTAGTATATGTGCGGCACGTTCCAAAGTGGAAGATACTCTCAGTATCACCCTGGTAAAAGTCCACCATTACGAATTGACCTTCCTGTTCCCATCGCCTTCCCGTCCTGCTACCTTCAACCACACATTATACGTTATAAATGCAGAGAATGTGACAAAATTTATGAAAAAACACTTTATTAAATCTGTTTTTATTAAAAAACATTATCCATTAATTTTAAGTACAGTTAACAATATTTATCGCTTCATTCGTTGCTTTGGTTTATAATATAATTGTTATGAAATGTTTTTAAATAATATATGCGGTGATGTTTCAGTTATACATACATTGAAAACATCTCATGACATTTGCGATCTATTAGGTGCCTCTGTAAGTATTGACGAGGATAGTTTGTTCACAAAGTGTCAAGTAAAATAACTAATTCATCATATGTCATCGAATAAGTCATTTAGGTATATGGTGTTTGTTTCAAATTTTAATTTAGGGGTTAGGGGTAGTCAACGTAGTGAAAAAATGAGCATTTTAAATGTAAAAAATTAACAGTAGTTTAATTTATTTTATGAAACTAATTAATCAAAGTTATTTAATTATATCTTAACTTTATTTTTAAGAAAAATTTAAAATAATATGTTTATTGTAGACAAAGTTATCGGCATATTTGTTTGACCCCGTCCTACATGTTCGCTACGGTTACCATCATCATTTTCCTGGTTCATCATCTCTCGTTTCATAGTTGATCTAGCGTCTTATAGAACCTTTATAAAAAAATTAAATGGTTTTCTCTGATTTTCGCAGATTGATTATAAAGAAAAAAGTTTATAAAAAAGAGAAGATTTAATTTTAAAAATTCCTCGATCAGGCATTTTCATGATTTCAATAAACTGAATAAATTTCATAGAAAAATAAATCTTAACGAAACTTGAAACAGAAAAAAGACATAGAACAATAAAAATATAGTTACAACTAGGAATTAAACCCCAATCGATTTATTCGTAATCGTTGATTAGTAAACTATATGATTACAGTAATACTTTCAACATTTCCTGAAACCTGAAACCAGCGACATTCTAATACGTACCATTATTTTACCGGAGCCTTGATTTAGTTTTCACATTATATGTAAAACATACTTTGTTCGGTGTGCAAAACAAAATGCGCATTATTATCTAGGTAGCTGCTAGGTTTAGGGAATTGTCCATACGGGTTATTGCGGGTTAATTCTTACATGGGTATTAAAGGTTGTGACTATGTACCTTTATGGCCAGGCTTTTTCATAGAATACATTGTTTAAGCACTTCCAATAAGATGCAGCTTGTTGCAAACCCAACAAACGCGGATTTAAGCAATAAATGTCAAAATAAAACAATAGAGGTTACTATGCGTCCTGCGTACCTTTTCTTTACCTGAAATGTCAATCCTTGAAATAGTAGATAACTCGAAAGATTTTTGACATATTATGCCCAATTTATAAACCCAAAAATATGGGAAAAATTGTGAAATCTAGATGTAGTCATTGGAGTTAAATCGCACTTAGAAATTGCGTTTTGTGTTTTATTATTAAAATTTTGAGTAATGGTATTTAATTAAATACGATGTTGCTACGGGTAAAAATCGCGCAAAAACCGATGCAATGTACGAACATGATGAAGATGTCGATTCTAACAGCGGGTGCTGGCTAATTAATTTAACTAAAACGATTACACATTTCAAATACGTAATAATTCCATAAATTTTAGGATTAAAAACATACCCATTTCCTTAAAACCTACTTACCACTTTTCATTTATCATTTGTTTATAAACGATGGCAGTGAACAATGGTGCAAAAATCAATTTCATTTGATGAATTTGTGTTGTTTCGTAAGTAATTAATTAAAAAATCATATATTATATATTTGCAGCACGTAGAAGATTTTCTCAGAATCGCCCTAGTGAACGACCACCATTCATAATCTAAGCGTGTGGAAGTAAATTTTATTTGATTAATTTGTGTTTTTTCACAAATTATTAATTAAAAATAATTCGTAGTATACTTGTGGCACGTTGCAGATTGGATGATACTTTCAGTATCGCCCTGGTACGAGACCGCCATTCAGAATGTAAAAGTTGTTTCAAATGGCTTTGGCTGTGTTTGGTGACCAGATCTGAATTTCCCTACCTACTTTTAGCTTGACAACATACCCCAATTGGGGATGCCATAGTCTCACTGGCTCCAGACGTTTTGGAGCAGTCGAAACTCTTGATTGGATTCAAAAATAGCTGTGTTTGGTGACCAGATATCAAAAGCCAGATACTTACAACATCTACCTCTTCCCCATCTCTTTTCCCTCCCTACTAATCTCACAACACACCTTAATTGGGGATGTCATAGACTAACTGGCTCCAGACAGTAGGGAAAAGTTGAGACTTGAGCGGTACATTGAAAAAATCTGAATCAATATAGGGTCATCGGTAATACCTAAATTATTTGCGGAGTGCTGACTGTTATTATATTATGATTTAACAACAAGAAGCCTATCGGCTAATATCAACATTGAGTGATAATTTTTGTGAAATCATTCCTTGATAATTTTGACGTTCACAATAATATCACATTTCTGGGTTTTTTCTTAGAATTTGGCCTACGTCCCTTAATGGCACAAAAGGATTAGCGAGGAAAGATGAACTTTTGGACTGTATTTGCACTGTACGAAATTTTAATTGCTTTCTAATGAGATTTTCAAGTAAATACTTACCTACAATGGAGGTCGTGTCATGTTTGTAAAGGGAGGTAATTCCGAAAAGACAATAAATGATAAACTTTGGTGAACTATTTCCAGAAAAGATAAACGTAAAATTTTTAGAAACTCATTAATATGCAATAAAGCAATATTTGAAGGTTGTGTTTGGTAACTAATATTCGAATGTCGGGAATCTTAATAACCTTTCAAAATCTACCTTTGCCCGCTCAGAAGCCTGTTAGGATGAATATATTTTCGTAAAACCGTCATTTCTCCCAAGTATTATGAGTTTTATAATGAAAATCTGTTGACAAATTAGCTGATGTGCATCAGGCGTTGCTGTAGACATTGAGTAGACAAACATATACCGTAGCTGACTTTTGTAAAGAGCTTTTCAAGATCTACAATTTAGTATTATATTATTTTGATGTGTCGGATAAGGTGTCGGCAGCCTTCATGATAAATAAAAACGGAGTTCTACAAATTAAACTTGTTATCAATAATAATGGATTATAAGGAAATTTTATCCCCTTGGTTTAATTTTTTCACTCTTTTTTGTAAAAAATTCAGTATATAAATAAATTACAATTAATATTTCTTTGTCAGGGTCCTATAGACTGATTACACACAAAATCTAAAGTTTATTCTTATTAATATTATGCCTATAAATTACTAATGCGTGTTTAGAGGGTAGTTTTAATGATAGAAGAAGTTGGGGATTTCCCACTGGAATTAGATACAGAGTCGAATTAAAGCCAATGTGATATAGTATTTCTAAAATATCAATGTGGTATAGGAATGAATCAATAACTATTTGTGGTTAAATGAGGCGTACATGATGAACGAATAAATATGTAAGCAGAATCGGGGATGCCCGAGGAAGGCGTGGCACGATCAAGTGAAACTAATACTTATGTACGGTAGAATATTTCTGATTAGTAAAAACTTTATTCCAAACCATTCAAGCATCACCGGGTACACAAAGATTATCAGAGATTCATTCAACAAATATTTGACCGAACTAACTTATTGGTTCCTAAAAATGTAATTATTTGATTTGATTCGTTATCATAGAATTATTTGTACACGCGTTTGTGTAAGAATTCAGGGATGAGTTAAAAACTCATCTCTTTCAGAAAGTCTTAAACAGTTGAATACATTATTTTGGTTGCAATATTACCTATCACAGTTGATGTTGGCTTCAAAAGAACGGGCCGTTTCTTCGACTTGTTTTTGTCGGCTCGTACGTGGAACAAGCTGCCGGCATCTGTTTTTCCTCCTTCGTATAATCCGGGCCTAGTAAATCTCTTCCTATAACCCGCCTCTTAGCGTTGTCTAACCGTGTGGCGACATAGTTCCCCTGTATTTTACACTGTTCAGACAGGGTGCTCTTGTGAGGTATCTCAAAACTTATTTTTCAATTTGAGGAAAAAGTACCAAACAAAATAATTAAAAAATAAAACGGTTAAACGGCTATTTTATCTATTAGTGTTTTAAATGATAAAACATTGGTCGTTAAGGAATTCAACTATGGACTTATGATATTGAAAAAGTTTTTGGCAATTATTTGTGAGTTAATGAATAAATTGCCAACTGCTGTTCAAATATGATGAAATTTAAAATAAAAGGATTAAAAAATAAGTTCTTTAAATTTTTTTATATTTATTTATTTACAATGTCTCGGACTGTGAAGATGAAAGGTGTCTGAGTTTATGGATGTGAGTTTTAAATTTTAGCTCTGAATTCTGTCAAGTTATAAATTAATTTAATTTAACTATTAAGAGGTATTAGGTAAAAGATGGATTAAGCTTCCAATTTTTGTCAATCGAAATTTCAAAATATGTTTTGAAAGTTTAGGCCATGTATTTTCTCGTTTGGTGTAACTGTTCGTGTTCGTATGAAGCATGTCCAGTGATTCGGTAACTTAAGCCATATTTGAAATCAATTTAATAAAATCATACATGGATCGATTTGTATTTTCAGAGATAATATAATCACGTATCTATTATAACGTAGTAACCATATCGTGGACCTATTAAGCCCCCGCATACCTAATTTTTACTGATTTATAACAAGTTTCTCGTAAACTCTTTAAATTTAAAGAAATATATATCTTATTTTTGAAGACAATATCTATACATTAGTTATAAGGAAAAGGTTAATTGTTTGAAATTCCCTCGGTAGAAAAACCGCAAAGATAGCTCCGAAAATTATTAACAATACGTTTTGTTCTGTTATATAATATGTTATAGCCATAAAAAAAAACACAGTGTATCTTTAAATGCTACTGAAGCATTTTTCACGAGATTTTCGCACTAGCTCAAACGAATCGTGTTTTTTTATTAAATATTTTCACCATTTTTGCTTAATTATTATCGTTTTTTTCTAATATTAGCGCGCTCCCTCAAACATTCGTATTTACATATCTCCCTTTCAAACCAACTTTGAACGCTTACTACGGGGCCTTAATATAATAAATTATTATAGCGCCTTTTTCTGTGAAATATCATTGCATAGCGCTTAAGCAAACTCAAAAATAAATTACAATTATGTTAGATTAATTAATCGTGCTACAACATTTATAGAAGAAAAACGCTGTACAAAATATCCTATAGAGGTTAGGTATCAATTTGGGAGGCAAGTATGGTTACCGCCGCTCAGGGAATCATTAATCGGATAACCTACACCCATCCATAGGTCACTCCCAGTAGTTTTCTACGCTTGGTGACGAAGCAGGGCTATCCGAGTTCTTGGGTTAGGTTTGTCTTGGTTTGCCTCTCCAGCCGGACTCTCTCGATTCAACGCCTTACAACGCAATGGAAGGGATAGATTTACACATCCGTCACTTCTGAACTCATTAATTCCCAGACTCTTACTGACCACTCATATTTTTTTCCTTCTCAGAACATTATCTTCTTCCTGTCCCTAAAATGACCCTCCACACAGCATTCTAAAAGATGACACAGGCCCTGAGGGAGTTTTTTCCTGTGTGTAGCTAATGTATTAAAAGATAACTATTTTAACTTTTTATTTACAAAAAGGTACGAATTAGTAAAATAAAATGAACAGATACAAATTCAAATTATTAAGGGGATTAACTACGTCGTGTAATATTTTAAATCGAGTCGTTATCAATAATACCCCTTACGTAGATGGCGATAAGGTTTAAATTCCCGCTTAACACCATCCGCCTGTTTTGATTTATGCAAGAAAAAAACATGGCTAAAAAGTGCTTTTCATTTAATTTTGTGGATGTTCAGGCATAAATATATTTAATTTTGTAAATAACTTAATTTGCCACATTATACAATAAAATCATTACCGAAAATGGGTTCATATGTAGGAGATTTTGAACTTTAAAGCAGTTTTCATAGGCCTTACACATTATTTTTTTCTGGGCTTATAAAAAGACTTATCTAAAAAATACTCGATTATTTCAAAGGCCAAAATGTATTCTACTCGCAGTATTTAAATAAAGCATCTGAAACATTTCCAGGAGACCAAATTTTCAAACCAAAAACACATGATTTTGCACTACTACGTATGGCATCGCCTTAAGTTGAATATAGCTACAAGGGCTTGTGTGAAAAGAAAATGAGATTATGAAAAATAGGAAATGACTCACAGGCCTCACAGCTCATAACTAATTAGTGCAATCTGTCCTTGTATTTGCTCTATTTGCAAGTAATCCTTGCAATAATTTGGATGTTAAACCATTAGTCACTAACATATTTCTAAGCTTTGAACGTACCTTGTTTTAATGGCGGGACTTTCTTATAATAATTAGCCCATCAGAGTAAACTTTATTATTAAACAAATAATTAATTTATCGGAATTACCTCGCCTACGTGAAAGCCTGACTCAACTTGCATTATAGTTTACCGGAAACTATCCTCATTAAAAAGCAATAAAAGTTTCAACAAGGTTACAATGAGAAGCCAAATTTCTTCCAGGTTAATGTTGTTCTATATGAAGTACCAATCATTATCCTATGTGGGGTAAATGGTTATTTATCAATTGTGTAAAATTTAAAATAAGTTTATTAGTAAGAGGGACATTAATACAATGTCCCTCTTACTAATAGTTTTGACTATCTAACTAACCAGGATGGACCGCCAAAAAACTCTGTCTTGGCACGCACTCCTTGCCTCATTCACATTCATACATCGTTTTTGATTTTACATACTCTTCTATTATTATTTCGACAAAAAAATTAAAACACTAATCAAGACCATTTATTTATTTATTATTTATTTATTATTTATTATTAATGTTTAAGAGACCAGGTTTTTTTATGAAAATCTAACAAACAATAATTATTGAATGAAAAATACCAGTAAATATTGAAGAGTTTGGCGGGGTTTAATTAAGCCAATGAAGCGCAATCGGCAGAGGGTCGCGGGTTCAATTCCCGTCGGCAATATGAATTTTTTACACGGAAGATTTCTTCAAATTATTTTGTTGTTTCAGGCTAGTTATTTTTTTAAAAATAATACTAAAATGGCTTTTACATGAAAAGTGATATTTGATGATGACAATGTACATAAGAGAATATCTGTATTATACAAAAAATGATAATAGCATGTAAATATAAATAAAAATAGATTTATGAATACACGAATATAAAAAAAAAACTAATATGTATAGATTACGCTTAATTCTATAAACTTCCCTCCTCATAAAATCCCCATTTGGGAATGTTGTGCAGTTTTTTTAATGTAAAGTCGCACAAGATTCCCAACTGCCCCAAACGTCTGGAACCAGTGATACTATGGCATCCCCAATTGATGACGTTTTACGATAATTGTAAAAATAATTTGATTTTCCACATTATACAATCAAACAATAACCGAACATGTGTTTATAAGTAGGAGATTTTGAACTTTAAAGCAGTTTTTATAGGACTGATACATCTTTTTTTATGAGCAAAATAAAGGACTTATAAAAAAAAAACACTTTATTATTTCAAGATGTGTTCTACTGATAGTATTTAATTAAAGCATATAAAACATAACTAAGTGATCTAAATTTCAAACCAAAACATACGTTTTGGTATTTCTATGTAGTGGATCGCCAGCATTACAAAAGCCTACGTCATCTTTAGGGATGTTGTGTGAAGAGTCTTGACAAAAGTCGAAAGTGTACACATATTTGGGATAAACGACGTTAGTACCTTGTAGCATCTTCCATTGAAATGCCGATAGAACAAGGACAGCATCCTCACTTTACGCCTCTGCTCCAAGATATCAAACGGATCACCCGTTTCCGCACAAGACAAGACTTTCTTCAAATATATTGGGGCTCCAGGTCAAAGGTTTCTATGTTATTTTGAAGGTGGCAGAAGTCCTACCGCAGTTAATCGATGACTTTGTTTTAAGTTACTTTCGATGCACTCCGTAGGGGCAGGATAACGGTTTACGCATTTTAATTGAGGAAGAGGTTTTGCGTGTTCGAATTCCAGTGTTATAAATATTAGTGAAGGTATGGCGAAGATTTAATCCCCCGCCTTGCAATATAAAGATTTAAATCCTGCTGAAAGGAAATTTACTTGGTAGGCGTCCTTGGAGCAACAAGGCTCTATCTGCCATTTGCATGAAGTTAAGACATTGAGGTTGACACTTTGAAACCCGAATACAACACAAAAAGTTGAAATTTAAGGAAAATTCAATATTGTGAAAATTTTGATAATTCTTCTTTAGAAAATCGGTTAAATTCAGAGCAACATTTTTTTGCTAAATCCCATGTTATGATGCATATTCTCTTTTTACAAATGTTATTTTTTTCTCTGCTCGACGCACTTTGCAGATGGAACCTTGTTTTTCTAAATTTGTTTTATCTTTGGCAGATAGAACTAAGCGGCCCATAAAATTTCCCAATGAAACCTTGTTGTTCTGAAAAACCAAATAATCTTTTGTTTTAAATAAAATTTATTTGCCAGTTAATTGCAAATAGTACTTTATTGTTCTAAAAATGGAAAAAAAATATTCTACATAGAGTTTTGTTGCGTAATTTTCTGCGAACTTACGTAGAACGTGGAAATATATGTTATAATTATTAAGCTGTTTCGGCTTTCAAGGACATTTTCAAACACGCGAAATATGTAACTGCTCCCATCCGTCCGTGTGGTGTATGTTGTTTATTTATTAATTTTCGGAAATCGACAGCTTACATTTATTTCAGTTTGTACATAAGTATTATATGGCCAAAATAAAACCAATTATGGATTTCCTCCTTGTGACTTTACTTCTACTGAGTCTTCTAATTAAATTTGTAAGAAAGGAATATGAATTCAAAATGTAAAAACATACAATAAAAGATTATATAAAACGAAAAATTAACAAAACAAAACATTTATCAACGTCATCTTTGGGGATGTTGTGTGGAAAGGAAATAAAACTTTATTGTTCTAAATAAAAACTGTTCTACATAGAGATTTGTTTTGTAATAGTCTGCGAAATCACGTAGAACGTGAAAATATGTAACTGCTCTCATCCGTCTGTGTATGAAAGAGATGGGAAAGAGAAAGGTAGGGGTGTACCAAACATGACTAAAGCCATTTAAGCCACGTTTTTATTCTGAATGGTGGTCTTACAACATTAGTTAGGGTTAAAATTCAATTTCTGGCAAAACGTCACATGGAACCATCGCTTTTGAAAGGAACACATTTCAGAATTAGATTAAAAACCGCCCTGCATTTGGTTGTAAAACTATACATTCCTTTGTCTTTTATAATAGGTGTAATAAAATAGACCTTGCGTAGATTCCTGGATTCACATAATGAGAAAGTAGTCAAAAGTCACAAGGTGACGGCCATTTTGAACGGTCAGGTTGGCAGGTTGGCAATAAGCTGCATATTATTAGAAAGGATGAAATAATAACTATTACGTTTCGTTAAAACCCTTAAGCAGGTACTCTCACAACCCGACGACCTCATGAAAAGTACCAAGACCGGACTAGACCAGACCACGACAGTAAAACGTATTTCTTACTCCATATTGAATTCTCATTAGGTATATGTAACACATAAAAACTTTCTCGAAAGATGTAAACAAAGCAATAAATCAAGATTAATCATTTGGTTTTTCAGAGAATATCTAAATGTTGACTTTGGGTTTTGAGAAAATCTGAAAGCATTTGTATTTACTGAACCACAATACAAATGTAATTAGAGAATCTCAAAGTAAATAGTTCACGCTGATAGTTTAATTACACTATCGTTATCATCAATCTACGCTATAACCCTTAGTACAATAATAAACAACGCCTTATGACAATTATTTCAAAAAGTATCAAAACAAGATAAAAGTTTGCATTCGTATTAATTATATTGGTTGATAATTAGGTACCGTAAATTGGAGTGACTTTGATTAATTTTAAACTTCGAAACTAAATAACTTAAAAAAAATAGTTTATAAACCGCACAAAAAACTGTTTGGAGCCAGTGAGACTATGGCCTCCCCAATTGGTGTATGTTGTGAGGCTGAATGTAGTGTGGAGGGAATGTAGATGGGGAAAAGGAAGGTACCTTGTTATTCAGATCTGGTCACCAAACAGGACTAAAGCCATTTCAAGCAACGTTTATATTCTGAATGATTGTCTTACAACAGAGCAATACTGCGTGTATCTTCCACTCCGGAAAGTGCCGCAAATATACTTTTCATTATTTTAAATGATTAATTTGTGAAATAACATAAATGAAACGACAAAAAATGAGAATGCAGATAACATATCTAATAAAACATAAGTTTTAATATTGGTAAGTTTAGTACACCGCTTAGACGAAGAAACGTAAGACGAGCCTTTTTAAAAACTTTTTATGTTTAAAATCAAAATTTTAATATTTTAAAAATAATGTTTTTATCTTCTAATACTCGTAAAATTTGAAAGCGTATTTCATTACCCTTTTCTAACAGTTTTTAGTTTTATTTGGATTTTATTGAGAAGCGGAAATACATAGAAATTCTCCGACTTTGACAGAATATTTAAGAAATTCAACGGTAAATATGCTACAGACGTGAAGGGTTAATAAAATTACAAAAGAAATCATAATACGAGATAAGTAAAGCATAGTACCTACCACTTCGTCAACTTGAAAAGGGCCACTCGTTAGCAGAAATATTCCAAAATTTTTTCCAATAGAATCTAACAAATAGGTTACAGAACTTCGCTCAGTTTGTATTATCATACTTATAAATATACCTGTCATTCAATATCTCACCAAGAATTCCCTTCTTATTTCTCCTACCAAGAAGGGTAAGAAGTATAGGAACGATGGTCTGTCTTCTTCCAGAAAGCAATCCCACTGTCACCCCCCGAGGATTCCATTTTATTATTAACCAAGTTTTACTTTCTCCGACCTTTAAGCGGGAGGGGAAAGTTTAGTTTTGACAACAAATCGGTTCTTCAAGGGAGCTATCGAGTTAGTACAATTATACCGCAAAATCAGACACGCAGAAAGTATGTCACTATGTCACGTAAAGTTAAGGAGTTTGGCAGCCAATGTGCATGAATTCGAGAGAAGTTGAAGTATAATTAGCTTAGCTGTTAAGCTTCGCGTACCTAAATGTAAAAATTAAGATATGAGGGGGTTACTAGGCGGGGCTTAGGATGACAGGGGCCTAACTACAAACTGGTGTTAAGGTTTCGCTAATTCCACAATCATATTTATTAGTGACACTCGTACATCCGTTTAAAAGATACAGCTGAGCTTATATGTTGGGTCTACTGTTGGGCATATGAGTATCAATCTTCATGTGCGTTCATCTAAAAACTATGTGTTTGTAGATATGCCCCTGTTATCTTAAACCCCCGTAGGTATCGCGGTGACCGGATAACTCATCAAAATGACAATTCAACACACCTTTAAACAGTGAAATACAGTTGTAAAAAGTGATGAAACAAAAACTAATTTATAAAGGTAATATGAATACTGGTAAGTTTTTAGATTTTCACGGCCAAAAGCATTTTTGTTGTTTGTTTTGGGGTGTTATGCCGATGTGTGATCTTCGGATCTACCGGATCTGCCCTGATGATGGACACTGCAACGCTGTCCGAAACGTCGGCTAAAGA
Organism: Hesperophylax consimilis; assembly: GCF_061612785.1. Classification (NCBI taxonomy): domain Eukaryota; kingdom Metazoa; phylum Arthropoda; class Insecta; order Trichoptera; family Limnephilidae; genus Hesperophylax; species Hesperophylax consimilis. The sequence continues at coordinate 45,786,811 of NC_142837.1, forward strand.
AGGAGTTAGCGCAACACGGCATAAAACCCCAAAAACAAACAACAAAAATATTAATACTAATTCAACACACCTATAAACAGTGAAATACAGTAGTGAAAAGTGATGAAACAAAAACTAATTTATAAAGGGTATATTTAAGTCACGAAACTGTTATAACCAAAAATAGTTTAAATAGGTTAGGTTTATATAAAGTCATGAAAAGTGATGAAACAAATACTTGATTACATAGTTAAGTTTTGTATAAAAGTGACATGTTTTTTTCATCGCTTTCAATGACTTATATCACTTTTTAAAGTGCTGAATTTTCATTTTGTTAAGCAATTATTGAACCAACTTTGACTATGGTTCCGTAATATTTTTTTTTCAATATGAATCGGCATGCTTATTTGGACTTTCTTTTGATGTTATCTACATGCCTCAAGAAAGTTTAAAAAAATATTGGTCATTGAGAATGTGAAGTTTCTTTGGACAAATCGTGTAATTCGTTATTTGAAATAATTTTTTTACAGTAGTTTCACACATGAGGACCCTAGGAAATTGGGGATGCTGTGCGGAGGAATTTTTCAGGGAAAGAAATTAGAGGAAGTTCTGGGAAGGAAAAATACATGATGGGTAGGTAGGAATCTAGGGTTCAATGTGTCCAGGAGTGAGGTACGTATGGATCCACCTACCTACTGCGGTGCAAGACGATGGGTCGAGAGCATCCGGATGAAGGGGTTAACAGGTCTCCTTCAACCAGTCTCCCGATCCGCCCCACTACGCAGTAGGTGGGCAAACGCATCTGCTGCCAAGACCAATATAATCCTATCCACATGAACCCGGGTACCCCTGCTAAGTCACAAAACGTAACAAATTTCTTAGGTTGACCTATGGCAGGGGTGTTCGTTATCCAATAAATGGTTTTCGGGGTACCCATACCCGCCTCCCAAATTGAAATTATTTAGAAGTTGCTTGATATTTAAGTATTTAACTAAGTACATAAAAACCTATCTACTTACAAATCTTATAATTTCAGTAGAAATTTTGGATGAGGTTTATTAATGAAGACATAGAAACATATACTACCGTTCATAGAATTACTATAGAATATAGTCTCAAAAACATATTGTTACATTGAAGGCAAAACAAAGTTCATTAAAACGAACGAGTCGAGAAAATAAATCTTGTAAATAGTCTGAACTATTTCAAAACAATGTGAAAGTTGTGAGGTCACCACTCCTCAGATCTTACTACTCTTCCTCATCCAATGGTCATTTGGTTTTCGTTGTTTGAAAATTTATTTAACCTTTTTTCTCCACTTTTCTTCTTCTCTCTCTCTACGCAAAAAGTTTCCCAGAGGGTTTTTTTGTCGGAGGTGAAGCATTAACTGCTTTCTTGTATTATTTGGTAAATTATTTGTAATTTTATTAAAAGTACTTTTGAAGAAAATTTAACTTTTTCAGGTTTTCAGATAACGAAACTGTTTGAACATTTTTTACAAACATACTGGAGGCTCTGAGGAAAATAATTTCCCTCGGGGCCTGTGCATCTTAAGGATGCTGTTTTTGAAGAGAGACAGGAGTGACATGGGTCTTTAGGGGAACCAATTTGTAGGAGAGAGGACACACAGAGGCCGGCAAATCGTTCCTCAGCCGAGCTGTTAAACTCAAGAACGAGTCGTTCTCATGTGAAAAATGTCAACCGTGTGCACAAGTTTGGTGCGTTGGCGTGTTTCCAGACTTTTCAACGGTGCCGCAGGGATCAATGACGCTAGTTCGTAGGAGCATCTTCCACTGTGATACCGGTAGAACCAAGACAGCATACCAGCCTGTGCTCTAAGGAGAGTTCTGCAGAGTTTTTTTCAGATATTTCGGTGCTCCAGACCCGTTTAATCCATATCGTAATAGGAACAACATTTTTTTGAGTCTGGAAATCTTATAAAGTTTAAATTTTTGCCAATCATTTGAGTATGGTTTCAAAACGCGGATATTTTTTTCATATTAGCATAGCACGATTCTACAAGAGATCCAAATGCTCCCAACTGTCTGGAACCAGTGAGACTAAGACATCCCCAATTGAGGTTTATTGTGAGATTGAATGAAATAGGTGCAGACATATACACATTTTTCTGAACTCGGATGGTATTTGCGCAGCTAATATACGAAGTAAATATCGGTCTCACGAAATTGAAATTTGGCGAGATTGGTAGAGTAATCGACTTTATGATTCTGACAGGTCACTTAAAGTGACTTAACCCCCAAGGCCTATGTCATCTTTGGTGATGCTGTGTGGGGTGTTTTTAAGAAATGAAGCAGAGGAAGAACTGGGAAGGGGTGGGTAGGAATCTGCGGGTCAGTGTGGCGGACGTTTGAATTCATCTCTTCCAGGGCGATGGATCGAGAGAGTCCTGCTGAGGAGGTAAAAAGATCTCCCTCAACCTGTCTATCCAAATCCGAACAGCAACACAGTAGGTGGGCAAACGCAATCCTCACCCCCATGAACCTGGGCACCCCTGATAAGTCACCAAACGTGGCGAACCTCTTGGGGTGACCTATAACAGAGGTGTTGGTTACCCTATAAATGGTTCCCGAGGCGGCCGTACCAATACCCGCCTCGAAAATTGAGTTGCCGCAATCAAAGATTTTTTTTTATGAATTCCGTTTTTCGTATTATAATATTTTATAGATTCCATACGTAGTAAATAGTTTTCTGAAAATCCATTCCGTTCGTAACTAGTTGTTTCACGGAATATTTAGTAGCTGTGATGCAAACAATGGCTTCATTTAAATGAAAACTTTGACAAATTATCAGATGTACACTGATTTAAATTGGAATATCACATTTAGGAAGACGAATTCTTATCAAATACTGTTTTACCACCCGACATACAAAATTGCTTTACCTCTCCTAAACAAGCTCATTAAAGAAAATAAATATCATTAAAAAAATACCAGGATTATCAATGACATTTCTAATAACATGTGTCCTAATCATGTCCTTTGCGTGTGAACCGTATATAAATTTCTCTTACAAATAAACAGTGTCAATCTCAAGTGACTGGAGTAGAGAAAAATGAGTATGGCTGATTTATTAAAATTAGGTTCTAAACGGGATTGCAGGCCATTTCCTATTAAAATTTTAGTACATTCCTAATAAATCGGAACATGTGTTCATGCTCCTGCATTTGTCCTGATAATAATGAGAAAATGACAAATGGCAATGACAAAATTCAAAAATATTTTATTTTGTATGAACATTCGTGTTTTACTGAAAGTTTATTAGGAAACCTATCAATGCATTTGTATTGGACCTGCAACCGTTTTTAACCGGATTACGAATAATTTGTAGCGATTCTTAATAATTTTGCAATATTTTATATCAGTAAGTTTTATCCGCTTGGTCTTGTATATTTATTGTCTGCCTGTACAGAATATAAATAAATAATACGTCACGTTCATTGGTCAAATGTATTGTACATATAGTTTTGAACGAGTGATCGACGAACCGGTGGATGCTATCTGTTAGCCATAAGTTTAACAGTTTGTCTAGCACATAGCTTAGCCCCCTTGAGGAGTTTTTTCACAAAACCGCAATATACAAGTCATCCAAATAATGTAATATTTATTATCTACCAGTGAACTACTTGATTAGAAGACAAATTACAAAGATATATAGTTTATTATTTAAATATGCTTTTGACTGGAGTAACATTATTTTTATTCATTCACGAAAACAATGTTATTAACAAATCCCGATATCCGTGACAGACGGAGGCACAGAAGATAATAAAAAGGTAACGGTAGCAACTGGGACTCGAACCTAGATCATATAGTCCTGCGGAAAAAGTGTCAAAAAAATTGAGAAAAACTTATTTTTAACTTGATTATAACAAACAAACAATGGGTGCAATTTGCCACTAATAGAAATCCAAAAAAAAAACTAAAATAATACAAATTAATTCGACGGGTGGGCTTGTTTTTAAATACAATACAATATAATTTCGCTTTTGTAGTCGGTAATGAATGAGTGCAAATGTTGGATGCGAGCTTTCAATCCTCAGTTATGTTAAAAAAATGTTTTTAAAAAAAAGTAGAAAACTTTCTTTTTTACGGGTTTATTTTTTCTTTAATTAATTTATCGAGCCTTGGTTTTGTGTTCGAGACACAAAGTGTGAGGTCATCTTTCAATTTATCGAGGCTTGGTTTTGTGTTAGAGACACAAAGTATGACGTAATCTTAAAATGTATCGAGGCTTGGTTTTGTGTTAGAGACACAAAGTATGAGGACATCTTACAATTTACCGAGACTTGGTTTTCTGTAAGAGACACAAAGTATGAGGCCATCTTACAATTTTAGTTTTCTATATTTTGTTTTAGCTTATAACAGATCAACCTGTAAAAAAAACAAAGTATTTTTAGCTGCAGTTCCTTAATATATTTATTTTGATTTTACTGAGGATTAAACTTCCTCCCCGGGGATTGGAATCGACCGCGCTAATAATTGAGCCAGATCCCAATTAAACAAGACAAGACAAGATTTATTTCGTATATTAACTGTAGTAATGTCATAAAATTGGATGGAATGTATTATCATCAACAACGAGTCTATTTGCCCAATTTCAGCTCTATCGGATATTGGGACGTGGGCTAAGATTTGTATTTATACATTCACGAAAACTAAAGTGAAATTCATGTAGATGTATTTAAAATAACTGGGGAGTCGCGTAAATATGATTATATTGTTTTACCGAAAGGGGGACGCGCCTTTAAAACGTTTTAAAACCGCTAACTCTAATCATACCAGGCCTTTTTTCTCTTCCAGTTGAGCTATTGCCACATTGTAACAGTCATTTTATCAATTTATAGATACAGTTTGATAAATCCGAGACACCATCTAGATTGCATGTATATGTTTTTCATGTGAAACAGGAAAGTTTCAGGGAGTTTTCGGATATTTTCTTCCCCAATGATTAAAGATTACAATAAGGTTTAATAGCTTCTATAAGTATGCCTAATAAAATATAATGAAACTAAACCGTCTTAATCGTTAAGTCTAGACTTAAGATAATGTCCATTAAAAGAGTAATGTATCGAAACATCCGAATAGTGTTTGGTCGTCACATCAAATTTTCCTTCGCTTTCTCACTCAATAACACTTTTATTTCAGTTGTTTGAAAATTCAATTAAACTCTTCCTACCAACTCTCCGTCGCCGAAAGTTGTGTCCGCCCGAGGGAGTTGATGTGTATATTAATTGAGGGTTCATTGTTTACTGTTTACGTTTACCGCAGAGGAAAGACGTGAGCCAAGCGTTTACCTGTATTTTTAAGAAATTATTTATGAATGTCCGTATTTATCAGCCTTCGTGGTCGAGGGGTAAGGCTCTCAACTAACAATCCTCGGGTTTAAATCCCGGCGAGTGCAAGTAAATTTAAATTGATTATCTTTTGTTATATCACAATTGTTATGATTAAAATAATATAAAGTACCCTTGCAGCACGTTCCAGAGAAGAAGATACTATAATTATCGCCCCGGTGTAAGACCATAATTTAGAATTTAAAAGTTGCTTGAAATGGCTTCAGCCGTGTTTGGTGACCAGATCTTAAGCACTCGTATACCCGATATCCACCGATTTATAACAAGTTTCTCGTAAACTTTTTAAGTATTTAGGTTCCAAAAAAAAAGTTAACACAGATAATATCTAAAAAAAACGAAACGTCAATTATATGAAATTCCCTCGATAGAAAACAATCGCAAAGTAAGCTCCGAAAATTATTAAGAACACGTTTTGTTCCGTTTTTTAATAAGTTATAGATATGAAAAAATCACAGTTTAGATGTAAATTCAACTAAAGCATTTTACAAGAGAATTTTGTTATATTTCAAACGAGTTGTGTTTTATTAAATTTTTTAACCATTTTTGCTAAATTATAATGGTTTTTTAATATAAACGCGCTCCCTCTAACATTCCAATTTACTTATCTCCCTTTCAAACCATCTTTGAACGCTTATTACGGGGCATTAATAGTGAGGCTGAATGTAGTGGAGAGGGGATGGAGATGGAGATGGGGAAGATGAGGGAGAGTACCTGGCTATTCACATCTCGGCTAAACTATTTTAAGTAAAGTTTCAACTGTCAATGGTGGTCTTACACAAGGGCGATACTGAGAGTATCTTCCGCTCTGGAACATGCCGTAAGTATAATATATATTTTTTTTATCATGCAAAGCTCCTTCAGTATCTGTAGAAATAAGATCCCTAAGGCTTGTGTGTGGTAAAAATTAGATATGGTGATTTTTCAAGTTTACTAGCCGTGTTCATTCGAAAGATGAATTTCTGATGTATATATAATATTTCTTGGCAATATTCCGATGGAATTATTTCAGAAATACATTGAAGATAATCCTTTGATTTTTTTATGGGTCTGCAAAATTCTTTTTACTAAAAATCGAATGGATTCATGTAACGGTAGCTTTAGCACGTTAAAAATCTTAGTCTGTGTTCAAAAGGTTAAACAATTATTTTTGTTGTTCTTAAAATATTTTTTCTACTTGGTTGGCGGGTATGGGTACCACCGTCGCGGGGACCATTTATTGGATAACCAACACCGCTGTCTTAGGTAAGCCCAAGATGTTCGCTGCGTTTGGTGAGTTCCACCCCGAGGGTGGATATTTCAGAACATATAAAAAAATAAAAACCAGTGGGGAGGGTTTAAAAATACATGTTTACAATTAAGTTCGAGTGAGGTATCTTTTCCTATCGTTTCATTAATTATTAATCAAATGAGCCAACTTACAATTTGGTTATATTAATATTTGGTGATTTTTTAAAACTATTTTACCTTCTACTGTTTTCTGTTGAAAATTCTGTTTTGAATATATAATACGCATGTCAACTAAAAAGCATTTTGATGAGCCTAAATTTAAATCACAAACTATTTGTATTGAAACACAAATATTTCAGCATAAATTAAAATTTCGACTGGAATAACGCTTTTTACGATGTTTTGTATCATTAATACCATTTAACGTAAAAAGTCGGATAATTTTTAATAATTACCATTTACTAACTCAAAAACTTTAAAGTTGTATCTAAAATTATGAATTATCAAATTCTTTAATGCTTCTATTTTATAATTTAAAACACAAATACATCAATAAACTACTTCACATCCTACTAAATATTTGCTTAACATTTGATTTAAAAAAATTCAGTTGGCTGGGTAATTTGCCCTAAAATCCAAAATTAAAATATGTTCGTGGGTTTTCCTCTTAATTTTCCATATTAAACATAGCCTTTACTTACGGTAAATATTACTTACTACTAATCTGAATGAAAGTTTTTTTATTGTAAATATTTTCCTAGAGCGACTCCGTGAAACATGAACGTTTATACATTATCTTAATTCAGGCTATCCAAACAAATTGAAAACATTATTTTATCCTCAACATCCGACCAAAAGACGTAGATTTATTTCTTCTCATCACTTTGATTGACAAACAAAAGAATTAATTAACAGAATATCAATATCTCAATATTGTCACATTAATTGATAACAAGTAAATGGTTATCAAGAATTAGTGAAGCACAACAGAATTATATATTAGAAAAGCGCTAAGAGTAATGGTTAGTTGGTAGTATTTAGATAATCAATGTTTAACGAGTTTATTCAGGATGTCTTGTTGTTGACCATCTTCCTAAAAAACATGTCCATTCGATCCTGTGACCAGAATTCTGAGAAATAATTGCAATAATATTGAAAAAGGTGCAGGCAAATTCTACGGTTAATGTTTAACAATGATTTTTTTAAAATAAAAATAACGATTTGAATTTTTTATTGAAGAAAATAAAGATACAGAGAGTAAAAAACATAAATTGGAGAACTCACTTGCAGCCTAACTATTTCTCAGAGATTAACAAAACAGCTGTTAATAATAGTACTAATAAGCCTTTCAGCCAATTATTTTCTTCATAAATTTATGAGAAAAAAATTAACGTGTGTATATAAGTAAACTATATTATTTGAACAAATGGGAGAAGTGTACAATATCAATTAAGGGCGAAAATAATCAATTAATTCGAAAACGTTCTTTAACAGAAATATGACAAAGAATGAAGAAAGTACGTCAATGTTATTGTTTTTTTTTCAAAGTTAAAATTTCTACTAAAAGTACTGCATGTATCAAAAAGTATGTCGGAATCCTCCAAGTTTGATTTTGATTGAAAAATTCACAGATTTTTCTGATTGGATCCCTGACACCAGCATTTGTACGTGTATTAATATTAAAAAAAGAACAAGATGGTATCCGTGGTCGAGGGTTGAAGTTCACGACTAGCAATACGAAGGGCGCGGGTCAAAATCCGGCGTGCGCAAGCAAATTTTATTTGACGAATTTGTGTTATTTTACAATTTTTTAATTAAAAATAAGATATGGTATACTTGCGGCACGTTGGATAGTGGAAGATACTCTCAGTAACGCCCTAGTGTAAGACCACCATTCAGAAATGAAACACTATTTAAAATCGCTTTAGCCGTGTTTGGTAACCAGATCTGAATAGACAGGCTTTCCCCCTCCTTCCTCTTCGTCATCTTCTTCCCCGCCCACTACCTTCTGCCGCACGACATACCCTATATGGGGTTGCCATAATCATACTGGCTCCAGACGGGTGAGAGCAGTTGGGAATTGTATTCACACAAAAAAATATCTGCAAAAACACCTCGTATCATGACACATTTTTTGGATTCTTTCAATTGTTTGAGAAATATATATATTTGATTTTCACACATTCTTTGGAAAGAGAAAACTTGTCAATCATTTCCAAAACTTTTAGTATCACAAGTTACCTCATTTGACTGTAGTCGGTTGCACTTGTTGAGTGGTTCCTTGAGCCCCGGGATCAGAGCCTGAGGAGGGAGATTATAAAACTCGCGCTATCTCTAGGAAATTCATTCAGCGTCTAACGAGTTGGTAGTTTGCAGTTTCAGGACTCTACAGCGAGTTAATGGCCGCTCAGAAGCTGTGATGCGCGCCATTGTTTCACTGGAGATTAGAACGAAGTCCAACTAACGGAGATGTTGGACGTCTGCGAACATTGGCCTAACACGTTTAACTTCGCCTTTAGCTCGAATCCACTAAGCCAAAAACCACTTTGGCATTGAATCGAATGAAATATGAAATTATTCAAATTGGGTTTATCATCAGTCGACTGGTAATTACATCGTGTAAGTCAATCGTAATACGTCTGTCTCGACACAGGTGTACCCTAGTGAGACAGATGTCGATAAATACAAGTAAAAACTTTATATTGATAGATAAATAAATAAAAAAATTCAGTTAATCCTTTGCTAAGATTTTATGAAAACGTTTAAATTGTCATACCAAAAATCATATTTGCAGAAAATATAATGACATTATTTGAAATGGATTTATCATTGTAACCGACGTTTTGATCGTAAATGATCGTGAATTACCATTTAGTTGTATTATTTGCCTACGATCATTTTTCTTACGATCATTTGAAAATTACTATCAGTTGAGAATTACGATTATTTGAAAGTTAAAAATTATTTGAGAGTTTATCATTTAATGGTTACGATCATTTTAAAGTTACGATTATAGTTTGAGAGTTAAGATCATTTGATTACGATCATTATGCAAAGGATCATTTTGCTTACGATCATTTAAAAGTTACGATTTTCTTTACGGTCTTTTTACTTTTAACCTTTATTTTTTATTATGAGTAAGTAGGTACCTACTTTTATGTGTAAAATAATATAACACGGAATTGTATATCTCAAAGGGACCTACAGAAAAGTAAAAAAAAATGTACATGTTTATCTCTTTAGGATAACTCCCAACAACGCCGGGTACTTCAGTTAGAATATTATATTCATTAGGGTTAAAGTGCTAAATAAAAAATTGAATCTGAAGTAATTTCTAAAATAAATTTTAATGTAATATGAAATATTTTGTCAAGAAACATCTATTTACAATTTTCAACCTAGTGGCGCCATCTCTGGGCTAGTAGTAAATTTGAAAGAACTTTGTTTTTACGGTTTGACTTAGGATTGAATCTTCCTCCCCAGAGACTGGTTCTTAAACTGCCGTGAAATTTTAAAATGTCTAACAAAAAAAAAAACATTTTTTTTGGTTTGACTAACCCCAAATTCCGAACGGGCTGGACGGACATTTATTTCGTAAATAATTAACTGTATTAATGTTATCAATTTAGAATTTACGACACAAGTTCCATTTATATGCATGAAAGTTATTGAAAGTTGCAATACAATATCGAAAAAAAGAAAGAAAGGAAAAATTGAACGATTAGGGACGTGCTTGACTTAAGTAACTATTTTTAATGAAATTTTGATTCTTTTGATCGGTGATTTTTTATTGATGTTTTTTTTATCAAAAAAATCTCTCAAATTAAATCATTGGTCACTAAGCCTAATAACCGAAAAACTCATCAACCTAACTGTCCATTGCCTGCTATTTTTTTTTTGTTTTAAGACGAAAAAAAATATCTTAATTGTCAGTGGAGTCAAAAATTCATCTACTCGTTAATTTGATTTTGTATAAAGAAGGCCGCGTAGCCGTTCCTCTTAAGGCAATCGCTTATTTTTTTTTAGCTTTATTAGATAATTTTCTTACGAAACGGTTTTTTTTTAATATTTACTCCACACAGGAGGCCCTGAAGAAATAATTTCCCTCAGGGCCTATGTCATCTTTGGGGATGCTGTGTGGAGGGTCTTTTTGTGGTGAGGAAGGAGTGAACATGGGTCTTGAAGAGTCCCATGTTGTAGAAGGGAGGAAACACAGAGGCCGGCAGCTCGTTCAAGGTTGTTAAGTACATGAATATATTTTTTTACCGTTTTACAATCCAGAGGAAAATAGTTCCTTGGGGCCTGTGTCATCTATAGGGATGCTGTGTGGGGGGTCTTTTTGAGGAGAGGAAGACGTAAACATGGGTCATAAAGAAACCCATATTGCAGGAGGAAGGAAACTCAGACGCAGGTAAATCATTCCACAGCATTGTTGTTGAACCCAAGAACGAGTCGTAGAAACGACCCGTTCTCATGTGACAATTGTCAACTGTTTATGTAGGTTGGGCGCGTGTTTGACGTATTTCCTATGCACCAATGTCAAATGGACAATTGGGGCTATTTCCTCGGAGCATATTAAATTGTAATGCCGGTAGAACCAGGACAGCAAACCTACCTGACGCCTGTGCTATAAAGATTGTAATCCGTTAGTTTAAGGCCCCGTAGTAAGCGTTCAAAGATGGTTTGAAAGTGTGATATTTAAATACGAATGTTAGAAGGCGCTAATATTAAAAAATGATAAAAATTAAGCTAAAATGGTGACAATATTTAGGATACGACTCTTAACTCATATACGTTAGTTACATGTAAAGATAAACTGTGAATTTTCTCATGCGCATAAAAAATTAAATAACAGAACAAAACGTGTTTTGAATAATTTTCGGCGCTTAATTAGCGATTTATCAAGGGAATTTAATATAATTAAAGTTAGGGCATATCAAATATATAGATATTTTCTTAAAAAATAACGTATATTCATTTTGGAACTTATAAACTAATTATAAATCTGTATAAATTGGGTATGCGGGGCCTTCAGAGAGAGGAATATATCAAACTGACCGCCCATATCTGCAGAGGCAAGTGTTGTTTTTATATTGAAATAAATAGATTTCGCAAACCCTTTGGACAGAGTTCAAAACACTTTGTCATCACTTTCAGGAAGGTAGATTATTTGCGAAAATGGATAGCGAACATACTCGAAGAATGATGTTCTTAAAAGATTCCCTTTTTTCTTTCCCATTCTTTTTTTGAAACAATTGGCACCGGTGTCACCACATAAAATGTATATGAATTTGATTAAATTAAATTAATTTCTGATTCTAGACGAAGATAATTCTTTAAAATCTAAACGAAACATGTAATAGAACACAAACAAAAGACACAGAAAAATAAAAAGATAACGGTCACAACTAGAAATTGAACCCAGGATATCTTGTCATATCGAGAAAAGCGTTGCCCAACTGCTCCAAAACATTAGGAGCCAGTGAGATTATGACATCCCCAATTGGTATTGTTATGTTGCGAGGCTGAAGGTAGTGGGTAGAGGAAGGAGATGGTCAAGAAAAAGGTGGGGAAGTACTTGGCAATTCAGACCTAGTCGCCAAACATGGCCAAAGCCATGTCATGATCTGAAAGGTGGTCTTTCGCCAGGGCGATACTGAGATTTTCGAGCGACAAATATAGTAACAACTTTAAATTAATTAATTGTCAGCATCACACATTAATCAAATATATTTTACTTGAACAACGTATTTTACATAATTATAATTTATCGATAGTCATTAATCAAGATACATCAATGTTTTCATATCCGTAATGAAACTGTTTGGTGTTTGTTAAACTAATAAATCAATTTTCCTCGTATAATTTATTCACATTGCAAACCTTAGTTTTGGACAATCAACATCAACTAATAAAATTAATTGGAAAGGTACTTTGTTTTTAGTCAATTGACTATTACTTAAGCATTGTGTTCTTCAGGGGCATTGTTTTTATAATTATATAATAAACCGTAACAAAAATTAGTTGACACAATGTATAAATTGAAATCCAAAAGTCAAAGAAAAAATATAGTAAAAGTAGTCATGTTTTTAGATAAAATTTAACATTTATTCGAAATTCATTGTACATTTTTCACCAAAATCCTCTTGCAAACATATTTTCTTGTAAATCCGGCCTTCTTCCTTGCGCGGCTCTTCCTGCAGGCCTCGTTGTTTTTGTCCCTTTTTGCCTGCTCCTCCGGAGTCCTCTCTTTCGAGTGATAGAATCGGGCCATCTTGGGGTGATAATCCAACGTAGTCACTTGTCCTCCTATTTTGAACACTATCGTTTTGTCTTCGGGATTTTTTATCACTTTCTCCGTGTTTGGCAAATAGTGTTTTTCAACGTCGACCGCCGCTTCGATCGATTCTTCCTGTAAAGTAATATTTTCCTCCAAATTGACGTGAGATTCTTCCTTAGTGATCGGTTCATCTTGTTCCTTGGCACACAATATTGATTCGTTCTTTGGTGTCTTGTCTTCCTTCAAATCGAAGAGGAATTCTACCTTTGCGATTAGCCCGTCCTTTTCATTAATGTTAATTGAGTCGTTTACCGCCACGATAAGCTCTGATTCATTATTTGTGGTAAGTGAACTAGTTCGCTCCGCTTCAGGCGTTAATTCTTTTTTAGTGATGGGTCCATTATCTTCTCTCAGATCTAGCGTTATCTTCACGATTGGTGTACCGTCTTCTGTATTTTTTTCTATTATCACTGATTTTGGAGCAACACACGACTCGATGTTTTCACAAGTTGTATCCTTGACATCTGGTTGGGAATTCTCTTTTTTTTCTAGCTCAGCAGGACAAAGCGACGCTGGCAATACTTTGCGCAGACCAAAATTTGCCAAAAACTCTTCTTGTGCCGTCATTGGATCTTGTTGAACTTCTTTCTGTTGAACAGCATCCTGCAGCAGCCTGCGGCGCGGCCTCAATACCCGTGTTCTGCTGTTAACAAGGTTTGAAACCGGCTGCGCGATTTCGCGTATGGCCATCGATCTGTAGGTATACTTAAAATGATCCATAGCAAATACAAATATCACGGTAAGTTTTGATGTTTTGCGCGAAATTAGAAACTTGAACAAATATTTAATCTTCAGATTTTATAGCACTTTTTGATGACAAAACTTATTTTGACTGGACTTGAGTTTGACTAGATAAATTAGGACACACTTAGATGTTAACTCTCACAAGTTTAAATCGGTTTTGATTGATCGATCAACGAAATTTCACCTTTTATACCCTTGATCCCTTTCGTTAATGAGGTAATTAGCGTTGCTATTGGACAGTGGGTAACTCGGGAGCTTTTGTATATTTATTTGGTAAATGTAAAAATAAAAATGCACCCAGGAACCGATATTCCATATAATTCGGTAATTCCTGTTTTTGACACAAAAGTAATTATCACGAGGTTCGGATTCTCTGTCGATGTATCTACTAATTGCACCCTTTACTTGGGAAATTCCTGGAATACCTACGACTTACTTAACTGTTGCTAAGGTCGCGATAATGGTGTGATATAACTGCATTCGAAGATAAATGCATAGCAATACAGTTTGTTTACCTATTTTAAATGCCATTTCTAATTCATTTGTTATTAGATCTTCAGCTACGAATCCGGAGATTGCGGATTAAAACCCTGGCGTGCATGAGTATATTTGATTTGCTAAAAGGTTTCATACTTTATTAATTTTAAATAATATTTCTTTTGTACGCTTCAAAGTGGTAGATACTTTCAGTATCGCCCCGTTGAAACACGACCATTCGGAATTGAAACGTTACTTGATATGGCTTTTGTGACTATATCTGAATAGTCCGGCAACTACTTCCCATACCTTTCTCTTCCCCATCTCTTTCTCCTTCGTACTACCTTTAATTTCACAACATACCCCGATGAATGATGATATAGTCTCACTAACTCCACACGGTTGGGAGCAGTTGGGACTTTTGTGCGATACTCGATATTTTTAAACGCATATTTCCACTTTTTAAAAAGTAGGTACTAAATATAGTTATTTTATAATTGCTGACTGGGATTTATGTCAATATTTCGCGTGTGAGTTCCGCACAAGAGTACCAACTGCTCACAACCGTCTGGAGCTAAACAAAAAATTTATTGGAGATATCAACCGTAACACTTTTGATACATGGCACCTCAGATGAATTGCCCAATATAAATTTCAGGTTGTTAATAAGCTCGCGAAAATAATTTTAAATTGAGCTCAACTGATTTAAAAAAAATCAAATTGATGTATTACTAACTTGTGTTTACCGCTCAGTTTTGCCTTAGTTAAAGAACACATATTTTTTATAATAAAAAAAACAACATGGATCTAACTGAATAATGCTTAATTTTTGGGGGAAATGGACCTACATTTTATATGCGGTAAAAAAAACAATGTTAAAACAAAGCAGTTGTAGATACAGATTCGAAACGTTGCTTCAAATGGCTTTAGCTGTGATTAGACTGAGAATTGACTCAGCATGCCCACATTGCGTCTGTGCATCAGAGATGGCAATTGGTCTATTAACAATGGATTGTCAGATCAGTGGATCAGATGGACCGCCACTTTGTACAAAATCAAGTAGGTTTATCTTATATAAGTATTATTGGGCTCCAGCCCAGAGGTGGCTCCCGAATTCAATTGTTCGGCGTACTTGAGATTTAGAAAAGATTAGCAACTGGTTACAATTGAAGAATATGCTAGCCCTATCTATACAAGACGCCCAGTTTCTTGGAAGCCAGATGTACTTGAGCCCATATACTTGAGCCACTCTGATATACTCGTACTTACCCCGAGCGTTTCAAATGGAAAATTATTTTATAAACGAGTTATTTGTATTAAATATTAAACTCACCCCAGGTAACGGAATACTTATTTGTCTCCAACCTCTCACCTCCTGTCTCTCGTAATCCATCTAGTAAATGTACTATAACTTGTTTGTTTCCAGAGAGCAATCCTTCTATCTGTCCCTGGATAAAAGTAATGCATTTTCATAAAAGTTTTTAACTTTCTATCAACTCCGACTGAGCGGTCTTATACATGACAAATGATTAACAAAATTGAAAGCAGCTTATTTTAAATTATTAGTTAAAACCTACAATATAATCATTCTAAATTAGACTGTTTTAGTATATCTTTCATGAGAACGTTAATCTTAAAATCCTTTATCTCTATCAACGTTTGCTTATTTTCTTTAGAAATGAACAGTATATTTATGCGTCGCTTTAATCATCAAAAATTATTATTTCTGTTCTGGGTCTTGACCTCAGATTGTTTTGAATTTAATGTCATTTTTAAAACTGTGCTGATTGTGTCAAGAATTAAAATGATAAAGTGACTCTCCATTATGAAAGATTTTTAGCAGAAATTTAATTTTAAATTGAATTTTCAAGTATACAGACTATCCGTTGATTTTTGCCTGGTCTGCGCTAGTATCACATACAGAAGAGTATCTGTAGCAGCGTAGATTTGTTTCTTTTTTCAACATTTTTAATCTGAAAATGATGTACATTAACTCAAAAATAGTCAGTAATTACCTGAAATTAACACCCTTTAAATCAGAACTTTTATATTTCTTGATGAAATTTTGCACGTTATATATTCAAAACAAGGATAAATTTTACTGCAGACTAAATTTAATTTAGTAAAAAAAAAATTCGTGCTTAAAGCCCAGGCAACGCCGTGGACTGGGTCTAGTTTAAAATAAAACAGATTAAATACGAAACTGACTCAATTTACTATTTATATTTTTAATTTATTCAAATATTTTATTGCACTTTGGAATTAACGATAATGTCACTAATCCGCACTGGCAGAGAGATGAGTCACCCATATTCCCGAAAGAGGGTTTAATTTCAACCTTTAATAAACATGTCATTACCGCTGTATTGGTCATTGTAAATATTTTCTTTGAAATATTTTAGTGAATATTTTAATTACTTTACTAACTGAGATAATTCATGCAATAAAACTAACACATTAATAATTATGGGATAATTTGACTAGCGCCGTTTTAATGAAAAATCACCTAAAAGGCTTCGTACAATTTATAATGAGTTTCAAAGCTCAATCTGATTTTATGATTTACATACAGATGAGGAAAACATACTAACATAACAGGTAATATCACAAACAGATAAGCACACTTTTATTAAAAAGTTTACGACTTTTCACGCGGTGACCATAATTAGACAAAACACCGGACATTGATTTTACATTTGATATTTTACACCTCATTGCACATTATACTTATCAAGGTATAAAACTCCCAAATAAAATCAAATATGAAAAATAATATTAAGCCCACAATCACAACTAGAACAATCAACTAGAACAATCAAACAACAATCATCAACTAGAACAATCAAATCACAACTACCACAATCACAATCACAACTAGAACAATCAACTAGAACAATCAAATCACAACTACCACAATCACAATCACAACTAGAACAATCAACTAGAACAATCAAACAACAATCATCAACTAGAACAATTAAATCACAACTACCACAATCACAATCACAACTAGAACAATTACTTCATCAACCCAATAATAATAACAAGTTTTAATTTCATAGATCGATTTTTTACACATCTTTTGATTACATGTACATATTAGTAGTAATTGATCAAATGCATTTTTTCATATAAAATACCTTTATATAATTAATTATTTAATTTCATCATTAATTAACCAAAAAAAATTATAAATTTTTATTTTTTAACATATCCTCTTGAAATATTATATCAGCATTTTGAACTAACAATAGCTTATTGACGCAATTTATTATGTACCTTCTCTTGCAATATCATCAGCTTTACTTTGTTCAAACCGAATAGAATAGCTTCATGTACTTACCACCTACCACCTTATTATTAATCAAAATGTAATAATATTATTTTCATTTTACTACATCCATATTCTTAAATTTATTTACATTTACTGTGTATCTAATTTAGTAACTGCTATATTGGTCTATTTTGATTATCTATACTTTTGTTATCATGCTACATAAATTTTGTTTATTTATTACTTAATAAATAAAAACATTCTTTCTTTTCTTTACCTTATGTATACTGTAATGAGAATACTCCTCAACTCCAACACGAGAAACATTTTTCTCCATTGAATTGGGTAGTTACGAATAAGAAAACATTTCATTGAAATTAGTTTTTAGAAAAATATGTTTTTCTTCTGTAAATCTAGCATGTGTATGTATTTCAAATAAAAAAAAATGCATAATGAACCTTTCGGTAGACTTTTAAAAAAATATAATTTTTTAAGTAAATTATTTTGATGTATCTTTACTAGGTGTAGCCAGCGTTATCAATGTAAGCGCACGAAAATATTTTTTTATAAATATAATATGCAAGTACAAAATATAAAAAAAGCTTTTATAAGAGACTTTCTTTTATAGTATTTAATAATTAAAAAAATGCCGCACATTTTTTATATGATTTTCACTTTTGTATTTGTATGAACGAAGTAGAATCTTGGTAACGGAAATTTACCCAATTTCCGACGTATGATCGAGTCGAAACTCGGCAGATAAACTCATTGTCGACTTACAATGCATTCTGTAGATCATGTTTTCTCTGAAATTGTATAACTTTTATAAATTGTATGAATTTGTATCAAATGTTAGTCCAACCCAATTGGGTTTGGCTCAATTGTTGACTCGGTTGACAGTTCTTGGAGAGGAATCCTCAGTAAAACATATTATTTTTAAATTTCACCTGGGGAGGAAGGTTCAATCCTCAGTCAAACCAAAAAAGGGGCATAGTTTTTTTTGACCTCATTACTTTTATTTTAATTCTACCGGTTTCGGAAGAACCCTTCCTCCATCAGGAGAGTATTAACAAATGTTTTTAATATTCTGTTGATAAAGGAAGGGTTCTTCCGAAACCGGTGGAGTTTGAATAAAATTAAAGTGATGAAAAAAAATTGTTTTTTATTGTAAATAATGACGAGCCACACATATGAGAATACGCGAAATAAAGTAATGATTTTTTCTCTACCTACTATACAAATATGATGAAATATTACCTTTTTTATTTTAAAACTTAAATTTAAATTGTGTGAAATTTCAAATAAAGTGACCATATCTGAAATGATGGGTCCTTCCCCGAATACATTTGTTCCATCTCCTTCCCCTCCCCACTAACTGCAGAAGGTTGGGAGCAGTTGTGCGGTAGTATTATTTATTAATCTGTAACTGAAACTTTTAATCAAGTTTTGTTACTTTTGATACTTTAAAACAAGCTTTTGCTGCAATATAACATTTCCCTTATTTTATCGTCAACTTACAGACAATATCAAGATGTACTGTTTTATACTGATAATTTTTATTTCAAAATATAGGTAAAACCAAAATAGTTGACAACGTGAAAAACAAAAGGGTGTAATAAAAAATAACTAAAATTCGGTTATAGTTTCCATATATAGGAATAAATTTGTTTAGTTAAAGTAAAAAAAAATATGGTCTATTTATAAAAAAAATTAATAAATCGTTATTCAGGTTCTGTGTCTTGAACTCGGATTTGTTTTGAATTTAATTGTCATTTTTAAAACTGACCTGATTTTGCCAAGAATTCAAAAAACAATAAAGTGCCTTTTATGATGAAATATTTTTAACAGAAATTTATTTTAACTGTCATTTTCAAAATTGAAACTGATATTTCAAGAATGAAACACAATCCATCGATTTTTCGCCGGTCTGCGCTAGTATCACAAAAGAGTGTCTGTGACGGCGAGGCTTAATTTAATCAACAGTTTTATTCCGAAAATGATGAACATGAACTAAAAATAGGAAAAATACCATTAATCACCCGAAATGAAACTTTACGCATTTCACATTCAGAATAAGGGGAAATTTTACATCAAATCTAAATATAATTTATTTTTAAAAAATCTGTGTAAAGCACAGGCACCGCCGTAAACTTAATTTATTTATATTAAAATAAAATGAATAAAAAAAAACAAATACAAAACTGACTAAAAATGCATATTAAGATTTTTTAAATATATTATTGACCTATGGAACCATAATGACATTAATCCGCACTTGCAGAGATGAGTCACCAATATTCCCGAAAGAAGGTGTAGTTTCAATTTTTGATTACCAAGTCATTACTGCTGTACTGGTCATTGTAAAGGTCTTTAAGTGGATATTTTCATTGCTTCACTTACTGAGATAATTCATGGAATATAACTTACACGGATAATTTGCATAGCGCCGTTTTAATGAAAAATCACCTCAAAGGCACTGTACAGTTAATAATGAGTTCCAAGGCTAAATCTGATTTTATAATTTAACAGAAACATAAATCATACTTAAGGGGGTATTTGCAAAAACCGAAATAATATTTCGGGGCGGAGAAGAATGAAGTAAGTTGGAACGGGGAACACGCGGCGACGTGCGCTGGTCAACTCAGTTCGAGCGGCAGCGATGAAATCCACTAGATGGTACCCATGAGTAAGGTTTGAACATGAAACGCTTAATAATGAGCGTCTTTCAAATAAAGTTTATTAAGTTGAGTTTGCATTTTTTAGGTAAATTTCGATAGAAGAATTGCAGAAGAAGCTCATGATTTTATGAGATTTAGATGAGATTATCAGATTTCTATCAAACTTGTTTGATAAATTATCGATACTATCAACTACACTGCTAGACGGTAAGTAGTACCTTATGTCTCGTAACCGACTTGTTCTTCATTGACAGATGTCAAAACAATACGGTATTTATTTTCATAATATCTGATCATAATTATATCTGAATATATTGGCAAGATAAATAAAATATCGGTCATTTTCAATATTTATTATTATTTTTTGCAAAAAAGTTACGTAAAACAAATAATTATGTAATGTAAAAAGCATAAGATTCAATTTTTTATATAAAAACCATCATTTATTATTTTATAAGTTAGGAATAGTAAAAATAATTTACTAGATGTCATTACAAAACAAATCAATAATATAATCGTTCCCAATCAGCACGGCTTTATCACAGATAGAAACACTTTCAGTAACTTAATCATTTATGAAAATTATGTAAGTAACTGATTTCCTTATCCACAAGCATCGGGTGGATTCGATATTCCCTGATTTTTCCAAAGCTTTTGATATAGTTAGGAGACATATTCTTATGTATAAACTAAGTCTTTTGGGCATTAAAGGAACCTTATTGATCTGGATCAACAGTTATCTTAGTAAAAGAAAGCTTTGTGTTAAAATAAATTCTGTAGAATCTTACATCTTCGAATCCATATGTGAAGTTTCCCAAGGATCTCACCTCGGACCAACTCTGTTTTTATTATTTATAAATGACATTGTTGGTGTATTTAAAGATGTACAAGTTCTGCTCTTCGCTGATGATTTGAAAATATATAGAATGATACGTACTATAGAGGATTGCCATATTTTGCAATCTAATTTGGATAAATTGTAAATTGTATCATTGGTGTGTGATCAACTAATTATTTCTTAATATTCAAAAGTGCTAAGTTATTCGTTTTCGTAAAATCCAAAGTCATGTTACTTATGAATACTCTTTAAATAATGTACTATTGACATCAGTCGCTCAGATCAGCGACTTGGGGGTTATATTTGATGAAAAGTTAACATTTAATCTGCATGTAAATGATATAACAAAGAAATTTATAAAAATGCTTGGTTTCATATGCAGAACAGCGAGTGGTTTCAAGTCACTTGAATGTTTGAAAACATTGTACACTTCTTTAGTAAGAAACCAGGTAGAGTATAATTCGCCTATTTGATCCCCATTGTATAAAACGCTTTCTGACAATATAGAAAGAGTACAGCACATATTTTTAAGATTTATTAACTTTAAACTGAATATTCCAATTCAAAATATTAACTATGTCCTTTTGATGAAACAACTTAACAATAACGCTGTCAGATAAGCGGATCATCTCTGAACTTGTAATATTAAATAAAATTATTAATAATTGCATTGACAACCCTGAAATTCTCACCAAAATAAAATTTTACGTACCGACCAGAAATTTGAGGCAAAGTTCTACCGTTTTCTTTGCCAATTTTAAAACCAACTATGAAGCTCATACACCTATAAATAGACTACATAATTTTGGCAATATATTTGGGAATATTTTAGACATGTTTAAATATACCGTATTAGTTATAAAACGATATATTTTTAATCACTTTACTTAGATGTATGAATTCACGACTCCGTAGTGAATACACTTTATTTTTATATTTCTATCTTTCTTGATACATATTTTGCTTTCCATAATCCACACTATTAAATTTAATTTACTTCATCATAAAACATTATTTATTGTACACTATATATAATTTTATTTATTTTATTTGTGTACAAAAATTTTTACAACATTACAGATATTTTATCTAACTAATTGTAAAAGTACCATTTTCACAGTGAGAATGTAGTGCCAAAAACCTTACAAACTCATTGAATTTTCCGAAGAATATGTCGAAATTTTTATCTAATATATTTAAATAGCGTATCGCTCTTCCCACGGGCGAATTCGGGTACAGATTTGTACGACTCAATTGGCAATATAATATGTTATGGTGACGTGCCCGAGAGTATAATATACTATATAGTACTATGTACCTAACACAACTGTATTACTTGTTTTTGTAAAAGCCCATTAGAGCGTATTCATTTTTGGGAAATCGACAGTTTACATTTAATCAGTTTGTACATAAGTATTATATAGTAAAATAAAACCAATTATGGATTTCCTCCTTGTGACTTTAACTGGGAGAGCATAATATGGAATAAGTTATTTAAATTTGTGAGAAAGAAATATGAATTAAAAAAAATTATATAAAACAAAAGATTATATAAAACGAAAAATTTACAAAACAATACATTTATAGCCATGGAGAGAGGTGGTAGACTTCAAATCAAATAACAATTCATATATAAACAATAAAGACATAAACATTATTCACAAACCATCAGCCCTACTTACTAGCGAATACCTGTTCTTCTTTTCTTTGTTGCCCATTCTAAACAATTAGTAACCTCTGGAAAAAAGATTTAAGGATTATATAGGTCGGTTTTTGTATTTATTTGTAGATGATGAACGTACCTACATGTTAGAAGTAACGACGCGCTCTGTCAAACTAATCATTTGATACGTTTTAAAAAAATCCGTGATGTCGAAATATATCAAAAAAGTTTAACTATCGTGTTAATCAAAAGCGATTTTATTAGTGACAGTGTTATCCACTAACTCCATTTTGATCTTGCCTAGTTAATCCAAAAAAGTTTATAACCTGTGTTTTTTTTTTCAAACTAACTACCACACCTATAAATCGACGGCATAATCTGGGTTATAAATTTGAGAATGTTGTCTATTTATTTTGGGATTCCGTATCAGTAATGAAACAAACTCTTCACAAACACTTGAATTATTGAAATATAAGAGAATGCCACTCCTTAATAAAAAACTCATTTTATTTTACCATAATTTATTAGATAAATTATTGTTACAATTAATATAACTGTATAATTAGAAATTTATGTAAAAGCACAGTAGGGCGTGAATATATAAAACTAGGAATACGATTCTAGTGAAGGGGCACTCTCTAATATTCTGTGCCGCTGGTAGTCAGCCAGATGGCCAAGTGTTGCATAAAACGAGATTTATAGTAAAAAAGTCAACTTGGGCTAGAAATGATACATAATAACATAACGACTAGCCTTTAGTGTGATCTCTTTTCTCATGTGCCTACACATTTACGTATTTATTTTTTGTAAAATGAAACGTGCTCTCACGTCGAACTCACCTCGGTTACTGAAGATAAATAACTTGCGTTGTGATTTATATAATGCGGTGATACAAGGAACAATATCTTAGTATTAAAAAACTGTTTTTATTTATTTAAGCATTGTTTTAATGCTTTTCAAAATAATTTTATTTTCTCATCGTTTAGACAACATTGACGTGGTGATAATGTATTTATTTAAAATTCTTCTGCATTTAGAATTAAAGGATATAATCGAACTTAAAGCTATTTATAGAGGTTCTATAAATATTTTTTTACGCAATTGTTTTAAACATTTTAAAGCGTTTTGTTTTCTCATTGTTTAGAAGAATAAATTATCTGTTCAAAACATAATATTATTTTCTTATAAACAATATAGAAATTTACAAAAAACTGCGTCAAAAACCGCAATTATGCTGCGCTTACGGTAACATCCCCTTAACTCACAGATAACATCACTATCAGATAAACATACTTTCGAACTGGCAGATGAAGGGTCACAACAGTCAGAATGCTTTCGAAATGAGATCCCTGAGGCGTATGTGTGATAAATCCATGTATGATCATGTGAAAAATATGGTGATCCGCAAAGAATGCAAGGCTGATGTAAGCCTAATGAGTAAGATAAAGAAAAGGACGCTTTGATGGAAATGCAGAGAGATTGCCAAATATAAGATTATTATTCGGTTTTTATGACTTTCGACTCAACTTTGGAAACTGTTTGTGTGCTAATTATATTTATAAATAATATTTTTTCACAGTAAATGTGATGAAATACGTAATGTGCTTAAAAAATATATGAAATTCTAGTAAAGATCCAAACCAAGAGTTTTATATGTTGGGTTGAAACTAAGTTTGGTTGTGGTTCAGATGGTTTGGGCTTTTTGGCACAGATGGCAGTTTATCATTGTTTCTCCCTCCAACAGACTGAGATTAATAAAACGCATTGTAACGCCATTGTTGATCTCTTCTGCAATTTAACTTCTCAAAAAGTAACATCTCAGTCCGTTGGGAGGACATTTAAAACAATTAGACATGTGGCTAAACGGATTGGACAATATTTCTAAAAATATAGCCGAATTACACGATTTGTAAAGAAATAACAATTAAAATCGCGTGTGATTTTTGAACCAGCAATTTGGAGCATCAAGAAAGAAGATATATGAAGAAAGAACACTACAGCAGAAAGGGCAAGTGACTATACCATATTCCTAAATTCCTTTGGCTGAAGAGCAAGATTTGATGAACGTACATAACAGTTTTTTTGTTGTTTTTTAAATTAAAAACGGATTGATTGTTGCAAGTTTTATAGGATTGATTCATACCTGATATAAAAGAGACATTTTGGTAGACAATAAGATTTATTGTTACAACAGTGTCATAAATAGGAAAGATGTTGAAATAATATACAGTATTTTTTAATTTCCTTTTCTTAAAATAACCCAGTCGGTTTATTTATAGAAAAACTTCGTTATTCTATTTAAATTGACCGCGTGACTGTCTCTAGTTTTCCACGCAGGCGCAGTTCGAATGAATATTACTAAAATTTACTTTAGATTTATTTATATGCAGTTTGTGTTGGATTGTATTCTATCATATTAAATATTCAAATTTAATCCCAAGGAGTTCTGTGAACAGAAACAGTGCACGTGAAGTGATTAGGATTGCAAGTGAAATAATTTGAATTGATTTGTGAGTATCATATTCTGTTAGAAATTGACCTAAAACGTTTAACAACTCAACGCGGAGTGTTTAAAGCTAAGCTAACTCGTTTTAAAGATTATTTGCGATTTGCCCAAATTCAATGAGAACCGTGCAAATTGGTTAAATTTCAGGGATACCTTTATAGCATTGGTTGGCAATAACTCATCTTTGGGGAAATTTTATAAATTCTACTATTTAAAATCTTGTTTGCAGGAAGATGCTGCAAATTTTTTTTTTTTTTTACCTACCCACCAAGATAATAACAATAATAGAAATATTAACAGATAGATTTCAAAACTTTAAATTAATAATCTATAAACATGTGAATGCTTTATTTAAATTACCGGAGATAAAATATGAAAATCATGTAGCATTAATAAACCTGTTGGATGAAGCTTAGTTACATTTAACATCGTTGAACAATTTAGACATGCCCACAGAGAATTTGGATGTGCCACTAATATATTTGCTGTCTAACTCACTGAATAATGACACCAGGGCTCACTGGGAAACATATGCATCTCTAAATAATCTTCCTACGTTAGCTGATTTTTTTAAATATTTATCGGATCGCGTCTAGGTATTAGAATTCTTAGCACCAGTTAGCCAGGGAAAAACATTTCCTTTCAATTTTAAGAAGGAGGCTATTGTTTCTTTCGTTAATGTTTGTATGTGGGTCACAAATTAAAAGATTGCAGAAGTAAATATTATTGTCGCCATTGTAACAGCGGGTCTCCCAATACTTTGTTACATATCAAACGAAGATTTGAATTCCCAAGCGCACGATACAGCTTCAACACCTAATAAAGATAGCTAAGTATCTAATCATGCAGCAAATGTATCGAATAATTTTATTTTATTATCAACAGCAGTAATTAATGTGCGAAATAGTAACGGTAATTTAGTTCAAGCTAGAGTGTTATTAGACTCAGGAGCGCAATCAAACTTTATTAGCGAGGATTTCGCAAAAGATTACAATTAAAATTTAAAAGGACTAATGTGCCGATTACCGGAATTCAAAATTAAATTTTTCACATAAAAATATTGTAGAATTGAAAATATTTTTAAACTATTCCTCTTTCGAAAAGAATATTGAATGCCTCATTTTGCGAGACGTAACCAGTAATATGCGACAAATCTCTTTCCAGAAAAAGGAGGCTGGCATTTCTAATCGCTTGCAGCTAGCTTACCCTAATTTCAACGAAACCAGCTCTATAGGTATGCCGATTGGAGCTGATACATCCTGGGAAATTCTGCAGCAACATCAAATGAGGATTGGAGATTCAGGACCCATACTACAGAGGACTCAATTCGGATGGCTGGTGTCAGGACCTATCTTCGCTCCAAAAATGAAAAGGCCTGTAAACTTTTTTCATCCTTCATTAAATTCAATCCATAAGCAAATTGAACATTTCTGGAGGTTGGAGGAATTACTTCCAATTAAACACAGGAATCATGAAGAGCGAGCATGTGAAGAAAATTTCAAGGACACGCATAAAAGAAATGACGAGGGTCATTTCACGGTAAGATTAACGCAGCGCCCCTGTTTTAAACAGTTGGGCAAAACAAGACTCCATAATTCGCAGAGGAAGTTTTCCCTTAGCCCATATATGATTACAAGAATATCATGATTTAGGTCACATGACACGGTGTGAAGCGCCGTCTCAGGATAAAATTTATTATTATTTACTGCATCATGCGGTGTTGAAGGAATCCAGTACAAACACCTAAACTCGGGTAGTATTTGATGGATCATCAAAATCATCCACTGGAGTATCTTTAAATGATGGTTTCATGATAGGGCCAATATTATTAAAGGATTCATGCGCGCAATTACTATTTTTCAGAAAGCACCACTACGCATTAACAGCTGACATCGAGAAAATGTACATGCAGATATTGGTGCCATCTGAAGATAAGGATCTGCAACGCATAGTATGGAGAAACTCTCCCGAAGAAGACAACATTATCAACTCAATAGCGTCACCTTTGGCCTTCATCATTTTTGGCAACCAAATACCTGGAGCAGTTGGCAAATGATAACCTCGAAACAAATCATAAGGTCAGTCAAATTATAAAACATAACTTTTATTTGGATGTTTTGATAACTGGCGATGAAGTGAACAAAATTGCTTATTAATTAAAGAAAAATTAATATCCATCTTGGCATCCGCTGGAATGAATTCGCGGAAATGGCGATCAAATATACCCTCATTATGTTCGAAACAGGAGGATATGTCAGATATGATTATTAGTCACGAATCGAATAACAGAAAATTATTAGATCTTTGGAGGGTACCCACCGCTTTCCCGTCCCGGTATAGGAGACTTATTGTCACCCCTTCGGAACTCTCGCAAGAAGCAAATTTTTTGATATAACGGACTCTACAATTTCATAAAAAATATTAGGTCTGTCATGGAATAATTAACAGGACAAGTACAGTAAATCTAATAAATAAGTAAATTAAAAGCAAACGTGAAATGCTGTCGGTCATAGCATCAGATGCTGTATTTGATCTCTGAGGATTGATATGACCGGTTACGTTGGTCGCAAAATTAATAATGCAGAGACTGTGGCAGACAAAGATTCAGTGGGACGAAAATATTCCAATTGACATGATGAATGCATGGGAATCTTATACAAATGAATTGCCGCTATTAAATAACATTAGAAAAAATAATTTGTCAGAATAAAGTATTACAGAATTTACAGAAAAGGATACTCTGCTTGCATTTATATGATATATCGTGATGAATTGGGTAAAAATATTCCAATTTAATAATATCAAAGTAGCGAACAGCGCTACTGAAAACCATATGTCTTCCCAAATTGGAACTCTGTGGAGCTGTTGTACTATCGAGATTAATGAATTATGTTCAGGTGGCTGTGTGTATACCTAATGTAGTGACAACTTATTGGTGCTATTCCCAAATATCACTGTGCTGGATCAGATGACAGCTTGCAAGGTGGAACACATTCGTTGGTAATAGAGTTGCAGATATTCAGGATTCGAGTCAGCCAAGTCAATGGAAACATGTTAGATCTGAAGACAATGCTGCAGATGTACTATCACGAGGTGTCAGCCCTTAACTTCCAACATTTCAAGTAAAATTGTAGAGGGTAACTGCTTATATAATTGAATTTCAGTTGTAAAAATTCATCGCTAAGACGAGGTGGTCATTTAAAAGTTAGTGAATTGGACATTTTAAAATATGTTTATGTCTGGTGCTCAATTTTACGCCTACAACGACGAAATGCGTACTTTGAACTCGAACGGTAGTATTAAAAAAATAGTTGGTTAAGTCATTAAATCCTTATATTCACAAGGATTTACTTCTGGTAAGGGGTAGGCTATCTAAAGGAAAAATGGTATCAGAAAACCAACAACATCCAATTTTATTACTTTCACAACATAAATTAACATTATTTAAATTTCCATGCGGCTACGCAAGCCCTATTAGCATTAATTAGTATGAAATTCGGCCAATCACGGGTGAGAATATTATGAAAAGGATAATAAATAATTGTATAATATGTCATAGATGCAATCCCAGGCCGGAGCAGCAGCTGATGGCCGATCTTCCGGCTGAAAGGATAACAGAATGTAGATCAGTTCTGTTAACAGGAGAGGACTACTGTGGGCCAATTATGATCAAGTCTGGTGTTCACAGAAAGACAGGTAACGTAAAATTTTACCTTTATTTAATTATATGCATGGTTTCAAAGGCCATACATCTAGAGATTTTACTGTCTCTGAGCACAGAGAGCTTCTTAAATGCACTAAAACGTTTTATCTCGCGTCGTGGCAAACCAAGTAAAATGTTTTCAGACAATGCAACTAACTTTCGAGGGTTAGATAATGAATTATAGGAGATTTATCAATTGTTGTATAAATTTAGTGATAAAATTGAGTATTATTTATCAAAATTAGCTATATTAGCAATTTATACCTCCTCGAGCTCCACATTATGGTGGACTGCGGGAGGCCGGGGTGAAATCGGTTAAATACCACTTAAAGCGAGTAGCGAATATCACGACATTAACATATGAGGAATTCAATACTGTTAAACTCTAGGCCAATGTCTCTCTGATCTAATGACCCTTATGACCTTCATCCTTTGACTCCCGGTCACTTCATTGGAACCAGCTTAACGGCAATCCCGGAGCAAAATTTACAACTTCAACTGCTTAAATAATTATCAAAAACTAACTCCGATCATTCAATCTTTTTAGTCGAGGTGGATAAAAGAGTACCTGGCGGAGCTTCAAACAAGATCAAAATGGATTGACGGACACCGAGGGCAACTGCGATCTGGCAACATGGTTATACTGAAGGACTACAACGTTCCTCCTTGCTTTCGGAGGCTGGGACGATTGAACGTTGTTGTGCATCCTGGTGCTGACGGAAGAGTTCGCGTCGCTACCATCACCACATCGCAAGGGTCAACCCAAAGGGGTATCTCCAAATGATGTCTATTGCCTACGGAGGACAAAATCGACCCGAGGATGACTACAAACCCCCCAACGAAACCAATTTCATCAGCACCAAATTGATTTTTAAAGGACTTGACAAAGTGAAAACAAAACTGCAAAATAAAAACAATGTTCATCATATAAAATCAACTTGGCTTTTTGAGTCAAACCAATAAGTGAAATGTGAACGAATAAAGACATGAAGATTATGTGAAAGTGAACAGTGACTAACAATAGTGACTTTTAAATTTATTTCAAAAGGATACAACTTTACAAATATAGACTTGGAATTTTCACATCTCTCATCTGACCTTGAAGGAAGGATAACTTAGAATTTTCCCACCTCGAGAATTTTATATATTTTTTATTGTCAATATTATGTTAATGTTTTATTTCTATATTTAAGTTAATATTTGGATGAGTTTTATCTCAGTTTTTGTTTATTTTTTCAGATATAGTTTTTTGTTTTTTTTGTTTCACATAGCGCAATTTATGATTTTTGTTTGTTTTTTTTTTAATTATTTCTTTTTGATAAGGCTTGGGCATTTTTTGTTAATTTTAACTCTCTTAATTTCCTTCTTAGTTAAAAAGTCCCAATATAGTTAATATTTTGCATTTTTGGGGGGAATATGTTGAAATTAAGTAAAGATCCAAACCAGAGTTTAAATCTTGGGTTGAACCGAAGTTTAGTTGTGGCTCAGATGGTTGGGGCTTTTTGGGACAGATGGCAGCTTATCATTGTTTCACCCTCCAGCAGACTAAGATTAATAAAACGCATTGTAACGACATTACAGTAAGCGATTTTACACATTAACGGTGCTTCATAAATCATCCAAATATTGTTATTATTAATTTAAGACACAAACAAATTAAGTAAAAAAACGCACATCTTAACTTGCAATAACATTAGGTTTGATTTTATTTTACAGTTTTGATAGGTTATTTGCCCTCAAATTGTAATAATAACAATTGGTAGGTGTCGGTGTCAGGTCACCTATAAAAATATTTAATACAAGGTTACCGCATAATGTATATGAATTTCTGTTGTTTCACAATGATTGAATAATATATTATACAGTACGCGGCACGTTCCATAGTGAAAGATACTTTCAGTATAGCACTGGTGTAAAATCATCATTGAGAATTGAAAACTTATTTGAAATTGCTTTAACCTTGTTACTTGACCTGATCTGAAAAGATGGGTACTTTCCCAAATATGAATTGAACCGCTTTGAAGTTGTTTGGAATGGAATAGTTTTAAACAATTTAGTTTTTGTAATATTACAAATTTCCCTTATAAGATAATATGTCAAATATAGGTCAAATCAAAATAATTTACAGCCTGAAAATAAAAAGGGTGCATGATAAAAAAAAAATAATTCGGTTATAGTTTCCATATATAAGTATAAATATATTTAAGAAATTGAATGACATTATACATACGAAACAAAAAAAATCATGGTCAATTTATAAATTAGTATTTAAAAAAAATGAATCATTGTTAAAACATAAAAGTAGTCGATTATGGATTAAAATTTTCAAAAGTCATATAAATATCAAGCGCAATTTATTCTTACAGACGTATTTTCTTGTAACTCCGGCCTTCTTCCTTGCGCGGGTCTTCCTGCAGGCCTCGTTGTTTTTATACTTTTTGAATGTTCCTCGGGATCCTCTCTATCGAGTGATAGAATCGGGCCATATTGGGGTTATATTCAAAAGAAGTCACTATTCCGCCTATATTGAATACTATAATTGTGTCATCCGCTGGAATTTTCGCCACTTTCCCTACGATTGGTAAATCGTCTTCTTCAAAGTCGATCTTTCTGTAAACCAGATCCATTGTCATGATTGTCCTCCAAATCGGCTTGTGATTTTTCCTATGTGATAAATACTATCTTCCCGATTGGTGTACTGTCTTCTGATTTTTTCCCATTATAACTGTTTTTGTTTCTGTTTCCGCAGGATAAACCGACGGAATATTTGGCAATACTCTACAGAGTCCGAAAATGGACAAAAATTGTTTTTATTCCGTCATCGGCTATCGTTCAACTTCTTTCTTCTCTGGAATATCCTGCAGCAGCCGGTGGAACTTCTTCTCTGCTGTTGAACTTCTTTCTGTTGATTCTGTTGAACAGCATCCTGCAGCAGCCGGCGGCGTGGCCTCAATACCTGGCTTCTGCTATTCACAAGATGTGACACAGGCTGAGCGATTTCACGTTTTGCCATCGTTCCGTAAGTGTACTTAGAATGATCCATTGCTTTGTATCACTGTAAGCTTTGATTGTTAAACGTTGAAATTCCACGAACTTGAACAAGGATTCACTTTACAAGAATTACAGCAGTTTATTTAGAAAACAGGACTTGACTTGATAAACTTGATATTGATTATTTGACCAACAAATTTCACCTTTTATGCCCTTCATCCCTATCGCTAATGAGGTAATTATGTTTGCTTTTGGTCGGTGATTCCAGATGATTCTGTTATTTATTTAGAAATGTAAATATAAGAACACTCCTAGGCAACGATATTCCTTATAATTCGGTAATTCCTGTTTTTGACACAAAAGTAATTACCGCGATGTTCGGACTCCGCCGATGTCCTAATTGCACTTATTACTTGAGATAATTCCTGGAATACCTATGACTAATTTGCTGTTGCCACGTTCGCGATAACGGCGCAAAATAGCTGCGTTCGAAGATAAGAAATGCATAATTAAAAATGATTTTAAGATGTTGTCAGCTTACATTACAACATAAATTGTATAGAAATTTTAGACGACCTCAGTGGTTGTGTTATTAGATCCTTGACTATAAGAATCCGGAAAATGTATTTTTGGGCAAGTTCCAGTGGTAGATACTTTTACCATTCTTAATCGAAATGTTGCTAGAAATGGCTTTAGCCGTGTTTTGTGACCTAAGGACCTAAGTCTGGTACATAAATTGAACCCGGTATCGAAATGTAAACTGGGTTATAAAACAACCTTCAAACTTCGATCAACGCCGATGTATTAGACCTAGTAATATATAAGTATAAGTTGTTCGGCTAGCTCGTACCCATGTCCAGTCCATTATGAGTTACTCCATCTCCGGACACATGTTAAATTCCTATGAATAATGCTTATTATCTAGAAAGTGTTTTTTTACTAGAAGAAGCTGTAACTCGTTGAATATATTATGCTAAGACATTGATTTGTTTAACATGAACCTCACTAAATTCGTTCTTAAATATTCTTATAAAAAAAAATCGATCGAATATGTCAGAAAACTTATTATTTTTTTCATTTTAAATCCTTCTTATTTTTCCTGTTCTGCTTCAGTTTGAATTGAAAAAAACATTTAAAAGTAGAATAACAGATTGAAAAACATCACTTTCTCTCGTTGTCATTATTAACACCCACTCCATTTTTAAATAAAAATCTAGAAAATATTTTAAAAAAACATTCCTTGTATCCATAGTGTGTACTTAATCAGAACTGCTTATATTATTTTGAAATATGATTTTCTTTTAATTTTTAGTCTTAATTTTTGGTTTCGTTATTTTAATGATCGATGGTATACTCAATTCCTAACACAATAAAACATGAATGTATAAAGACGGTTTATAACGCAAATAAATGCCGAGTATTGAAAGTGATGTTTACATCTCTAATAAAAGTGTTGATCAAATTGGTCACAGAATTACTTGTCTCAGTACCGTAATATGGTGTGACTTTTAAATCGTTGTCGTGACTTTGACTATCTGCATAATTCTCACCTCCACTCGGAAATTACTCGCATCTTTTTAAATATGTTTTTCGGCAACTTGGATACAATCACACTGCGAAAATATGTGGCAAATTATTTGGACCCAACATATATTATGAATGATTGAATTTTTTTTTTTTTAGGAATTCATACAGAAAAAATATTTACACATTTTATAAATTCGTCATCAATGATAATATTTTCGTGTCATTTATATTGTACGATCGATGTTTATATGACCACTTAAATATACGAACACTCATAATATATAAAATATATATATATATATATTTTTATATATAATTTATATATATATATAATTTATTTATAAATAATTTATAATTTTTATACATAATATAAAAAAAATATATATATAAAAATATATATAAATATATATTTTTATATATTATATTATTAATTATTTTTTTAAAACATACATACAAATGTTGTAGTAAGTATAAAAGAAAGAACTATATATATTTTTTATTTTTTATTAGATAAGATAAAAAAAATCTAAAAAATTTTACAATTAAACAAAAAATATAATACAATAATATGCATATATGTATAATATCAAAAAAATCCCACATAGGCATCGCCAGTTCGTTGGTATATTTATGTTTTATTATGCAGTTAAGATTATAAATTATAACATTATATTTTAAAATATTTATAAAACAAATAATTCCGTATTTACAAAACTATGATTAAAGAAAAAATAAGTTAAATAAGAATTTGTAAAGTTACAGCAGGTAGGATGTTATAGCAGGTAGGATGTTATAGCAGGTAAGTATTTATGTCATTGGTAACGATCCAAGTCTTTATTACATTTTTGTATACCCTGGAATTGGTGATGTGTTATCTATTAAGTCTGCTATGTCTCCATTTTTTGTTTTTTTTGCTGTGCATTAATTATTTATAGTCAAGGTGATAAGATTTTTTCCTCATGTCCCAGTACATGTTTACTGTAATAGTATGTCGTTTTCCCATCCCAAAGCTTTTGTCAACTTTGCACACCACAGGAGCTGCTGTTTTGTGGGGTTAGCTTATCATTGATGAAGATTTTCTGCGTTGACTTCGAGTTTTTCATTTCTTAGGGAATAGAATTCCTTTATTTTTTTTCTCCAATGACCTTCTCCTTTGCTTTTTTTTAAATTTTATTGGATAGAAATAATTTTCTTGGCCGGATTGTAGTAGTTTATCAAAGAACTATTTTTAATAGGTCGCTGCAGTCCTAGGCCTGACATCAATAGTTCGATGGGTTTATGTACGATATCATTTTTCTCCACTTGAATTCATTGTATTTCGATAGAATTTTCAAGCGCGCTATGTTGGATATGATTTACAGATAGTTTGAGGGTTTTAACCTCTTTTTGCAATTCATCATTTCTGGCTTCGTTTTTTTTTTGGTTGTCATTTGTTTTTTAATTTCTTTTTCAAATCATCAATATTGGTCGAGCAGAATTCTTAGTTCTTAACTAGGTCTTGTAAATCGTTTTTAATATCCAAAAATAGTTTTTTATTTATTTTTTTATAAAATTTTGTTGTTTAAGATCAATTTTATCAGTCATTGTTTGTAATAATTGTTCTTTGAAGCTTTCAAATTTTTGAACCATGTCACTTTTTGGGATCATTTTTAACGATGGTTTGACTTTTTAATATTGATAATTTTTTGTATTAAATTTTATATTTACAATAAATTTTATTAAATTTGCAATCTAATGACATCTATCGGCTTATTTCTATTATTTGAAAGATATTTCTCAGTAAGTGACTTATTACGCTTTGTCCACTGGTCGATAGATGGTGTAGTACGACAATAATAAATCAAATAATTATTTTAATTATAACGAATGATTTATTTATTTTTTAAGTAACACTTCTTATTTTTTTATGTTGTGTTTATCAGCATATGATTTGGTGCCATTCGATGCAGTGGGAAACACTGTTTTTGTTCACTTTTACTATTGTTTTTGCACTATTTTAAACTGAAAAATGGTGTTGACAAATTAGATTTCAAAAGACCTTTAGGTTTTGTTGAGTAAAGTTTTTAAATTGATAATATTGTTCATTATAAATGAACTATTTTATGTATTAAACTTTGATTATTCACTACTATAGTTTTTATTTTTCACTTTAACCTACTTTAATTTAAATATAAATCGGGAGATATTTTGACAGGCGTTAACTGCACTAAGTAAGTAGGCTGTAATATATATTGACAAGTTGCCGCACTTCGAAAGGTGTACTTTCGACCTAATAGTCACTTTTACGACTAAGTACTCACTTGTTTGCTTTTTTTTTACCCCCCAAACACAAACATTTTTTAC
The DNA here is from genome assembly GCF_061612785.1 of Hesperophylax consimilis. Classification (NCBI taxonomy): domain Eukaryota; kingdom Metazoa; phylum Arthropoda; class Insecta; order Trichoptera; family Limnephilidae; genus Hesperophylax; species Hesperophylax consimilis. The sequence continues at coordinate 45,822,475 of NC_142837.1, forward strand.
ATACGTTATTTCGATATTATAAAGATGTGACATAAATGACACAATATTTTGTATATTTGGACAGTTGTAGAGCGAATGAGCGAAGAAAGGAGTGTAAGGAGAATATACGATGCAAATGTGAATGGTAGCAGAAGTCGGGGACGCCCGAGGAAGACATGGCACGACCAAGTGAATCAGATACTTGAGTCGGGCCATGTCAAGAGTCAGAGCAATAGAAGAGTATGTATGAGACGATGTATGAATGTGAATGAGGCAAGGAGTGTGTGCCAAGACCGAGTTGTTTGGCAGTCCGTCCTCTCTGCCTACCCCTGCGGAGAAACGGCGTGATGGTTAGTTAGTTAGTTAGTGGACAGTTTTTGTTTTAAATTTCATGTGACACTCCAAAAGAGTGCCCCTGTCTGCTAGTCCTATAAAAGAAGCCCAGTTTCTTAAAAGCCAGATTTACTTGGGCTTCCATAGAGCCCCCCATACTTGAGCAGCTCTGACATACTTATCCCGAGCATTTCAAATAGAAAATTATAAATGATAGAAAAGTTATTTACTTAAAAATTGGTCAAAATCATCCCACGTTACGGTGTACTTATTTGTCTCCTATCTCCTATCTTCAGTCTCTCCTACTCTATCAAGTGAAGGTACTATAACGTGTCTGCTTCCAGAGGGTAATCCTTATACCAATCTTTGTTCAGTTCAGATTTTACTTTCTATCAACTCCGACTGTGTGGTCCTATATATTACAAATCATTTACAAGTTTGTACTCAGCTTGTTGTAAATAATTAAAATAGCGTAGAACCGCCTACAATATTATCGAAATAAATAAGATATAATAATTATAATATTTAGCTAATTTATATAGCGCCATTTTCGTGAGAAATCACCTCAAGGGTGCTGTACAAATATATTTCTTAAAACTAGTGACTTACTTCTGAGACTTATATCTAGTGACTTACGACTAAGGCCTATAACTACTATCTTAATAAAATATATATTTACATATGTAGAAACTTATATGCAACTAAAATTAATATTGACAATCTAATTTTACAAGCGCCAGAAAAAGGAGAAAGTTCTATTATATTTGGGTGCTTTTGAAATTAGTTTTTATTATTAGCTGGAAATATATCTTAAATGAATGAAATTAACCGTCGATCTTAAACTCATTTAAATGATTCATTTGCCAACAATTAAACGGATTGACGTGTTATGATCCCGCTGATATTGTCCATTGTCCATTGGTAGGCAAATCAATAGCATTTTGACTTTATCATAAGTAGTTGAACGCAATCCCCAGAGAATGTGTGTGTGTGAATCATCAATTACGGTACAACAAAAGGAAAAAAATGCAATATAAGGATAGAATGACGGATTTATGGAATTGAGTATCTGAAAAAGAGAGTTTTTAATTTGGATTTAAATTCTGTTGGGCTTGAGCATATATATTTAATATCTTCCATGAGAACGATAATTATAAAATCCTGGCTCTTAATGAACTTATCGTTGCTTTTCTTCTTTCGAAATGAACAGTATTTTTACTTCACTTCTATCATCATTAATATAAATTTCGGTTCTGGTTGTTGTGAATTGTTATTTTCAAAATTGTGCTGTTTTTTTACATTAATTTATATTAATAATTGTTATAAATTACAACTCTGATTTTTCAGGAAATCAGACTATCCCGTGATTTTTAACGGGTCTGTACCAGTACTGTAAAAAAAGAGTGTCTGTGGCGGCGTGGATTTGTTTTTTTATGCAAATCGACAATTTTATTCCGAATTCAGTGAAACTTTAAAGTTTATTTAATTTTAGATCACATTTTTTCTGTTGTCCCTCTTTAAACCCATCTCCTCTCTTCTATCAAGCCCTATCTTAAATTGCCTCCACTCCGTTCAACATATCATCTCTGCAAAGTCCGAACTCGACTCAAATCTTCAACATAATTTTGCAATTTGCCCATTTAAACAACATTAGTATTATAAATTCACCTTCCTTCTCCCCATAATTTGCAAAAGTGGCCTAGAACACCTTTTAAAGGTGAAACCCAGAAACATTTGAAAAAAAAACCTTTAAATTACTAAAAAGATCGTTACATTAAATTTAAATAAACTACCCCCACCCCCCTTTCACATAACTTAAATCAGAACTTTGATACTTTTGATGAAATTTTGCACACTTGTCCTTCAAAATTATGGGAAAATTGTACAGATTTAGTAAAAAAATCTCTGTGAAAAGCCTGAACAACTCCGGGGACTGGATCTATTTAAAATTAAAGTACGAAACTGACTCTTATGCGCTTATGCATTAATTAAAATTATTTCAATGGTCTTAGGAATAAACGATAATGATCCCTCCTTGCAGAGATGAGTCATCCATATTCCAGAAAGAGGGTAGTTCCAATTTTTGATAAACAAGTTATTACCGTTTTACTCGTCATTGTAATGGTCTTTTAGGGGATATTTTATTTTTTTTACTTACTGAGATAGTTCGTGGAATATAACTAACACATTAATAACTATGATTATTGGATAATTTGATTTTTTTTTTAAATTATATTAAAATCAAATTTAATAATATAATTAGTAAGTTCTGCAAGTATTTTTTGGTTTTTTGTTATTTTGTTATTGTTATTGATGATTTGAATGGCGCGGTTTAGTAAAAAATCACATCAAGGGCGCTGTACAATTTATAATGAGTTCCAAAGATCAATCTGATTTTATAATTTACATGTTTTTAAGGAAAACATACTAACATAACAGCACTGTCAGATAAACAAACTTTTATTTTAATAATTTTTTTTTTCATAAGAAGCAATTACTTTCTGGTTAGACATTATATTTTTAAAAATAAAATAAACACTTTGTATTTAACCACGAATATTATTTAATCAGATATAATAATCATTATATCCTGATGAATCTTGGTTAAAGCGAAACCGGTCGATGTGTAAAATAATAAATATTCGTGGTTAAATACAAAGTGATTATATAATTTAAAAAAAAAACTTTTATTAAATAATTTTACGACTTTTCCCGCAGAGAACACTATAGTTAAACACTGAACATTTATTTTAAATTTACTATTTTACCCGACATTATTATTGATATTACATTTTATAGAAGTCTTGTCACAAAAGTATAGTTGTTATTAATTTTTAAAATACTGGAGATTTTTTTATAAAAAGACCTTAAAAAGCTAACAAATTCTTAGGTGTTTACATTTTTTACACAATTAGGTATTTGCAATGTCGTGGGTTGTGAAGGTGACAGGTTTCTGACATGGATACGACACTGAAATAATGAGTTTTTCGTTTTGCTATAAATTCTGTAATCATTCGTAAATCAAGAGACAGTCCATTCTTATAACCAAGGTCTCATCATCATTGTATTCAAATTTCATGAAACGTTTTTTTTATTTACAACGGGAATAAAATGATTTGTATATCTGTATATTTTTCATTTGTTTTTTTATTTGTAAATTATTTAAATTATTATTTAAATTATCACTTGTAAATTAAATATTTAAATAATAAATAATATTTAAATTATTTAAATTATCACTTGTAAATTATTTAACATTACAAATGATAATAATATGCAGACTTATATTTTTTTTTTCGTTATTATTCTACTACTCCATAAGTTGAGCTACAGTAGCTCGTGTTTATGGGAGGAGTATTTATCTTTAGAGTAAAAATATAGTATACTTGCTGATTTGTACTCCCATATTATAAAAATATACATCAAGTAGGCTTTTTTAAATTTATAATTTCTTAGCACATAATTTTGATGTATCTTATAAGGTTTAGCCAGCGTTAGCAATGTAAGCGCCCGAAATATTTTTTTTAAGACTTGATTACAAAAAACCGACTTTTCCCTACTTTCCAAAAAAATAATATGCATGTAATTAATTTGTTTTTCTGGCTCCGCAGGAAAAAGTAACGGAATATTTGGCGATACTCTGCATAGTCCAAAATTGGAGTCCAGTTAGATGTTAACTCTCAAAAGTTTAAATCGATATAATTATTTGACCTACAAATTTCCCCGAAGATAAATACCACCTATGGAAAAAGACATTTTCATAATCTGGCCCCAAAAATTTTCAATTTAATGGAAAAAGATATTAAAGACCTGGAAACAAATGTAAATATAAGACACAAAATCCACACATGGATAGTCAACAAAGAGATTGTATACTGCGGACAGATAACATCTACAATACCATAAATTATAGCTCACTACACGCCTGAATTTTTCTCATTTATTTATTTGTATTTTCATTATAACTTATGTATTTTTTTTAAATTTTTATCTATATAATTTTTTTTTTTTTATATCTTTGATTCTATGTAAATTTGCATTATCAAAAATTAGATAAAACTCCCGCCACCTCTGAACAGGCTCAGCCTAGTGAGGTGGATAATACCAAAAAAAAATGTATGCTAATTTATTGGTCAATAAATAATTTTTAAAAAAACATATGTAATTTGGCCTCGAATTGTAATTACAAAGAATTGGCAGCGGTGTAAGGTCTCAAGTAGGGTTAATATCGGTCGGTGGGTGCCTCGGGCGCATTTTTTAATTTATTTAGTAAAAATAAATATTACGATGCACCAACCGATGACACCAATAATTACGACCCGTCACTGATGTTCCCTTTAATTCGGTTACGATTTTCTTCATTCTTTGTGTCAATTCCATGGATTTCAAGTGTTGTATCAAGAGAATTTTGCTGCTTTTGGTAAACAATTTTTTATAAATTTTCGTTTTATTTTTCAAATATTTAATTTTTTTTGAGATTTTTCCTCTTAACCTCATAATCATCGATTTTCTGTGATATGAAGTCGATATTTTTGAGTGATCGCTAAATTAATTATGTTGATTTTTGATTGTAATTGATTGCTTTTTGGTTTTCGATATTTTGGTTTGCAATTTGTGATATTATATCTTTTTTACATATTATTTTTTTTTTCTATGAACAGGATAATTTTATCTTCGCATTCCAAGTTGAATGTCTTCGCTCTGGAGCTTGCCATTGTGATTTTTAAAAAAAAATTAATTTCTTATATTTTATGAGTTTATGTATGGCGTTGGGATGAATTGACAGATGGCGGTATGTATTATTATTATTGTTAGCTTTGAGTTTGTATCGATAGATTTCACTGCAGTTCTTTTGTTTTTTTATTTTAAGAGTTGTGGTATTTCAAAATTAAGCATAAGAATTGTTAGATATTAATTGTTTTAGCAAGTTATTTTATTTAACTTTGGTTAAAGTTTAATTGTTTTTTATCACAGTAATCTTCGTTTCCGATGTTGATATCAATGATTTGACAACTTAACCTCACAAAATGTCACAGTGTTGCGGCGATTTGCACTAAAATGTGTTAAGTTATTTAAGATTTTAAAACTTTTGGGAACTTTATTTAGACGATGGTTGTTTTTGAATACGATTTTTAATTTTGGATTTCACAGATATCACACTTGACACCTGATTTTTTCACAATATCGTAGTGTCACGGCGATTACCAGAAGTTCTGTTTATTTTAGTTTTTTAACGCTTTTGGGCACTGTTTTAGACAAAGATCATCGATGAAATCGATATTAAAAGTCGTGTTTCGCTAATATCACGCTTTACACATAGCGTTCTAGGATTTTATAGGAGAAAATATTTGGACTTTATCTTGAATACTATCGTTTTGTCTTGTTCGGGATTTTTTTCAACTTTCTCTACGATTGGTGAATCGTCTTTTTCAATACCAATCGCCACTTCAATGGATTATTTCTTTAAAGTTGATCCATTGTCCTGATTGTCCTCCAAACTGACGTTTGATTCTTCCTTTGTGATCGATTCATCGTTTTCATCAGCATCCATTATTGATTGGTTCTAAATAGATGGTGTATTGTCTTCCTTCAAATCCACGAGAGATTCTTCCTTTGTGATCAGTTAATCGTTTCTTGTGGTAGGTGTATTGTTTTCCACAACGATTATCATCGATTCATTCAGTATTGGGGTAGGTGAACTGGTTAGCTCCACTACAGAGGTTAATTCTTCCTTAGTGATTTGTGTATCGTCTTTTTTCAGATCCGGCGTTGATACTATATTCACGATTAGTTTACAGTATATTTTTTCATTTTCACTGTTTTTGGAGCTATATTTGACTTGGTGTTTTCAAACATCGCCTCCTTGACATCTACTTGGAAATTAATGTGTCTTTCTTGCTCCGCAGGACAAATCGACGGGATGTTTGGCCACACTCTTCCTAGTCCAAAATTGGCCAAAAATTCTTCTTGTGCCGTCATTGACTGCTGTGGAACTTCTTTCTTCTCTACAGTATTCTGCAGCAACCGGCGGCGTGGCTTCAATACCCTGGTTCTGCTATTCACAAGATGTGACACAAGCTGAGCCATTTCACGTTTTGCCATCGTTCCAAGTGTACTTAAAATGATCCATGGCTTTATATCACGGTAAGCTTTGAATGTTCAACGTTGAAATAACATGAGCTTGAACAAGGATTCACTTTGCAAGCATTACAGCACTTGATAAATTGACCAATAAATTTCCCCGAAGATAAATACCACCTATGGACAAAGACATTTTCATAATCTGGCCCCAAAAATTTTCAATTTAATGGAAAAAGATATTAAAGACCTGGAAACAAGTGTAAATATAAGACACAAAATCCACACATGTATAGTCAACAAAGGCATTGTATACTGCGGACAGATAACATCTACAATACCATAAATTATAGCTCACTACACGCCTGAATTTTTCTCATTTATTTATTTGTATTTTCATTATTTCTTATGTATTTTTTTTAAATTTTTATCTATATAATTATTTTTTTTTTATATCTTTGATTCTATGTAAATTTGCATTATCAAAAATAAGATAAAACTCCCGCCACCTCTGAACAGGCTCAGCCTAGTGAGGTGGATAATACCAAAAAAAATGTATGCTAATTTATTGGTCAATAAATAATTTTTAAAAAAACATATGTAATTTGGCCTCGAATTGTAATTACAAAGAATTGGCAGCGGTGTAAGGTCTCAAGTAGGGTTAATATCGGTCGGTGGGTGCCTCGGGCGCATTTTTTAATTTATTTAGTAAAAATAAATATTACGATGCACCAACCGATGACACCAATAATTACGACCCGTCACTGATGTTCCCTTTAATTCGGTTACGATTTTCTTCATTCTTTGTGTCAATTCCATGGATTTCAAGTGTTGTATCAAGAGAATTTTGCTGCTTTTGGTAAACAATTTTTTATAAATTTTCGTTTTATTTTTCAAATATTTAATTTTTTTTGAGATTTTTCCTCTTAACCTCATAATCATCGATTTTCTGTGATATGAAGTCGATATTTTTGAGTGATCGCTAAATTAATTATGTTGATTTTTGATTGTAATTGATTGCTTTTTGGTTTTCGATATTTTGGTTTGCAATTTGTGATATTATATCTTTTTTACATATTATTTTTTTTTTCTATGAACAGGATAATTTTATCTTCGCATTCCAAGTTGAGTGTCTTCGCTCTGGAGCTTGCCATTGTGATTTTTTTTTTAAAATTAATTTCTTATATTTTATGAGTTTATGCATGGCGTTGGGATGAATTGACAGATGGCGGTATGTATTATTATTATTGTTAGCTTTGAGTTTGTATCGATAGATTTCACTGCAGTTCTTTTGTTTTTTTATTTTAAGAGTTGTGGTATTTCAAAATTAAGCATAACAATTGTTAGATATTAATTGTTTTAGCAAGTTATTTTATTTAAATTTGGTTAAATTTTAATTGTTTTTTATCACAGTAATCTTCGTTTCCGATGTTGATATCAATGATTTGACAACTTAACCTCACAAAATGTCACAGTGTTGCGGCGATTTGCACTAAAATGTGTTAAGTTATTTAAGATTTTAAAACTTTTGGGAACTTTATTTAGACGATGGTTGTTTTTGAATATGATTTTTAATTTTGGATTTCACAGATATCACACTTGACACCTGATTTTTTCACAATATCGTAGTGTCACGGCGATTACCAGAAGTTCTGTTTATTTTAGTTTTTTAACGCTTTTGGGCACTGTTTTAGACAAAGATCATCGATGAAATCGATATTAAAAGTCGTGTTTCGCTAATATCACGCTTTACACATAGTGTTCTAGGATTTTATAGGAGCAAATATTTGGACTTTATCTTGAATACTATCGTTTTGTCTTGTTCGGGATTTTTTTCAACTTTCTCTACGATTGGTGAATCGTCTTCTTCAATACCAATCGCCACTTCAATGGATTATTTCTTTAAAGTTGATCCATTGTCCTGATTGTCCTCCAAACTGACGTTTGATTCTTCCTTTGTGATCGATTCATCGTTTTCATCAGCATCCATTATTGATTGGTTCTAAATAGATGGTGTATTGTCTTCCTTCAAATCCACGAGAGATTCTTCCTTTGTGATCAGTTAATCGTTTCTTGTGGTAGGTGTATTGTTTTCCACAACGATTATCATCGATTCATTCAGTATTGGGGTAGGTGAACTGGTTAGCTCTACTACAGAGGTTAATTCTTCCTTAGTGATTTGTGTATCGTCTTTTTTCAGATCCGGCGTTGATACTATCTTCACGATTGGTTTACAGTATATTTTTTCATTTTCACTGTTTTTGGAGCTATATTTGACTTGGTGTTTTCAAACATCGCCTCCTTGACATCTACTTGGAAATTAATGTGTCTTTCTTGCTCCGCAGGACAAATCGACGGGATGTTTGGCCACACTCTACCTAGTCCAAAATTGGCCAAAAATTCTTCTTGTGCCGTCATTGACTGCTGTGGAACTTCTTTCTTCTCTACAGTATTCTGCAGCAACCGGCGGCGTGGCTTCAATACCCTGGTTCTGCTATTCACAAGATGTGACACAAGCTGAGCCATTTCACGTTTGGCGATCGATCTGTAAGTGTACTTAGAATGATCCATAGCTTCTTTTCACGGGTAAGTTTTGATTTTTTACGTGCAAGTAACATGAGTTTGAAAAAGAAACCACTTTTTAAACGTTACAGAACTTTATTTTGACAACAGAACTTTGACTGGAAATAAATTTGAGTTGATAAATTGAGAAAGACTTAAAAGTTTAAATCGGTATTGATTATTTTACCAACAAATTTTTCCTTTCATACCAATCATCCCTCTCGATAATGAGGTAATAAGGGTTGCTATTAGAACTTGGAATACATGTTTTGGTATTTCAGCCTCCAAAAAAATAGCAGTATCTTCATAATTAATAATTTTACAAATTTTGTTTAATTACATCTACATTATGATCATTCCTTGACTCGAGAACACCCCTTTGTCGATATTGCACAGTTGACTGATGTACTCCAATTTTCTCATCTTGTTTGGACATAGTATTTCGTAGGACGGTATTATGGTTTTTTAATTCATCTATTTCAGTGTTGAATATTTTATCCGATTCTACAATAAGATCAAAGCGCGTTCTTAAGTCTTCTTGTTGTTCTGATATGAACTGAATTGATTTAACAATTTCATTATTTTGTAAGATAATCGATTCATATTTTTCTAAACATTAGTAAAATTTCTTCAAAATTTTTTATCATGTATGTGTTGAAGATTGACAATTCAGCTTTAAATAACTTGAAATATTGAAGACAATATTAGTGATTTTTAAACGCAAATCTGAAACAGAAAAATCAGAAAAGGAAACGGTCACATCTGGTCGCAAACGGTCACTCGAACCCAGGACCCTTGTCTTTCCGGGACAATGCTCTACTAACTGCGCTAATGGGACCCTATCCTCATCGGTCACTTTTAACTGTATCATACTTCGAATAAGAACTACCAACGTTGTCTTCATTTTTTCACCGCACATTTTTATTGGCAACTATCTTTATGTATGATCGCAAGATTCAACCCGAACTAAATGCAATCCTAGACAGCGTCTTATAGATAAACCTATCTTATTGTTTTTATTTTTAATGTGCGACATCTATTGACTTTTTCTGCAAGTCTAGAAATGAATTATTATTTTTCGGAATAACTTATTGAGTAAAACCTCAAATTATAATATTTAAATATTGAAGACAATATTAGTGATTTTTAAACGCAAATCTGAAACAGAAAAATCAGAAAAGGAAACGGTCACATCTGGGACTCGAACCCAGGACCCTTGTCTTTCCGGGACAATGCTCTACCAACTGCGCTAATGGGACCCTATCCTCATCGGTCACTTTTAACTGTATCATACTTCGAATAAGAACTACCAACGTTGTCTTCATTTTTTCACCGCACATTTTTATAATGAAAACAACGTTGGTAGTTCTTATTCGAAGTATGATACAGTTAAAAGTGACCGATGAGGATAGGGTCCCATTAGCGCAGTTGGTAGAGCATTGTCCCGGAAAGACAAGGGTCCTGGGTTCGAGTCCCAGATGTGACCGTTTCCTTTTCTGATTTTTCTGTTTCAGATTTGCGTTTAAAAATCACTAATATTGTCTTCAATATTTAAATATTATAATTTGAGGTTTTACTCAATAAGTTATTCCGAAAAATAATTAAATAACTTGACTTGCGCCATCTGTGATTGCAGTTGTTGATTTTTCCGTGGCGTGTACAGATTTTGGTGGTGGCTTCGTCTGTTTTGATTGTTTGGCGCTAGATGGCTGTTCATATTCATTTAACAATATGTCACTTATTTTTTGTTTGGGTTTATTTTTGGGATTTTTCAGCCATTTTTTACATTTCCATTGAAGACTCCTTTCACGGTTCACAGTTTCATAATTGCTTTTATTAAGTTCAGCCAACTTGCATTTCTGTTATTTATTCCATTTATTCTCATACAGAAAGCGATATTTGGATGCCCTTTTACGTTCATGATTTTTAATTTATTTTTAAAGATAATGTCTCACGCACTCTCAATCTAACACAAAAAACCCGAAGAAAATCATCGTTTCGATAAATAATCAAAATATATTTCAGAAGCCGTAAAATTGATCAAAAAAATTGTGTAATTTTACTCATTATTATATACCGATTATGATGATTTGACAATATATTGAATGATACGTAGTATTGAGGATTGTCATATTTTATAATATTATTTGGATGAATTGTGTCATTGGTGTTTGATCAACTCTTTATTTCTTAGGATGGGTTGTTTAGGAGAATTTGAACAATTCATCAAATTTCAAAGTTCATTTTCGGGTTCTGTGAAAGTCCAATTCAAGTTTTGTTATTATTTCATTACAGGCTAGTTACTTGATAGATCTGAATTAAAAAAAAAACTTGAAAAAATCTTTCATAGAACTTGAAATATGATGAATTGTTTAAATTCTCCGAAGCAACTCATCCTTAATATTCAAAAGTGCCAAGTTATTCGTTTTCGTACAATCCAAAGTCACGTTAGTTATGAATACTCTTTAAATAATAGACATCAGTCCCTCAGATCGAGGACTTAGGTGTTATATTTGATGAAACGTTAACATTTACTTTGCATGTAAATTATATCACAAAGAGAGCTATACAAGTGCTTGGTTTCATATGCAGAACAGCAAGTGATATATGGTCACTTGAATGTTTGAAAACATTGTACACTTCTTTAGTAAGAAGCCAGGTAGAGTATAATTCGCCTATTTGGTTCCCATTGTACACTTCTTTAGTAAGAAGCCAGGTAAAGTATAATTCGCCTATTTGGTCCCCATTGTACACTTCTTTAGTAAGAAGCCAGGTAGAGTATAATTCGCATATTTGGTCCCCATTGTATTAAACGCATTCTGACAGTGTAGAAATGGTAGAGAACAAATTTATAAGATTTATTAACTTTAAACTGAATAATCCAATTCAAAATATTAACTAAGTATTTTTGATGAAACAACTAAACTTAATAACGCTGACAGATAGGCGGATCATCTCTGACCTTGTACTGTTAAATAAAATTATTAATACTTGCATTGACAACCCTAAAATTCTCTAAAGAGCCTGAATGAGTTACTTTTTTCTGTGACAATTATAAAACCAACTATGAAGCTCATACACCTATAACGAGACTACATCATATTGGCAATAAATTTGGGAATATTGTAGACATGTTTAAACATTCCGTATTAGTTATTAAACAAAATCTTTTTAATCACTTTACTGGGATGTATGAATTTACGACTCCGTAGAGAATACACTTTTATTTTTATATTTCTATATTTCTTTATACATATTTTTCTTTCCATAATCCGCACTATTAATTTTATTTAACCTTGATTTAATCATAAATCATTATTTTTTGTTAACAATGTACCAAACACAAATGTATTACTCGTTACCTTTATTTAGCGTAAATAAATAAATAAATATATCGATTATAAAAAAATCTGAACCAGTAAAATTATTAAAATTTTTTTTAAAAGTTCAGTTATAAATAATCACACAGTGGAAGTTTTAGCAAAACTAGTGATGAAAAAACAATCGAACGATGTTTGCCGGTTAGCCTAAACTGTTATCAGAAATTCTTGTTTAATCCAATATAATGGAAGCAAATGTTTTGCGTTGCCAATCCAGCCTATTACATAGGCTCCGGGCAGTAGGGTCTCTTGTGCTATATACACTAAAAAATAATATTACCGCGTTAACACCTATGCCATAGGTCACCTTAGTGGTTCGCCACGTTTGGTGATTTAGCAGGGGTGCCCGGGTTCACCGGATGAGGTTGATTCAGCAATAGCCTGCCCAGAGAGTCTGGTGTGGGAAGACCCTTTGAATTCTCCAACTGGTCTCTCGACTCATTGCCTCGCCCCGTAATGTGAAGGACATATTCATTCATCCGTCACTCCTGGACACCTAATATATTTTTCTTTCCCAGAACTTCTTCTCTTTTCTTTCCTTATAAAGACCCTCCACCCAGCATCCAGTAAAATGATATAGGCCCTAAGAGAAATGACGTTCATTGCATAATTTTAATGTTACAAATTCGATATTGAAAACATAAAAAACCCCTTCTTTATTTCAACATATAATTTATTGTAATTTAACTGAATAATTTAGAATAATTAATTTAATTGAATGAATAAGAAATTTATTACGTTTTTTTATTTATCCAATTGTTAGCCATTGTAATATAATAAATATTTATTTGCTTCCATTGTTTGTAACCCTTTTGTACAAAATGTACCATGGACGTAAAAAAGATAACTAAAATAAAAAAATAAAACTCGTTTTTATTTTGAAGTTTTTTGTTATTTTCAAAATTGTTCTGTTTGTGTCAAGAATTCGCACAAGCAATAAAGTATCTACTTATGTTGATTATACATTTAAGTGTTTTTTTTTCCCTTTAAATCTTAGCAATACGGGCGAAGTCAGTTTTGATTGTCTTTCAAGGATCTGCACTCATTTTCTTAAACAATTAAATCTGTATGTAAATTATATTATGTTTACTTATATGTATTTTATTAATTATGTAATTGTAAATATGCACACCTTGACACAGGAATGCCCTAGTGATTATGTAAATAAAGATAATAATAATCTTATAAAGATGTGCAGATTATGTTTTTTATGTTAAAAACTGTTTTTTGAATACATACATATATATATTTATGAATTAAAAAAGTTAATTAAGATTTTGGTATTGACAAGCGATTGTCTTAATATTTTTTCGTCCTTGTCCTTTCTTAAATAATAAGATTTTATATAAGTCCCATTTGCACAAAACTGAATGTCACCCTATCTGTCTTTATTATCTACTTTGTTTCTTCTTTTGAATAATGATAAATGATTAGTTATGGTTCAAATATTGTTACAATATACTGTCAAATTACCCATCTGGTAACACATCTGATATGTATTTTTGATTAAATTTGAAATATTTTTTGTTTGTATGTAGAATTCCTTTATGTTTGTGATTACTCTTATGTTTGCTTTACTCAAATGTAAATTGTTAAAATCGATACAGGCTTAGTCCTAGTGAGGTTTATTTTTATGTGAAAAAACACGTGTTTTATCGAAAGTGGGATGCAATAAATAAATAAATATATATAAAACGTTTCTTTGTTGGTTTTTTCCCTATTAGACTAAAATTACTGGATCGGTTAAGACTGTTGGTGGAAATTATATTTTATCTTTACTAATTGACCTTCAAAAAACCTTCTTCATAGTAAGACATGATATGCTTCTAAAGAAACTCGAGATAATTGGTGTAGTTGGTCCTGCTCTTAATCTATTAGAATCATATCTTAGCAACAGAAAGCAATTCGTTAGCAAATAATCAAAATAGCAACCACCTTCCAATAAAATATGGAGTTCCAAAAGGATCCATACTAGGACCACTACAGCTCCAAATTTACATAAATGATATCTACCAATTTTACTTAAATCGAATATCATAGTTCTAGTCCAGTCAAGTTAAACATGAAAAGGGGGTTGTGCTTGCAAAAGGTCCAGTCATTCTGAATTTTTTATATGTTGTTAGGATCTAAACCAGTATTAAAAAAAAATTTTTGCAACTTCGAAAGTGCTGTGCGAGCGGCGGTGGACCTAAAAAACCAGGAAATTTTCGGATTTTTTTCAGTTTTTGCTCAATATCTCAGTAAAGGAAGGGTCTGACCGGTGTAGTCAATGTAAATACTTTTAAAGTAGACTTAATTTGCTATAATTTGAGACCAAAACAAGCTATATAAAGCCATTGGTTTTCAAGATACAGTTCTTCAAAAATAGGCAATTTTTTCCAAAAAGTGAAATTATTTCGAAACGGTCACTTATTTTGTAAAATAACTTCTAAAATACGCGTCCCACGTTAAATATTGTTGTAAATAAAGTTGTTGTAAATTTAATTATCTTTAATTTGAAATTAGATTTATATCTGTAGACTAAACGGTTCTCTCAAAAATGGCAGTTAACCAAAAACAGTCATAAGTGGATTTTGGGTGAAATGCAAATAAACTGTTCTCACGTCTTTTTATGGTTTTATTTATCAAACAGTTAACAGATTTTTGATGAAAAAAAGAAAAGATATTACATCTATCGGAAATTACGTCATCTTCAAACATTGTTTTATATACCTACATACCAAAATGCTTGTAAAAACATCATGGTACCTACTATAAGGACAAATTACATGTACACAAAAAATAAAACTAATATAAATCATGTAGGTATTGTGTCTTGGTTGCCAAATCATGTCTTTCTTTTTATCTTAGCTGGGAGAGGCGCCCAGTCTGTAGTCGGGTCATCTTCATCGTCCGAGCTTTTCAGCTCCACATCCGGGACGTTAATGCAAAATTTGCCACCGCATGACTGACAGAGGACTGAGCAGTGGAGCCCAGCCTTTCTACACGAGCAGCTCCCCGAGCATCCTTTATTGCATTTACATGAAATTTTTCGCAAAAGGGCAGGAGGTGCGAGATCCATCGTGGTAGGGATGGGGGTGAGTCCTTGAGAAGACAGCTTCCACCCCCATTCAGTGGGATTCAAGTTGACTCCCCGCCACTTCTGCACTTGGAGGTAGCACCTTGCTGCATGGTGGCCTGCAGCATCTTCCGTCGGTGGCAAACGGGCGAGGTTTATGTTTGTTGAAGTGACAAACGTCTTATACCTCAGGAAATCCAAAGTATCCCTCGCTATGTCACCCCCATATAGAGCCACGAAGCACTTGATGCTTGCTTCACTCACGGCTTGTGGGGTAGAGTCTGGCCGAAGGAAGACCTCCACTTGCTCAGCAAGTGGTTCACTCTTGCTCAGAAGTGTGCTGATTTTGGTCTTTCCTGGCCAAACGGTGCTGAGGTGGTATTGCACCCGGCAAACGCGTGGGTAAATAGTACCGTTCCTGGTAATTGTCGGGAGTCCTGGTTGTTGTTGGAGGTCGTAGAGTAGTGACAGCAACCAGCTTCACCCTTCGTGCTCTTCTGAAGATAGACGTTTGTCTCTTCAGCGCCTAAACTATTGAGAAGAACGAGCAGGTCGACATCTTCTCCCACTATGACGACCCGATCGGCATCTGCTCTTTTTGATAACGCCATCATGACGATCTCTCGATCAGCATATTCTTCGGCAACAGCCACTTCTACTCCCTCCTTCTGAAAGGCGTCACAGAGAAGAGTTATAAGGCGTCTCTTATTGTTTTCATTGCCCAAAACATGCTCTTGAGCAATTTGAATTACTGTGGATTCATCGAAAGTCAATTCGTAGCTGGAATGAGCTGCGTAGCGCCGGAGTCGTTCCGCTGTTTTGGTGTTTTTTTTTGGTAGTATCTTCGGGGTAGCCGTCAAAAACGATGGAGACGTTCTTCCCAAAGTGGTTTCGGACGTAGGTGGTATAACGCGCCAAAAATGCTCGAACCGTGCTTTTCCGCTGCCACACGACCTTGTGCAAGAGGTAGCCAACATCCAAAGTGACGTGAGTGCTGGCATCTATCGGCGTGTGGCTGGAAAGAGGAGTGAAGGCAGAGTACAGAGTAGATTTTGTGCCCTTGCGCATCCCTTGTTCATTGAACAGAGACATCGGGAACGGGGCCAACTCATACTTGAAGTCATCCTGTAAATCCTGTTCAGATTTCTTTGCAATACACACTCGCTGATAAATTGTGAGCGGATCCACAGCCACTCTTCTGTTTTTGTCCGGCAGTTTAACGGATGAGGCGATCGATGCCAGCGTGGTAACTTTATTTTTCCGTTTTATTACTACCTTGTCGTACATTTTCCCCACAATTTTCATTACTCTTTCCGTTCCAACTCTCTGGGCTGATACCACTGATAGAATTTAAACTGTCAGTTTTGGGAAATGGAGGGTGGAGAGCAAACCAGTTTTTTAGTTTTTCCACATCACTATTATCTCGGATGATTCGAGAAGGTCTCATGTCTACATGCTGCTCTCCAGTATGACATGATAAGCTGCAAAAACTTTCCAGTTCTTCACAAATGTTCAACATAAACACCATTCATGTTGTCCACCTTGCCAGAACACTTTCGGAGATTCCTCTTCCTTGGGTCAACCCACCGTAGGTTTTCATGGATCGCATCAGTTTCTGCTCAATTGTTAGGTCTGACCACAACCCAGACCAAAACTTGTCAGACCGGCAAATGGTGAAGGATCCTTTTGTGAACATGTCGTATTCACTTTTATCCATCCGATCTTATAGAGCCATCATATCCTGAAGATAGAAGTGCGCGCTCTTAGCATACAAAAAATGTCCAGCTGCGTGGAAAAAAGGGAGCATCTTGTGGACAGTGTACAAATGAAGGTTCCAATCACTAGCACACTCTGCCTGGATGAATAGTTTTATCAAAGTGGTCATACGAATGTATTGGACCCACAACTGTGATGTTGGACCATTCGCTTTCCAAGGCACTTTTAAATTTTGCCTTTAGTATTTGGTAGGTATCAATTTCTTCTGCTGATATAGTGAGAGACCTTTCAGTGTCTCGCAGCAATTTTTCAGTCTCGTCTCGCTCCTCAGGAGTTATTTCAACCTCATAAAAAACAATGCTGGCCAGTGTGAGGTTTGCCAAAATGTGGGCTCGAACAGCTCGTGAATATGCGTGCCCATTCATATGGGTAACCATGGGTAAAGGTACTAATGGGTACTTGAAATTTGAAATAGTCGTAATTATATTATAACCCTAGGATAAACCCACGATGATTAATGGATTTACTTCACAGCACAATAAAACCATAAAAAGACGCGAGAACAGTTTATTTGCATTTCACCGAAAACCCACTTATGACTGTTTTTGGTTATCTGCAATTTTTGAGAGAACCGTTTAGTCTACAGATATCAATCTAGTCTCAAATAGAAGCTTATTAAATTTACAACAACTTTATTTGATACAATATTTGACGTGAGATGCGTATTTTAGAAATTATTTTACAAAATAAGTGACCATTTCGAAAAAATTTCACTTTTTGGAAAAAATTGCCTATTTTTGAAGAACTGTATCTTGAAAATCAATAGCTTTATATAGCTTGCCTTAGTCTCAAATTATAGCAAATTCAGTCTTATTTAAAAGTGTGTATACGAACTACACCGGTCAGACCCTTCCTTTACGGAGATATTGAGCAAAAACTGAAAAAATTCCGAAAATTTCCTGGTTTTTTAGGTCCACCGCCGCTCGCACAGCACTTTCGAAGTTGCAAATTTTTTTTTAATACTGGTTTAGGTACTAACAACATATAAAAAATTCAGAATGACTGGACCTTTTGCAAGCACGGATGTACATCTTGACTGGACTATTATGATTGTTAAAAAAAACAGGAAACACGAATTTAAGCTCAACCCGAAAAATCATTTTTAGTCAAGTACACTTAAAAATTGAATATAACAACCTTCAAATCCCGACAGAGCGGAAATATCTTGGGCTGTGCATTGATAAACACTTAAAATTTAAAAAGAGTAATCAAGATATTAAAGATAAAATCACCCCTTAAATTAGCGTATTTAGCCAGTTATCATATGTGTTACCAAATAAATTAAAAAAGATCTACATATAGAATCGTATATTCACATTTAAACTACTTGATTGAAATCTGGGAAAACGGATATAGACATAAATGAACTACAGGTCACACAAAAAAATAATCGGAGCCTTTTCTCTTCAAACTTAGAACATACATAAAAAATATTTATTGAAAACAAAACTGTCAACATTAAGAAAACTATATGAATAAAATACATGTCTCATTATATACAAAATAAATAAAAGACTCATCATTTTTTTTACGATTATGTCATACACGAGGCTCCGAGAAAAACAATTTTCTCAAGGCCTAGGCATTATTAAGAGATGTTAATAAATAAAAAAGAGAGGTGATTCTGGGAAGGAAAAATGCAAGAGGGGTATGTAGGAATCCAGAGTCAGTGTGTCCAGAAGCGGCATATTTATGAATTCATCCCTCCCACTGCGATGTACAGTCAGAGCAAGCAAGACTTACACAAACCTCACTACATGACACCCTTGCTAGGTTACAAAACATAGCTTATCAGCTGGGGTGACCTATGAAAAAGGTGTCGATAATCTCGCAAAAATAAATTGACTGAATACAAAGTTATAGAACTAGTATAACATTAAATTTTTAAATTTTGTTGTTATTCAATGACACACTATTGAGCATTTATAATATGTTGCTTCATAAAGTAATAATAAGTAATGTAAGGAGGGTAAGTAAGAATATCTGGTTGTAATATCGTAATAACATTTATACAAATAATGTTACATAAGTACTGTAAATATAAGGAAAAAGAAATAAGTTCGTCGTTACTTTTAGAATGTATTGAAAATAAAATAGTTCTTTAAAATGGCACATAAATGTCACTTTTAGTAGTTCCTGAACAGTTAGTAGACCTCGCGTCCAAATATGTGTTTTTTTAATTTTCTTTTATTTAACAATTCAAAACCAAAATATTCTCCGAAATCATAAGATTTGCAAGCAAGTATTTACTTAAAAGTACCTGCCTATTTGATTTGCAAGTATTTACTTAAATACCTGCCTATTTGATTTGCAAGTATTTACTTAAATACCTGCCTACTTGATTTACAAGTATTTACTTAAATACCTGCCTACTTGATTTGCAAGTATTCACTTAAATACCTGCCTACTTGATTTGCAAGTATTCACTTAAATACCTGCCTACTTGATTTGCAAGTATTCACTGAAATACCTGCATACTTGATTTGCAAGTATTCACTTAAATACCTGCCTACTTGATTTGCAAGTATTCACTTAAATACCTGCCTACTTGATTTGCAAGTATTCACTTAAATACCTGCCTACTTGATTTGCAAGTATTTACTTAAATACCCGCCTACTTGATTTGCAAGTATTCACCTAAATACCTGCCTACTTGATTTGCAAGTATTCACTTAAATACCTGCCTACTTGATTATAAATATGAATATTTTATGTAATTTTTTGTTGTATTTTAATTAAGGAATTATAATTCTGTCCAGAGAAACTTCACTATCTCAATTAGAATTTCTTTTCAAACGTTCTCTAGGCAGACACCCATGGGGATTTTACATTGAATACATTGAAATGTTTAAAATTTTGTACATAAGGCTGTAAATAATGGTTGCCAAAAATAATTTAATATATTAGTACAATTGGATAAAATTTAACAGTATACTTAAATTATCAGAAATAATATCATGAAATGAAAATATATTTTGAATATTGAATTTGGTACGATGAAAATGTCGATATAACTAACTAACTAACCATCCATCATGCCGTTTCTCCGCAGGGGTAGGCAGAGAGGACAGACCGCCAAACAACTCGGTCTTGGCACACATTTCTTGCCTCTTTTACATCCATTCATCGTCTCATACATACTCTTCTATTATTCTGACTCTTAACATGGCCCGACTCAAGTATCCGATTCACTTGGTCGTGCCATGTCTTCCTCGTGCGTCTCCGACTTCTACTACCATTCGTATTTGCATCATATAATAACCTTACACTCGTTTATGTCGATATATATTTCGTATTTCGGGTAGGCGAGGACACGGCGAGTTTGTTACATACTTTTTTTTGTGAATTGTGATATTCTATTAGGACCTCATGCCTCTGTCGAATAGGTACTTTTAAATTGACAAAAGTAAGCTTAGGTCACTTCTGCTACGCCGATCCTAAACTGCATGTATTTTTAAGGTATTTTATTTCAAAAAAGGTGTGATTAATTTGTCCTTATATGGTGAACATGTTGGAACGTGTTGAGAGGAGCTTCAGAAACCAGTTGAATCAGTGCATAGAGAGCGGTGCATGGAAGAAAATGAAATTATTAATTTTTTTAAAGTATATCTTCAAAAAAACCTCATAGATGTTGCCTGACTTATTTTTTGTAAATTGCGAATACATTATCATATTAATTAATAACTCATAACTAAGGTCTATAACTAATATCTAAATGACAAATATATTTACATATGTAGAAACTAACATTAAAAATCTAATTTCAATAGCGCCATAAGAAGAAGAAAGTTCTATAATATTAGGGTGTTTTTATAATTAATTTTAGAACACGGGTGAAAATGCGACCAATGGATTAACACATATATATCCACCTTATATATAGATATTCTAGTACCTACCATATTAATATATTCCAGTATCTACAATTGTAGATAAAAATATGAACTAAACGGTGTTTTCAGATAAAAACAACAATATTTATATTCGAATGCATTAAACTAAAAATTAACCACAGCGTAATCAAATAGTACACATCTATGAAACCAAAAATTTCGACAATAGTTTAATAAAAATTACTGAAACCATATGGTTTTTTCTTAGTGTTTTTATATGTAACGATAATAAATGAGGTGGCGATAATGTTTATAATACTTTTTTTTTTAAACTATGTGTTTTTAGAAACACGAAAGGTGAGCCATTATTAAAACTTTTTTTATGTTTGATTTCAATTTTTTTAAATTTTATTTCTAATAATAAACTTTGTAAGCGTATTTCATAACCTTTTAAAAATTGTTATTAGTTTTCAGAAAATTTCAGAAATAGACATTACATGTACCGATATAATAAAGTTTGGCAATTCATCCAGCCCAGCACCCTATCTGTACCAATTGGGAGGTGGGGTGGTTTGGGAGGGTGAGGAGGGTATGACCTGATTAAAAGACTTAAGGGAAGCGGAAATGAACATGATTTCAGTTCCGCATGATAAATACTTAATTTGGACCCAACAGTGGCTTAAACTAACTGCAGTAGTACACCACCCCATCTTAGGAAGATTGTACAACTAACTTCATTGTATCTCTTTGCGTTACATTCAATAGTGAATTCATAGAAACAGAATTTTCCAATAAGAGGTGTTATTTTGATATTCAATCGTAAAAGATCAATGGTTTCGTTGCTTGTGTGGCACGTAGCGCGTTTTCAAGATCAATGCCATTCAATTCCGGCACTAAAAAAATCATTAATCATCTTTCGATAGCGATCCATTCACCGTAACTGTTGCTCCAGCCTCATTTTCAAAAAAGTAAGGTCTAATTAAAAAATTTCATTATTAAAACGAAACATTAAAAAAAAAATTTTCGGCGTTCAAAGACATAATCAGTTTTTCCATTTACCTCCGTCATATTTGGTATTTTATGTTATTACCGCACAAGAGTCAACAATTGCTGCCAACCGCCTAGATCTAGCGAGACTATGGCAACACCGATTGGGGTTTATTGTGAGGCTGAAGGGAGTGGGAATGGAAAAGAGATGGGAAAGAGGAAGGTGGGGAATTACCTGGCTAATCAGATCTAGTCACCAAATACAGCCAAAGCCATTTCAAGCAACATTTCAATTCTGAATGGTGGTCTTACACCAGGGCGATACTGAGAATATATTTTACTTTGCCGGGATTTGAGTCCGCGACCTCCAGCTTGCTAGTCGAGAGCCTTACCCCAGGACCACGGAGACGTCTTTTAAAATGTGATAATTTTAGTGAAAATCAATGTTCAGGGTGTATCACCACGTCCCCTGAGGGTTTTAACAAGCGAATTCTGAGAATATTTGTGAAAAAATATGTAGATGTTATTTAGATATTTAGCTGTTGTGACGTAGTGCGTGTCACGTGACTCGATAGGGTGTAACCAAAAACGATGTGTGGTGAATTTTTTTTTGTATTATTGAAAAAAATAATCAAAGGGTAAAATTACATCTACATTTCTATAAATACATTTGAATTTCACGTTTTGTTCGGTAATGAGTGAATGAGAATCTTGGAAATGGAAATTATACCGCTTTCCGACATCCGATAGAGCTGAAACTCAGCAAATATACTCGTTGTCAAATATGATGAATTTAATAAACTTTTGGTGACAATCACACACATGACGATATAAACACATTTATTTTAAATCGGATGACATCACAGCAGATTATAAACGAAATAAATGTCCGTCCTACCCGATTGGGATTTGGCGAGTTGTCGATTCCAGTTCCTGGCTAGGAAGGTTCAATCCACCTTCAAATCAAACGAAAACAAAAAGGACATTTTTAAATAGATTTGTTAAAGAATAATAAAAATAAAGCTTTGTTTTTTTACTCCAAATATGCTTGCGCCGCCCACTGGTTAAATTCCTTATGTAAATTAAAAAATATATTGGGAAAGATTTTCATATACAATGGCCTTTTCCTCTAATAATATTATATTATATTATATTATATAACCAGATTTAACCAGGTATATTAAATATTATTTTGAAAAACGTTTTCAAAATAATCCTTGCCTTGAATATTCTAATAATTATACCCTCCGTCCCTCACACTAATGATTTAATTATTGTTCCTATTGATCGGTGACTCTAAAACGTGGTTAGATATTAATTTATTCAAGTATTTGAATGTACTTAGGAATCGATGTCAATGACAATAATCTGTCACGGTACCAATATTCCCCGTAAAGGGTAGTTCCAAAGATTGATAAAAAATGCATTACTGCTGTAATTTGCCAGTTTGGCTAGGGATATTTTCATTTGGTATTCAGATAATTCCTGGAACTCACTGTTACTCTAATTTCAATAAAGGCGTTTGAATACAAAACTTGTAGATTCAAGTTAGACCTCACATTAAAGAGAGAAGGCTCTTGTGTTTGGAGTGGGAATTCATGCCCTAATAATAAAGTCAGATAATAAAACATTGTAAATAATGATAAGAAAATAGTAGCAAGATGATAAATAAGAAATAGTTTGGAATATTAGGTTTTTTAAATAAATTATTCCTACAGAGGTAATTTGGGAGACGGGTGTGGATACCGCCGCACCGGGAACGATTTGTTGGATAACTAACACCTCCACCATAGGTCACCCCAAGTGGTCCGCTTTGTTTGGTGATTTAGCAGGGGTGCTCGGGTTCATAGGGTGTGGATTGTCCAGGTCTGGGCTGCGGATGCGCCTGCCCACTTACTGTGTGGTGGGTCAGATTTGGAGAGACTGGTGGAGGGAGATCTTTTAACCTCTTCAGCAAGACTCTCTCGACTAAACGCATTGCACCGCAGTGGGAGGAATGAGGACACTTCCCGGATACCTATCCACCCAACATACGTTTTCCTTCCCAGATCTCCTCGTACCTCCTTTCCAAAAAAAACATTCCACAAAACATGTCCAGTTCCTGCGGGGAATTTTTTTTGCTGAGAACCTCCTGTGTAAAGCTAACGTAAAAAAGGTAGGTATTTTGAATATTTTTATGTTATTTTGATAACTTGCTGACTGCTAACGACCATACAATATTGAACACCGTAGTTTCCACTGATCCTAACCGCCTATAGCCATTTGTTAAATGTAACACAGCACAAGAGTCCCAACTGCTCCAAACCATTAGGAGCAAGTGAGAGTATGACATCCCCAATTGGTATTGTAACGTTGCGAGGCTAGTGGATAGAGGAAGGAGATGGTCAAGAGAAAGGTGGGAAAAACTTGGCATTTAAGACCTGGTCGCCCAACATGGCTAAGCTATGTCATGTTCTGAAAGGTGATCTTTCACCTGGGCGATACTGAGATTATCTTCCTCTCTGAAACGTACCACAAATATAGTAACAAAATTAAATTCATTAACTGTGGAGCATTACAAATTAATCAAATAAAATATACCCAAACAAACGTATTTTACTAAGTTATAATTTTACGATTGTCATTAATAAAGATAGCTCAATGTTTTCATGTCAATAATTAAATTTTGTGGTGTGATAGATACACACGAAAACACTGAGAGCCTGAAATAACCACAGTGTAAAATAATCTCATTTTAAAAGAAATCAGTATATAATTATATTTAATTTAATTTAATTATGTTCATATTTTTTATTTACTTATTTAATACATGTTACATTATTTTGAAATTTACATAAAGTAGATATAATGAATCACCATACTAGGCCTGTTTCATGGTGACCAATTGAGTGTAATTACTTTGTATGAAATATGAAATCTAGTGTAAACATATGAAATAAGTAACTATAGATGAAGCTAAAATTTTGGAAAAATTGTAATAAAAAGTAGAAAATAGAAATTAGAAAGGAGAAAGAAGTAAATTAGCATTAGATTGTAAAAATGTACATAATTATATATATATAATTTTTAATATGTGTGCATGCAAGCACACATGTGTATATAGCAGCAGACATACCTATATACATATAACAACACATGTATACATACACCCATATGACGCATATAAACAATATATACACCTCTTGATTATATATACACATCTAGATTGTAAAAATGTACATAATTATATATATATATATATAATTTTTAATATGTGTGCATGCAAGCACACATGTGTATATAGCAGCAGACATACCTATATACATATAACAGCACATGTATACATACACCCATATGACGCATCCTCACGCATATAAACAATATATACACCTCTATCTGAGTACTTGGAATAGGCTAAATATTTTTCATTAATAATATCGATATTTATTAATGAAAAAAAAAATATATTTATTAATTGTAATTTAATTGTTGTATTATACAAGTAGCATCCAAAAAATTGAAGTACATTTCCAAAATTGAAAGTAAAAAAATAGTAAAAGAACTAATTTTTAGATAAAATTTTACATTTATGCGCAATTCATTGTTCGTTCTTCACCAAAATCCTCTTGGAAACATATTTTTTTGAAACTCCGGCATTCTTCCTTGCGCGGCTCTTCCTGCAGGCCTCGT
Source organism: Hesperophylax consimilis (assembly GCF_061612785.1). NCBI lineage: Eukaryota > Metazoa > Arthropoda > Insecta > Trichoptera > Limnephilidae > Hesperophylax > Hesperophylax consimilis. Next base: position 45,848,130 of record NC_142837.1, read on the forward strand.
TGTTTTTGTCCCTTCTTGCCTGCTCCTCCGGAGTCCTCTCTTTCGAGTGATAGAATCGGGCCATCTTCGGGTGATAATCCAACGTAGTCACTCTTCATCCTATTTAACAACTATAGTTTTGTCTTCCACGGATTCTTATCACTTTCTCTGCGATTGGCAAATAGTCTTCTTGAACGTCGATCGCCGCTCCGATCGATTTTTCCTGTAAAGTTATATTGTCTTCCAAATTGACGTGAGATTCTTCCTCTGTGATCGGTTCATCTTGTTCCTCAGAACACAATAAAGATTCGTTATTTGTAGATATTCTATTGTCTTCCTTCAAAACGAATAGAAACTTTACCTTTGTGATTAGTCCGTCGTTTTCCTTAACGTTATTTGTGTTGTTACCGCAACGATAAGCATTGATTCGTTCTTTGTGGTAGGTGAACTAGTTTGCTACACTTCAGGCGTTAATTATTTCTTAGTGATTGGTCTATCATCTTCTCTCAGATCTGGCGTTGATTCTATCTTCACAATTGGTGTACCGTCTGTATTTTTTTTCCATTATCACTGATTTTGGAGCAACACATGACTTAATGTTTTCACACATTAAAGAAAATTCCCCTTGACATCTGCTGGGGAATTTTCTTTCTTTTCTAGCTCCGCAGGCAAAGCGACGGGATGTTTGGCAATACTTTGCACAGACCGAAATTGAACAAAAACTGTTCTTGTGCCGTCATTGGCTGCTGTTGAACTTCTTTCTCCTCTGGAGTATCCTGCAGCAGCCGGCGGCGTGGTTTCAACACCCGGGTTCTGCTATTTAAGAAATGTGACACGGGCTGTGCAATTCCACGTTTTGCCATCGATTTGTAAGTGTACTTTGAATGATCCATTGCTTTGTATCACGGTAAGTTTTGATTGTTTAACGTTGAAATAACACGGACTTCACTTTAAAAAGGATACACTTTACAAGCGTTACAGAACTTATTTTGAAAACAGGATTTGACTTGATAAATTGAGACACACATCTTAATATTTACTTTAAAAAGTTTAAAGCGGTAGTGATTATTTGACCAACAAATTTCACATTTTATGCCCTTTATCCCTCTCGCTAACGAGGTAAGTAGGGTTGCTTTTAGTCGGTGGGTGATTCGGGCGCATTCGTTTATTTATTTCATAAACATAAATATTACGATGCACCAACCGATGATACCAATAATAACAACTCGTCCCTGATGTTCCCCATAATTCGGTTTTCTTTTGTTTTTTGTTTTAATTTTCAACATTTTAAATTTTTTCGGAGATTTTTCCTCACAACCTCATAATCATCGATTTTCTGTGATATGAAGTCGATGGTCTTTGAGAGATCGCTAAATTGATTATGTTGATTTATTGTTTTAATTTTTTTTTCGATATTTTGGTTTACAATTTGTGATATTATATCTTTTTTTGAAATTGTGTTTTTTTTTCTATGAACAGGATTAATTATCTACGCATTCCAAGTTGAATGTCTCCGCTCTGGTGCTTGCCATTGTGATTTTTTTTAAAATAAATTTTATAAATTTTATGAGTTTATGCATTGCGTTGGGATGAATTGACAGATGGCGGTATGTATTATTTTTATTGTTAGCTTTGAGTTTGTGTCGATAGATGTCACTGCTGTTCTTTTGTTCGTATTTTAATAGTTGTAGTATTTCAAAATTAAACATAATAATTGTTAGATATTAATTGTTTTAGCAAGTTATTTTATTTAACTTTGGTTAATGTTTAATCATTTTTTATCACAGTAACTTTCGTTTCCGATGTTGATATCAATGATTTGACAACTTAACCTCACAAAATGTCACAGTGTTGCGTCGATTTGCACTAAAATTTGTAAAGTTATTTATATTTTAAAACTTTTGCGCACTTTATTTAGACGATGGTTGTTATTGAATTTGATTTTTTACTTGGGATTTCACAGATATCACACTTGACACCTAATTTTATCACAATATTGTGTCACGGCGATTACCAGAAGTGGTTTTTATTTTAGTTTTTATCGCTTTTTTGCACTGTTTTAGACAAATATTATCGATGAAGTTGATATTATATGTTAGAATTTTATATTAGAAGTCTGGTTTCGCTAATATCACGCTATACACATAGTTTTCTGGGTTTTTATACGAGCAAAAATTTGCACTTGTTCACTGTTTGACGTATAGTTTGTTTTTAAAAAGTGTATTAAAAATTAAAAATTATTATTCGGTTTTCATGACTTTAAACTCAACTTTGGAAATTATTTGTGTGTTAATCATATTTCATTATTGTTTGTTACGTTGTTTATTAAAGTTTATTAAAAATATGTAATTATTATCCGTTTTTCACAACTTTAGACTTAACTTTGGAATCATATTTTTTCTCTACCTACTGTGTAAATATATATATATATATTTTTTTTATTATATAAATATATTTTGTTTATTTGTTACAATATATGATCAAATATTTCAAGACCCCTCTTCCATAGAAGCATTAGCTTGTGGCTGGAAATGGAGATATAATATGATGAAATACTTCCATTTTTTTATATTTAATGTGCTTGAAAATATATTTTAAAAGATGATACACTTCTACCCAATAATTAAAAATATTAATAATAATAATAATAATAATAATAATAATGTTTATTTCAGCTGGACAGAGCGGTGTGTGCAATGCTCTGCCCGCCATAAAAGTTTACATTTAAGTTGATACATAAAAATAAAATGAATAAAGATATAAATAAAAATAATAAATAAAAAATCAATACATTGATGTGCACATTAGGACTTTATGGTGGCTTGAGTGAAATTCTCCATCTCCGGTGTAGAGGCGCTCCCTGCCACTGGGCAACGGCCTGGACAAGAGTGTTGTCCGATCTCTGGTAGCGCTGACTCGTCCCGGCTATTCTGTGGCGCATCAAAGCAGCGAACCCATGCACCCTTCCTTCGGTGAACATCTGTGAGGCGCTGCATCGCCAGGGGAGGCCAAATAGGGCTCTGTATGCGTGGTTGTACTGTACTCGGAGTGTGTTCATGACGCCTTGTGTGTATGTCGTCCATAGCTCGCTAGTGTAGAAGCTCATACAATATGTTTGGAAAAGTTGCTTCTTCACCGGAGGACTGCATTTGTTGAATCTCCTGGCAAGCATGTTAGCTCTCACACTCAGTACTCTTCTTTGACGTTCTATGTCTTTTTTATCATTTAGGTCATCGGTGATGACATGCCCCAAATATTTGATTTCGCTGCAAATTGTCAGGTTGGCCCCGCCGAGACGTATGGGTGGAATGACAGTGGGACCAGTATTTGCTTTAAATATCAGCAGGGATGACTTTTTAGCATTGTACATCAGCCCATGACTGTCAACGTAAGCTTCGCATATTGCCATAAGTTTTCTCATCGCTCTTATCGATGGAGCTAGTATGACCATGTCGTCTGCATAGTAAAGTGAAAAAACGCTTTTTCACCATGTATCGTAATGTTATTTTCATAACATAGAAGGCTGTGTAAGATAATTATTTCAATAATAATTATTATGTCAGAAAAAGTTGCCTCTGAAATCATGAAAAAAAGAATGATTTTTTGGACACATTTTATAACTTTCATGATTCGATGCAATACTCATCAATCCGTCTCATACCGAGAGACGAATCACATTAAGGAAGATAAATTCTAATCCAATCCACTGTTGTACTGGCCAACATAAAAATTGTTTTTCCTCTCCTAAACAACACAATATTTAAATAAACACCAGAATTAATAATTCCATTTTTTATTGCATGAATTCCAAATATATAATAAAAATAAATAGTGTTAGTCGGTGACCTCCCAGGTAAGTATGGTCATGTATATTATCTGCCCGAAGAGAATATAAATAAATAATAATATATGTACATTCTAACGCAGCAACACGTTCATTGTTCAACTGCATTTTACATATAATTTTGTAGACACAAACAAATAAAGTAAAAAACCCGTATCTGTACTAGATATTTGCTATAACCTTAGGTTTGTTTTAATTATTCAGTTTATATAGGTAATTTGGCCTCGAATTGTAATTACGAACAATTGGCAGCGGTGTTAGATCATCTTAAAAAATATTTCATAAAAGGTTACCGCTAAATGTTTATGAATTTTTGTTGTTTGGCAATGATTAAATAATATATTCTACAGTATAAATATTCGCGGCACGTTCCATATAGGAAGATACTCTCAGTATAGCACCGGTGTAAAATCGACATTGGGAATTGAAAAGTTATTTGAAATGGCTTTAGCCTTGTTACTTGACCTGATCTAAAAATATGGGTGCTTCCCCAACTTAAATGCATTAGACCGCTTTGAAGTTGTTTTGAATGGAATAGTTTTAAACAATCTAGTTTCTGTAATATAACACTTTTCCCTTATTTTGCTTTAATTTTACAGAAATACAATATCGAGATAATGTACTTTTTAATAATAATAATTTTGAGACAAAATGAAAGTTAAACCAAAATATATAGAATTCAATACAAATTTGCATTTTTATATTCATTTTTTTTAATAAAGCGGAGACGGTTAAAATATAGTTCCCGTGATTATTTAGGCCATAGGCCCATTGTGTAATCTCCCATTTTACCTCATTCCCTGAACAATCACCCGATCCCTTTTATAAAGTTCACCAGGGTTGTTATTGGATATGTGGCTTTGTCTTCTGGTTCTACAATGTGTATTCCCAGGTCTCATTTCTCCTCTCCAATCCCCTTGGTTCCCTGAAAGCCCCAAAAGGGAAGGCAGCCTCATCTCTCCTCTCCACTCCTCCTTGGTTCCCTAAAAGCCCCACGATGGAAGAGTACTTCATCTCTCCTGTCGTTTCCTTCTTAGTTTCCCGAAGGCCCCGCAACGGAAGAGTCTACTCTTCCTTGGTTCCCTGAAGGCCCCATGGTGGAAGAGTCCACTCCCCCTCGGTTTCCTAAAAGCCCCCTGATGGAAAAGTACTTCGTCTATCCTCTCCACTCCTCCTTAGTTCCCCGAAGACCACGCAACGGGGAAGTCTACTCTTCCTTGGTTCCCTGAAGGCCCCATGGTGGAAGAATCCACTCCCCCTCGGTTTCCTAAAAGCCCCCTGATGGAAAAGTACTTCGTCTCTCCTCTCCACTCCTCCTTAGTTCCCCGAAGACCACGCAACGGGGAAGTCTAGTCTTCCTTGGTTCCCTGAAGGCCCCATGGTGGAAGAGTCCACTCCCCTTCGGTTTCCTAAAAGCCTCCTGATGGAAAAGTTCTTCGTCTCTCCTCTCCACTCCTCCTTAGTTCCCCGAAGACCACGCAACGGGGAAGTCTACTCTTCATTGGTTCCCTGAAGGCCCCACGAGGGAGAAGGGTCTCGTCGCTTCTCTCCACTCCTCCTTGGTTCCCTTAAGTTTGTTAATGTTTTTTATTTAAATTTCAACCAGAATTCATTCTTCGTACAATACAATTTGGCAATATTTCTAGATTTAGCTAAGGCATTTGACACAGTCTCTCATCAAATCCTTCTGGCTAAGCTCCATAAAATTGCAATAAAGAATACGGCATTTGATTGTTTCAAATCACACCTAATAGATAGAAAACAATGTGTTAAGTTACCATCTCATCACACCAGCATCAATTTTGGTGTACCACACGGCAGTGTACTCGGTCCCACACTTTTCCTCATTTTTATTAATGACTTATGTATATTATCTATTGATGGCAACATAATCACTTTCACCGGTGAGACGGCCCTAGTAATAAAAAGTAAAACATGGGAAGAAACATTTCATAGAGCCGATCTAACATTGCAAATTATCAAACAATCGTTGGATAATAATCTACTAACATTAAACATAACCAAAACGAAATATCTAACCTACAGTCTTAACATTCAACCTTCAACCAATCATATTCTAAAAATACATAATTGTAGAGATATCTCTAGTTGTCAATGCAACCTACTGCACTGGAATGAGTAGATTCCATTAAATATTTGGGTGTAATAATTAACAATAAACTCCGGTGGGAAGATCACGTAATCAATGTTACAAACCGTATACGGAAACTGGCTCATATCTTTAGATCATTATGAAATATTCTAAATAAAAACACACTAAAGACGGTATACTTTTCTCTATGTCAATCAATTATATCTTATGGTATAGTAGTCTGGGGTGGATGCTCTAAAAGTATATAATATACATTAATTAAATCTCAAAAATTGATCATGCAGACAATCTACAAAGTACACCACATTCACCCCACGAAAGATTAATTTATGGACTTCAAAGAACTCAATATAAAATCCCTATACATCAAACACTTATCCTCCTACTACAAATTCAAATATACGAAAAAAAACATTTTTGAATCAAACTATAACACAAGATATTCCAATCAATCCGACTACACTATTCCAGCAACAAGAACCTCAATGGCTCAGTCACAATTTAATTTTCTTGCTCCTAAAATCTTCAACAATTTACCAATAGAAATAAAGTCAATTGCCAAATACGATAGTTTCAGGAAGGCGCTCGGGGATTTCTACATGAGTGAGTGGGATAGTGTCGGTAACCTTCTTTTCGTACTCAGATAGAGGTGTAGGTATATATTGTTTACATGTGTGAGGAAGAAGATACATGTATGTAAGTATATGTAAGTTGTGTGTATGTTGGTATATGTATATGCATATATATTTGCGTGTGCATGTGTATGTATGTATGTCCATATGTGTACTACTTTATATATTTGCGTTTATTTTATAGAAAAATTTGGCAATTTTATGAGTTATTGATAACATTTTTTTACCAAAATATGTTTACACTAGACTTAAATTCTAACTAACCATTCCTCCATTGGGTACCATGAAACAGGCAGCTGCCTAGTATGGTGCTCTAATGTATCTTATCTAAATAAATGAATTATCATGTAACATGTACTTATAAATAAAGAAGTACAAATTTTCTTCAACTTAAACTTTTTAAACCAATTACTATTATTTTATAATATGTATACGAATCTAGTTGACAATTGCTTTCTTTCTTCGATAATCGAGTAAAAAAAATTCAACCGCTTTCAAGTTGTTTGGAATGGGATACTTTTAAATAAGCTTTTGCTGCAATAACACTTTTCCCTCCTTTTATTGTCAATTTACAGAAATACAATATCGAGATAACATATGAGGTAAAATAAAAATACTTGATAGCCTGAAAATCAAAATGGTGCATGATAAGAAATAAATTACAAAAAATCGGTTATCGTTTCCATAGTATATGGTATTTAATTTATTTAAGATATATTATACAAGATTTTTTTTTTAAATTATGGTCAATTTATAAAGCAGTATTAAAAAATTCAGTTCAATTCCAAAGGTCAAAGTAAAAACATACAAACAACACAAAAGTAGTAGATTATGGATTAAAATTTTAAAAGTCATGTAAATATCAAGCGCAATTCATTCGTTATTCTTCACCAAATTCTTTTGCTGACGTAATTTCTTGTAACTCTGGCCTTCTTCCTTGCGTGGCTCTTGCTGCAGGCCTCGTTGTTTTTATTTCTCCTTGCCTCCTCTTCGGGAGTCCTTTCTTTCGAGGGATAGAATCGGGCCATTTTGGGTTTATATTCTAAAGTAGTCACTCTTCCGCCTATCTTGAATACTAACGTTTTGGCATTCGCGAGATTTTTCGCCACTTTCCCTACGATTGGTAAATTATCTTCTTCAATGTCTATCGATTCTTTCTGTAAACTAGATATACTGTCGTGATTGTCCTCAAATTGGCGTGTGATTCATCCTTTGTGTTCGGTTCATCGTTTTCTATGGCATCCAACATTGATTGGCTCTTTGTAGATGGTGTATTGTCTTCCTTAAAATTGGCGAGAGGTTCTTCTTTTGCGATCAGTCCATCATTTTATGTAATATGTGTATTGTTTTTCACCACGACGATCATCAATTCATCCTTTGTGGTAGGTGAACTGGTTAACTCCGCTACAGATGTTGAATCTTCATTTTCCATAGATCTATCATCTTTTTGATCCGGCGTTGATGCTATCTTCACGATTGATTTGATGTTTTCTGTATCTTTTTTCCATTATCACTGATTTTAGGGTTGTATTTGATTTGTTGTTTTCAAACATTGCCTACTGGGGAATTCATTTGTTTTTCTGGCTCCGCAGGACAAAGCGACGGCATATTTGGCGATACCCTACATAATCAGAAAATGGACAGAATTCGTTCTTGCTCCGTCATCGGCTGCTGTTAAACTTCTTTCTTCTCTGGAGTATCTTGCAGCGGCCGGGGGCAGGGCCTTAGTACGTTAATACCCTGGTTCTGCTATTCACAAGATGTGACACGGGCTATGCAATTTCACGTTTTACCATCGTTCTGTAAGTGTCTTGCAGAGAACACATTAACATTTGCTATTTTACCCGTAATTATTATTGATATTAAATTTTATAGAAGATTAGTAGCAAAAGTATAGATTTTATTTATTTTAAAAGACTGGAGATTTTTTTAAATGATCTAAAAAAGCTTACAAATTCTCTAGCTGCTTACATTTTTTACACAAGTATTGTATTTTATATTGTATTTACAATGTCGAGTGTTACGAAGGTGAAAGGTTTCTGACATGGATACAACACTCTTTTTTATATTTAAATCGGAAATAGGATTATTTTTGGCATTAGTATAATAATACATACATTAGTATATATATATTATAGAACACTGGCTGATGTGAACCCAGCGTTGCTGGGTTTTATCCATAGAATAAAGACCAAAACGGATTTTTTAAGTAGGCCTTTTTAAGGCAAACAATTTCGTAGTACATTATTTTGATTTATCTGATAAGGTTTAGCCAGCGTTAGGAATGTAAGCGCCCGAATTTTTTTTTCACGACTCGATTACAAAACATCGACTTTTCTCTACTTTCCGTAAAGAAAATATGCATGTATTACAGATGAAAATCTTTCGGAAGAAATTTTATAATGATCTTAGTTTAGAAGACCTAAGCGTACAAACAGACAGACGCCGATAGCGACTTTGTTTTATACAATTTAGAAATATTTAATTTATAAATTAAATAAAATTGCACATTTAATTTATGAAGAACTAGATGCACATAAGAAGAATGAAACTTGAATGATTTTAAGGTTATACTGGGCAGCCATGGATAATAATAAACGTATCGAATCATACCTTACAGTTGGTGCAAAGGTTTCGGTGTAGTCGATACCTGCTGTTTGTGCAAATCCTTTTGCACAAAGTCGTGCCTTGAACCGTGGACCCGTTGACTCCTCCTTTATTCGGAACACCCGTTTGCATCCTATCACTTTGCCATTTGGAGGTTTTTCTATCAATATCCAGGTTTCATTCTTCTTATGTGCACCTAGTTCTTCATCAATTGATTTTATCCATTTTTCTTTATTTTCTGAACTAATTGCTTCTTCATATGTTTCCGGAACATCAGGAATAAATGAACCTAGGTAAGGTACTTTCTTCAGGCAAGTTTTTGTTTTTGTTTCTAGGTCTCAACTTCACACTACTTACTTCAGGTGATTCAATACTGGTGTCTGGTATGTATTCACTGTCAGAAGTGGATTTGTTTTCTTTTGCAGATTCATTTGAACTTTCTGAGGCACAATCTTCATCTTTGAACTTTCTTCTTCTGTTTCAATTTTATTCATGGATAATTCTAAAGGAAAAAGTCTCTTTTCACAGAAGATTCAAGAAATGTAGCATCTCTACTTTTTATTACTTTTCTGGAATTCGGCAGTATGAATCTATAATCTTTTGTGTGGTCACAGTATCCGATGAAGATCATCTTTTGTGCTTTTGGATCCCATTTCTTGCGCTTTTCTTTAGGCAGGTGAACCATTGCCTCACATCCAAATATACGTATATGATTCACATTTGGTTTCAGGCCAAACCATTTTTCCATGGGAGTTTTGAACAACAAGGATCTCGTTGGAAAACGATTGATGATATAAGCGGCAGTGTGTATTGCATCAGCCCAATATAACTTTGGCAGTTCAGCAATGAGAAGCATACACTTTGCTCTTTCCACCAATGTTCTATTCATGCGTTCCGCTGTACCATTCTGTTCAGGTGTGTGCGGTGTGGTTGTCTGGTGTATGATTCCAGCACTTTTCAGGAAATCGGAAAATTTTTTGTTATCATATTCTAGGCCATTGTCTGTCCGAAGAATCTTTATATGAGTATCCAGTTGATTCTCAATTTCTTGTTTAATTTCTTTAAATTTTCCAAGAGCTTCAGATTTGTTGTGGAGAAAGTAAACAAAAATTTTCTTTGAGTAGTCATCGAGAAAAGTTATAAAGTATCTTGCACCACCAAGAGATTGGGTTTCCATTGGCCCACATATGTCAGAGTGAATCAATTCTTAGGGTTTGCTAACCTTTGATCCTTCACTTTTAAAAGGTAATCGTGTCTGTTTACCTTTCTTGCAGGTTACACATGTCAGATTTTCTGTTTTGTTTAGAAAAGTTACATGTTTAGTATTTTCAGCCATTTTCATTAAACTGTGAAAATTCAGATGCCCCATTCTTTGGTGCCACAGGTAAGCATCTTGTTCTTCAACATTAGTCATGTGAGCATGCCCTCCAGGCATGTTCAGCCGGTACATGTTGTTAACAATACTTGCAGTTGCTACTATTTGATGCTTGCTGTTCAAGATGACACAGCCGGAGTTATCAAATTTTACTTGGCCACCATTTCGAATAATTTGACTCACAGATAGCAGGTTAGTTGCTAGTCCATGGACATGTAAAACATTTGTAAACAGGATCTTATTTTTTTGGCCTTTGTCATTATAAACATCTAAACTCACTTCTCCCGAGCTTTGCACAGATAACACTTTATTGTCTGCAACTCTAATGTTCTTTATTACAGGAGTTGATTCCTTTTGAAAGAGATTCTTGTTCTTCGTCATATGAGCTGAGGCGCCTGAGTCTATGTACCAGGCGTCATCATAATTAGACGATGCGATAAACACAGCAGCATAGGATGAGGTAGGTTTCTGTACCTTGTTTTTGGGTTTTGATTTACATTCAGGGCTCTTGTGGCCATATTTGTTACAGGAATAACATCTCAGACCCTTGGTTTGTTTCTTGTCATTGTTATGAAACCTTTTATTTACTGCGAAGGCTGTTGTGTTGTTTTCATAATTTCTCACATCTTGCAATAATTTTGCTTTAACAGAATCTGCAGTTATCTTCGTGCCAGAGCTTTCAATTGCTATAATCATTGGCTGATATGAGTCGGGCAGACCGGAGAGCAGCAAAGTCCCGAGCCACTCATCGTCCACTTTGAAGCCAATATTGCGGAGCTTGTGAGCTGTCGACATTATTTTGCTCATGCACTGAGCGAGGTATTACACAAATCACGCAGAAGACCAACCCGGCGCACTGTGTTTCGTTTCATACAGCTAGACGGAAAAAAGTCACTTTGGAATTCTTGAAAAATGACGTCATGGGGGTAATAACAGGTAGTTAGTGTGACAAATGCTTTTTTAATTGGGGTAATTAATGCACGGGTTGACTCATACCAAAGCCCCAAAGTTAGGTAAATTAATTAATGAATTATCAGTTGCTTTTATTCGCATCTTGTCGCGCGAGCTGTAAGGTTGTTTATGTGCTTAAAATAATATGTTTTGGTTCTAAAAAAAAATGTAAACTACTTTGGAAGGTATGTAGTATGTTATTATTGTAAAATTTTAATATAAAACATTACAGTTATTTAAAAAAAATAATGTTTAACTTGTGTATTTTTTTGTGGTTTAAAAATATTCAATTTCTAACTTCTCGAGAATTTTTTTCGTATAAAGTATCAATAAGGTTCCGTGATTTTTTTTTCGTAGATTGAACAATTAATTTTCTATTCAAATCAGTTTCGATATTTTTGCTCATTAATGCTCACCAATCATAATTTGTCATTTCACAGGCACCACATACCAGATTTCCAGGCAGGAATTGTTCGAGACGCGGAGAAGTTTACCCAAGAAAGCAAGGTTTCAGGGAATATATAATCATATTTTAAGTAAATTTGAACGTCAAAATCTCAGTGCAAGTAGTGAAAAAAATTTGAAAAGTCAAGTACAGTTAATATCTTTGAATATAACCAAAAAGTGGCTCGCAGCTTCTCGGATTTGATAAATTTTAGAATTAACATTGAAGATGTAGATTTGAATGTAAAATTTAAAATGTTATTAACTATGGTTGATGGCAAAATTTGCAATGTAATGACTGTAAACAAGTCGACTATGTCGTGTTATATTTGTGGTGCCAAACCCAGTGAAATGAATACTACGGTTATCAATTAAGTTCCACGACAAGAATTTTATTCCTTCGGCTTATCTACATTGCATGCCTGGATAAAAACTTTTGAATGTTTTTTGCATATCGCTTACCGAATACAACTCTGGCAAGTCAGAGGGGATGCAAATAAACTAATTTTAAGAACTAGAAAAAAAGAATTACAGGAACGGTTTTAAAGTGAAATGAGATTAATTGTAGATAAGCCGAAACCTGGGTTTGGTAACACAAACACTGGTTTTTTCGAGAGCACGAAAAGAGAGCCGAGATAACGGGTGTAGATGCGGGGCTCATCAAGAGGTTTTGCATAATTTTGAGAACAATAGCTTCTGGGTAAAGCATTAACATCGAACATTTTGAACAGTATGTGCATGACACTAAGGAGTTATATCTTAACCTATATGATTAGTATACCATGCCACCAACTGTTCATAAACTATTATACCATTCATTTGATGCGATTAGTTCGTGCATTGTATCTATTGGGCAGCTGTCGGAAGAGGCGCAAGAGGCGCGAAATAAAGATTGTAGAAGATTTAGGTAATTGCACACCAGAAAAATCGACCGAACATCAACAAACAGAGATATGTTAACCATGCTTAATTACATCAGATCCAATAATAAATAGTTTTAGAGAGGTTCCAAGAAAAAAATCGAGCTCACTTCCCTCTGAAGTGTTAAATTTACTTGTTCCACCCAATTCCGAGTCAAGAACACAATGTTTGCGATCTGATGACTCCTCTGAACAATATTCTGATGACTCCTCTGAACATTATTCTGATGATTCCTCTGAACATAACTCAGATAGCATCTAGTTTCAATAGGCATTATGTTTAAGCACTTTCTCACAAATCTATTGGTTCTGTACTCTGTCTTAAAAAAATTAAAGACGTTTATGTGCAGTTAATTTCTCTCGCCGCAAATGACTCAAATAGCACTTTATTAGATAGGTAATAATTTTTTGTTTCGTTACTGTTCTTGCATAACTTTTGATATTAGTATTTTATTTTCTGACTGTACTTTCTGCAACAAATGCTTGTTTTTATTAAGTTCTGTTGCTAAATATGACTAAAATTGTTTTCCTAGATTAGTAATAATGATTGTTTTGACTACTTTTTATCATTTATTTATACTTTCGCAATTGTTTCGTGATTTGTATTATATTTTTTGACTGTGCTTTTACATTTTTATTCTTCTCACAATAGACATATTCTTAACTTTTTAAATTTGTTTTCTTTAAAAACCTCAAATACGGTATTAATACTGTTATTAATTATTAAAAAGATTTTTTTCCGATTTTTTTTTTTTTTTTTTTAGAAAAAAATTAAATTAATCACTTTCAACCCAAATTTTCAATACATTCAGATTAAATACTTCCCACAAGAGGGTTCCAAACACTTTAAAATTATAAAAGAGTTTTTTCCGTCTAGCTTGTATGAAACGAAACACTGTGCGGCGTGTCAACCCGGAATCATCAAATGCCGCTGCCAATTTATCCCATACTCCTTTGTAGAAGAAAGTACGGCAGTACTTTCTTCTTCTATGTGTACATAATTAATAGAATCGACAAGAAGAATAATTTTTGTTTTTGCTTTTGTGTCTTTTTTCGTATCAATCACTGTAAATGTGTCAGCTGTTTTAATACAATCCCACAATTCCTCGTGTTGTAGGTAGGTTTTCACTGCGAATTGCCATGTCGCATAGTTTTCACGGCCGGTTAACTTTTCGATTAATGCCAATGAACTGTTTGTTGCCATTTTTATGTATGAAAACACAGAGTTCAAACACGAAAACACTTTGGAATGGGGTAAAGGTTTAACTTTGACCTGAATATTCTGTATTCAGATACAGAATATTTACATTCATAACTAAATCAAAATACAAATTTCAATGTTGGATACACTTTAAACTTAAAACTGGGTAAAGGCCGGCCATGCCGGGGACTTCATCAAGTTTAAAATAAATCCATGTAAATACGTAAATGACTCACAATGCGTTTATACCTACTTTAATTTATTAAAAGCATTTGAATGCACTTAGGAATTAACGATAATGACATAAATCTAAAAAAATATTACATTAATCTCATGATATTCCCAAACAAGTTTCAACTTTATTAATCAAATAATGTGGATAATTAAAATAATTTATTTATTCGGATAATTCTTCGTGGAATATTAATGGATTATCTTTACACAATTTGTAATGAAATACTAAGACGAGTAGACTCCATTAGATATCTGGGAATTGTACTTGAAGCTAGCCTTGAGAATTGATTTTGTCAATCAGGCCAATCGAATGATCGATTTTATTACAAGAATAATCAAATCGTTCACGTACCACATAATCTTGAACTTTTGAAATGTGAGAATTACCTTAGAGTATGGCCTCGTGATTTATTCCCCACACCTAATTACTAACTTACAAATCTGGACTACATGGCGATCATATAGGTAACCATGCCGAAAGGCTTCCTCATTTTGGAGAAGTCTCACTTACCCAAATATTACATAATTTCTCAAATCTGAAATCATAAACGGCATGGGCGAAAAACGACTCTAATAACGGGGGTTTGCATGAGGTTCAATGAATTGTAATTAATTCCGACGAATTCATTATGATATTTATTTCTCTAGTGCGATCTTAACGGGTGTAAGTTATTTATAATATAGATTAATAAAAATAGTGCGGTTTAAAAAATTTATAACATTTTTCATCTATAAAATAATTGTGTTAAAGTGTATTAAAACAATAAATTTCTGCCATTACATAATTTGGTTTTTATGGTTTCAGAAAAAACTGGCAATTATTTGTGAGCTAATGAATGACAATAAAAAATAATAATTTGGCTTAAATTTAAATAAAAAAAACTATAATTTATTTATAAATTATAATTTTATATCAAAAAATGCTTTTTAACGTCATTATTTTTTCAAAATTTATTTATTAATAATATTTAACGGCACTAGTGCCATATTAATACATCAAGGTTGTTGACAGTTGCACTACAATATCGAATAAAGAAAAAAAGGAAAAATTGAATATAAGGGACGTACTTGACTTAGGTAACTATTTTAACCAATGATTCCTGGCAATATTTGGAGTAATAAACGTAATTGAAATTTTGATCTTCGGTGATTTTATATCGATGTTGTTTTTTTCATATAAAAAAGCCTAGTAACCGAAAAACTCCTCGCCGACCCTAACTGTCCAATGCCTGTTGATTTTTTTGTTTTAAGATGAAAAAAAAATCTTAAAAGTCACCGGAGCCAAAAAATCATCTACTTCACATCTGAACTAAATATTTGCTACAGCCTTAGTTTGGTTGGGTATTGTGGCCTACAATCGTAAATTTGATATATTTTAATTTATATTTCTTTCTCACAAATTTGTCACAAGGAGAAAATCCATAATTACAGTGTCCATTACCGGGGCAGATGATGTGTAGTTTGTAGTGAAATTAATTTTTATGTTTTGTTTTTTAATTTGCTCCACACAAGAGACCGCGAGGAAAATTATTTCCCTCAGGGACTATGTCATCTTAGGGGATGCTGTGAGGACGATCTTTTTAAAGCCCCAATGATACGAATGTTAGAGGGGGTGCGCTCATATTAAAAAACTACAATAATTAAGCGAAAATGGTGAAAATATTTATTCAAACACGATTCGTATACTCAAATACTTTAGTTGCATTTATAGATACACTGTCAATTTTTTCATGCCTACAAAAATTAAATAACAGAACAGAAAGTTTCTGATGGATGGACGTACTCAACAATTGGCACCGGTGTCACCACATTAAATTTAAATTATTTTGTCATTCCAGACGAAGATAATACTATTAAACCACCAAATGATCATATAAAAACTTATAATTAGTTTTTATGCTAGTTAATTTAGTTTTCACCGCTTTGAATTTCTATTACACTTTTAAATAAGCTTTTGCAGCAACATCTTTTCCCTTATTCTATGAACTTGGACAGTAAGAAATACAATATGCTTCTATATACCGACAAGTATATAGTGAAAGATACAAATGAAAACATAGACAGCCTGAAAAAACCAACGGGTATAAAAAGAAATCAGTATATAATAATTTTCGTTCATATCGATATTTATTAATGAAAACAAATAAAATTTAAATCATCACGTTGTATTATAAAAGTAGCATCCGAAAAAATGTAGTTTATTTCCAAAAGTCAAAGTAAAAAATATAGTAAAAGAACTCATTTTTAGATAAAATTTTACATTTATGCTCAATTCATTGTTCGTTTTTCACCAAAATCCTCTTGCAAACATATTTTCTTGTAACTCCGGCCTTCTTCCTTGCGCGGCTCTTCCTGCAGGCCTCGTTGTTTTTGTCTCTTCTTGCCTGCTCCTCCGGAGTCCTCTCTTTCGAGTGATAGAATCGGGCCATCTTGGGGTGATATTCCAACGTAGTCACTCTTCCTCCTATTTTGAACACTATCGTTTTGTCTTCCACGGGATTTTTTATCACTTTCTCCGTGTTTGGCAAATAGTGTTTTTCAACGTCGACCGCCGCTTCGATCGATTCTTCCTGTAAAGTAATATTTTCCTCCAAATTGACGTGAGATTCTTCTTTAGTGATCTGTTCATCTTGTTCCTTGGCACACAATATTGATTCGTTCTTTGGTCTATTGTCTTCCTTTAAATCGACGAGGAATTCTACCTTTGCGATTAGCCCGTCCTTTTCAGTAATGTTAATTGTGTCGTTTACCGCCACGATAAGCTCTGATTTGTTCTTTGTGGTAAGTGAACTAGTTTGCTCCGCTTCAGGCGTTAATTCTTTCTCAGTGATGGGTCCATCATCTTCTCTCAGATCTGGCGTTATCTTCACGATTGGTGTACCGTCTTTTGTATTTTTTTCTATTATCACTGATTTTGGAGCAACACACGACTCGATGTTTTCACAAGTTGCATCCTTGACATCTGGTTGGGAAATCTCTTTTTTTTCTAGCTCCGCGGGACAAAGCGACGGAATGTTCGGACACACTCTTCGCAGTCCGAAATTAGCCAAAAACTCTTCTTGTGCCGTCATTGGATGTTGAACTTCTTTCTGTTGATCTTCTTGAACAGCATCCTGCAGCAGCCGGCGGCGGGGCCTCAAAACCCGGGTTCTGCTGTTCACAAGGTTTGACACCGGCTGCGCGATTTGGCGTATTGCCATCGATCTGTAGGTATACTTAAAGTGATCCATAGCTTTAATCACAGAATTAACGCCGGTAAGTTTTGATGTTTTGCGCGGAATTATAAACTTGAACAAATATTTACTGTACAGATTTTACAGCACTTTTTGATGACAAAACTCAGTTTGACTGGATTTGAGTTTAACTTGATAAATTAGGACACACTTAGATGTTAACTCTCACAAGGTTAAATCGGTTTTGATTGATCGACCAACTAAATTTCACCTTTTATACCCTTGATCCCTTTCGGTAATGAGGTAATTAGCGTTGCTATTGGTCAGTGGGTGACTCGGGAGCATTTGTATATTTATTTGGTAAATGTAAAGATAACAATGCACCAAGGAACCGATATTCTATATAATTCGGTAATTCCAGTTTTTGACACAGAAGTAATAATCACGATGTTCGGACTCTCTGCCGATGTACCTACTAATTGCACCCTTTACTTGGGAAATTCCTGGAATACCTACGACTAACTTTACTGTTGCTAAGGTCGCGATAATGGTGTGATATTACTGCTTTTGAAGATAAATGCATATTTGAATGCAATGCAATAAAGTATTTTTAACGATTTTAATTCAAGTGTTATTAGATCTTCAGCTAAGAATCCGGAGATCGCGGATTAAAACCCTGGCGTGCATGAGTAAATTTGATTTATTAAAAGGTTTCATAATTTATTAATTTGAAATAATATTTCTTTGGTACGTTTCAATGTGCTACATACTTTCAGTATCGCCCCGTTTAAACACAACCATTCGGAATTGAAACGTTATTTAATATGGCTTTTGTGACTAGTGACTATATCTGAATAGCCCGGCAACTACTTCCCATACCTTTCTCTTCCCCATCTCTTTCTCCTGCGTACTACCTTTAACTTCACAACATACTCCAATGAATGATGATATAGTCTCACTAGCTCCACACGGTTGGGAGCAGTTGGGACTTTTGTGCGATACTCCATTTTTTTTTAAACGTATATTTTCGACTTATTTAAAAGTACTTAATGTGGTTGTATTATAATTGCTGATTGGGATTTATATCAATATTTCTCGTATCCATTATTCCAGAGAGTTCTTTGAGGAAAGGAAGTGAGTAGTTATATTCGGAGAGTTATACCTGAACAGTCAGGATTAATACAAGGGAAAAAATATGTATGTAAGTTTCGCACAAGAGTACCAACTGCTCACAACCGTCTGGAGCCAGTTCAAAAGTCGCTCCATGTTACGGTACCTAGACAAGTAGTTGTGCGACCAACATGAACAAAACTTTTAATGGAGATATCAACCGATAACATTTTTGATAATTGGCACCTCAGATGTGCTGCCCCATATTAATATAAGTATTAAAATTAATAATCAGTAACAGTATTAACATTATTATTTTCAATACTAACCAATCAATGCTAGATGCTGAGGATATCGATGAACCGATAACAAAGAATGAATCACAAGCCAATATTGAGGACAATCACGAGACCTAGTTTACTGAAACTTTGATCTCTTTTAACGTATTTTTTAATACTTATTTTTAAATTGACCCTGATTTTTAAAATTTACTTTATATCTTAAATAAATTTATACTTTTATATCGAAACTGTAACCGATTATTAAAGTTTTTTTACCATGCAACCTTTTGATTTTTAGGCTGTTAATTATTTTGATTATACTTTCATAAAAATATATATATGTATAAAAAAGTACATGTTATCTCGATATTGTATTTCTGTAAATTGGCAATTAATAAAAGGAAGAAGGGAAAAGTGTTATATTGCAGCAAAAGCTTGTTTAAAAGAATCCCATTCCAAACAACTTGAAAGCGGTTAAATTCATGTTGTTTTACTATCGAAGGGAGCAAACGATTGTTTGGTTAAACTATATTCGGTTACAGATTATTAAATAATAAAAAAGTGATTAAAAACAAAGTAACATTTAAGTCCCAAATGGTCCCAACCGTCTGGAGCTAGTGAAGAAGGGGAAAATGAAGTTAGGGAGGGACCCGTCATTTCAGAAATGGTCTCCAAACACGGCTAAAGCTATTTCAACCTTACACCAACATTTTATTTATTTATTTATTTAAGGAGAAAACACATATACTGAGAGTACATTACAATCTAAAACGTGCCGTGAATATTTATACCTTATAATATATTATTTTTGTGTCTTAAGTTAATAATAATATTATTTTGAAGATTTATAAAGCGCCATTTTTGCTAAAAATCACCTTAAGGGCGTTCTACAAGTATATAACACATTTCTTCAATGCTCTATCTTACTAACATAGACCAGACCAAATTTTGTCAACTTATAGCTAACAGATTGCACCCGACCGGTTCGTCGATCACTCATACAAAATTAAATGTAAAATACATTTGACCAATGAACGTGATGCTGCGTTAGAATGTACATATATTTATTAACAATATTATTCGCTATCAGTGTTTTGCTGATTGAGCATAAAAGTGAACTTTTTTTAATCTACCTACACTGTCTTTAATTTTTTTCTTGAAGGCAATTATTGTATTTTCTGGAAGGCAATTATTTTAATTATTATACAATATGTTGCCCCCCTCGTAACCAATGGACTGCTTGCCATAGTGTGTATGTATGGTATTTAAATGTATGTTATCGCGTTGCCTTGTCAAGTGTGTATGTACTTAAGACGTTTTAACTAATTCTGTATTATTTATTTCGTATATTTATTTCGTATATAAGGAGAGTCTATGGTCTCTTATGAGTTCGTCTGACGTTTTGTCAAATGTTCGCGCAAATTTATAAAACGCGACCAAACACAATTTCGCTTTATTTACGCTGTGTAAATCGTATACTTTAAATGATATTGTGTCAAAAAGTGATGTTTTTGTTTTTGTGATTTGAGGTTAGGTGTCAATTAGGTACCAAGCGAATAGCTGACGCATCTCTTCATAAAATTTTATTTCTTATTGTAATTCGATATTAATAAGCCATGTAAATTCAATAACCACTCGTCCGAACGAGTGAACGGAACTAAATATGGAGGAATTAATAGAAAACATAAGAATCGATTTTAATAAAATAACAACTGTAAAAGACTCGAAAATAAAACAAAGGTTGGAAAACAATATTAAAAAGGTGGAAGAAGCAATAAAATGTGAACTATTAATAATACAAAATAAAAAAATTCAATTGCCAGACCAAATAATTATTAATAATGAAAACTACAGTCAAAAATTAGAAAAAATAATCACAACAAATCAAAACTATCAAAATCTCGAAAATAAAACAACTACGAGAAGTTACGCTAACATCACAAGTGGAAAATACACGACACCTAAAATTCCAATATTCCCCGTTATAATAAAAACTAAAAACGAAAATGAAGACATAAAAGAAACAATCATGTAGAATGTAAAAATATCTAAACTAGGAATCGGAGTAAGTAGCATCAGAAAGACATCAAAAAATGAATTAATAATCAATTTACAAAAAGCAGATGATATGGCCAACATCAAAAATGAAATCACAAAATTAAAACTTGAAGGAATACAAATTGAAAACATTGATAAAAAAGACCGTGCATGATCTTTAAAGGAATCGACGAAAAATACACACATGAAGAATTTATATCGGATCTAATACTGCAAAATGAAGATATAAAAATAATATATGAAAAGGATCCAAATAAAATAAAATATAAAGGAACCATACCAATTAAAAAATTTCTACAAAAAAATATCATCCTCGAAACCAGTGGAGATTTGAGAAATCTGCTAATTACGAAAAAAAAAGTTAACCTTGGTTTTTACCAAATCAAAGTTGAAGATTGCAACCCTCTAATGCAGTGTTACCATTGCCAAAAATATGGGCACACAGCAATGCGTTGTCTTCAACTTCCCAACAAACCAAAATGCCTTCATTGTGCGGGTGAGCACAACATTAAAGACTGCAACAGTAAAAACGAAACACCAAAATGCATAAATTGCACAGAACTTAATTTAAAATTCAAAACCACAAATCCAACAGACCACAAATCAAATAGCGAAAAATGTAAACACAGGATGAAAATGCTTGCCTTCGCTCAAGAAAAAATTGATTACAATTAAAAATGGCCGATTTTATAATAAAACAAATTGACGAAAAATACAAAATAACCGAAGAAATATGTCAAAATATTACGGAAGTTAATAAATGGTGTATTACAAACAATAACCCATTCTTAATATTACATATGAACATCCGAAGCATAGCAAAAAACCTAGATGAATTCGTGATAAATATTAATGATCTGCATACATCACCCACCTGCATAGTGTTAACGGAAACGCAATGTAATGACAATCAATACATAAATGCGCTACCAAACTACAAAGGCATCGCTACAACAAGACCGATTAACAAAAATAGTGGATTAATTATATTTGTTAATGATGAGTGTGAAATTACTGACATTGAAGAAATTTATATACAATATGTAAACTGTCTAAAAATAGATATAAAATTAAAAAATAAATTATACAGAATTTTAACAATGTACAGAACGCACAAATCAAACATAATTAACTTTACATACGAACTATGTGAATATCTTAGCAAATTACCGAGAATACTTACTTTTGTTTGTGATGATTTAAATATAAATATTTCTGCAAACCATCACTCAATTGAAAAAAAATAATTTCATAAACATGATGACGCACCTCAATTTTAAAATTTTATTAATAATAACACTAGACAAATTAAAAACCAAATGCCATCATGCATAGATCACATCTGGTGTAATATACATTTGAATGAAATTAAAAATATTAAATCTACTGTGTGGAAAACTAATATAACTGATTACTACGCGTGTTTTATACTACATGATACAAATAGAAAACTAAATACAAAACCCAAATTAAATCTTCAATTAAAAAAAAACAAATCGTCCCCAACTCAAAAACAAGAAAAATTAAACCTTGGATTACTCTAGGATTAATAAAAGCCACTAGGAAAAAAAAACTTTATAAAATAACACAAAGGCCACTAGTTAACAATAAAATTGTATTATACTGTAAAAAGTATAAAAATATACTAACTACACTAATAAGGAAAACGAAAACGACTATTACTCAAAAATTATAACAGAAGCTAAAGACAATAATAAAAAAATATGGTCAACAATAAATGAAATAATAAATAAAAAGAAAAAATATAAGCACATATCAGAAATCTCAGATGGGGAAACAATATATAACGTACAAAATGACACAAAAAAATGTTGTAATATTTTAAATAACTATTTTGGTAACGTGGGAAAAAACCTAGCAAAATCCATAAATAAGACCAATATATCTAATCCACAACAAATAACAAAATGTCAAATTAATAAATTTCACCCAGTCACAGAAATCGACATTGACAAAACTATTTCGAAACTAAAAGGAGATTCTGCCCCCGGCTTTGATAACATAGATACTAAAACAATAAAATCGATTTAAGAATACTTAATTCACCCCATAACACATATAACAAACCTAAGTATAGCAAATGGCGAATTTCCCAATAACTATAAAAGAGCAATTATAACCCCCATTTATAAAAAAGACTGTCGTAAAGATCCACAAAATTATCGCCTGATTTCACTTCTCTCGAATATATCAAAAATATATGAAAAAATTGTAAAAAAACAAATTTGGACATTCTTAGAAGAAAATAAAATAATTAATTATAACCAATTCGGATTCAAAAAAAATACAAGTACTCACGACGCGACAGCAAAAATAACCAACTATTTATATACGGCCCTAGATTCCGATAAAAAATGTCTTGGCATATTTATAGACCTCAAAAAAGCTTTCGACAGCATATCACATAAAAAATTAATAAGTAAATTAAAATCAGTAGGGATTAGTGGAAAAGTCTTAGCATGGATAACTAGTTATTTATATAAAAGACCTCAACAAGTAAAATTACTCAATCAAGTCAGCGATTCAAAATATAGCGACTTTTCAATACCCCAAGGCACGGTTTTGGGACCATTGTTATTTATTATATATGTCAATGATATATTCAATATTTCCAAATATGGAGACATTTTCTCTTACGCTGACGATACAGTCCTACTACTAAAAGCAAACACCTGGTCAGAACTAAATAACATGGCAAATACAGATATCAATGAACTAAAATTATGGTTTGATGAAAACCTGTTGACTTTAAATTCTAAAAAAACTTATTATTTACCATTTTTCATTAAAAAACAAGAAACACCTAAAGAAATAAACATAATTATCCACTCTGTGAAAAATAAAGAAAACCACAAATGCAATATGTTATGCACAAACATAGAAAGCAAGACCGATATTAAGTACCTAGGCATAACAATAGACCAGCGTTTAAAATGGTCCCCACATATAAATATTCTGAACAACAGAATAAGGAAACTAACATATATATTTAGATCAGGTAAGTTTTTAGATTCTCACGGCCAAAAGCATTTTTGTTGTTTGTTTTTGGGGTGTTATGCCGTGTTGCGCTAACTCCTTCTTTAGCCGACGTTTCGGACAGCGTTGCAGTGTCCATCATCAGGGCAGATCCGGTAGATCCGAAGATCACATCTTCGGATCTACTGGATCTGCCCTGATGATGGACACTGCAACGCTGTCCGAAACGTCGGCTAAAGAAGGAGTTAGCGCAACACGGCATAACACCCCAAAAACAAACAACAAAAATATATATTTAGATGTTTAAGAGATATTCTAAACGAAAAATTACTTAGAACCACATACTTCGCTTTCTGTCAATCAATTATACAATACGGCATTATAGGCTGGGGCGGTACATATAAAAATCAAACTCAAACAATTTACATATCACAAAAACTAATAATAAAAACCATATTAAAAAAAACCCTATTCATATTCGTCCGAACTTTTATTCAAACAATTTAAGGTCAGAAAATTAAGTGCATTATACTTCTACCATGCAACATTACAAATTTATAAAAACCATATTCAAAATAAAATTGCACCTTTTAAAAATAACAGAAATCTTAGACAAACGTCAATACTTCCTACTCCTAAATGTAAAAAACAATAGGACAGTTCAACCATGAATATCTCGGAGTTAAATTTTTAACTCATTACCAGAAAAAATTAGAAACATGAATGCAAATATAAACGAATTCAAAAGCCACCTTAAAAAGTACCTATTCCGAACAGTTGAACTGAATCGTACCAAATATAAACCAATATAACAACACCCCCATACACACAAGCCCTGCTTATTTATGGGGGGTACATCAAATACTTATATTATGTAATTAATAACCGTACTATATTGTGTAATTATATTATGTAATTGTAAAAAAAAAAATTTAAAAAAAGGAGACATGTATTAAATTCACATAGTTTTCTTAATGTTAACAGTTTGGTTTCAATATTTTTTGTGGATATTCTAAATAGCTTTTTCATAACTGTTTTGTCAAACAACTAGCCTATAATGATATAATAACAGAACTTGAATAGAACTTTCACAGAACCCGAAAATGAACGTTGAAATTTGATGAATTGTTCAAATTCTCCGATACAATCCGTCCTTACAGATCGATGGCAAAACGTGAAATTGTTCAGCCTGTGTCATATCTTGTGAATAGCAGAATCCTAGTGTTGAGACCACGCAGACGGCTGCTGCAAAAGACTCGAGTGAAGAAAGAACTACAACAGCAGCCGATGACGGAGCAAGAATGATGTTCGTCCATTTTCGTACTATGTAGAATATCGTCAAATATCTCGTCGCGTTGCCATGTGGTGCCAGAAAAACACAATAATTCCCCAGCAGATATCAAAAAGACAACGCGAGAAAACAACCATTCACATATTGCACCCAAATCAGTAATAATGGAAAAAGTTACAGAAGACAGTATACCAATCGTAAAGATGGTATCAATGCCGGATCGGAAAGAAGACGATATATTAATCACAAAGGAAGAATCAACGTCTCTAGCAGAGCTAACCAGTTCAGCTACCACATATAATGAATCGATGATCTTCGTCGTGGAAAACAATACACCTACCACAAAAAACGATTGACTCTTCGCTAAGGAAGAATCGCTCGCTAATCTGAAGGAAGACAATACACGATCTCAAAACAATCATCAATGTTGGATGCCAAGGAAAACGATGAACCGATTACAAAAGAAGGATCAAACGTCAGTTTGGAGAACAATCAAGACAATAGATAGACTTTACAGAAATAATCTATTGAAGAAGACAACTCACCAATCGTTGAGAAAGAGGCGAAAAATCCCGTGGAAGACAACACGATAGTATTCAAGATAGGCGGAAGAGTGACTACCTAGGACTACCACCCCAAGGTGGCCAGATTCCACCATTCAAAAGAGAGGACTACCAAGGAACAGGCAAGGAGGGATAAAAACAACGACCCCTTCAGGAAAAGCCACGTAAGGAAGAAGGCCGGAGTTACAAGAAAATACGTCTGTAAGAAGATTTTGGTGAATAATGAAGAATGAATTGCGCTTGATATTTATATGACTTTTGAAAATTTAAATCCATCGGTCGGTGGCCGAGTTGACATCGCGCTTGTGTCCCACTCGGGCGTAGCGTGTTCAATTCCTCGGCTGGCTAAGTCCTCCATCACAACACAAGCAAAATTTTCAGCTTACTGTGGTGGTACCTAGTAGGAGATTTTCAAATATTGTCAGGTTATTCGTAACCCGGGAATGTTTGACTTTCTTTAAAAAAAAAATAAATAATAATAATTGAATACATTTTTACTTTGACCTCCGGAAATGTACTTCATTTTTTTAATACTATCTTATAAATTGACCATGATTTTCAAAATTTACTTAAATTTATACCTGTATATCGAACCTTAACCGATTTCTTTTTTGTTCTCATGCACCTTTTTGATTTTCAGGCTGTCATTTTATTCGATTTTCCCAATAAAAATTATCAAAATAAAAAAGTACATCTTGGCATTGTTTTTCTGTAAATTGACAATAAAATAAGTGGCATATTGCAGCAAAAGCTCGTTTAAAAGTGTCCGATTCTAACAACAAACAATTCAAAACGGTTAAATTCATATTATTTGAAGAGGGCAATCGATAAACTGAAAAAATAAAACTGTATCCAATATCCCGTACAGATGTGTGTTTTTTATCTATTCGTTTATCTTAAATAAATAATAATAACTTTTGGGTGATTTATGTAGCGCCGTTTTTATTACTAACATAGAATAGATCAACTTTAATCAACTTATAACTAAGAAACTGTACCAACCGTTTCATCGGTAAGTCATAAAATTATTTGTTAAATTAATTTCACCAATGAACGTGAATATACAAACGCATTAGAATATACAAACATAACTATTTATTTATATTCTATTTCGGCAGATAATATATAGGAACAATACTAACCTGGGAGGTCACTGGCAATAAACACTATTTATTGTTTTTTTTATAAGTTGAACACATATAATAAAAAAGAGCGTTATTAATTTTGGTGTTCGTTTTAATAATATATTTATGTTATTTATGAGCGAGTTTAGGAGATGGAAAGGAAATTTTATGTAGGCCGGTGCAACAGATCAGGGATTTGAGTAGAATTTATCTTCCTAAATATGATTCGTCCCTCCGTATGCAACGGATTGATGTGTAATACTTTGAATATTACCTAGATGTGACCGTATCTTTTTCTGTTTAAAATTTACGTTTAGGAATCGTTAATATTGTGATATATTATTAAATATTTTCCTAATTTTATTAATATATGTTTTTGAAAAAAAATACAAAGATTTTTTTTTTTGGTTTGACTGAGGATTCAACCTTCCTCCCCAAGGGCTGGTTCATGACTGCGGTGAACTTTTAAAATTTATATTAATATAAAAATTAAAATATTTGAGTCTATACTGGAGTCAACCGAGCCAATAATTGAGCCAAACCCATTGGGTTGGACAAACATTTATTTCGTATACTGCAAATTCATACAATTTATGAAAGTTATACAATTTCATCTCTGGTTTACAACATTGAAGTAATATTCATGTTTTTTCTCATAGTGCTTTCACACAAACGTAGTATTCTTTCTAAAATTCTAAACATAAACTTTAGGGTGCACCACAGAGCATCGGACCATCCCTTTTAGACCAATTTCAGAGAAAAGGGGACGGAATGCATTGTCATCAACAACGAGTTTATCTGCCGAGTTTCAACTCAATCATAATTCGGAAATCGGGTAAATTTCCAAAAAAAAACTACATTCATACAAATACAAAAGATAAAATCATTTAAAAAATGGGAAGTTTTCTTTTTTTAAATAGTATTAAAAAAAGTCGCAATCAGCGTCTGTCTGTTTGTGCGCTTAGTTCTTGAAAACCAAGCAGCAGATTTTGCTAAGATTTTAAACATAATTTTGGAAATTTCTTCCGAAGGGTTAGTATCTCTAAAACATGCACATAATATTTATAGAAAGTAGAGAAAAGTCTATGTTTTGTAATCACGTCATAAAAAAAAATATTTTCGGGCGCTTTAATTGTTAATGCTGGCTAAACCCTATCAGATTCATCAACATAATGAACAACGGAATTGTATATCAAAGGCCTACTTTAATGTACGTTTCGATATATGTCTATATTATTTGGATAAAACCCATCAACGCCGGGTACACGTGAGCTAGTGTACTATATATAAATGCCAACAATCATGTTAATAGCTATTAAAAAAAGCTTTTTAAAATTTGAAAATAATGATGTTGAGACTGTGATGAAAGGCTTTAAATCACAGTGAAAAAAAACAGATAAACCATAGCTGCAAAAAAATATGCAAATTATTTATGAAAACGGACATGCTAACGACATCTGGCGGAGAAAGAATTGATCCAGCTTGCTTGCAGTAGACACCTGTAATAGTTGAAATTAAATCAAGGTTCCGGGACGAAAGCAGAGAGGTCGTAAAATCGTCTAGGACGACTGGTACTTCCCCTTTCTAGGCCTAAAAATAAATATTGAAGGTTGTCAACCAATAGATCTGAACAAAGAGCTATAAAATTTTGAGTAACCAATCAGTGAACGGGGGGGGGCGTGTGTCTACGAAAGACAAAGGAATGAACTATGGACCCGAAATTAAAATAGATAATTAACGACATTTCGATTCTCACAGAAATTAGAGGTGAACGCACTTTAGGTTCAACATCGACTTTCAAGGTGACAAACTCCTGGGAATGTTTACAAAAACTGAGACATTTATGGGGTATCGAACCATTGAAATCGGGTGCTTGGAAGTTTTACAAGTTGTAAAGCGCACACACAAAAATGCAATGAAAAAAAATTATAAACGTGACAGTATAAAAAAAGGACGGGAAAAGCGAAGGAAAGTTACTGGCGGAATTTCAACTGTAGTGCAATTATTTATGATAGAAGGAGGGTGTCATGTTCGATAAAAATCGTACTAAAGAGAGGAGTGAGTGTTGGAAACAATGGAAATTAATCGTTATCAATTTAAGATGAAACGGACTTATTGGTAAATCAATTTTGAATGAAAAATCTCGCAAAAAAAATACACATTTTAGAAAAGTGCGGCGACCGAATGGAAGGATAATACAGAGATTTTGAACTGCTACGAAGGTCCTAGGGACATGAAAATTGAGTATCAGAAGAAGACAGTAAAACTAAACATATAGCGATAGATAAGATTCAGGAAAAGTAGACATTTTACATGATTATTAGGTTAGATAGATATTAAAGTTACACAAGATTACAGAGGGATCGAAACAAGATAAAAGGTTGACGGTCTCATGTGTATTTTGGAATATAAACAATCGAAATCCGAACATGATTTTTATTTACGTTAAGGTAATAAACGATTGGAGAGACGATTAACTTTAACGTGGAGCTTATGAAGTATTTAGATTAGGCAAAAGAGATTAAAATTAATAGGTTTGAAATAAAATAAAATTTACGACCATAGTACATAAAATCTGAGGCGTAAACATATGTCCAGACGTATAATTTATGTGAAATCTTGTAAGTGAGGGATGGAGAATGGGCGGAGATTGGGTCAGGCAATAAAAATGACAGATATCCCAGAGTCTAATTAGGTATATCTCCCATAGAAGTGTGGAAAAATATATATTAATTAATAATAAATGAAGTATGAAATTTCCCAGGAGACCACACACATCGGGAAAAGTGAAGAAAAGATAAAAGGAAGGGTAAAGAACGGAGAAAGGAAATGATCCATGTGGAGAAAAGCGATACAATTCGAATTTATCCGTGAAATTAATAAATACGACTTGGAAAATGAGTAATTATAAGAGTTATGAGAAATGACATAAGAATCAAGAAGAATTTGTGCAAGAAAACGTCGCGGATAAAAATAAAATTCAAAGATAAAGGAAAAACTCAAATCTGCGACACGGAGATAGAAGGTACGGGTGGAAATGGAAAAGCTCATATAGTTGACAATAAAATTAAGTAGAATTTAGACAAATCGAAATTCAAAAATGCGTAGTAAAGATTTCAGCATGGATTTAAACAATTTTCGCACGAGATGCATAAAATTGGGATCTACATATATGTTATTGAGGACGGACCTATCGCGAATTGAGAAAAAAAAGGAACGCAAATTCATGAGATTTTAACTACATTTTGTATGGACAGAGGACAAAGGGAGCTTGGGCGATTAACACAGACTTACCCGATTCGGACCCTATCGATTTAGAGTTGTGAGATGGAAATTGACCACCGCCCAGAGCCGGAAAGCAGAACATCTTATGGAAGCACAATCGATATTGATGGCAGGGATGTTCGGATTTGCGAGTTGGTAAAAGATGGAATCGATCATCAGAGGAAATTCAGATACGTCTTTTGGAACCTGAGAAGGGTATAAAATGGCGGTGCAGACCAGTTTTGGGACAGTCGCGCCGAGGATTTGAAAAGTTGTTACGTGGCAGTACTACGTTCTTTGGTAGGATTAACAGTGGAAAATCCTTAAGTGTTAAATTTTGAATAAGTCCCTGGATTTAGAGAATTTCGGAAAGAGTACAAGTGCTAAAATCAGTGAAATTTTAATAAGTCTGTTTAATTTAATTAAACAGTGTTAATAAATAAATATAATTTAAACTCAGTGCTTAAAAAGTAAAGTGAGAAGTGCAAAAAGTGAATTGTGAATTAATTAAATTCTAAAAATAATTATTTCATTCAAAGTGAAAACATTCAAATTAAATTTAAGAGTTTGTTATCGTTAAATTAAAGTGGATGTGCTCGTGAATTGATATTTAAAAATAGATTATAATTTTGTTTAAAATTATTAATAATAAATACTTCATCTTAGGTTAAAAGAAACACAAAAACAAAAAAAAGGATTCGATAATAATAAACGTTTAAACCTTTGTTCTAAAATTAACAGTTAGAAAAAAAAATTAATTTATTAAGAGTCGAGTTAATTAAAAGTTTGCACAATTCGGAATAAATTTTCTTATCAATTTATAAATAAAAGAAATTTTAGAATAAATAAATTGTTCAATTAAAATCCATCGTGCGTATAGCGACAGTGTTAAAAGTGTTTGTCGTTTTAACCGGAATTTTAATCATCAGTCTATCATTTCGAAAAAGAATTTGAAACAGCTATCATTCAAAAGCCTAAACTAGAAAGGTGTTATTAAATCAACGGGTTTTCTGGATTAGGATTTCGTTCGGAAGAAAAATTAAATATCAGATAATTTATATGATTCAAGCGAGAATAAAATATTACATAGGAATAAATAGTCAAAGGATTTATTTGAAATCAGTCGGAAAATACAGTTAATTAGGTAGTTTTTCTTCATCAAGGTTGTTGTGTACACCCAACCGGAAATACCTTGATTGGGGTAAGTTTTCCTTTTATAAATAATTTTCAGGTCCCAGGAGACACAGAAGGGCTGTGAAGTGGAAGTATATCAATTGAATATTAAAGTGAAACAACAAAAAAGGAATTACACACTAATATATGTAATATATGTATTTATCTATAAAAAAGTAAAGTAAAATATTGTATATAAAGAATATATATATGAGTAATGTAATTATATATATGTATTTTATTTATTAATCGAAGCATCGAAATGGTAGCGATTTTTAATACCTACCCGAGGACATATCTATATTATTGGAAAAGAAACTATGTATTTATTAATATTCCAGACTATGTAGAATCATATATTTTATATTTATTTATTAATATATGTACTCTTATTTAACGTATTTTGACAATCGAGATATGTGTACTTATATATATATTTATATTTAATTTTCACCAAACTCTAGTAAATTGACTAAATTCGGAAAAATGAAAAATAGTTTAACTCCAATAAAGGAATTAAAAATATTTAAATTAACTATGCACAATAAACGGTATCATAACTGAATCACAAGGAGAGCGCGAGATATTTTAAAATAAACAATCTCACATCTGGGTTAGTGGGTCAGATGAGATGTTTACCTTGTTCAATTTGTTGATAAAACAAGGGATCACTGGAGAATTGGGTCAACCGCATAGTTTGAAAACGACCTTGGCCATAATTAGTTAGTCACAAAGGATTTTATTAATTACCCGAAACAGCTGGAAGATGCGTGTTCTCAAATACTTATCAATCACAAACGACAATTGAAAAATCACGGGTTAGCCAGATTTATATCAAAAAATTACATGAAACATTTAAATATCATTGATTAGATAGTCGCATAGATTTTTATTAATTACCCGAAACAGCTGGAAGATGCGTGCTCTCAAATACCTATCATTCACAATCGACAATTGAAAAATCACGGGTTAGTAGGATTATATCGAATAATTATACGAAACATTTGAATATTATTGATTGGGTGCTCATACAGAACCCCATCAGTTGCCTGAGACATTTGAGAGTCGAGTACTCACTAATGTGGTAACCAACTACTTAAAACAATTGGAAAATCACGGGATAGGATGAACAAAAATTAATGTTGAACCCTGGAGGTAAAATTTAAAACAAATACAGTTCATCAATAGGAGGCAGTGGTCGCTCCTATAACAAGACCATTAACCAAATCAAATAGAGATGGCGATTCTCTTAAATAAAAACGTCAAAACCAAACAAACAAAAGCCTGGAGTTCGATAGCTCTCCAAAACAAACTATCAAATAAGACCTTATTCTACTAGTATTTATTAGTATAACCTTATTCTTACGTATATATTCGGTTACCAATCCTAGAGTTTCGCAGAACTCTTCGTGCGAGATCCGAGCTCGGAATGCGAGGTAGATAGCCTCGTATTGCGAGTTATAAACCTTTCCCAAACTGTATGTATACATATATTTATTCGTATGTACTGTTTACTGGAGGATGCGGACCTGCATACAGCTTGCATTTTAGGTCTTCTGGACCACTCTCGCATCTTCTTTTAAACGTGGAATGAGGATTCACGACCCGTAAGTCCACACCAACCGTGAGTATATGATTGTATATAGGACGAAACCGGTTCGCCCTAAGTAAATTTTAGTCCAAGGAGGAGTCGGAATTTGGGGGTTTCGAGACCCGAGGGGAAACTTGAAGGCAGCGCATGTTGACGTGGAAGGCTTTTTGGGACGCGATAACTTAGGTATCAATCAAAGAGCCGTGTCAGAAGATTGTGCGAATTTCTAGTTGACTCACGATCATCTCGTTTACTTGCAGGAGGATTTGGAGCCAAATTATGCCAGCAAATGGGCTATTCCGAGTTCGTCAAATATGCAATTAACTAATTACATTAACCTACTAAATCAATCTTTACATGTACCTTATAGCAGCAGAATCATAAAAGAGTGGCGCCACACAGACACAAGAGTTTACCAAAATCAAATTTACTAACAATTAACCATTTGAGTTATATTAAATTACCTGTCCAAATAAACATGTATAATATCTTTTATCAGCGTTTAACTACGATTTTGTTAGGGTGCAGGGAATCAGAATAATTACAATAGGAAAGTTAGCTCATTCAGGGAATTCATTCAAGTCTAGGTTTGCAATGGAAAGACCAATTAAATTGTGAAACTCAACACCTCGATCAGAACCAAGGGGGTTACCACAAAAATGAATGTAATTAAAATCCTATATCATAAATCAAAAAAAATTACACAACGTTTGATGGAATTTAATTACGATATAAATACGGAAATATTTGCGTTCAAGTTCGTAAATAACGTATTAATTAGTTAAGTACATATGTCTATAAAGATATATAGTACAAGAGAGCTTTAAGTAGCTTTCTGTAGATATCAAAGAAAAGGGTCCAATTTTCATGGAGGCTTATGTGTTGTAGGGGAGGAATTTTCCATCCCTGCGAACACATATGCAAAGCCTTAGAAAAAAAATTTTAAATATCGGTCATAGCCAAGAGAGAAGAAAATTTTATATTGTTTTAAACAAAGTAAAAGAAAATGGTGAAAAGAGGCGAAATATTACAAGACCTTAATTACATGAATGGACGGCAACACAATTAATGAATGATCACAGACTCGACAGAATTTATAGCCAAACGTATAAACTCATATTTTCAGAGTATCGTATCCATGTCAGAAACCTTTCAACTTCACGACCCGCGACATTGTAAATACCTGATTGTGAAAAAAATGTAAACAGCTAAGAATTTTTAAGCTTCAAAAAATATCCAGTCTTTTAAAATAAATAAAAATTAAAGTTTTGCCACTAGTCTTATATAAAATGTAATATCAATAATATTTTATGTTTTAACTATAGTGTTCTCTGCGGGCAAAGTCGTAAAATTATTCGAAAAACTTTGTTTATCTGATATTATCTGCTATATTGGTATGTTTTTATTATCAGCATGAAAATTATAAAATCAGATTGATATTTGGAACTCATTATAAATTGTACAGCGCCCTTGAGAAGATTTTTTATTAAAACGGCGCCATTCATATTATTCAATAATCATAATTGTTAAGTAATGTGTTAGTAATGTGTTAGTAACGTTCAATGAATTATCTCAGTAGGTAAGATAATTAATATATCCCCAAAAGACCATTCATTGCAATAACGAGTACATCGGTAATGACTTGTTTATAAAAAAAGGAAACTTCTCTATTTCTGGAATATCGATGACTCATCTCTGCAAATGCGGATTAATGTCACTATCGTTTATTCATAATTTTAATTAAGTATTGTATAAATGCATTAAGAGTCAATTTCGCATTTTATTTTAAAGAAGATCCTGCCTCCGGCGTTGCCCAGGCTTTATTTACACAGGGATTTTTTTTTCAAAACCTGATAAATTTTTAGCTAATTCTGAACGAAAAGTGTGCAAATTTTCATCAAGAAGTATTAAAGTTCTGATTTAAGGTGTGTGAAAGGGGGTGGGGTTAGTTGATCGAAGTTTTATTAATTCAGAAAACTTTATTCTATTTTATTTTTTTTTACAAATCTTTCTTTGTTTCACCTTTAAAAGGTGTTCTAGGCGAACATTGCAAATAATGGAGACAGGGAAGGTGAATTTATAATAAAAGTGTTGTTTAATTGGGCAAATTTAAAAATTATATGTAAGATTTGAGTCAAGTTCTGACTTAGGAGAGATGATATACAGAGGGACAAAAGAATGTGACCTGAAATTCCCATTTAAACTTAAAAAATTCACCAATTTCGGAATAAAGTTGTGGATTTGAATTAAAAAACAAAGCCACGCCACCACAGACACTCTTCTTATACAGTACAAACCCGATAAAAATCACGGGATAGTCTGAATTCCTGATAAATCAAAGTTTTAATTAATAAAAATTATTAACTTCCTTTAATCGGGTACTTTAATCCTTTACATAATCAGCACAATTTTGAAAATTACAATTATATTCAAAACAAATGACTGCAATACCCACATTTAAAAATACTGTTCATTTCGAAATGAGATAAGCAACGATTAGCTCTTAAAGAGCAAGGATTTAGAAATTACCGTTCTCATGGAAGATATTAAATATATCTAATTTATAACGATAACATTGTAGGCGGTTCTACGTTATTTCAATTATTTACAATAAGCTGAGTACAAACTTGTAAATGATTTGTAATATATAGGAGCGCACAGTCGGGGTTGATAGAAAGCAGGTACCATCTAATGTGAACCTAGATTGGTATAAAGATTACTCTCTGAAAGCAGACACGATATAGTACCTTCACTAGATGGAGTAGGAGAGACAGGGGGAGAGAGATTGGAGACAAATAAGTACACCGTAACATGGAATGAGTTTGACCAATTTTTAACTAAATAACTTTTTTATCAATTATAATTTTCCATTTGAAATGCTCAGGGTAAGTATATCAGAGGGCTAAAGTATTAAGGCTATATGGAAGCCCAAGTAAATCTGGCTTGTAAGAAACTGGGCGTATTTTATAGGACTAGCAGACAGGAGCACTCTTTTGGAGTGTCACATGAAATTTAAAACAAAAAAAATGTCCGAATATATTAAAAATTCTATCATTTATGTCATATCTTTATATTATCGAAATAATATATGTGATAAATGTACATGTTTTCGGGGAGTCAAAAAATACAAACAAGTAAGAGTTATTATCAGAATTGAGTGATAATTTTTGTCAAATCTCATCAGGCGTCGCGTCACATTCCTTGATAATTTTGTTGCTCATAATAATATCACATTTCTGGGTTTTTTCTTAGAATTTGACCTGCGTCCCTTAATGGCACAAAACAAAGATATTAGAAGAACGAGATGTGCTATGCGCAGTTCGTACTGAGTGGAATTGTTTTGCCGAGTGTCGCCGGTTTTGTTCACCAATACTACTGCACACCTTCGCTTGCGCTAAGGTATCCGCACTAATACATAGAACAGATTTCTGTGCCTACACGTCCCGATACCGTTCAAAGTACCCTAATTTGGTAGTACTCCGGCTACGGTCCGGCGGCCAACATAGCATATCTCGTTCTTCTAATATCTTTGGCACAAAAGGATAAGCGAGGAAAGAGGATCTTTTGGACTGTATTTGCACTGAACGAAATTGTAATTGCTTTCTAATGAGATTTTCAAGTAAATACTTACCTACAATGCAAGTCGAGTCATGTTTGTATAGGGAGGTTATTCCGAAAAGATAATAAATGATAAACTTTGGTGGACTATTTTCAGAAAAGGTACACGTAAAATTTTTATAAACTCATTAAAATGCAATAAAGAAATATTGGAAGGTTGTGTTTGGTAACTAATATTGGAATGTCTGAAAGCTTAATTACCTTTCTAAATCTACCCTTCCCCGCCTAGAAGCCTGTTACGATGAAGCATTGTAGTTTTATTACACAGTGAAACCACGATGCCTATATTATATTTTCGTTAATCCGTCATTTTTTCCAAGTATTATAATTTGAACAGTTTATCTATAAACTGTCCAACTATTGTTACACCGTACAGCTTTTTCGCTATTTTTAAAACTGTGGCGAATCCGCTTTTAACCAATCTATTTATATTATTTCTACATAGTTATAATGAAAATAGTATAGTTTAATGAAAATATTTTGACAAATTGGTTTTCAAATATAAATGAACTTCATAAACAGATTGTCTATAGGTGCTTTACTACAGTCTAATAATGCTTTCGGAAGGCGAAACAGCGGTCACTCGTAATAATAACTACACAACAGAATTTGTTTATATAAAAACTGTTTTGACATTAATACTAACTAATGTGCACCACGCGTTGCTCGCGGTTATCCTTAGCAGACAGACATATACCGTGACGGACTTTTCTACAGGCCTTTTCAAGATCTACAATTCCGCATTGTATTATTTTGATGTGTTGCATGAGGAAGGCGTGGCACGATCAAGTGAAACAAATACTTATGTACGATACAATATTTCTGTTGGGTAAAAACTTTATTCCAAGCCATTCGTACCTCCAAGCACCGGGTACCCATCAGCTAGTTAAATATAAATTTGACCGAACTAACTTATTGGTTCCTAAAAATGTAATTATTTAGTTTGATTCGTTATCATAGAATTATTTGTACACGCGTTTGTATAAGAATTCAGGGCTGTGTTAAAAACTCATCTCTTTCAGAAAGTCTTACATAAATAAATAATATTGCAAGCGACCGATTTAAAAATTTAAATTTCTACATTTTTTCCTTAATTTTTGAAAATATTTAGTAATTTACAAATTTCGCGGACTGTGAAGGCCAAAGGTTTCTAACTTTATGGATATGATTGTCTAAAAGATGACCGGGTATATCATCAAAATGACAATTCAACACACCTACAAAAAGTGGTGTAAAGTAATGAAAAGTAAAAAAACAACTAGGTTAGGTTACATATATAACTATTAAACCGAGTTTTTGTTTTATCATTTTTAATGACTCCATATTACTTTTTAAAGGTGTGTTGAATTTTCATTTTGATGAAATATCAAGGCACCGTAAGTATAAGTATGAATGTGTGTGTAGACATCTTTCATGATTCTTTTCTAACATACAAAACTAACTTATTAAATTTCTTAGCATGACATATTTAAAAAATATTTTCGCATCATTTTTCATAACTCCTATGTATTAACAGTCAATTACAATTCGTGAGCTTATTATAATTCTTGTTTTCAATTCATTTATTATTATCTATCCACACACTTCCTTCCTTTTATAACAATCTCAGGCGAAATTACGTAATGATATTTTATGGACGTACTTAATAGGTACTACAACTATGTAATAACTAAAAATATCTAACTGTATCTTATTGTACTGTGTATGCGTCTATGTATATGAATATATGTGTGTGGGATGTATGTGCGTATACGTGTATTTAAGCGCTTATGCATGCATGCACACATACACAACTAGAAAAAAAAGAGTTATGTATATGATCCAATCCTGCATAATAGCATGTCTTATTCTTCTTTATTATTTTTTTAACGTTTTTCTGTTATTTTTATTTATTTTATTTTTCTATTTCCGTTATAATTTTGTTCTGTAATCCTTCCTATTTTTAACACTTTTATATATTTAGTTCATATGTTCACACTAGACCTCACATAACTATATTCCATTGTTCACCATGAAACAGGCAGTCGCCTAGTGTGGTGATTTAATGTATCAAATATAAATAAATGTTTTAATGCATTATCATGTATTTTATAAAAAAAAACTTGTATCAATTTGAAGAGATAACAGTTCTGGCTATCATTGCGCAGTAATCATATCGGTATCATACCAAATTTCTACTGATTTATAACAAATTCCAAAAATTACAAATATTATTTATGAAGTTAATATCTATTCATTTGTTATACCGAATTAAATGAAATTCCCCCGATAGAAAAAAATAGCAAAGTTAGCTCAGAAAATCATTAAAAACACGTTTTGTTCTGTTATTTAATATGTTTTATGTATGAAAAAAATCACATTGTATCTTTAAATACAACTGAAGCAATTGTCGCGAAATTTTTACACTTACTGAACGCTTACTACGGGGCCTTAATATAATACATTATTAAAGCTCATATTGTTATCTTGGCAGAGCGTTTAATCAAGCTCAAAAATAAATTACAACTATCTTAGATTAACTAATCGTGCTATAACATTTATAAAAGAAAAAAACTGTTCAAAAAATACTTTTGGGGGTAGGTATCAATTTGGGAGACGGGTGTGCTTACCGCCGCTCTGGGAACCATTTATTGGATAACCAACACCCATCCATAGGTCACCCCAAGTAGTTTTCTACGCTTGGTGACTTAGCAGGACCGCCCGAGTTCTTGGGTGAGGTTTTTTTGGTTTGAGTAGTGAGATACTGGTTAAGGAAGACTATTTGCCCTCTCTAGTCAGACTCTCTCGATCCAACGCTTTACAACGCAGTGTACGGGTTAGATTTACAAATCCGTCACTTCAGAACACATTGACTCTAAGATTCTTACTGATCACTCCTACATTTTTCCTCACCAGAACTTTATCGTCTTCCTTTTATTATTATTATTATTTATTGGATAATTTGTATAGCGCCGCTTTTGTGAGATATCCTCAGGGGCGCTTTACAGTTGATGCAGGTATTACAAAAAATATAAATATTACAAAAATAAAGTGAACTTAAGTGAAGTAAAATGAAGAACAGGAACAGGTGACACGATGATAGAAGATGGAGAATCCTAGGCGGTGAAGAAACTGGACCAGCTGCTGCAACGAAAGAGTCCACCGCGTCCACCAACCCTAGTCATTTCCCTA
Organism: Hesperophylax consimilis; assembly: GCF_061612785.1. NCBI lineage: Eukaryota > Metazoa > Arthropoda > Insecta > Trichoptera > Limnephilidae > Hesperophylax > Hesperophylax consimilis. Next base: position 45,887,844 of record NC_142837.1, read on the forward strand.
AAAAGACCCTCCACACAGCATCCTCAAAGATGACACAGGCCCTGAGGGATTTTTTTCCTATGTGGAGCTTATGTATTAAAAAGTACCTGTTTTAACTTTTTATTTACAAAAAGGTACGAATCAGCAAAATAAAATATACAGATACAAATGCAAATTGTTAAGTTTAATTTAGCTGCATGGCCTTGTGTGAAATGAAAATGAGGTTATTAAATATAGGAAATGACTCATAGCTGAAATATAATTAGTGCAATTTATCCTTGTTTTGCTCTATTTGCAAGTAATCCTTGAAATAATTTGGATTTTCGCTAAACCATTAGTCGCTAACATATTCCTTATCTCTTAACTTACGTTGCTTTAATGGCGGGACTTTCTTATAATAATTAGCCCAGCAGAGTAAAGTTTATTATTAAACAAATAATTATTTTATCAGGATTACCTCCCGTTCATGAAAGCCTGACTCAACTTGCATTATAGTTTACCGGAAACTCTCCTCATTAAAAAGCAATAATAGTTTCAACAAGGTTGCGATGAGAAGCCAAATTTCTACCAGGTTAATGTTGTTCTATATGAAGTACCAATCATTATCCTATGTGGGGTAGATGGTTCTTTATCAATTGTGTAAAATTTAAAATATGTTTATTAGTAATAGGGACAGTGTATTATTTTGACTATATATCTTTCATCACGCCGTTTTTCCGCAAGGATAGCAGAGAGGATGGACCGCCAAAAAACTCTGTCTTGGCACACACTCCTTGCCTCATTCACATTCATACATCGTCTCATGCATACTCTACTATTATTCTGACTCTTGACATGGCCGACTCGAGTATCTGATTCACTTGATCGTGCCATGTCTTCCTACACTATATCCTCCTTACACTCCTATCTACGCTCATTCGCTCTACATGCCCAAACCATCTGAGCGTCCCTTTCTTAATCTTACTCGTTACGCTTACATCAGCCTTGCACTCTTTGCGGATCTCCACATTCCTCACACGATCAAACATGGTTTTACCACACATACGCCTCAGGGATCTCATTTCAACAGCATTTAATCTACTTTCATCCATTCTTTGCCAGTTCCATGCCTCACTTCCATACATTAAGGTAGGTACCAGCACTCCGTTGTGGACTGCTAACTTCGCTCATTTGGACGATTTTTTGTTAGCGCCAACGGCGTTCAGTCCTCCATTAACGGAATTACCTGCATTTACCCTTCTTTCAATATCTTTGTCCGCCTTCCCATCTCTCTAGAACATACTTCCTAAATACACAAACTCATCCACCTGCTCCAAGTATTCCTCATTCACAATTATATTGCACACTGTTTTCGTACTCTCTCTCTTTGTTTATACGCATTTTTAAATAATACTAAAAAGGTTTTTACATGAAAAGTGATACTCGACACAATGTACATAAGAGAATATCTGTATTGTACAAAGAATTAATAATAGTATGTAAATATAATCTATTATAAATAAGGTACAAAATAGATTTATGAATACACGAATATAAAACTGTGATTACGAGTAAAATGGGAAAATAATGAAAAATAAAAATCTCATATGTATAGATTACGCTTAATTCTATAAACTTCACTCCCCATAAAATCCCGACTTGGGAATGTTGTGCAGTTTTTTTTTTTAATTTTTAATGTGAAGCCGCACAAGAGTCCCAACTGCTCCAAACGTCTGGAGCCAGTGATACTATGGCATTCCCAATTGATGATTTCATACATACATTTTTAAATGTTTTACGATTATTTTTTAAAATATCTTAATTTGCCACATTATACAATAAAACAATAACCGAAAATGGGTTCGTAAGTAGGAGATTTTGAACTTTAAAGCAGTTTTCATAGGCCTGATACATTCTTTTTTATCGGCATATTAAAGGGCTTATCCGAAAAAAACACACGTTTTTGTTTTTCTATGTAGTGCATCGCCTTAAGCATTACAAAAACCTACGTCATCCTTGGGGATGTTTTGTGGAGAGGTAAATAAAACTTTATTGTTCTTATTAAAAACTGTTCTACATAGAGCTTTGTTTTGTAATTGTCTGCGAAATCACGTAGAACGTGAACATATGTAGCTGCTCCCATCCGTTTGTGTGGTGTATGTTGTGAATCTGAAGGTAGTGTGGAGGGGAAAGAGATGGGGAAGAGAAAGGTAGGGGTGTACTTGGCTATTCAGATCTGATAGTTAGGTTTAAAATCAATTTCTGGCAAAACGTCACTTAGAACCATCGCTTTTGAAAGGAAAACATTTCAGAATTAGATTACAAACCGCTCTGCATTTGCTTGTAAAACTATACATTCTTGTCTTTTTATAATAGGTGTAGTAAAATAGACCTTGTGCAGATTCCTGGATTCACATAAAGAGGAAGTAGTCAAAAGTCACAAGGTGACGGCCATTTGGAACGGTCAGGTCGGTAGGTTGGCAATAAGCTGTATATTATTAGAAAGGATGAAATATTAACTACTACGTTTAGTTACAACCCTTAAGCAGGTACTCTCACAACCCGACGACATCATGAAAAGAGCTCCTGTGTAAAGCTAACGTAAAAAAATGGTAGGTATTTCCAATATGTTTATGTTATTTTGATATCTTGCTGACTGCTAATGACTATACAATATTGAACACCGTAGTCTCCACTGCTTCTAACCGCCTATAGCCATTTGTTAAATGTAACACAGCACAAGAGTCCCAACTGCTCCTAACCATTAGGATTCAGTGAGATTATGACATCCCCGATTTGGTATCCTTATGTTGCGAGGCTGAAGGTAATGGGTAGAGGAAGGAGATGGCCAAGAGAAAGGTGGGGAAGTACTTGGCAATTCAGACCTTTTCGGCAAACATGGATAAAGCCATGTCATGTTCTTAAAGGTGATCTCTGACAAGGCCGATACTGAGATTATCTTCCTCTCTGAAGCGTACCACAAATATAGTAACAACATTAAATTAATTAATTGTGGAGCATCACAAATGAATCAAATATAATTTAGTTGAACAAACGTATTTTACTTTATTCAAGTTATAATTTATTAATATTAATAGAGAAACATCAATGTTATCATGTCCGCAATGAAACTTTTGTGGTGTTTGTTAAACTAATAAATTAATTTACCTCGTATAACACATGGAAAACCTTAGTTTTGGACAATTAACATCAATTTATAAAATTAGTTTTTATACATCTTCAGGGTAGTGTTATTATAATTCTATAATAAACCATAACCGAAACTAGTTGACACAATGTAAGAATTATGATTAATTGGTTGACTTATATATAATTGGTAAATTGCAATAACTTGTATGATATTATAATTCAATACAAAGTTGTTGCAATCTTTCTAAGCTAATTAAGTCATTTTATTCTATGTATTAGGACAATTCGAAATACAATATGTAGGCCATATTATTTTATATACCGACAATGTTTTAAAAGCGAAAGATACAAACGAAAACATTGAGAGCCTGAAAAAACAAAAGGTTAAAAAAATCTATCTATAAAAACTAACAATATTTATTGATGAAAATGAAATAAAAGAAAATTTAAATAATTATGTTGTTTTATAAAAGTAGCATACATAAAAATTGTAGTTCATTTCCAAATAATAAAAAAAAGTCAAAATATAAAATATAGTAAAAGTAGTCGTTTTTGTAGATAAAATTTTACATTTATTCGAAATTTACTGTACATTTTTCACCAAAATCCTCTTGCAAACATATTTTTTTGAAACTCCGGCCTTCTTCCTTGCGCGGCTCTTCCTGCAGGCCTCGTTGTTTTTGTCCTTTCTTGCCTGCTCCTCCGGAGTCCTCTCTTTCGAGTGATAGAATCGGGCCATCTTGGGGTGATAATCCAACGTAGTCACTCGTCCTCCTATTTCGAAGACTATCGTTTTGTCTTCGGGATTTTTTATCACTTTCTCCGCGATTGTCAAATAGTCTTCTTCAACGTCGATCGCCGCTTCGATCGATTCTTCCTGTAAAATAATATTGTCCTTCAAATCGACGTGAGGTTCTTCCTTTGTGATCGGTTCATCTTCATCTTCCTCATCACACAATATTGATTCTTTCTTTGGTGTATTTTCTTCCTTCAAATCGACGAGAAATTCTACCATTGTGTCGTTTACCGCCACGATAAGCTCTGATTCGTTCTTTGTGGTAGGTGAACTAGTTGACTCCGCTTCAGGCGTTAATTCTTTCTTAGTGATGGGTCCATCATCTTCTCTCAGATCTGGCGTTGATATCTTCACGATTTGTGTGTCGTCTTCTGTACTTTTTTCTATTATCACTGATTTTGGAGCAACACACGACTCTATGTTTTCACAAGTTGTATCCTTGACATCTGGTTGGGAATTCTCTTTTTTTTCTAGGTCCGCGGGACAAAGCGACGGAATGTTCGGACACACTCTTCGCAGTCCGAAATTGGCCAAGAACTCTTCTTGTGCCGTCATTGGGTGTTGAACTTCTTTCTGTTGAACTTCTTGAACAGCATCGTGTAGCAGCCGGCGGCGGGGCCTCAAAACCCGTGTTCTGCTGTTCACAAGGTTTGACACCGGCTGCGCGATTTGGCGTATTGCCATTGATCTGTAGGTATACTTTAAATGATCCATAGCAAATACAAATATCACGGTATGTTTTGATGTTTTGCGCGGAATTAAAAACTTGAACAAATATTTACTGTACAGATTTTATAGCACTTTTTGATGACAAAACTCAGTTTGACTGGACTTGAGTTTGACTTGATAAATTAGGACACACTTAGATGTTAACTCTCACAAGTTTAAATCGGTATTGATTGATCGACCAACTAAATTTCACCTTTTATACCCTTGATCCCTTTCGTTAATGAGGTAATTAGCGTTGCTCTTGGTCAGTGGGTGACTCAGGAGCATTTGTTTATTTATTTGGTAAATTTAAAGATAAAAATGCACCTAGGAACCGATATTCCATATAATTCGGTAATTCCTGTTTTTGACACAAAAGTAATTATCACGATTTTCGAACTCTCTGCCGATGTACTAATTGCACCCTTTACTTGGGAAATTCGTGGAATACCTACGACTTACTTAACTGTTGCTAAGGTCGCGATAATGGTGTGATATAACTGCATTCGAAGATAAATGCATAGCAATACAGTTTGTTTACCTATTTTAAATGACCTTTTTAATTCATTTGTTATTAGATCTTCAGCTACGAATCCGGAGATCGCGGATTAAAACCCTGGCGTGCATGAGTTTCATTCTTTATTAATTAAAAATAATATTTCTTTTGTATGCTTCAGAGTGGTAGATACTTTCAGTATCGCCCCGTTGAAACACCAACATTCGGAATTGAAACGTTACTTGATATTGGTTTTGTGACTATATCTGAATATCCCGGTAACTCCTTCCTATACCTTCCTCTTCCCCATCTATTTCTCCTCCTTACTACCTTTAACTTCACAACATACCCCAATGAATGATGATATAGTCTCACTAGCTCCACACGGTTGGGAGCAGTTGGGACTTTTGTGCGATACCTACTCGATATTTTTCTACCCATTAAAAAGTACTAAATATGGTTATTTTATAATTTCTGACTGGGATTTATATCAATATTTCGCGTATCCATTATTCCAGAGAGTTCTTTGTGGAAATTAAGTGAGTAGTTATGTTCGGTGAGTTATACCTGAACAGTCAAGATTAATACAAAGGGAAAAAAATATACAAAGGGAAGCTAAACAAAAAATTTATTGGAGATATCAACCGTAAATCTTTTGATACATGGCACCTCAGATGAATTGCCCAATATAAATTTCAGGTTGTTAATAAGCTCGCGAAAATAATTTTAAATTGAGCTCAACTGATTTAAAAAAAATCAAATTAATGTATTACTAACTTGTGTTTACCGCTCAGTTTTGCCTTAGTTAAAGAACACATATTTTTTATAATAAAAAAAAACAACATGGATCTAACTGAATAATGCTTAATTTTTGGGGGAAATGGACCCACATTTTATATGCGGTAAAAAAAAAACAATGTTAAAACAAAGCAGTGGTAGATACAGATTCGAAACGTTGCTTCAAATGGCTTTAGCTGTGATTAGACTGAGAATTGACTCAGCATGCCCACATTGCGTCTGTGCATCAGAGATGGCAATTGGTCTATTAACAATGGATTGTCAGATCAGTGGATCAGATGGACCGCCACTTTGTACAAAATCAAGTAGGTTTATCTTATATTAGTATTATTGGGCTCCAGCCCAGAGGTGGCTCCCAAATTCAATTGTTCGGCGTACTTGAGATTTGGAAAAGATTAGCAACTGGTTACAATTGAAGAATATGCTAGCCCTATCTATACAAGACGCCCAGTTTCTTGGAAGCCAGATGTACTTGAGCCCATATACTTGAGCCACTTTGATATACTCGTACTTACCCCGAGCGTTTCAAATGGAAAATTATTTTATAAACGAGTTATTTGTATTAAATATTAAACTCACCCCAGGTAACGGAATACTTATTTGTCTCCAACCTCTCACCTCCTGTCTCTCCTAATCCATCTAGTAAAGGTACTATAACTAGTCTGCTTCAAGAGAGCAATCCTTCTATCTGTCGCTGGATAAAAGTAATGTATTCTCAGTAAAGTTTTTAGCTTTCTATCAACTCCGACTGTGAGGTCTTATAAATAACAAATGATTAACAAGATTGAAAGCAGCTTATTTTAAATTATTAGCTACAACCTACTATATAATATATAATCATTCTAAATTAGACCCATTTAGTTTATCTTTCATGGGAACGTTAATCTTAATATCCTATATCTTTATCAACGGTTGCTTGAACAGTATATTTATGCGTCACTTTAATCATCAAAAATTCTAATTTCTGTTCTGGGTCTTGATCTCGGATTGTTTTAAATTTAATTGTCATTTTCAAAACTGCGCTGATTGTGTCAAGAATTAAACGTTAAAATTTTAACTGAATTTTCAAGAATACAGACTATCCGTTGATTTTTGACCGGTCTGCGCTAGTATTACATACAGAAGAGTATCTGTAGCAGCGTGGATTTGTTTTTTTCAACATTTTTAATCCGAAAATGATGTACACTAACTCAAAAATAGTCAGTAATTACCTGAAATTAACACCCTTTAAATCAAAATTTTGATATTTCTTGATGAAATTTTGCACATTATATATTCATTATAAGGATAAATTTCATTGCAGACTAAATTTAATTTACTTAAAAAAATCTTTGTGTAAAGCCCAGGCAACGCCGGGGACTGGGTCTAGTTTAAATAAAACAGATTAAATACGAAACTGACTCAATTTGCTATTTATATTTTTAATTTATTGAAATATTTTATATCACTTTGGAATTAACGATAATGTTATTAATTCGCACTGGCAGAGAGATGAGTCATCCATATTCCCGAAAAAGGGTATAGTTTAAACTTTTAATAAATATGTCATTACCGCTGTATTGGTCATTGTAAATATTTTCTTAGTGGATATTTTAATTACTTTACGAACTGAGATAATTAATGCAATAAAACTAACACATTAATAATTATGGGATAATTTGATTAGCGCCGTTTTAATGAAAAATCATCTAAAAGGCTTCGTACAATTTATAATGAGTTTCAAAGCTCAATCTGATTTTATGATTTACATACAGATGAGGAAAACATACTAACATAACAGATAATATCACAATCAGATAAACACACTTTTATTAAAAAGTTTACGACTTTTCACGCGGTGACTATAAATAGACAAAACACCGGACATTGATTTTACATTTGATATTTTACACCTCATTGCTTTATTGATGACCTTAATTTGTTGAAATTTTTCACACAATTAGGTATTTACAATGTCGCGGGTTGAGAAGTTGAAAGGTTAACGACATGGATACGACACTGTAAAAATATAAATTTTGTCGAGTCTGTAATCATTCATAAATCAAGTTGCAGTACATTCATTGTTACTAAGGTCTCAACATCATTATATTCACATATTACGAAGCGTTTTTTTTAAATTATTTACTCGAGGAATAAAATTAGTATATAGTACACGAGCTCATGTGTACCCGGGGTTGCTGGGGATTATACTTAGAAGTTAGACATATATGTTTTATTATATATGTAAATCAAATGTTCACTCTTCCCATTGTTGGAGACATATACGGATTTTAGTAAAGCATTCGATAAAGTTTGCCATAAAATTCTTATAAATAAATTGTCAAAACTAGGAACATGTGGTAAATTACTCTGCTGGATTAAGAATTATTTATCAAAACGTGTTTTAACACTTGTCTTACGAAGTTGAAGCTACTAGCAGCGTGCCTCAGGGCTCGCACATTGGTCCAATATTATTTATATTATTCATAACTTATGTCACTTCCATGTTCTTTGATGTTTGCTGATGACATGAAAATATATAAAATCGTAAAAAAATATCAATGACCTTTTTTCCCCACAATCGAACTTGGAAAAAATTGCAGAGTGGTGTAGGATTAACAAACTCACACTTAATCTTAAAAAATGTCTGATCCTGAGTTTTTTCAGAATAAAAAACACTATCATTATAGTTATACACTGAATAACCATAGTTTATTGAGTAAGATTAAGAAAGGGACGCTTAGATGGTTTGGGCATGTAGAGCGAATGAGCGAAGATAGGAGTGTAAGGAGGATATATGATGCAAATGTGAATGGTAGCAGAAGTCGGGGACGCCCGAGGAAGACATGGCACGATCAAGTGAATCAGATACTCGAGTCGGGCCATGTCAAGAGTCAGATTAATAGAAGAGTATGTATGAGACGATGTATGAATGTGAATGAGGCAAGGAGTGTGTGCCAAGACCGAGTTGTTTGGCGGTCCGTCCTCTCTGCCTACCCCTGCGGGGAAACGGCGTGATGGTTAGTTAGTTAGTTAGTTAGTTATTGTCTGTACCTGAAATAAGTGACCTTGGAATAACCTTTGATACTAAACTAACATTTACTATTCATATTTATATTATTACAAGTAAAGCAATGAAAATGTTGGGCTTCATCCTAAGAATATCTAAGGATATCAAAAACAGCCTTACGTTCAAAATAATTTATACAACTCTTAGAAGCCACTTAGAATACAACTCCTCTATATGGAACCCGTCCTACAACAGCCATATAAATTCCATTGAGAGGATCCAACGAAAATTTCTCCGATCAATTAATTTTAAATTAGGTATTCCTGCGGATGACATTAATTATGATTTTATATTACAAACATTGCGACTCTTATCGTTAAAACATAGACGAATACTTAATGATTTAATGTTTTTATTTAATAAAAACAGTAACTGGTTTGACTCCCCTGAACTATTCTCGCTGATAAATTATCATGTAGATTATCACCTAGTAGACCAACTCGATTCATATCGCCATATCATTGTATTAACAATATTGCCACTAATGCTGAACAAAATTCTTTATTATATTGCCTGCATAGATTAGGAAATGAATACTTTGATATCAACGATGAAGGAAGTCTGTTATCATATTAAAAATGTGTAAAAAATATATTTTTTACGTATGCAGGGATAGTAAAGCATAAATTTTGTTGACATTATCGTTACTTTGTTAACTAACTGACAATAATTCATGTTTGGTATAGTTGACAAATAAGTCATTATCTACAATATTTTTTTTAAATTTTTAGTTTTCTTACCTTTTGTACTTGTTTTCCTTTTATATTTTATTATTTATAATTAACTAAACTTTATATTTAACTCCACATTTTACGCCGTAAATTATACTTTTTACTGTATTCTTAACTTTATATTTAACATCTACACTTTATACCTTATATTATACTTTTGACTTTATGTTGTTAACTTACCTTGTACTTTTAACTATATTTCTATTTTATTTTAATGGCACATGTCGTGCCGTTTGTATTTAAATAAATAAATATCATATCTTACGCAGACGACACTGTAGTTATCACAAAAGGTAAATCATGGGAGGAAACAATGAGGAAACCCAATATCTATATAAACATACTCAAAACATGGTTCTACCTAAATTTTCTCACACTAAATACTGAGAAAACATATTTCATCCCATTTTCTTTGAAAGAAAACAATATTACCATTTAAATCCATTCATAACAGTGTGCAAATAAAAAAAGAATGCGATAATGCAATTTTTTTACCAATAACATGCAACAATAGTATAAAGTATCTGGGTATCATAGTGGATAGACACTTTAAATGGAACGAACAAGTCCAAAATACGGCAACCAGAGTAAAAAAACACATTTTTATATTCTTAAGATTGAGAAAAATCATATCATATAATCTGATTAAAACTATTTATTTCTCTCTTGCCCAATCTATTCTACAACAATATGATATAATTGGGTGGTGGGGGGGACTTTCAAAACTAACCAATTCCAAACTATCTCTATTTCAAAACAACACAGTTATTTAACTCTTTTAGGGTTCTCGGTCTAAATAATATATTCAAAAAGAACTCATTGTAACAAACTCACAAAGATCATATCAATCCTACAATAATATTTCCAAAAATAAGCAGCCGATCAAGATCACGCGACAACTTAGAAATCCCTAAATTTAAAATGAGCGCTTCTCAACACCATTATACTTATCAAGGTATAAAACTCCCAAATAAAATCAAATCCGAAAAAAAAATTAAGCCCTTAAATCACAACTAGAACAATTAATTCATCAACCCAATAATAATAACAAGTTTTAATTTCATAGATCAAATTTTTACGAATCTTTTGAATTACGTGTACATATTAGTAGTAATTGATCAAATCCAATTTTTAAAATTAAATACCTGTATATAATTAATTATTTAATTTCATCATTAATTAACCAACAAAAATATATAAATTTTCATTTTTTAACATATCCTCTTGAAATATTATATCAGCATTTTGAACTACCAATAGCTTATTGTCGCAATTTTTTATGTACCTTCTCTTGCAATATCATCAGCTTTACTTTGTTCAAAAATCAAAATTTAATAATATTATTTTTATTTTACTACATCCATATTCTTGAATTTATTTACATTTACTGTGTATCTAATTTAGTAACTGATGTATTGGTCTTTTTTCATTATCTATACTTTTGTTATCATGCTACATATTTTTTTTATTTATTACTTTATAAATAAAAATAATAATATTTTTTTAAATATTTATGTTGAGGGATCAGTAGGATTTATAGGCCCTGTTAGAAGTTCTACCGAGCCGAACCCTCTGATATGAAAATATCTGGATACGGTGAATTTTTTACCCATTTGATATCTGGTGAGTTGACGTGTTGTTGTTCTTGTATTGTTTTGTATTTACTTTACTTATATAATGCACTTACATAGTGTTGATTTACTAGCTGATCATTTGTGGAAAAGTGAGTGGAAGGGTTTAGTTTTTCCTATGGGGAAGATTTAACCCGGACAACAAAATCGGAAGCATAAAAATAATATTTTATTCCAGGATGTGGGGAGGTTAGTGCAATCCCACACGTCCCATATAGATATACATTTTTTTTTGTACAATAGATATAATAAATTATCAAATAAGGAAAACTATGCAGGGTGTGGTCTTGAGTGCGCTTGGGCCCAGCGCTCACTCAGGAGTGGCGCTTGGTGCTGGTAGGCTGCGGTCACCAACGTGTTGGTGGAGGCCATTAGCCGCATCCTGGCTCCAGTGAACCGGCGTTTCATCAGGCCGGAAAATCCATTCAGTCCTAGTTCCGTGAACATTGTCGATGCGCTGCTGTATCTTCGGTATCCAAATATTATTCTACAGGCGTCATTATATTGAATTCGGAGTCGTTCCATCGAGCAAGTTCGGTAGTGACACCATGTCTCACACGTAAACAGGCCAGTACAGAATGCGTTGAACAGTATTTTTTAACGATATTGCTGCATTTGCAAAATCTGCGGGCAATCATGTTAGAAATTATGCTAAGGCTTCTCCTTTGTCGTTCGATATCGCCATCGTCCGATAGGTCTTCATTAATAATGTGCCCCAAGTATTTCACGTTCGAACATGTATTTATTTGTGCCTCGTTAAGGTATACGGGGAGCATCTTACTTGTATCTTGACTTTTCCCGTGGTGGAACGCAATCAATTCCGTCTTCTTCGGGTTGTACATCATATTATGCTGTTTTCCATATTCTTCACAAATGTTTAGGAGTAATCTTAATCCCTTGATCGACGGAGCTAGGAGGATCATGTCGTCCGCGTAGCTTATATGATTCATACATATACTGTTAACACAACAGCCCGCTCTGATGTCCAGGCGACTTGACAACTCGTCCATGTATACATTAAATAGAATGGGGGACATACACCCTCCTTGCCTTACTCCTGACCGCAAATATATCGGCTGGGAGTATGTACTTGCCCACCGTACAACATTTTCTTGCTGGGAGTGCCATCGGGATAGTATGTTTATAAATATGGTAGGTATATTCCTAGCTTTCAATTTATCCCATAATGTTTTATGACAGACCCTGTCGAAGGCTTTACTTAGATCTAAGAAGCACCCGTATACGGTAGTTTTTCGTTTCTTGTAGAATTCTGTTATTTGCTTTGCAGTATATATTGCCATATTAGTGGATAGTCTACATTTAAATCCCATCTGGTTATCTTTAGACATTAGTTTATCATTTATCTCATTCAATATTACCCTTTCAAATAATCTTTCAGTTATAGTTGCTAAAGATATTGGCCGGTAATTGCTGGAGTTAGTCATGTCAGGCTGTCCCGATTTCAGGATTGGAGTTATAATCGTTTTCGTCATTGAATCCGGTATATGGTTGTGTTTAAGTATTGCGTTGAACAGTATGTGTCTTAGTTTGGGTTTGTATCTACCTCCGTATTTTATGTGTTCAATACTTAGGTTATCATGTCCCATTTTTTCTTTTCTTTCCCTTATGTATACTGCAATGGCACTACTCCCCAACTCAAACACGAGAATCATTTTTCTCTATTGAATTGGGTAGTTACGAAAAATATGTTTTTCTTCTGTAAATCTGGCATGTGTATGTATTTCAAATAAAAAAAGCATAATCAACCTTTCGGTAGACTTTTTAAGTTATACAATTTTAAAGTAAATTATTTTGATGTATCTTTACTAGGTGTAGCCAGCGTTATCAATGTAAGCGCCCGAAAATATTTTTTTATAAATATAATATGCATGTATAAAATATACAAACCTTTTGTTAGAAATTTTTAAAACCATGTAAAAATATGTTGCCTAGTTTAGAAGAACTAAGCGCAGAAACACACATAGGCGGTTAGCGACTTTCTTTTATAGTATTTAATGAATAAAAAATTGCCGCACATTTTTTTTTTGATTTTCACTTTTGTATTTGTATGAACGAAGTGGAATCTTGGTAACGGAAATTTACCCAATTTCCGACGTATGATCGAGTCGAAACTCGGCAGATAAACTCATTGTCGACTTACAATGCATTCTGTAGATCATGTTTTCTCTGAAATTGTATAACTTTTAAAAATTGTATAAATTTGTATTAAATGTAAGTCCAACCTAATTGGGTTTGGCTCAATTGTTGACTCGGTTGACAGTTCTTGGTGAGGTAATCCTTAGTCAAACATTTTTATTTTCATTTTATTAGAATCTTTCAAAGTTCACCGCAGCAAAGAGCCAGCCTCTGGGGAGGGTTGGTTCAAACCTCAGTCAAACCAAAAAAAGGTATTTCTACTTTTTATCAAATACGTCTTTTTAAGAAAATCGGGAAATATTATTATTTTATTATTGAATACAATATTAGCGGAATCGCTAATGAATTTCGCTTAGGAATCCGAACGAAAATCTTAAATAAAAAAACCAGAAAAAGATACCGTCACATCTAGGACCTGGGGGCCTATTCTGTATCTTCCAGGTTAACAAACCAGTAAGTTTGTGGTTTAACCCTTCCTTGCCGGTACTGTCAAATGAGTGAACATCGTCTCTTATTTATTAATCTAATATCTCTCTAAATGTTGTCAATTACAATATATAACAATTTACCGAGTGTATAGCACCGAAGAACTAGGATTTTTTTAATACCGTAAAGAAAGGGTAAATACGGGTTTGTAACGTGGCTGAACCGGCGGCAGGAAAGTTTCGAAAGATACAGAGTATGCCCCTTGAACCCAAGACCCTCGTCTTGCCGGGACACCGCTCTACCAACTGAGCTACTGGGACCCTATCTCCTTCGGTCATAATAAACTGAATCATACATGGGATAAGAACTACAAAAATAATATAATATATTCATCCTAGTCTTGCAATAAAAGTAAATAGAAGTCGATATCAATTTAATGGCCTTAAATTTAAATTATAAAACAATGATTTACATTTCAACATAATAATACTATTGTAATGTCGACCCAAAAATGTTATTTTAGGAAGTATTTATTATTTTATTTTATAACGTTATTTTCATAACATGGTAGGTTGTGTAAGATTATTATTTTAAATTATTACCTTTAAGTCAGAAGTATAGTTTCAAATTTACCTCAGAAATCATGAAAAATTGAATTATTTAATGGACACATTTTATAATTTACACTATTCGAAGCCTTAAGCTGGGTCCAGACATGTTCTTTTCTCCGTACCGTTTCTCCGTTTCGTATCAGCGTCGCGATCAAGAACGCTAGTTTGGACGCCCGTTCGGTACGGTACGGTGGTACGGCGTCTCGATACGGATAGAGGTACGCTCCGATCCATCGCGAGTCGGTTTTTCGACCCGTTCAAAGGCGATACGGTACGGGTCTGCGCCAGTCTGGACGTGTTCGCGGCGTGCATTGGTCGTGTTCTCATTAAGCATTTTAATTAATTATCTAGAATTACTAGAAAACTCACCTTTATCAGTCCTTTTAATTCGTCGACGATAGCTTGACAGGTTTCTCGAACTATGATGCTTATTGATTGTTTGGATACTCTGAATGTGTATTGCAAGCTGGTATAAGAATCTCCTGTAGCCAAATAACGCAAAGTTATGCTTAATCTATCTTGTGTCGAAATAGATTTTCTAAATGTGGTATCCGCCTTTTTTATTTTTGGCCCAATTAAATTAATCAAGTACTCGAAGTTGCTTGGTGACATGCGAGTGAAGTTTTTGTATTTTCCACTTATGTTTTGAAATTTTAAATCTCTCATTAAAGCTCTTCCGCCACATCTTTCTCTGTTTTTGAACAATTCTAACTCCCACCAACGTCGCCTTTTTTGTTTTTTTTTCGTTATATTATTTTGAATAACAATGAAGACACGGGCTCTTGATCGCGACGCGGATACGAAACGGAGGTACGGTACGGACAAAAGATGATGCGTCCAGAGTTTTTGGATCGCGACGCTGGTACTAAACGGAGGTACGGTACGGACAAAAGAACATGTCTGGACCCAGCTTTACACATCAATTCGTCTCATACGGAGGGACGAATCACATTAAGGAAGAAAAATTCTAATCCTATCCTTGTACTATTTCACCGGCCTACATAAAATTGACTTTTCCTGTGCTAAACTCGCTCATAAACAACATAAATATAGGCTTTTGAAATAAAAACCATAATTAATAATGGTACTTTAATTACATGTGTTCCATTTATATAATAAACGATAAACGGTGTTAATTGCCAGTGACCTCCCAGGTAAGAATGGTCCTGTTTATTATCTTTCGGAAGAGAATATAAATAAGTCGTTGTCGAAGACAATGCATTCCTTAGATCACTTTTTCTTTGATATTGTATAAAATTAGAGCAGTTAATATACGAAATAAATTTTGATATAACCCAATTGGTTTTGACTAAATTGTTGACTCGGTTGACTCCAGTTCTTGGAGAGGAATCCTCAGTCAAACATATTATTTTTAAATTTCACCGTAGCCTCTGGGGAGGAAGGTTCAATCCTCAGTCAAACCAAAAAAGGTGCGTAGATTTGTTTTGACCTCAATACTTTTATTTAAACTCTACCGGTTTCGGAAGAACCCTTCCTCCATCAGGAGAGTATTAAAAACAGTTTTTAATATCCTGCTGATAAAGGAAGGGTGCTTCCGAAACCGGTGGAGTTTGAATAAAATTAAAGTGACGAAAAAAAAATTGTTTTTTATTCTAAATAATGATGAGCCACACAGATAAGAAAAGGTACGCGAAATAAAGTAATGATTTTTTCTCTACCTACTATATAAATATGATGAAATATTACCTTTTTATTTTAAAACTTAAATTAAAATTGTGTGAAAATTCAAATAAAGTGACCATATCTGAAATGATGGGTCCTTCCCCGAATACATTTGTTCCATCTCCTTCCCCTCCCCACTAACTGCAGAAGGTTGGGAGCAGTTGTGCGGTAGTATTATTTATTAATCTGTAACTGAAACTTTTAAACAAGTAAGTTTTAATACTTTGGATACTTTAAAACAAGCTTTTGCTGCAAAACACTTTCCTAATTTTATTGTCAATTTACAGACAATATCGAGATGTACTGTTTTATACTGATAATTTTCATTTCAAAATATAGGTAAAACCAAAATAATTGACAACGTGAAAAGCAAAAGGGTGTAATAAAAAATAACTAAAATTCGGTTATAGTTTCCATATATAGGAATAAATTTGTTTAGTTAAAGTAAAAAAAAATATGGTCTATTTATAAAGAAAATTAATATATCGTTATTCAGGTTCTGTGTCTGGAACTCGGATTTTGTTTTTATTGAATTTAATTGTCATTTTTAAAACTGAGCTGATTTTGTCGAGAAATCAAAAAACGATAAAGTGCCTTTTATGATGAAATATTTTTAACAGAAATTTATTTTAACTGTCATTTTCAAAATTGAAACTGATATTCAAGAATGAAACACAATCTATCGATTTTTCGCCGGTCTGCGCTAATATCACACGGCGAGGCTTAATTTAATCAACAGTTTTATTCCGAAAATGATGAACATGAACTAAAAATATCACTAATCACCCGAAAAAATTCTGTGTAAAGCACAGGCACCACCGTGAACTGAATTTATATTAAAGAAAAAAAAAAGAAAACAAAACAAATACAAAACTGACTCAAAATGCATATTAAGATTTTTTTAAATATATTATTGCACTGTGGAACTATAATAACATTAATCCGTACTTGCAGAAATGAGTCACCAATATTCCCGAAAGACGGTGTAGTTACAATTTTTGATTAACCAGTCATTACTGCTGTACTGGTCATTGTAAAGGTCTTTAAGTGGATATTTTCATTGTTTCACTTACTGAGATAATTCATGGAATATAACTTACACGGATAATTTGCATAGCGCCGTTTTAATAAAAAATCACCTCAAGGGCACTGTACAATTAATAATGAGTTCCAAGGCTTAATCTGATTTTATAATTTAACAGAAACAGAAATCATACTTAACTCACAGATAACATCACCATCAGATAAATATACTTTCGAACTGGCAGATGAAGGGTCACAACAGTCAGAATGCTTTCGAAATGAGATCCCTGAGGCGAATGTGTGATAAATCCATGTATGATCATGTGAAAAATGTGGTGATCCGCAAAGAATGCAAGGCTGATGTAAGCCTAATGAGTAAGATAAAGAAAGGGACGCTTTTATGGAAATGTAGAGAGATTGCCAAATATAATATTATTATTCCGTTTTCATTTTTTTTTTTTTTTTTTTTATATTTACTCCACACAGGAGGCCCTGAAGAAAATAATTTCCCTCAGGGCCTATGTCATCTTTGGGGATGCTGTGTGGAGGGTCTTTTTGTGGAGAGGAAGGAGTGAACATGGGTCTTGAAGAGTCCCATGTTGTAGGAGGAGGAAACACAGAGGCCGGCAGTTCGTTCCACAGCCGAGCTGTTGAACTTAAGAATGAATCGTAGAAGCGACCCGTTCTCATGTGACAAGTGTCAACTGTGTACAAATGTTGGGCGCGCGTTTGGCGTGTATCCCGACTACGCACCGGTGCCAAAGGGATCAATGACGCTAGTTCCTCAGAGCATCTTCCATTGTAATACCGATAGAACAAGGACAGCATACCTACCTGACGCCTGTGCTCTAAAGATTGCAGTCCGTTTGTTAAGATTGGGGAATCTATCAAACGGACCGCCCGTTTCTGCACAGAGTCAAGGGTTTTTTTCAGGTATTTAGGGGCTCCAGACCAGACTCATGACTTTAGACTCAACTTTGGAAACTGTTTGTGGGCTAATTATTTTTATAAATAATATTTTTACACAGTAAATATGATGATATACGTAATGTGCTTAAAAAATATTTGAAAATTAAGTAAAGATCCAAACCAAAAGTTTTATATGATGGGTTGAAACTAAGTTTGGTTGCGGTTCAGATGGTTTGGGCTTTTTGGGACAGATGGCAGTTTATCATTGTTTCTCCCTCCAACAGACTGAGATTAATAAAACGCATTGTAACGCCATTGTTGATCTCTTCTGCAATTTAACTTCTCAAAAAGTAACATCTCAGTCCGTTGGGAGGGCATTTAAAACAATTAGACATGTGGCTAAACGGATTGGACAATATTTCTAAAAATATAGCCGAATTACACGATTTGTAAAGAAATAACAATTAAAATCGCGTGTGATTTTTAAACTAGCAATTTGGAGCATCAAGAAAGAAGATATATGAAGAAAGAACACTACAGCAGAAAGGGCAAGTGACTATACCATATTCCTAAATTCCCTTGGCTGAAGAGCAAGATTTGATGAATGTACATAACATTATTATTTGTTGTTTAAATTAAAAACGGATTGATTGTTGCTAGTGGTATAGGATTGATTCATACATGATATAAAAAATACAGTGTGGTAGCCAATAAGATTTATTGTTACAGCGATGTCATAAAAAGGAAAGAAATTGAAAAAAATGTAAAGTATTTTTTAATTTAAATTTTCTTAAAATAACCCAGTCGGTTTGTTTATAAAATAACTTTGATATTCTATTTAAATAGACCGCGCGACGGTCGAGTAGATCTTTAGTTTTCCACGCAGGCGCAGTTCGAATGAATATTACTAAAAATTACTTAAGATTTATTTATATGCAGTTTGTGTTGGATTGAATACTATCATATTAAATATTCACATTTAATCCCAAGGAGTTCTGTGAACAGAAACAGTGCACGTGAAGTGATAAGGATTGCAAGTGAAATAATTTGAATTGATTTGTGAGTATTATATTCTGTTCGAAATGGACCTTAAACGTTTAACAACTCATCGCGGAGTGTTTAAAGCTAAGCTAATTCGTTGTAAAGATTATTTGCGAATTGCCCGAATTCAATGAGTACTATGCAAATTGGTTAAATTCCAGGGATACCTTTATAGCATTGGTTGGCAATAACTCATCTTTGGAGACAGTGCAGAAATTATACTATTTAAAATCTTGTTTGCAGTAAGATGCTGCAAAATTAATTATTTTTTTACCTACCCACCAAGATAATAACAAAAATAAAAATATTAACAGATAGATTTCAAAACTTTAAATTAATAATCTATAAACATGTGAATGCTTTATTTAAATTACCGGAGATAAAATATGAAAATCATGTAGCATTAAGAAACCTGTTGGATGAAGCTCAGTTAAATTTAACATCGTTGAACAATTTAGACATGCCCACAGAGAATTTGGATGTGCCACTAATATATTTGCTGTCTAACTAACTGAATAATGACACCAGGGCTCACTGGGAAACATATTCATCTCTAGATAAATTTCCTACGTTAACTGAATTTTTTAAATGTTTATCGAATCGAGTCGAGGTATTAGAATTCTCAGTGCAGTTAGCTAGGGAAAAACATTTCCTTTCAATTTTAAGAAAGAGGCTATTGTTTCATTCGCACCACAAAAATGTAAATGTATTATTTGCAAGGGAGATCATCAAATCAATAATTGCAAAAAAAAAAAGATTCTAAATATAAAGGAAAAATAGCAAGAATACATAACTTGAGAGCATATTTAAAATGTTTGTATGTGGGTCACAAATTAAAAGATTGTAGAAGTAAATATTATTGTCGCCATTGTAACAGCGGGTCTCCCAATACTTTGTTACATATCAAACGAAGATTTGAATTCCCAAGCGCACGATACAACTTCAACACCTAATAAAGATAGCTAAGTATCTAATCATGCAGCAAATGTATCGAATATTTTTATTTTATTATCAACAGCAGTAATTAATGTGCGAAATAATAACGGTAATTTAGTTCAAGCTATAGTGTTATTAGACTCAGGAGCGCAATCAAACTTTATTAGCGAGGATTTCGCAAAAAGATTACAATTAAAATTTAAAAGGACTAATGTGCCGATTACCGGAATTCAAAATTAAATTTTTCACATAAAAATATTGTAGAATTGAAAATATTTTTAAACTATTCCTCTTTCGAAAAGAATATTGAATGCCTCATTTTGCGAGACGTAACCGGTAATATGCGACAAATTTCTTTCCAGAAAAAGGAGGCTGGCATTTCTAATGGCTTGCAGCTAGCTGACCCTAATTTCAACGAAACCAGCTCTATAGGTATGCCGATTGGAGCTGATACATCCTGGGAAATTCTGCAGCAAGATCAAATGAGGATTAGAGATTCAGGACCCATACTACAGAGAACTCAATTCGGATGGCTGGTGTCAGGACCTATCTTCGCTCCAAAAATGAAAAGGCCTGTAAACTTTTTTCATCTTTCATTAAATTCAATCCATAAGCAAATTGAACATTTCTGGAGGTTGGAGGAATTACTTCCAATTAAACACAGGAATCATGAAGAGCGAGCATGTGAAGAAAATTTCAAGGACACGCATAAAAGAAATGACGAGGGTCATTTCACGGTAAGATTAACGCAGCGCCCTTGTTTTAAACAGTTGGGCGAAACAAGACTCCGTAATTCGCAGAGGAAGTTTTCCCTTAACCCATATATGATTACAAGAATATCATAATTTTGGTCACATGACACGGTGTGAAGCGCCGTCTCAGGATAAAATTTATTATTATTTACTGCATCATGCGGTGTTGAAGGAATCCAGTACAAACACCTAAACTCGGGTAGTATTTGATGGATCATCAAAATCATCCACTGGAGTATCTTTAAATGATGCCTTCATGATAGGGCCGATCTTATTAAAGGATTCATGCGCGCAATTACTATTTTTCAGAAAGCACCACTACGCATTAACAGCTGACATCTAGAAAATGTACATGCAGATATTGGTGCCATCTGAAGATAAGGATCTGCAACGCATAGTATGGAGAAACTCTCCCGAAGAAGAAATTCAACATTATCAACTCAATAGCGTCACCTTTGGCCTTCATCATTTTTGGCAACCAAATACCTGGAGCAGTTGGCAAATGAAAACCTCGAAACAAATCATAAGGTCAGTCAAATTCATAATAGTCAAAAACATAATTTTTATTTGGATGTTTTGATAACTGGCGATGAAGTGAACAAAATTGCTTATTAATTAAAGAACAATTAATATCTATCTTGGCATCCGCTGGAATGAATTCGCGGATATGGCGATCAAATATACCCTCATTATGTTCGAAACAGGAGGATATGTCAGATATGATTATTAGTGACAAATCGAATAACAGAAAAATATTAGATCTTTGGAGGGTACCCACCGCTTTCCCGTCCCGGTATAGGTGACTTATTATCACCCCTTCGGAACTCTCGCAAGAAGCAAATTTTTTGATATAACGGACTCTACAATTTCATAAAAAATATTAGGTCCGTCATGGAATAATTAACAGAACAATTTCTTAAGTACAGTAAATCTAATAAATAAGTAAATTAAAAGCAAACGTGAAATGCGGTCGGTCATAGCATCAAATGCTGTATTTGATCTCTGAGGATTGATATGACCGGTTACGTTGGTCGCAAAATTAATAATGCAGAGACTGTGGCAGACAAAGATTCAGTGGGACGAAAATATTCCAATTGACATGATGAATGCATGGGAATCTTATACAAATGAATTGCCGCTATTAAATAACATTCAAAAAAAATAATTTGTCAGAATAAAATATTACAGAATTTATAGAAAAGGATACTCTGCTTGCATTTATATGATATATCGTGATGAATTGGGTAAAAATATTCCAATTTAATAATATCAAAGTAGCGAGCAGCGCTACTGAAAACCATATGTCTTCCCAAATTGGAACTCTGTGGAGCTGTTGTACTATCAAGATTAATGAATTATGTTCAGGTGGCTGTGTGTATACCTAATATAGTGACAACTTGTTCGTGCGATTCCCAAATATCACTGTGCTGGATCAGATGACAGCCTGCAAGGTGGAACACATTCATTGGTAATAGAGTTGCAGATATTCAGGATTCGAGTCAGCCAAGTCAATGAAAACATGTTAGATCTGAAGACAATGCTGCAGATGTACTATCACGAGGTGTCAGCGTTTAACTTCCGACATTTGGTGGCATGGACCCGTTTGGCTGACGTGGGAGGTTTCTAGTTGACTGAATGCTGAAGCTGCATGTATTGATCCACCAGACATCAAAACAAAAACTGCACTGCTGTCAGCAGTAAAGCAGGACTGGGACATTTTGAAAGTGTTTTGTTTAGTAAAATTGTAGAGGGTAACTGCTTATATAATTAAATTTCAATTGTAAAAATTCATCGCTAAGACGAGGTGGTCAATTGACAGTTAGTGAATTGGACATTTTAAAATATGTTTATGTCTGGTGCTCAGTTTTACGCCTACAACGACGAAATTGTAGGTAACGACCGCGACGCCTTGAACTCGAACGGTAGTATTAAAAAAATAGTTTGCTAAGTCATTAAATCCTTATATTCACAAGGATTTACTTCTGGTAGGGGGTAGGCTATCTAAAGGAAAAATGGTATCAGAAAACCAACAACATCCAATTTTATTACTTTCACAACATAAATTAACATTATTTAAATTTCCATGGGGCTACGCAAGCCCTATTAGCATTAATTAGAACGAAATTCGGCCAATCACGGGTAAGAATATTATGAAAAGGATAATAAATAATTGTATAATATGTCATAGATGCAATCCCAGGCCGGAGCAGCAGCTGATGGCCGATCTTCCGGGTGAAAGGATAACAGAATGTAGATCAGTTCTGTTAACAGGAGAGGACTACTGTGGGCCAATAATGTTCAAGTCTGGTGTTCACAGAAAGACAGGTAACGTAAAATTTTACCTTTATTTAATTATATGCATGGTTTCAAAGGCCATACATCTAAAGATTTTACTGTCTCTGAGCACAGAGAGCTTCTTAAATGCACTAAAACGTTTTATCTCGCGTCGTGGCAAACCAAGTAAAATGTTTTCAGACAATGCAACTAACTTTCGAGGGTTAGATAATGAATTATAGGAGATTTATCAATTGTTGTATAAATTTAGTGATAAAATTTAGTATTATTTATCAAAATTAGCTATATTAGCAATTTATACCTCCTCGAGCTCCACATTATGGTGGACTGCGGGAGGCCGGGGTGAAATTGGTTAAATACCACTTAAAGCGAGTAGCGAATATCACGACATTAACATATGAGGAATTCAATACTCTTAAACTCTAGGCCAATATCTCTCTGATCTAATGACCCTTATGACCTTCATCCTTTGACTCCCGGTCACTTCGTTGGAACCAGCTTAACGGCAATCCCGGAGCAAAATTTACAACTTCAACCGCTTAAATAATTATCAAAAACTAACTCAGATCATTCAATCTTTTTAGTCGAGGTGGATAAAAGAGTACCTGGCGGAGCTTCAAACAAGATCAAAATGGATTGACGGACACCAAGGGCAACTGCGATTTGGCAAAATGGTTATACTGAAAGACTACAACGTTCCTGCTTGCTTTCGGAGGCTGGGACGATTGAACGTTGTTGTGCATCCTGGTGCTGACGGAAGAGTTCGCGTCGCTACCATCACCACATCGCAAGGGTCAATCCAAAGGGGTATCTCCAAATGATGTCTATTGCCTACGTAGGACAAAATCGACCCAAGGATGACTACAAACCCCCCAACGAAACCAATTTCATCAGCACCAAATTGATTTTTAAAGGACTTGACAAAGTGAAAACAAAACTGCAAAACAAAAACAATGTTCATCATATAAAATCAACTTGGCTTTTTGAGTCAAACCAATAAGTGAAATGTGAACGAATAAAGACATGAAGATTATGTGAAAGTGAACAGTGACTAACAATAGTGACTTTTAAATTTATTTCAAAAGGATACAACTTTACAAATATAGATTTGGAATTTTCACATCTCTCATCTGACCTTGAAGGAAGGATAACTTAGAATTTTCCCACCTCGAGAATTTTATATATTTTTTATTGTCAATATTATGTTAATGTTTTATTTCTATATTTAAGTTAATATTTGGATGAATTTTATCTCAGTTTTTGTTTATTTTTTCAGATATAGTTTTTTGTTTTTGTTGTTTCACATAGCGCAATTTATCATTTTTGTTTGTTTTTTTTTTTAAATTATTTCTTTTTGATAAGGATTGGGCATTTTTTAGTTAATTTTAACTGTCTTAATTTCCTTCTTAGTTAAAAAGTCCCAATATAGTTAATATTTTGCATTTTTGGGGGGAGTATGTTGAAATTAAGTAAAGATCCAAACCAGAGTTTAAATCTTGGGTTGAACCGAAGTTTAGTTGTGGCTCAGATGGTTGGGGCTTTTTGGGACAGATGGCAGCTTATCATTGTTTCACCCTCCAGCAGACTAAGATTAATAAAACGCATTGTAACGACATTACAGTAAGCGATTTTACACATTAACGGTGCTTCATAAATCATCCAAATATTGTTATTATTAATTTAAGACACAAACAAATTTAGTAAAAAAACGCACATCTTAACTTGCAATAACATTAGGTTTGATTTTATTTTACAGTTTTGATAGGTTATTTGCCCTCAAATTGTAATAAGAACAATTGGTAGGTGTCGGTGTCAGGTCACCTATAAAAATATTTAATAAAAGGTTACCGCATAATGTATATGAATTTCTGTTGTTTCACAATGATTGAATAATATATTATACAGTACGCGGCACGTTCCATAGTGAAAGATACTTTCAGTATAGCACTGGTGTAAAATCATCATTGAGAATTGAAAACTTATTTGAAATGGCTTTAACCTTGTTACTTGACCTGATCTGAAAAGATGGGTACTTCCCCAAATATGAATTGAACCGCTTTGAAGTTGTTTGGAATGGAATAGTTTTAAACAATTTAGTTTTTGTAATATTACAAATTTCCCTTATAAGATAATATGTCCTTTTTTATACTGATCTTTTTTTTAAATATAGGTCAAACCAAAATAATTTACAGCCTGAAAATAAAAAGGGTGCATGATAAAAAAAAAAAATCGGTTATAGTTTCCATATATAAGTATAAATATATATAAGAAATTGAATGATATTATACATACGGAACAAAAAAAATCATGGTGAATTTATAAATTAGTATTTTAAAAAAATGAATCATAGTTAAAACATAAAAGTAGTCGATTATGGATTAAAATTTTCAAAAGTCATATAAATATCAAGCGCAATTTATTCTTACAGACGTATTTTCTTGTAACTCCGGCCTTCTTCCTTGCGCGGGTCTTCCTGCAGGCCTCGTTGTTTTTATACTTCTTGAATGTTCCTCGGGAGTCCTCTCTGTCGAGTGATAGAATCGGGCCATATTGGGGTTATATTCAAAAGAAGTCACTATTCCGCCTATATTGAATACTATAATTGTGTCATCCGCTGGAATTTTCGCCACTTTCTCTACGATTGGTAAATCGTCTTCTTCAAAGTCGATCTTTCTGTAAACCAGATCCATTGTCATGATTGTCCTCCAAATTGGCGTGTGATTTTTCCTATGTGATAAATACTATCTTCCCGATTGGTGTGCTGTCTTCTGATTTTTTCCCATTATAACTGTTTTTGTACCTATATTTGACGGGTTGTGTTCATATATTGTCTCCTTGACATCTACTGGGATATTAATTTGTTTTTCTGTTTCCGCAGGATAAACCGACGGAATATTTGGCAATACTCTACAAAGTCCGAAAATGGACAAAAATTGTTTTTGTTCCGTCATCGGCTACCGTTCAACTTCTTTCTTCTCTGGAATATCCTGCAGCAGCCGGTGGAACTTCTTCTCTGCTGTTGAACTTCTTTCTGTTGATTCTGTTGAACAGCATCCTGCAGCAACCGGCGGCGTGGCCTCTCTACCCGGGTTCTGCTATTCACAAGATGTGACACAGGCTGAGCGATTTCACGTTTTGCCATCGTTCCGTAAGTGTACTTAGAATGATCCATAGCTTTGTATCACTGTAAGCTTTGATTGTTAAACGTTGAAATTCCACGAACTTGAACAAGGATTCACTTTACAAGAATTACAGCAGTTTATTTTGAAAACAGGACTTGACTTGATAAACTTGATATTGATTATTTGACCAACAAATTTCACCTTTTATGCCCTTCATCCCTACCGCTCATGAGGTAATTAGGTTTGCTATTGGTCGGTGATTCCAGATCATTCTGTTATTTATTTAGAAATGTAAATATAAGAACACTCCTAGGCAACGATATTCCCTATAATTCGGTAATTCCTGTTTTTGACACAAAAGTAATTACCGCGATGTTCGGACTCCGCCGATGTCCTAATTGCACTTATTACTTGAGATAATTCCTGGAATACCTATGACTAATTTGCTGTTGCCACCTCCACGATAACGGCGCAAAATAGCTGCGTTCGAAGATAAAAAATGCATAATTAAAAATGATTTTAAGATGTTGTCAGCTTACATTACAACATAAATTGTATAGAAATTTTAGACGACCTCAGTGGTTGTGTTATTAGATCCTTGACTATAAGAATCCGGAAAATGTATTTTTGGGCAAGTTCCAGTGGTAGATACTTTTCCCATTCTTAATCGAAATGTTGCTAGAAATGGCTCTAGCCGTGTTTTGTGACCTAACATTAACAGTCTGGTACATAAATTGAACCCGGTATCGAAATGTAAACTGGGTTATAAAACAACCTTCAAACTTCGATCAACGCCGATATATTAGACCTAGTAATATATAAGTATAAGTTGTTCTGCTAGCTCGTACCCATGTCCAGTCCATTATGAGTTACTCCATCTCCGGACACATGTTAAATTCCTATGAATAATGCTTATTATCTTGAAAATGTTTTTTTACTAGAAGAAGCTGTAACTCGTTTAATAGATTATGCTAAGACATTGATTTGTTTAACATGAACCTCACTAAATTCGTTCTTAAATATTCTTATAAAAAAAAATCGATCGAATATGTCAGAAAACTTATTATTTTTTTCATTTTAAATCCTTCTTATTTTTCCTGTTCTGCTTCAGTTTGAATTGAAAAAAACATTTAAAAGTAGAATAAAAGATTGAAAAACGTCACTTTCTCTCGTTGTCATTATTAACACCCACTCCATTTTTAAATAAAAATCAAGAAAATATTTCAAAAAAACATTACTTGTATCCATAGTGTGTACTTAATCAGAACTGTTTATATTATTTTGATATATGATTTTCTTTTTTTTTAATATTTAGTCTTAATTTTTGGTTTCGTTATTTTAATGATCGATGGTATACTCAATTCCTAACACAATAAAACATGAATGTATAAAGACGGTTTATAACGCAAATAAATAAATAAAAATTGATCTGAAGTGGCGAGTATTGAAAGTGATGTTTACATCTTTTATAAAAGTGTTGATCAAATTGGTCACAGAACTACTTGTCTCAGTACCGTAATATGGTGTGACTTTTAAATCGTTGTCGTGACTTTGAGTATCTGCATAATTCTCACCTCAACTCGGAAATTACTCGCATCTTTTTAAATATGTTTTTCGGCAACTAGGATACAATCACACTGCTAAAATATGTGGCAAATTATTTGGACCCAACATATATTATGAATGATTGAAATTTTTTTTTTAGGAATTCACACAGAAAAAATATTTACACATTTTATAAATTCGTCATCAATGATAATATTTTCGTGTCATTTATATTGTACGATCGATGTTTATATGACCACTTAAATATACGAACACTCATAATATATAAAATATATATATATATATATATATATATATTTTTATATATTAAATTATTAATTATTTTTTTAAAACATACATACAAATGTTGTAGTAAGTATAAAAGAAAGAACTATATATATTTTTTATTTTTTATTAGATAAGATAAAAAAAATCTAAAAAAATTTACAATTAAACAAAAAATATAATACAATAATATGCATATATTATACATACATTACAGATAGTTTGAGGGTTTTAACCTCTTTTTGCAATTCATCATTTTTGGCTTCGTTTTTCTTTAGTTGTCATTTGTTTTTTAATTTCTTTTTCAAATCATCAATATTGGTCGAGCAGAATTCTAAGTTCTTAACTAGGTCTTGTAAATCGTTTTTAATATCCAAAAATAGTTTTTTATTTATTTTTTTATAAAATTTTGTTGTTTAAGATCAATTTTATCAGTCATTGTTTGTAATAATTGTTCTTTGAAGCTTTAAAATTTTTGAACCATGTCACTTTTTGGGATCATTTTTAACGATGGTTTGACTTTTTAATATTGATAATTTTTTTATATGAAATTTTATATTTACAATAAATTTTATTAAATTTGCAATCTAATGACACTATCGGCTTACTTCTATTATTTGAAAGATATTTCTCAGTAAGTGACTTATTACGCTTTGTTCACTGGTCGATAGATGGTGTAGTACGACAATAATAAATCAAATAATTATTTTAATTATAACGAATGATTTATTTATTTTTTAAGTAACACTTCTTATTTTTTTATGTTGTGTTTATCAGCATAAGATTTGGTGCCTTTCAATGCAGTGGGAAACACTGTTTTTGTTCACTTTTACTATTGTTTTTGCACTATTTTAAACTGAAAAATGGTGTTAACAAATTAGATTTCAAAAGATCTTTAGGTTTTGTTGAGTAAAGTTTTTAAATTGATAATATTGTTCATTATAAATGAACTATTTTATGTATTAAACTTTGATTATTCACTACTATAGTTTTTATTTTTCACTTTAACCTACTTTAATTTAAACGGGAGATATTTTGACAGGTGTTAACTGTTAACTTTAAAAGGGAGATATTTTGACAGGTGTTAACTGCACTAAGTAGGCTGAAATATATATTGACAAGTTGCCGCACTTCGAAAGGTGTACTTTCGACCTAATAGTCACTTTTACGACTAAGTACTCTCTTGTTTGCTTTTTTTTTACCCCCCAAACACAAACATTTTTTACATACGTTATTTCGATATTATAAAGATGTGACATAAATGACACAATATTTTGTATATTTGGACAGTTGTAGAGCGAATGAGCGAAGAAAGGAGTGTAAGGAGAATATACGATGCAAATGTGAATGGTAGCAGAAGTCGGGGACGCCCGAGGAAGACATGGCACGACCAAGTGAATCAGATACTTGAGTCGGGCCATGTCAAGAGTCAGAACAATAGAAGAGTATGTATGAGACGATGTATGAATGTGAATGAGGCAAGGAGTGTGTGCCAAGACCGAGTTGTTTGGCAGTCCGTCCTCTCTGCCTACCCCTGCGGAGAAACGGCGTGATGGTTAGTTAGTTAGTTAGTGGACAGTTTTTGTTTTAAATTTCATGTGACACTCCAAAAGAGTGCCCCTGTCTGCTAGTCCTATAAAAGAAGCCCAGTTTCTTAAAAGCCAGATTTACTTGGGCTTCCATAGAGCCCCCCATACTTGAGCAGCTCTGACATACTTATCCCGAGCATTTCAAATAGAAAATTATAAATGATAGAAAAGTTATTTACTTAAAAATTGGTCAAAATCATCCCACGTTACGGTGTACTTATTTGTCTCCTATCTCCTATCTTCAGTCTCTCCTACTCTATCTAGTGAAGGTACTATAACGTGTCTGCTTCCAGAGGGTAATCCTTATACCAATCTTTGTTCAGTTCAGATTTTACTTTCTATCAACTCCGACTGTGTGGTCCTATATATTACAAATCATTTACAAGTTTGTACTCAGCTTGTTGTAAATAATTAAAATAGCGTAGAACCGCCTACAATATTATCGAAATAAATAAGATATAATAATTATAATATTTAGCTAATTTATATAGCGCCATTTTCGTGAGAAATCACCTCAAGGGTGCTGTACAAATATATTTCTTAAAACTAGTGACTTACTTCTGAGACTTATATCTAGTGACTTACGACTAAGGCCTATAACTACTATCTTAATAAAATATATATTTACATATGTAGAAACTTATATGCAACTAAAATTAATATTGACAATCTAATTTTACAAGCGCCAGAAAAAGGAGAAAGTTCTATTATATTTGGGTGCTTTTGAAATTAGTTTTTATTATTAGCTGGAAATATATCTTAAATGAATGAAATTAACCGTCGATCTTAAACTCATTTAAATGATTCATTTGCCAACAATTAAACGGATTGACGTGTTATGATCCCGCTGATATTGTCCATTGTCCATTGGTAGGCAAATCAATAGCATTTTGACTTTATCATAAGTAGTTGAACGCAATCCCCAGAGAATGTGTGTGTGTGTGAATCATCAATTACGGTATAACAAAAGGAAAAAAATGCAATATAAGGATAGAATGACGGATTTATGGAATTGAGTATCTGAAAAAGAGAGTTTTTAATTTGGATTTAAATTCTGTTGGGCTTGAGCATATATATTTAATATCTTCCATGAGAACGATAATTATAAAATCCTGGCTCTTAATGAACTTATCGTTGCTTTTCTTCTTTCGAAATGAACAGTATTTTTACTTCACTTCTATCATCATTAATATGAATTTCCGTTCTGCTTGTTGTGAATTGTTATTTTCAAAATTGTGCTGTTTATTTACATTAATTTATATTAATAATTGTTATAAATTACAACTCTGATTTTTCAGGAGATCAGACTATCCCGTGATTTTTAACGGGTCTGTACCAGTACTGTAAAAAAAGAGTGTCTGTGGCGGCGTGGATTTGTTTTTTTATGCAAATCGACAATTTTATTCCGAAATCAGTGAAACTTTAAAGTTTATTTAATTTTAGATCACATTTTTTTCTGTTGTCCCTCTTTAAACCCATCTCCTCTCTTCATCAAGCCTTATCTAAAATTGCCTCCACTCCGTTCAACATATCATCTCTTCAAAGTCCAAACTCGACTCAAATCTTCAACATAATTTTGAAATTTGCCAATTAAACAACATTAGTATTATAAATTCACCTTCCTTTTCCCTCTAATTTGCAATGATGGCCTAAAACACCCTTTAAAGGTGAAACCCAGAATCATTTGAAAAAAAAAACCTTTAAATTACTAAAAAGATCGTTACATTAAATTTCGATAAATCCGACCGGTCAGTGGTTGAGTGGGCATAGCGCTTGGGTCTCACCCGAGCGTCGCGTGTTCGATTCCTCGGCTGGCTAAGTCCTCCATCACAACACAAGCAACATTTTCGGCTTTCTGTGGTGGTAGTAGGAGATTTTCAAACATTGTTGGGTTATTCGTGACCCGGGAATGTTTGTCTTTCTTTTAAAAAAAAAAAAAAAAAAAAAAAAAACCCCCACCCCCCTTTCACACAACTAAAATCAGAACTTTGATACTATTGATGAAATTTTGCACACTTGTCCTTCGGAATTAGGGGAAAATTGTAAAGATTTAGTAAAAAAATCTCTGTGAAAAGCCCGAACAACGCCGGGGACTGAATCTAGCTTAAAATAAAATACGAAACTGACTCTTATGCTCTTATGCATTAATTAAAATTATTTTAATGCTCTTAGGAATAAACGATAATGATCCCCCCTTGAAGAAATGAGTCATCCATATTCCAGAAAGAGGGTAGTTCCAATTTTTGATAAACAAGTTATTACCGTTGTACTCGTCATTGTAATGGTCTTTTAGGGGATATTTTTTTTTTACTTACTGAGATAGTTCGTGGAATATAATTAACACATTAATAATTATGATTAATGGATAATTTGATTTTTTTTTTTAAATTATATTAAAATCAAATTTAATAATATAATTATTAAGTTCTGCAAGTATTTTTTGGTTTTTGTTATTTTGTTATTGTTTTTTATCATTTGAATGGCGCGGTTTAGTAAAAAATCACCTCAAGGGCACTGTACAATTTATAATGAGTTCCAAAGATCAATCTGATTTTATAATTTACATGTTTATAAGGAAAACATACTAACATAACAGCACTGTCAGATAAACAAACTTTTATTTTAATAATTTTTTTTTTCATAAGAAGCAATTACTTTCTGGTTAGACATTATATTTTTAAAAATAAAATAAACACTTTGTATTTAACCACGAATATTATTTAATCAGATATAATAATCATTATATCCTGATGAATCTTGGTTAAAGCGAAACCGGTCGATGTGTAAAATAATAAATATTCGTGGTTAAATACAAAGTGATTATATAATTTAAAAAAAAAACTTTTATTAAATAATTTTACGACTTTTCCCGCAGAGAACACTATAGTTAAACACTGAACATTTATTTTAAATTTACTATTTTACCCGACATTATTATTGATATTACATTTTATAGAAGTCTTGTCACAAAAGTATAGTTGTTATTAATTTTTAAAATACTGGAGATTTTTTTATAAAAAGACCTTAAAAAGCTAACAAATTCTTAGGTGTTTACATTTTTTACACAATTAGGTATTTGCAATGTCGTGGGTTGTGAAGGTGACAGGTTTCTGACATGGATACGACACTGAAATAATGAGTTTTTCGTTTTGCTATAAATTCTGTAATCATTCGTAAATCAAGAGACAGTCCATTCTTATAACCAAGGTCTCATCATCATTGTATTCAAATTTCATGAAACGTTTTTTTTATTTACAACGGGAATAAAATGATTTGTATATCTGTATATTTTTCATTTGTTTTTTTATTTGTAAATTATTTAAATTATTATTTAAATTATCACTTGTAAATTAAATATTTAAATAATAAATAATATTTAAATTATTTAAATTATCACTTGTAAATTATTTAACATTACAAATGATAATAATATGCAGACTTATATTTTTTTTTTCGTTATTATTCTACTACTCCATAAGTTGAGCTACAGTAGCTCGTGTTTATGGGAGGAGTATTTATCTTTAGAGTAAAAATATAGTATACTTGCTGATTTGTACTCCCATATTATAAAAATATACATCAAGTAGGCTTTTTTAAATTTATAATTTCGTAGCACATAATTTTGATGTATCTTATAAGGTTTAGCCAGCGTTAGCAATGTAAGCGCCCGAAATATTTTTTTTAAGACTTGATTACAAAAAACCGACTTTTCC
The DNA here is from genome assembly GCF_061612785.1 of Hesperophylax consimilis. Taxonomy (NCBI): domain Eukaryota; kingdom Metazoa; phylum Arthropoda; class Insecta; order Trichoptera; family Limnephilidae; genus Hesperophylax; species Hesperophylax consimilis. The sequence continues at coordinate 45,921,248 of NC_142837.1, forward strand.
CTACTTTCCAAAAAAATAATATGCATGTAATTAATTTGTTTTTCTGGCTCCGCAGGAAAAAGTAACGGAATATTTGGCGATACTCTGCATAGTCCAAAATTGGAGTCCAGTTAGATGTTAACTCTCAAAAGTTTAAATCGATATAATTATTTGACCAACAAATTTCCCCGAAGATAAATACCACCTATGGAAAAAGACATTTTCATAATCTGGCCCCAAAAATTTTCAATTTAATGGAAAAAGATATTAAAGACCTGGAAACAAATGTAAATATAAGACACAAAATCCACACATGGATAGTCAACAAAGAGATTGTATACTGCGGACAGATAACATCTACAATACCATAAATTATAGCTCACTACACGCCTGAATTTTTCTCATTTATTTATTTGTATTTTCATTATAACTTATGTATTTTTTTTAAATTTTTATCTATATAATTTTTTTTTTTTTATATCTTTGATTCTATGTAAATTTGCATTATCAAAAATTAGATAAAACTCCCGCCACCTCTGAACAGGCTCAGCCTAGTGAGGTGGATAATACCAAAAAAAAATGTATGCTAATTTATTGGTCAATAAATAATTTTTAAAAAAACATATGTAATTTGGCCTCGAATTGTAATTACAAAGAATTGGCAGCGGTGTAAGGTCTCAAGTAGGGTTAATATCGGTCGGTGGGTGCCTCGGGCGCATTTTTTAATTTATTTAGTAAAAATAAATATTACGATGCACCAACCGATGACACCAATAATTACGACCCGTCACTGATGTTCCCTTTAATTCGGTTACGATTTTCTTCATTCTTTGTGTCAATTCCATGGATTTCAAGTGTTGTATCAAGAGAATTTTGCTGCTTTTGGTAAACAATTTTTTATAAATTTTCGTTTTATTTTTCAAATATTTAATTTTTTTTGAGATTTTTCCTCTTAACCTCATAATCATCGATTTTCTGTGATATGAAGTCGATATTTTTGAGTGATCGCTAAATTAATTATGTTGATTTTTGATTGTAATTGATTGCTTTTTGGTTTTCGATATTTTGGTTTGCAATTTGTGATATTATATCTTTTTTACATATTATTTTTTTTTTCTATGAACAGGATAATTTTATCTTCGCATTCCAAGTTGAATGTCTTCGCTCTGGAGCTTGCCATTGTGATTTTTAAAAAAAAATTAATTTCTTATATTTTATGAGTTTATGTATGGCGTTGGGATGAATTGACAGATGGCGGTATGTATTATTATTATTGTTAGCTTTGAGTTTGTATCGATAGATTTCACTGCAGTTCTTTTGTTTTTTTATTTTAAGAGTTGTGGTATTTCAAAATTAAGCATAAGAATTGTTAGATATTAATTGTTTTAGCAAGTTATTTTATTTAACTTTGGTTAAAGTTTAATTGTTTTTTATCACAGTAATCTTCGTTTCCGATGTTGATATCAATGATTTGACAACTTAACCTCACAAAATGTCACAGTGTTGCGGCGATTTGCACTAAAATGTGTTAAGTTATTTAAGATTTTAAAACTTTTGGGAACTTTATTTAGACGATGGTTGTTTTTGAATACGATTTTTAATTTTGGATTTCACAGATATCACACTTGACACCTGATTTTTTCACAATATCGTAGTGTCACGGCGATTACCAGAAGTTCTGTTTATTTTAGTTTTTTAACGCTTTTGGGCACTGTTTTAGACAAAGATCATCGATGAAATCGATATTAAAAGTCGTGTTTCGCTAATATCACGCTTTACACATAGCGTTCTAGGATTTTATAGGAGAAAATATTTGGACTTTATCTTGAATACTATCGTTTTGTCTTGTTCGGGATTTTTTTCAACTTTCTCTACGATTGGTGAATCGTCTTTTTCAATACCAATCGCCACTTCAATGGATTATTTCTTTAAAGTTGATCCATTGTCCTGATTGTCCTCCAAACTGACGTTTGATTCTTCCTTTGTGATCGATTCATCGTTTTCATCAGCATCCATTATTGATTGGTTCTAAATAGATGGTGTATTGTCTTCCTTCAAATCCACGAGAGATTCTTCCTTTGTGATCAGTTAATCGTTTCTTGTGGTAGGTGTATTGTTTTCCACAACGATTATCATCGATTCATTCAGTATTGGGGTAGGTGAACTGGTTAGCTCCACTACAGAGGTTAATTCTTCCTTAGTGATTTGTGTATCGTCTTTTTTCAGATCCGGCGTTGATACTATATTCACGATTAGTTTACAGTATATTTTTTCATTTTCACTGTTTTTGGAGCTATATTTGACTTGGTGTTTTCAAACATCGCCTCCTTGACATCTACTTGGAAATTAATGTGTCTTTCTTGCTCCGCAGGACAAATCGACGGGATGTTTGGCCACACTCTTCCTAGTCCAAAATTGGCCAAAAATTCTTCTTGTGCCGTCATTGACTGCTGTGGAACTTCTTTCTTCTCTACAGTATTCTGCAGCAACCGGCGGCGTGGCTTCAATACCCTGGTTCTGCTATTCACAAGATGTGACACAAGCTGAGCCATTTCACGTTTTGCCATCGTTCCAAGTGTACTTAAAATGATCCATGGCTTTATATCACGGTAAGCTTTGAATGTTCAACGTTGAAATAACATGAGCTTGAACAAGGATTCACTTTGCAAGCATTACAGCACTTGATAAATTGACCAATAAATTTCCCCGAAGATAAATACCACCTATGGACAAAGACATTTTCATAATCTGGCCCCAAAAATTTTCAATTTAATGGAAAAAGATATTAAAGACCTGGAAACAAGTGTAAATATAAGACACAAAATCCACACATGTATAGTCAACAAAGGCATTGTATACTGCGGACAGATAACATCTACAATACCATAAATTATAGCTCACTACACGCCTGAATTTTTCTCATTTATTTATTTGTATTTTCATTATTTCTTATGTATTTTTTTTAAATTTTTATCTATATAATTATTTTTTTTTTATATCTTTGATTCTATGTAAATTTGCATTATCAAAAATAAGATAAAACTCCCGCCACCTCTGAACAGGCTCAGCCTAGTGAGGTGGATAATACCAAAAAAAATGTATGCTAATTTATTGGTCAATAAATAATTTTTAAAAAAACATATGTAATTTGGCCTCGAATTGTAATTACAAAGAATTGGCAGCGGTGTAAGGTCTCAAGTAGGGTTAATATCGGTCGGTGGGTGCCTCGGGCGCATTTTTTAATTTATTTAGTAAAAATAAATATTACGATGCACCAACCGATGACACCAATAATTACGACCCGTCACTGATGTTCCCTTTAATTCGGTTACGATTTTCTTCATTCTTTGTGTCAATTCCATGGATTTCAAGTGTTGTATCAAGAGAATTTTGCTGCTTTTGGTAAACAATTTTTTATAAATTTTCGTTTTATTTTTCAAATATTTAATTTTTTTTGAGATTTTTCCTCTTAACCTCATAATCATCGATTTTCTGTGATATGAAGTCGATATTTTTGAGTGATCGCTAAATTAATTATGTTGATTTTTGATTGTAATTGATTGCTTTTTGGTTTTCGATATTTTGGTTTGCAATTTGTGATATTATATCTTTTTTACATATTATTTTTTTTTTCTATGAACAGGATAATTTTATCTTCGCATTCCAAGTTGAGTGTCTTCGCTCTGGAGCTTGCCATTGTGATTTTTTTTTTAAAATTAATTTCTTATATTTTATGAGTTTATGCATGGCGTTGGGATGAATTGACAGATGGCGGTATGTATTATTATTATTGTTAGCTTTGAGTTTGTATCGATAGATTTCACTGCAGTTCTTTTGTTTTTTTATTTTAAGAGTTGTGGTATTTCAAAATTAAGCATAACAATTGTTAGATATTAATTGTTTTAGCAAGTTATTTTATTTAAATTTGGTTAAATTTTAATTGTTTTTTATCACAGTAATCTTCGTTTCCGATGTTGATATCAATGATTTGACAACTTAACCTCACAAAATGTCACAGTGTTGCGGCGATTTGCACTAAAATGTGTTAAGTTATTTAAGATTTTAAAACTTTTGGGAACTTTATTTAGACGATGGTTGTTTTTGAATATGATTTTTAATTTTGGATTTCACAGATATCACACTTGACACCTGATTTTTTCACAATATCGTAGTGTCACGGCGATTACCAGAAGTTCTGTTTATTTTAGTTTTTTAACGCTTTTGGGCACTGTTTTAGACAAAGATCATCGATGAAATCGATATTAAAAGTCGTGTTTCGCTAATATCACGCTTTACACATAGTGTTCTAGGATTTTATAGGAGCAAATATTTGGACTTTATCTTGAATACTATCGTTTTGTCTTGTTCGGGATTTTTTTCAACTTTCTCTACGATTGGTGAATCGTCTTCTTCAATACCAATCGCCACTTCAATGGATTATTTCTTTAAAGTTGATCCATTGTCCTGATTGTCCTCCAAACTGACGTTTGATTCTTCCTTTGTGATCGATTCATCGTTTTCATCAGCATCCATTATTGATTGGTTCTAAATAGATGGTGTATTGTCTTCCTTCAAATCCACGAGAGATTCTTCCTTTGTGATCAGTTAATCGTTTCTTGTGGTAGGTGTATTGTTTTCCACAACGATTATCATCGATTCATTCAGTATTGGGGTAGGTGAACTGGTTAGCTCTACTACAGAGGTTAATTCTTCCTTAGTGATTTGTGTATCGTCTTTTTTCAGATCCGGCGTTGATACTATCTTCACGATTGGTTTACAGTATATTTTTTCATTTTCACTGTTTTTGGAGCTATATTTGACTTGGTGTTTTCAAACATCGCCTCCTTGACATCTACTTGGAAATTAATGTGTCTTTCTTGCTCCGCAGGACAAATCGACGGGATGTTTGGCCACACTCTACCTAGTCCAAAATTGGCCAAAAATTCTTCTTGTGCCGTCATTGACTGCTGTGGAACTTCTTTCTTCTCTACAGTATTCTGCAGCAACCGGCGGCGTGGCTTCAATACCCTGGTTCTGCTATTCACAAGATGTGACACAAGCTGAGCCATTTCACGTTTGGCGATCGATCTGTAAGTGTACTTAGAATGATCCATAGCTTCTTTTCACGGGTAAGTTTTGATTTTTTACGTGCAAGTAACATGAGTTTGAAAAAGAAACCACTTTTTAAACGTTACAGAACTTTATTTTGACAACAGAACTTTGACTGGAAATAAATTTGAGTTGATAAATTGAGAAAGACTTAAAAGTTTAAATCGGTATTGATTATTTTACCAACAAATTTTTCCTTTCATACCAATCATCCCTCTCGATAATGAGGTAATAAGGGTTGCTATTAGAACTTGGAATACATGTTTTGGTATTTCAGCCTCCAAAAAAATAGCAGTATCTTCATAATTAATAATTTTACAAATTTTGTTTAATTACATCTACATTATGATCATTCCTTGACTCGAGAACACCCCTTTGTCGATATTGCACAGTTGACTGATGTACTCCAATTTTCTCATCTTGTTTGGACATAGTATTTCGTAGGACGGTATTATGGTTTTTTAATTCATCTATTTCAGTGTTGAATATTTTATCCGATTCTACAATAAGATCAAAGCGCGTTCTTAAGTCTTCTTGTTGTTCTGATATGAACTGAATTGATTTAACAATTTCATTATTTTGTAAGATAATCGATTCATATTTTTCTAAACATTAGTAAAATTTCTTCAAAATTTTTTATCATGTATGTGTTGAAGATTGACAATTCAGCTTTAAATAACTTGAAATATTGAAGACAATATTAGTGATTTTTAAACGCAAATCTGAAACAGAAAAATCAGAAAAGGAAACGGTCACATCTGGTCGCAAACGGTCACTCGAACCCAGGACCCTTGTCTTTCCGGGACAATGCTCTACTAACTGCGCTAATGGGACCCTATCCTCATCGGTCACTTTTAACTGTATCATACTTCGAATAAGAACTACCAACGTTGTCTTCATTTTTTCACCGCACATTTTTATTGGCAACTATCTTTATGTATGATCGCAAGATTCAACCCGAACTAAATGCAATCCTAGACAGCGTCTTATAGATAAACCTATCTTATTGTTTTTATTTTTAATGTGCGACATCTATTGACTTTTTCTGCAAGTCTAGAAATGAATTATTATTTTTCGGAATAACTTATTGAGTAAAACCTCAAATTATAATATTTAAATATTGAAGACAATATTAGTGATTTTTAAACGCAAATCTGAAACAGAAAAATCAGAAAAGGAAACGGTCACATCTGGGACTCGAACCCAGGACCCTTGTCTTTCCGGGACAATGCTCTACCAACTGCGCTAATGGGACCCTATCCTCATCGGTCACTTTTAACTGTATCATACTTCGAATAAGAACTACCAACGTTGTCTTCATTTTTTCACCGCACATTTTTATAATGAAAACAACGTTGGTAGTTCTTATTCGAAGTATGATACAGTTAAAAGTGACCGATGAGGATAGGGTCCCATTAGCGCAGTTGGTAGAGCATTGTCCCGGAAAGACAAGGGTCCTGGGTTCGAGTCCCAGATGTGACCGTTTCCTTTTCTGATTTTTCTGTTTCAGATTTGCGTTTAAAAATCACTAATATTGTCTTCAATATTTAAATATTATAATTTGAGGTTTTACTCAATAAGTTATTCCGAAAAATAATTAAATAACTTGACTTGCGCCATCTGTGATTGCAGTTGTTGATTTTTCCGTGGCGTGTACAGATTTTGGTGGTGGCTTCGTCTGTTTTGATTGTTTGGCGCTAGATGGCTGTTCATATTCATTTAACAATATGTCACTTATTTTTTGTTTGGGTTTATTTTTGGGATTTTTCAGCCATTTTTTACATTTCCATTGAAGACTCCTTTCACGGTTCACAGTTTCATAATTGCTTTTATTAAGTTCAGCCAACTTGCATTTCTGTTATTTATTCCATTTATTCTCATACAGAAAGCGATATTTGGATGCCCTTTTACGTTCATGATTTTTAATTTATTTTTAAAGATAATGTCTCACGCACTCTCAATCTAACACAAAAAACCCGAAGAAAATCATCGTTTCGATAAATAATCAAAATATATTTCAGAAGCCGTAAAATTGATCAAAAAAATTGTGTAATTTTACTCATTATTATATACCGATTATGATGATTTGACAATATATTGAATGATACGTAGTATTGAGGATTGTCATATTTTATAATATTATTTGGATGAATTGTGTCATTGGTGTTTGATCAACTCTTTATTTCTTAGGATGGGTTGTTTAGGAGAATTTGAACAATTCATCAAATTTCAAAGTTCATTTTCGGGTTCTGTGAAAGTCCAATTCAAGTTTTGTTATTATTTCATTACAGGCTAGTTACTTGATAGATCTGAATTAAAAAAAAAACTTGAAAAAATCTTTCATAGAACTTGAAATATGATGAATTGTTTAAATTCTCCGAAGCAACTCATCCTTAATATTCAAAAGTGCCAAGTTATTCGTTTTCGTACAATCCAAAGTCACGTTAGTTATGAATACTCTTTAAATAATAGACATCAGTCCCTCAGATCGAGGACTTAGGTGTTATATTTGATGAAACGTTAACATTTACTTTGCATGTAAATTATATCACAAAGAGAGCTATACAAGTGCTTGGTTTCATATGCAGAACAGCAAGTGATATATGGTCACTTGAATGTTTGAAAACATTGTACACTTCTTTAGTAAGAAGCCAGGTAGAGTATAATTCGCCTATTTGGTTCCCATTGTACACTTCTTTAGTAAGAAGCCAGGTAAAGTATAATTCGCCTATTTGGTCCCCATTGTACACTTCTTTAGTAAGAAGCCAGGTAGAGTATAATTCGCATATTTGGTCCCCATTGTATTAAACGCATTCTGACAGTGTAGAAATGGTAGAGAACAAATTTATAAGATTTATTAACTTTAAACTGAATAATCCAATTCAAAATATTAACTAAGTATTTTTGATGAAACAACTAAACTTAATAACGCTGACAGATAGGCGGATCATCTCTGACCTTGTACTGTTAAATAAAATTATTAATACTTGCATTGACAACCCTAAAATTCTCTAAAGAGCCTGAATGAGTTACTTTTTTCTGTGACAATTATAAAACCAACTATGAAGCTCATACACCTATAACGAGACTACATCATATTGGCAATAAATTTGGGAATATTGTAGACATGTTTAAACATTCCGTATTAGTTATTAAACAAAATCTTTTTAATCACTTTACTGGGATGTATGAATTTACGACTCCGTAGAGAATACACTTTTATTTTTATATTTCTATATTTCTTTATACATATTTTTCTTTCCATAATCCGCACTATTAATTTTATTTAACCTTGATTTAATCATAAATCATTATTTTTTGTTAACAATGTACCAAACACAAATGTATTACTCGTTACCTTTATTTAGCGTAAATAAATAAATAAATATATCGATTATAAAAAAATCTGAACCAGTAAAATTATTAAAATTTTTTTTAAAAGTTCAGTTATAAATAATCACACAGTGGAAGTTTTAGCAAAACTAGTGATGAAAAAACAATCGAACGATGTTTGCCGGTTAGCCTAAACTGTTATCAGAAATTCTTGTTTAATCCAATATAATGGAAGCAAATGTTTTGCGTTGCCAATCCAGCCTATTACATAGGCTCCGGGCAGTAGGGTCTCTTGTGCTATATACACTAAAAAATAATATTACCGCGTTAACACCTATGCCATAGGTCACCTTAGTGGTTCGCCACGTTTGGTGATTTAGCAGGGGTGCCCGGGTTCACCGGATGAGGTTGATTCAGCAATAGCCTGCCCAGAGAGTCTGGTGTGGGAAGACCCTTTGAATTCTCCAACTGGTCTCTCGACTCATTGCCTCGCCCCGTAATGTGAAGGACATATTCATTCATCCGTCACTCCTGGACACCTAATATATTTTTCTTTCCCAGAACTTCTTCTCTTTTCTTTCCTTATAAAGACCCTCCACCCAGCATCCAGTAAAATGATATAGGCCCTAAGAGAAATGACGTTCATTGCATAATTTTAATGTTACAAATTCGATATTGAAAACATAAAAAACCCCTTCTTTATTTCAACATATAATTTATTGTAATTTAACTGAATAATTTAGAATAATTAATTTAATTGAATGAATAAGAAATTTATTACGTTTTTTTATTTATCCAATTGTTAGCCATTGTAATATAATAAATATTTATTTGCTTCCATTGTTTGTAACCCTTTTGTACAAAATGTACCATGGACGTAAAAAAGATAACTAAAATAAAAAAATAAAACTCGTTTTTATTTTGAAGTTTTTTGTTATTTTCAAAATTGTTCTGTTTGTGTCAAGAATTCGCACAAGCAATAAAGTATCTACTTATGTTGATTATACATTTAAGTGTTTTTTTTTCCCTTTAAATCTTAGCAATACGGGCGAAGTCAGTTTTGATTGTCTTTCAAGGATCTGCACTCATTTTCTTAAACAATTAAATCTGTATGTAAATTATATTATGTTTACTTATATGTATTTTATTAATTATGTAATTGTAAATATGCACACCTTGACACAGGAATGCCCTAGTGATTATGTAAATAAAGATAATAATAATCTTATAAAGATGTGCAGATTATGTTTTTTATGTTAAAAACTGTTTTTTGAATACATACATATATATATTTATGAATTAAAAAAGTTAATTAAGATTTTGGTATTGACAAGCGATTGTCTTAATATTTTTTCGTCCTTGTCCTTTCTTAAATAATAAGATTTTATATAAGTCCCATTTGCACAAAACTGAATGTCACCCTATCTGTCTTTATTATCTACTTTGTTTCTTCTTTTGAATAATGATAAATGATTAGTTATGGTTCAAATATTGTTACAATATACTGTCAAATTACCCATCTGGTAACACATCTGATATGTATTTTTGATTAAATTTGAAATATTTTTTGTTTGTATGTAGAATTCCTTTATGTTTGTGATTACTCTTATGTTTGCTTTACTCAAATGTAAATTGTTAAAATCGATACAGGCTTAGTCCTAGTGAGGTTTATTTTTATGTGAAAAAACACGTGTTTTATCGAAAGTGGGATGCAATAAATAAATAAATATATATAAAACGTTTCTTTGTTGGTTTTTTCCCTATTAGACTAAAATTACTGGATCGGTTAAGACTGTTGGTGGAAATTATATTTTATCTTTACTAATTGACCTTCAAAAAACCTTCTTCATAGTAAGACATGATATGCTTCTAAAGAAACTCGAGATAATTGGTGTAGTTGGTCCTGCTCTTAATCTATTAGAATCATATCTTAGCAACAGAAAGCAATTCGTTAGCAAATAATCAAAATAGCAACCACCTTCCAATAAAATATGGAGTTCCAAAAGGATCCATACTAGGACCACTACAGCTCCAAATTTACATAAATGATATCTACCAATTTTACTTAAATCGAATATCATAGTTCTAGTCCAGTCAAGTTAAACATGAAAAGGGGGTTGTGCTTGCAAAAGGTCCAGTCATTCTGAATTTTTTATATGTTGTTAGGATCTAAACCAGTATTAAAAAAAAATTTTTGCAACTTCGAAAGTGCTGTGCGAGCGGCGGTGGACCTAAAAAACCAGGAAATTTTCGGATTTTTTTCAGTTTTTGCTCAATATCTCAGTAAAGGAAGGGTCTGACCGGTGTAGTCAATGTAAATACTTTTAAAGTAGACTTAATTTGCTATAATTTGAGACCAAAACAAGCTATATAAAGCCATTGGTTTTCAAGATACAGTTCTTCAAAAATAGGCAATTTTTTCCAAAAAGTGAAATTATTTCGAAACGGTCACTTATTTTGTAAAATAACTTCTAAAATACGCGTCCCACGTTAAATATTGTTGTAAATAAAGTTGTTGTAAATTTAATTATCTTTAATTTGAAATTAGATTTATATCTGTAGACTAAACGGTTCTCTCAAAAATGGCAGTTAACCAAAAACAGTCATAAGTGGATTTTGGGTGAAATGCAAATAAACTGTTCTCACGTCTTTTTATGGTTTTATTTATCAAACAGTTAACAGATTTTTGATGAAAAAAAGAAAAGATATTACATCTATCGGAAATTACGTCATCTTCAAACATTGTTTTATATACCTACATACCAAAATGCTTGTAAAAACATCATGGTACCTACTATAAGGACAAATTACATGTACACAAAAAATAAAACTAATATAAATCATGTAGGTATTGTGTCTTGGTTGCCAAATCATGTCTTTCTTTTTATCTTAGCTGGGAGAGGCGCCCAGTCTGTAGTCGGGTCATCTTCATCGTCCGAGCTTTTCAGCTCCACATCCGGGACGTTAATGCAAAATTTGCCACCGCATGACTGACAGAGGACTGAGCAGTGGAGCCCAGCCTTTCTACACGAGCAGCTCCCCGAGCATCCTTTATTGCATTTACATGAAATTTTTCGCAAAAGGGCAGGAGGTGCGAGATCCATCGTGGTAGGGATGGGGGTGAGTCCTTGAGAAGACAGCTTCCACCCCCATTCAGTGGGATTCAAGTTGACTCCCCGCCACTTCTGCACTTGGAGGTAGCACCTTGCTGCATGGTGGCCTGCAGCATCTTCCGTCGGTGGCAAACGGGCGAGGTTTATGTTTGTTGAAGTGACAAACGTCTTATACCTCAGGAAATCCAAAGTATCCCTCGCTATGTCACCCCCATATAGAGCCACGAAGCACTTGATGCTTGCTTCACTCACGGCTTGTGGGGTAGAGTCTGGCCGAAGGAAGACCTCCACTTGCTCAGCAAGTGGTTCACTCTTGCTCAGAAGTGTGCTGATTTTGGTCTTTCCTGGCCAAACGGTGCTGAGGTGGTATTGCACCCGGCAAACGCGTGGGTAAATAGTACCGTTCCTGGTAATTGTCGGGAGTCCTGGTTGTTGTTGGAGGTCGTAGAGTAGTGACAGCAACCAGCTTCACCCTTCGTGCTCTTCTGAAGATAGACGTTTGTCTCTTCAGCGCCTAAACTATTGAGAAGAACGAGCAGGTCGACATCTTCTCCCACTATGACGACCCGATCGGCATCTGCTCTTTTTGATAACGCCATCATGACGATCTCTCGATCAGCATATTCTTCGGCAACAGCCACTTCTACTCCCTCCTTCTGAAAGGCGTCACAGAGAAGAGTTATAAGGCGTCTCTTATTGTTTTCATTGCCCAAAACATGCTCTTGAGCAATTTGAATTACTGTGGATTCATCGAAAGTCAATTCGTAGCTGGAATGAGCTGCGTAGCGCCGGAGTCGTTCCGCTGTTTTGGTGTTTTTTTTTGGTAGTATCTTCGGGGTAGCCGTCAAAAACGATGGAGACGTTCTTCCCAAAGTGGTTTCGGACGTAGGTGGTATAACGCGCCAAAAATGCTCGAACCGTGCTTTTCCGCTGCCACACGACCTTGTGCAAGAGGTAGCCAACATCCAAAGTGACGTGAGTGCTGGCATCTATCGGCGTGTGGCTGGAAAGAGGAGTGAAGGCAGAGTACAGAGTAGATTTTGTGCCCTTGCGCATCCCTTGTTCATTGAACAGAGACATCGGGAACGGGGCCAACTCATACTTGAAGTCATCCTGTAAATCCTGTTCAGATTTCTTTGCAATACACACTCGCTGATAAATTGTGAGCGGATCCACAGCCACTCTTCTGTTTTTGTCCGGCAGTTTAACGGATGAGGCGATCGATGCCAGCGTGGTAACTTTATTTTTCCGTTTTATTACTACCTTGTCGTACATTTTCCCCACAATTTTCATTACTCTTTCCGTTCCAACTCTCTGGGCTGATACCACTGATAGAATTTAAACTGTCAGTTTTGGGAAATGGAGGGTGGAGAGCAAACCAGTTTTTTAGTTTTTCCACATCACTATTATCTCGGATGATTCGAGAAGGTCTCATGTCTACATGCTGCTCTCCAGTATGACATGATAAGCTGCAAAAACTTTCCAGTTCTTCACAAATGTTCAACATAAACACCATTCATGTTGTCCACCTTGCCAGAACACTTTCGGAGATTCCTCTTCCTTGGGTCAACCCACCGTAGGTTTTCATGGATCGCATCAGTTTCTGCTCAATTGTTAGGTCTGACCACAACCCAGACCAAAACTTGTCAGACCGGCAAATGGTGAAGGATCCTTTTGTGAACATGTCGTATTCACTTTTATCCATCCGATCTTATAGAGCCATCATATCCTGAAGATAGAAGTGCGCGCTCTTAGCATACAAAAAATGTCCAGCTGCGTGGAAAAAAGGGAGCATCTTGTGGACAGTGTACAAATGAAGGTTCCAATCACTAGCACACTCTGCCTGGATGAATAGTTTTATCAAAGTGGTCATACGAATGTATTGGACCCACAACTGTGATGTTGGACCATTCGCTTTCCAAGGCACTTTTAAATTTTGCCTTTAGTATTTGGTAGGTATCAATTTCTTCTGCTGATATAGTGAGAGACCTTTCAGTGTCTCGCAGCAATTTTTCAGTCTCGTCTCGCTCCTCAGGAGTTATTTCAACCTCATAAAAAACAATGCTGGCCAGTGTGAGGTTTGCCAAAATGTGGGCTCGAACAGCTCGTGAATATGCGTGCCCATTCATATGGGTAACCATGGGTAAAGGTACTAATGGGTACTTGAAATTTGAAATAGTCGTAATTATATTATAACCCTAGGATAAACCCACGATGATTAATGGATTTACTTCACAGCACAATAAAACCATAAAAAGACGCGAGAACAGTTTATTTGCATTTCACCGAAAACCCACTTATGACTGTTTTTGGTTATCTGCAATTTTTGAGAGAACCGTTTAGTCTACAGATATCAATCTAGTCTCAAATAGAAGCTTATTAAATTTACAACAACTTTATTTGATACAATATTTGACGTGAGATGCGTATTTTAGAAATTATTTTACAAAATAAGTGACCATTTCGAAAAAATTTCACTTTTTGGAAAAAATTGCCTATTTTTGAAGAACTGTATCTTGAAAATCAATAGCTTTATATAGCTTGCTTTAGTCTCAAATTATAGCAAATTCAGTCTTATTTAAAAGTGTGTATACGAACTACACCGGTCAGACCCTTCCTTTACGGAGATATTGAGCAAAAACTGAAAAAATTCCGAAAATTTCCTGGTTTTTTAGGTCCACCGCCGCTCGCACAGCACTTTCGAAGTTGCAAATTTTTTTTTAATACTGGTTTAGGTACTAACAACATATAAAAAATTCAGAATGACTGGACCTTTTGCAAGCACGGATGTACATCTTGACTGGACTATTATGATTGTTAAAAAAAACAGGAAACACGAATTTAAGCTCAACCCGAAAAATCATTTTTAGTCAAGTACACTTAAAAATTGAATATAACAACCTTCAAATCCCGACAGAGCGGAAATATCTTGGGCTGTGCATTGATAAACACTTAAAATTTAAAAAGAGTAATCAAGATATTAAAGATAAAATCACCCCTTAAATTAGCGTATTTAGCCAGTTATCATATGTGTTACCAAATAAATTAAAAAAGATCTACATATAGAATCGTATATTCACATTTAAACTACTTGATTGAAATCTGGGAAAACGGATATAGACATAAATGAACTACAGGTCACACAAAAAAATAATCGGAGCCTTTTCTCTTCAAACTTAGAACATACATAAAAAATATTTATTGAAAACAAAACTGTCAACATTAAGAAAACTATATGAATAAAATACATGTCTCATTATATACAAAATAAATAAAAGACTCATCATTTTTTTTACGATTATGTCATACACGAGGCTCCGAGAAAAACAATTTTCTCAAGGCCTAGGCATTATTAAGAGATGTTAATAAATAAAAAAGAGAGGTGATTCTGGGAAGGAAAAATGCAAGAGGGGTATGTAGGAATCCAGAGTCAGTGTGTCCAGAAGCGGCATATTTATGAATTCATCCCTCCCACTGCGATGTACAGTCAGAGCAAGCAAGACTTACACAAACCTCACTACATGACACCCTTGCTAGGTTACAAAACATAGCTTATCAGCTGGGGTGACCTATGAAAAAGGTGTCGATAATCTCGCAAAAATAAATTGACTGAATACAAAGTTATAGAACTAGTATAACATTAAATTTTTAAATTTTGTTGTTATTCAATGACACACTATTGAGCATTTATAATATGTTGCTTCATAAAGTAATAATAAGTAATGTAAGGAGGGTAAGTAAGAATATCTGGTTGTAATATCGTAATAACATTTATACAAATAATGTTACATAAGTACTGTAAATATAAGGAAAAAGAAATAAGTTCGTCGTTACTTTTAGAATGTATTGAAAATAAAATAGTTCTTTAAAATGGCACATAAATGTCACTTTTAGTAGTTCCTGAACAGTTAGTAGACCTCGCGTCCAAATATGTGTTTTTTTAATTTTCTTTTATTTAACAATTCAAAACCAAAATATTCTCCGAAATCATAAGATTTGCAAGCAAGTATTTACTTAAAAGTACCTGCCTATTTGATTTGCAAGTATTTACTTAAATACCTGCCTATTTGATTTGCAAGTATTTACTTAAATACCTGCCTACTTGATTTACAAGTATTTACTTAAATACCTGCCTACTTGATTTGCAAGTATTCACTTAAATACCTGCCTACTTGATTTGCAAGTATTCACTTAAATACCTGCCTACTTGATTTGCAAGTATTCACTGAAATACCTGCATACTTGATTTGCAAGTATTCACTTAAATACCTGCCTACTTGATTTGCAAGTATTCACTTAAATACCTGCCTACTTGATTTGCAAGTATTCACTTAAATACCTGCCTACTTGATTTGCAAGTATTTACTTAAATACCCGCCTACTTGATTTGCAAGTATTCACTTAAATACCTGCCTACTTGATTTGCAAGTATTCACTTAAATACCTGCCTACTTGATTATAAATATGAATATTTTATGTAATTTTTTGTTGTATTTTAATTAAGGAATTATAATTCTGTCCAGAGAAACTTCACTATCTCAATTAGAATTTCTTTTCAAACGTTCTCTAGGCAGACACCCATGGGGATTTTACATTGAATACATTGAAATGTTTAAAATTTTGTACATAAGGCTGTAAATAATGGTTGCCAAAAATAATTTAATATATTAGTACAATTGGATAAAATTTAACAGTATACTTAAATTATCAGAAATAATATCATGAAATGAAAATATATTTTGAATATTGAATTTGGTACGATGAAAATGTCGATATAACTAACTAACTAACCATCCATCATGCCGTTTCTCCGCAGGGGTAGGCAGAGAGGACAGACCGCCAAACAACTCGGTCTTGGCACACATTTCTTGCCTCTTTTACATCCATTCATCGTCTCATACATACTCTTCTATTATTCTGACTCTTAACATGGCCCGACTCAAGTATCCGATTCACTTGGTCGTGCCATGTCTTCCTCGTGCGTCCCCGACTTCTACTACCATTCGTATTTGCATCATATAATAACCTTACACTCGTTTATGTCGATATATATTTCGTATTTCGGGTAGGCGAGGACACGGCGAGTTTGTTACATACTTTTTTTTGTGAATTGTGATATTCTATTAGGACCTCATGCCTCTGTCGAATAGGTACTTTTAAATTGACAAAAGTAAGCTTAGGTCACTTCTGCTACGCCGATCCTAAACTGCATGTATTTTTAAGGTATTTTATTTCAAAAAAGGTGTGATTAATTTGTCCTTATATGGTGAACATGTTGGAACGTGTTGAGAGGAGCTTCAGAAACCAGTTGAATCAGTGCATAGAGAGCGGTGCATGGAAGAAAATGAAATTATTAATTTTTTTAAAGTATATCTTCAAAAAAACCTCATAGATGTTGCCTGACTTATTTTTTGTAAATTGCGAATACATTATCATATTAATTAATAACTCATAACTAAGGTCTATAACTAATATCTAAATGACAAATATATTTACATATGTAGAAACTAACATTAAAAATCTAATTTCAATAGCGCCATAAGAAGAAGAAAGTTCTATAATATTAGGGTGTTTTTATAATTAATTTTAGAACACGGGTGAAAATGCGACCAATGGATTAACACATATATATCCACCTTATATATAGATATTCTAGTACCTACCATATTAATATATTCCAGTATCTACAATTGTAGATAAAAATATGAACTAAACGGTGTTTTCAGATAAAAACAACAATATTTATATTCGAATGCATTAAACTAAAAATTAACCACAGCGTAATCAAATAGTACACATCTATGAAACCAAAAATTTCGACAATAGTTTAATAAAAATTACTGAAACCATATGGTTTTTTCTTAGTGTTTTTATATGTAACGATAATAAATGAGGTGGCGATAATGTTTATAATACTTTTTTTTTTAAACTATGTGTTTTTAGAAACACGAAAGGTGAGCCATTATTAAAACTTTTTTTATGTTTGATTTCAATTTTTTTAAATTTTATTTCTAATAATAAACTTTGTAAGCGTATTTCATAACCTTTTAAAAATTGTTATTAGTTTTCAGAAAATTTCAGAAATAGACATTACATGTACCGATATAATAAAGTTTGGCAATTCATCCAGCCCAGCACCCTATCTGTACCAATTGGGAGGTGGGGTGGTTTGGGAGGGTGAGGAGGGTATGACCTGATTAAAAGACTTAAGGGAAGCGGAAATGAACATGATTTCAGTTCCGCATGATAAATACTTAATTTGGACCCAACAGTGGCTTAAACTAACTGCAGTAGTACACCACCCCATCTTAGGAAGATTGTACAACTAACTTCATTGTATCTCTTTGCGTTACATTCAATAGTGAATTCATAGAAACAGAATTTTCCAATAAGAGGTGTTATTTTGATATTCAATCGTAAAAGATCAATGGTTTCGTTGCTTGTGTGGCACGTAGCGCGTTTTCAAGATCAATGCCATTCAATTCCGGCACTAAAAAAATCATTAATCATCTTTCGATAGCGATCCATTCACCGTAACTGTTGCTCCAGCCTCATTTTCAAAAAAGTAAGGTCTAATTAAAAAATTTCATTATTAAAACGAAACATTAAAAAAAAAATTTTCGGCGTTCAAAGACATAATCAGTTTTTCCATTTACCTCCGTCATATTTGGTATTTTATGTTATTACCGCACAAGAGTCAACAATTGCTGCCAACCGCCTAGATCTAGCGAGACTATGGCAACACCGATTGGGGTTTATTGTGAGGCTGAAGGGAGTGGGAATGGAAAAGAGATGGGAAAGAGGAAGGTGGGGAATTACCTGGCTAATCAGATCTAGTCACCAAATACAGCCAAAGCCATTTCAAGCAACATTTCAATTCTGAATGGTGGTCTTACACCAGGGCGATACTGAGAATATATTTTACTTTGCCGGGATTTGAGTCCGCGACCTCCAGCTTGCTAGTCGAGAGCCTTACCCCAGGACCACGGAGACGTCTTTTAAAATGTGATAATTTTAGTGAAAATCAATGTTCAGGGTGTATCACCACGTCCCCTGAGGGTTTTAACAAGCGAATTCTGAGAATATTTGTGAAAAAATATGTAGATGTTATTTAGATATTTAGCTGTTGTGACGTAGTGCGTGTCACGTGACTCGATAGGGTGTAACCAAAAACGATGTGTGGTGAATTTTTTTTGTATTATTGAAAAAAATAATCAAAGGGTAAAATTACATCTACATTTCTATAAATACATTTGAATTTCACGTTTTGTTCGGTAATGAGTGAATGAGAATCTTGGAAATGGAAATTATACCGCTTTCCGACATCCGATAGAGCTGAAACTCAGCAAATATACTCGTTGTCAAATATGATGAATTTAATAAACTTTTGGTGACAATCACACACATGACGATATAAACACATTTATTTTAAATCGGATGACATCACAGCAGATTATAAACGAAATAAATGTCCGTCCTACCCGATTGGGATTTGGCGAGTTGTCGATTCCAGTTCCTGGCTAGGAAGGTTCAATCCACCTTCAAATCAAACGAAAACAAAAAGGACATTTTTAAATAGATTTGTTAAAGAATAATAAAAATAAAGCTTTGTTTTTTTACTCCAAATATGCTTGCGCCGCCCACTGGTTAAATTCCTTATGTAAATTAAAAAATATATTGGGAAAGATTTTCATATACAATGGCCTGTTCCTCTAATAATATTATATTATATTATATTATATAACCAGATTTAACCAGGTATATTAAATATTATTTTGAAAAACGTTTTCAAAATAATCCTTGCCTTGAATATTCTAATAATTATACCCTCCGTCCCTCACACTAATGATTTAATTATTGTTCCTATTGATCGGTGACTCTAAAACGTGGTTAGATATTAATTTATTCAAGTATTTGAATGTACTTAGGAATCGATGTCAATGACAATAATCTGTCACGGTACCAATATTCCCCGTAAAGGGTAGTTCCAAAGATTGATAAAAAATGCATTACTGCTGTAATTTGCCAGTTTGGCTAGGGATATTTTCATTTGGTATTCAGATAATTCCTGGAACTCACTGTTACTCTAATTTCAATAAAGGCGTTTGAATACAAAACTTGTAGATTCAAGTTAGACCTCACATTAAAGAGAGAAGGCTCTTGTGTTTGGAGTGGGAATTCATGCCCTAATAATAAAGTCAGATAGGTAATAAAACATTGTAAATAATGATAAGAAAATAGTAGCAAGATGATAAATAAGAAATAGTTTGGAATATTAGGTTTTTTAAATAAATTATTCCTACAGAGGTAATTTGGGAGACGGGTGTGGATACCGCCGCACCGGGAACGATTTGTTGGATAACTAACACCTCCACCATAGGTCACCCCAAGTGGTCCGCTTTGTTTGGTGATTTAGCAGGGGTGCTCGGGTTCATAGGGTGTGGATTGTCCAGGTCTGGGCTGCGGATGCGCCTGCCCACTTACTGTGTGGTGGGTCAGATTTGGAGAGACTGGTGGAGGGAGATCTTTTAACCTCTTCAGCAAGACTCTCTCGACTAAACGCATTGCACCGCAGTGGGAGGAATGAGGACACTTCCCGGATACCTATCCACCCAACATACGTTTTCCTTCCCAGATCTCCTCGTACCTCCTTTCCAAAAAAAACATTCCACAAAACATGTCCAGTTCCTGCGGGGAATTTTTTTTGCTGAGAACCTACTGTGTAAAGCTAACGTAAAAAAGGTAGGTATTTTGAATATTTTTATGTTATTTTGATAACTTGCTGACTGCTAACGACCATACAATATTGAACACCGTAGTTTCCACTGATCCTAACCGCCTATAGCCATTTGTTAAATGTAACACAGCACAAGAGTCCCAACTGCTCCAAACCATTAGGAGCAAGTGAGAGTATGACATCCCCAATTGGTATTGTAACGTTGCGAGGCTAGTGGATAGAGGAAGGAGATGGTCAAGAGAAAGGTGGGAAAAACTTGGCATTTAAGACCTGGTCGCCCAACATGGCTAAGCTATGTCATGTTCTGAAAGGTGATCTTTCACCTGGGCGATACTGAGATTATCTTCCTCTCTGAAACGTACCACAAATATAGTAACAAAATTAAATTCATTAACTGTGGAGCATTACAAATTAATCAAATAAAATATACCCAAACAAACGTATTTTACTAAGTTATAATTTTACGATTGTCATTAATAAAGATAGCTCAATGTTTTCATGTCAATAATTAAATTTTGTGGTGTGATAGATACACACGAAAACACTGAGAGCCTGAAATAACCACAGTGTAAAATAATCTCATTTTAAAAGAAATCAGTATATAATTATATTTAATTTAATTTAATTATGTTCATATTTTTTATTTACTTATTTAATACATGTTACATTATTTTGAAATTTACATAAAGTAGATATAATGAATCACCATACTAGGCCTGTTTCATGGTGACCAATTGAGTGTAATTACTTTGTATGAAATATGAAATCTAGTGTAAACATATGAAATAAGTAACTATAGATGAAGCTAAAATTTTGGAAAAATTGTAATAAAAAGTAGAAAATAGAAATTAGAAAGGAGAAAGAAGTAAATTAGCATTAGATTGTAAAAATGTACATAATTATATATATATAATTTTTAATATGTGTGCATGCAAGCACACATGTGTATATAGCAGCAGACATACCTATATACATATAACAACACATGTATACATACACCCATATGACGCATATAAACAATATATACACCTCTTGATTATATATACACATCTAGATTGTAAAAATGTACATAATTATATATATATATATATAATTTTTAATATGTGTGCATGCAAGCACACATGTGTATATAGCAGCAGACATACCTATATACATATAACAGCACATGTATACATACACCCATATGACGCATCCTCACGCATATAAACAATATATACACCTCTATCTGAGTACTTGGAATAGGCTAAATATTTTTCATTAATAATATCGATATTTATTAATGAAAAAAAAAATATATTTATTAATTGTAATTTAATTGTTGTATTATACAAGTAGCATCCAAAAAATTGAAGTACATTTCCAAAATTGAAAGTAAAAAAATAGTAAAAGAACTAATTTTTAGATAAAATTTTACATTTATGCGCAATTCATTGTTCGTTCTTCACCAAAATCCTCTTGGAAACATATTTTTTTGAAACTCCGGCATTCTTCCTTGCGCGGCTCTTCCTGCAGGCCTCGTTGTTTTTGTCCCTTCTTGCCTGCTCCTCCGGAGTCCTCTCTTTCGAGTGATAGAATCGGGCCATCTTCGGGTGATAATCCAACGTAGTCACTCTTCATCCTATTTAACAACTATAGTTTTGTCTTCCACGGATTCTTATCACTTTCTCTGCGATTGGCAAATAGTCTTCTTGAACGTCGATCGCCGCTCCGATCGATTTTTCCTGTAAAGTTATATTGTCTTCCAAATTGACGTGAGATTCTTCCTCTGTGATCGGTTCATCTTGTTCCTCAGAACACAATAAAGATTCGTTATTTGTAGATATTCTATTGTCTTCCTTCAAAACGAATAGAAACTTTACCTTTGTGATTAGTCCGTCGTTTTCCTTAACGTTATTTGTGTTGTTACCGCAACGATAAGCATTGATTCGTTCTTTGTGGTAGGTGAACTAGTTTGCTACACTTCAGGCGTTAATTATTTCTTAGTGATTGGTCTATCATCTTCTCTCAGATCTGGCGTTGATTCTATCTTCACAATTGGTGTACCGTCTGTATTTTTTTTCCATTATCACTGATTTTGGAGCAACACATGACTTAATGTTTTCACACATTAAAGAAAATTCCCCTTGACATCTGCTGGGGAATTTTCTTTCTTTTCTAGCTCCGCAGGCAAAGCGACGGGATGTTTGGCAATACTTTGCACAGACCGAAATTGAACAAAAACTGTTCTTGTGCCGTCATTGGCTGCTGTTGAACTTCTTTCTCCTCTGGAGTATCCTGCAGCAGCCGGCGGCGTGGTTTCAACACCCGGGTTCTGCTATTTAAGAAATGTGACACGGGCTGTGCAATTCCACGTTTTGCCATCGATTTGTAAGTGTACTTTGAATGATCCATTGCTTTGTATCACGGTAAGTTTTGATTGTTTAACGTTGAAATAACACGGACTTCACTTTAAAAAGGATACACTTTACAAGCGTTACAGAACTTATTTTGAAAACAGGATTTGACTTGATAAATTGAGACACACATCTTAATATTTACTTTAAAAAGTTTAAAGCGGTAGTGATTATTTGACCAACAAATTTCACATTTTATGCCCTTTATCCCTCTCGCTAACGAGGTAAGTAGGGTTGCTTTTAGTCGGTGGGTGATTCGGGCGCATTCGTTTATTTATTTCATAAACATAAATATTACGATGCACCAACCGATGATACCAATAATAACAACTCGTCCCTGATGTTCCCCATAATTCGGTTTTCTTTTGTTTTTTGTTTTAATTTTCAACATTTTAAATTTTTTCGGAGATTTTTCCTCACAACCTCATAATCATCGATTTTCTGTGATATGAAGTCGATGGTCTTTGAGAGATCGCTAAATTGATTATGTTGATTTATTGTTTTAATTTTTTTTTCGATATTTTGGTTTACAATTTGTGATATTATATCTTTTTTTCAAATTGTGTTTTTTTTTCTATGAACAGGATTAATTATCTACGCATTCCAAGTTGAATGTCTCCGCTCTGGTGCTTGCCATTGTGATTTTTTTTTAAATAAATTTTATAAATTTTATGAGTTTATGCATTGCGTTGGGATGAATTGACAGATGGCGGTATGTATTATTTTTATTGTTAGCTTTGAGTTTGTGTCGATAGATGTCACTGCTGTTCTTTTGTTCGTATTTTAATAGTTGTAGTATTTCAAAATTAAACATAATAATTGTTAGATATTAATTGTTTTAGCAAGTTATTTTATTTAACTTTGGTTAATGTTTAATCATTTTTTATCACAGTAACTTTCGTTTCCGATGTTGATATCAATGATTTGACAACTTAACCTCACAAAATGTCACAGTGTTGCGTCGATTTGCACTAAAATTTGTAAAGTTATTTATATTTTAAAACTTTTGCGCACTTTATTTAGACGATGGTTGTTATTGAATTTGATTTTTTACTTGGGATTTCACAGATATCACACTTGACACCTAATTTTATCACAATATTGTGTCACGGCGATTACCAGAAGTGGTTTTTATTTTAGTTTTTATCGCTTTTTTGCACTGTTTTAGACAAATATTATCGATGAAGTTGATATTATATGTTAGAATTTTATATTAGAAGTCTGGTTTCGCTAATATCACGCTATACACATAGTTTTCTGGGTTTTTATACGAGCAAAAATTTGCACTTGTTCACTGTTTGACGTATAGTTTGTTTTTAAAAAGTGTATTAAAAATTAAAAATTATTATTCGGTTTTCATGACTTTAAACTCAACTTTGGAAATTATTTGTGTGTTAATCATATTTCATTATTGTTTGTTACGTTGTTTATTAAAGTTTATTAAAAATCTGATAATATTATTACTCCAGCGTCTGGACGGTGTAGGCCCTGTGATTGGTCAAATTCAAATTGTGTTTAAATAAGACTTTAAAGATTAAGACACCATTTCATACTGAAATAGAATCGCCACATGTAATACGATATTTCTTAAAAAATATCGTTTCTGCTTATACAATTTTTGGATAATATCGAAGAAAATATGTCTTAGAAAGTTCATAATCCATTGGATTAATTACATTACAGTGAAAATTATCCACAATTACGTGATTACGTTTGACGTTTGACGAAAAAAGCAAGCGTTAATTCAATATGGCCGATACCCGAATACGCATCGCGGCTAGGTGGCCGACAGAGCGCCCCTCTGGCGGTGAAGAAACGAATCAAATGACTGGCGCGTATATTTAAATATGCAAAATTACTTGAACATCAAGTGTTTAATAATAAGATTTCTTCTGGAAGTTTAGTTCTACTTTGCAATGGCATTTTTCATTATTATTTATAATTTTTTTTGCTTATTAATTACATCTGATTTTATATTGACATGTTTTCTAATTTCTAAAATTTCTAAATTATTTATTTGCGATGCTTTAATCCTGAGTGAAGTATTTTAAGACCTGAATTTTTATCGAAAGTGTGATTCAAAAGATGATTTGCAAACTCATATTCACTATTTCCATTTAGAACCCTGAGATGTTTTTTAGTTCTGACTTCAAAGTTTCTATTGGTTCTACCTTTGTAAAATAAATTACAATCCAGCCCAATTGAGTTTATAAACTCCTGATTTTTTTGTTTGATTTTCGCAATCTATATTATTAAGAATATATTTATTCATTCTGTTATTAGTGTAAAACGCCGGTTGAATAGTACCAGGAATGTTTATATACATATATAATTTTAGAAGTGTCGTTATCCACAAACAGAATTCTACGCCATTGTTTATTTATATCTTAAGAACTAGGGTAAAAATACCGTTTGAAGATAATATGTTTAATTATTTTATTTAGTATTTCAACTATAAATTTATTAGAATAACCGTTATTAAATGTTATTTGTCTTATGAATATATTGTTTTATGGTTATATGCAAAAAAAAATTTCAGATCTTAAAATACTTCACACAGGATATAAAGCATCACAAATAAATAATTTCGAAATTTTAGAAATAAGAGAACATGTTTATAAAAGTAGATGTAATTAACAAGAATTTTTTTTATAAACTCTCTTTTAAATATTTTCCCACTTAACTGGTCTTTCATATTGTAATTCCTAATTCTTATAAACCCAGCCTACTCTTACCCCTCCCCCCTCCTTCCACTTCTTTTTTCCAATTGTAATCTATATTTAATTTTTGACTTCGGTGTATACTTCGTTCATGAAACATGTATTGGTTGTATATAATAAAGTGAAGTTAAAAAAGTTATTTGTTTTTTAATAAAATAAAGTTTAATCGGATAACATTATTTTATCTATTTCCATTGTATATCAATGCATACGTACATAATAAAATGTAAACATTATATTTATTTATTAATTGGACAATTTGCATGGCGCCGCTTTTGTGAGATATCACCTCAGGGGCGCTATATTGTAATAATCTACCTTTATATATAGATTTTTACTCTCCTGATGAAGGTGTATATATAATCTAACTTTAAACTTTATTAGATACAGTAACAGTTTTAGGAAAAGAATTACCACCAGTTGGAGTAAAATTCACACCTTTTAATTAAACCGACTGCTAATCACATTGCACAATTACCCTCCTTTTATCCATAAACACGGGTACAATTAATCAATATGTAATAATGTATTATTTCAGTCAACTTTGTTGTAACTATCTTTAATTGTTGTGACAAACTATACGATATTGATTCAACTTATAGACATTGACGGTTGTAACACATATTTAAGCACTGCAAGTCTCCTATGAGCAAATTATATTAGGTACCATAACAGTTAATATCAGTTGTAGACATGTAGTCAATAATAGTGTTTCATTTGAAATAATCCATCACAAATACGTAAAATTTCATTTATTCAAACAACTGTCATTCTTATTATGCCTAAATTGAGCATGTTATTATTCATTAACTCCTTCCTGTTCCGTGTTTTAACAATATATACTCACCCTCTCTCTGTGAATGACCTAATATCTATCTATTAAATGTAACTGTTGTTAATATCACTTAAACTGGGCGCAGCCCAAGCAAGTGCCGCCCGCAGGGCCTAGCAGCAAAAACCCGCGGAGCGGGTTTTTAACTGCTAGTATGTAATTATTATCCGTTTTTCACAACTTTAGACTTAACTTTGGAATCATATTTTTTCTCTACCTACTGTGTAAATATATATATATATATTTTTTTTATTATATAAATATATTTTGTTTATTTGTTACAATATATGATCAAATATTTCAAGACCCCTCTTCCATAGAAGCATTAGCTTGTGGCTGGAAATGGAGATATAATATGATGAAATACTTCCATTTTTTTATATTTAATGTGCTTGAAAATATATTTTAAAAGATGATACACTTCTACCCAATAATTAAAAATATTAATAATAATAATAATAATAATAATAATAATGTTTATTTCAGCTGGACAGAGCGGTGTGTGCAATGCTCTGCCCGCCATAAAAGTTTACATTTAAGTTGATACATAAAAATAAAATGAATAAAGATATAAATAAAAATAATAAATAAAAAATCAATACATTGATGTGCACATTAGGACTTTATGGTGGCTTGAGTGAAATTCTCCATCTCCGGTGTAGAGGCGCTCCCTGCCACTGGGCAACGGCCTGGACAAGAGTGTTGTCCGATCTCTGGTAGCGCTGACTCGTCCCGGCTATTCTGTGGCGCATCAAAGCAGCGAACCCATGCACCCTTCCTTCGGTGAACATCTGTGAGGCGCTGCATCGCCAGGGGAGGCCAAATAGGGCTCTGTATGCGTGGTTGTACTGTACTCGGAGTGTGTTCATGACGCCTTGTGTGTATGTCGTCCATAGCTCGCTAGTGTAGAAGCTCATACAATATGTTTGGAAAAGTTGCTTCTTCACCGGAGGACTGCATTTGTTGAATCTCCTGGCAAGCATGTTAGCTCTCACACTCAGTACTCTTCTTTGACGTTCTATGTCTTTTTTATCATTTAGGTCATCGGTGATGACATGCCCCAAATATTTGATTTCGCTGCAAATTGTCAGGTTGGCCCCGCCGAGACGTATGGGTGGAATGACAGTGGGACCAGTATTTGCTTTAAATATCAGCAGGGATGACTTTTTAGCATTGTACATCAGCCCATGACTGTCAACGTAAGCTTCGCATATTGCCATAAGTTTTCTCATCGCTCTTATCGATGGAGCTAGTATGACCATGTCGTCTGCATAGTAAAGTGAAAAAACGCTTTTTCACCATGTATCGTAATGTTATTTTCATAACATAGAAGGCTGTGTAAGATAATTATTTCAATAATAATTATTATGTCAGAAAAAGTTGCCTCTGAAATCATGAAAAAAAGAATGATTTTTTGGACACATTTTATAACTTTCATGATTCGATGCAATACTCATCAATCCGTCTCATACCGAGAGACGAATCACATTAAGGAAGATAAATTCTAATCCAATCCACTGTTGTACTGGCCAACATAAAAATTGTTTTTCCTCTCCTAAACAACACAATATTTAAATAAACACCAGAATTAATAATTCCATTTTTTATTGCATGAATTCCAAATATATAATAAAAATAAATAGTGTTAGTCGGTGACCTCCCAGGTAAGTATGGTCATGTATATTATCTGCCCGAAGAGAATATAAATAAATAATAATATATGTACATTCTAACGCAGCAACACGTTCATTGTTCAACTGCATTTTACATATAATTTTGTAGACACAAACAAATAAAGTAAAAAACCCGTATCTGTACTAGATATTTGCTATAACCTTAGGTTTGTTTTAATTATTCAGTTTATATAGGTAATTTGGCCTCGAATTGTAATTACGAACAATTGGCAGCGGTGTTAGATCATCTTAAAAAATATTTCATAAAAGGTTACCGCTAAATGTTTATGAATTTTTGTTGTTTGGCAATGATTAAATAATATATTCTACAGTATAAATATTCGCGGCACGTTCCATATAGGAAGATACTCTCAGTATAGCACCGGTGTAAAATCGACATTGGGAATTGAAAAGTTATTTGAAATGGCTTTAGCCTTGTTACTTGACCTGATCTAAAAATATGGGTGCTTCCCCAACTTAAATGCATTAGACCGCTTTGAAGTTGTTTTGAATGGAATAGTTTTAAACAATCTAGTTTCTGTAATATAACACTTTTCCCTTATTTTGCTTTAATTTTACAGAAATACAATATCGAGATAATGTACTTTTTAATAATAATAATTTTGAGACAAAATGAAAGTTAAACCAAAATATATAGAATTCAATACAAATTTGCATTTTTATATTCATTTTTTTTAATAAAGCGGAGACGGTTAAAATATAGTTCCCGTGATTATTTAGGCCATAGGCCCATTGTGTAATCTCCCATTTTACCTCATTCCCTGAACAATCACCCGATCCCTTTTATAAAGTTCACCAGGGTTGTTATTGGATATGTGGCTTTGTCTTCTGGTTCTACAATGTGTATTCCCAGGTCTCATTTCTCCTCTCCAATCCCCTTGGTTCCCTGAAAGCCCCAAAAGGGAAGGCAGCCTCATCTCTCCTCTCCACTCCTCCTTGGTTCCCTAAAAGCCCCACGATGGAAGAGTACTTCATCTCTCCTGTCGTTTCCTTCTTAGTTTCCCGAAGGCCCCGCAACGGAAGAGTCTACTCTTCCTTGGTTCCCTGAAGGCCCCATGGTGGAAGAGTCCACTCCCCCTCGGTTTCCTAAAAGCCCCCTGATGGAAAAGTACTTCGTCTATCCTCTCCACTCCTCCTTAGTTCCCCGAAGACCACGCAACGGGGAAGTCTACTCTTCCTTGGTTCCCTGAAGGCCCCATGGTGGAAGAATCCACTCCCCCTCGGTTTCCTAAAAGCCCCCTGATGGAAAAGTACTTCGTCTCTCCTCTCCACTCCTCCTTAGTTCCCCGAAGACCACGCAACGGGGAAGTCTAGTCTTCCTTGGTTCCCTGAAGGCCCCATGGTGGAAGAGTCCACTCCCCCTCGGTTTCCTAAAAGCCTCCTGATGGAAAAGTTCTTCGTCTCTCCTCTCCACTCCTCCTTAGTTCCCCGAAGACCACGCAACGGGGAAGTCTACTCTTCATTGGTTCCCTGAAGGCCCCACGAGGGAGAAGGGTCTCGTCGCTTCTCTCCACTCCTCCTTGGTTCCCTTAAGTTTGTTAATGTTTTTTATTTAAATTTCAACCAGAATTCATTCTTCGTACAATACAATTTGGCAATATTTCTAGATTTAGCTAAGGCATTTGACACAGTCTCTCATCAAATCCTTCTGGCTAAGCTCCATAAAATTGCAATAAAGTATACGGCATTTGATTGTTTCAAATCACACCTAATAGATAGAAAACAATGTGTTAAGTTACCATCTCATCACACCAGCATCAATTTTGGTGTACCACACGGCAGTGTACTCGGTCCCACACTTTTCCTCATTTTTATTAATGACTTATGTATATTATCTATTGATGGCAACATAATCACTTTCACCGGTGAGACGGCCCTAGTAATAAAAAGTAAAACATGGGAAGAAACATTTCATAGAGCCGATCTAACATTGCAAATTATCAAACAATCGTTGGATAATAATCTACTAACATTAAACATAACCAAAACGAAATATCTAACCTACAGTCTTAACATTCAACCTTCAACCAATCATATTCTAAAAATACATAATTGTAGAGATATCTCTAGTTGTCAATGCAACCTACTGCACTGGAATGAGTAGATTCCATTAAATATTTGGGTGTAATAATTAACAATAAACTCCGGTGGGAAGATCACGTAATCAATGTTACAAACCGTATACGGAAACTGGCTCATATCTTTAGATCATTATGAAATATTCTAAATAAAAACACACTAAAGACGGTATACTTTTCTCTATGTCAATCAATTATATCTTATGGTATAGTAGTCTGGGGTGGATGCTCTAAAAGTATATAATATACATTAATTAAATCTCAAAAATTGATCATGCAGACAATCTACAAAGTACACCACATTCACCCCACGAAAGATTAATTTATGGACTTCAAAGAACTCAATATAAAATCCCTATACATCAAACACTTATCCTCCTACTACAAATTCAAATATACGAAAAAAAACATTTTTGAATCAAACTATAACACAAGATATTCCAATCAATCCGACTACACTATTCCAGCAACAAGAACCTCAATGGCTCAGTCACAATTTAATTTTCTTGCTCCTAAAATCTTCAACAATTTACCAATAGAAATAAAGTCAATTGCCAAATACGATAGTTTCAGGAAGGCGCTCGGGGATTTCTACATGAGTGAGTGGGATAGTGTCGGTAACCTTCTTTTCGTACTCAGATAGAGGTGTAGGTATATATTGTTTACATGTGTGAGGAAGAAGATACATGTATGTAAGTATATGTAAGTTGTGTGTATGTTGGTATATGTATATGCATATATATTTGCGTGTGCATGTGTATGTATGTATGTCCATATGTGTACTACTTTATATATTTGCGTTTATTTTATAGAAAAATTTGGCAATTTTATGAGTTATTGATAACATTTTTTTACCAAAATATGTTTACACTAGACTTAAATTCTAACTAACCATTCCTCCATTGGGTACCATGAAACAGGCAGCTGCCTAGTATGGTGCTCTAATGTATCTTATCTAAATAAATGAATTATCATGTAACATGTACTTATAAATAAAGAAGTACAAATTTTCTTCAACTTAAACTTTTTAAACCAATTACTATTATTTTATAATATGTATACGAATCTAGTTGACAATTGCTTTCTTTCTTCGATAATCGAGTAAAAAAAATTCAACCGCTTTCAAGTTGTTTGGAATGGGATACTTTTAAATAAGCTTTTGCTGCAATAACACTTTTCCCTCCTTTTATTGTCAATTTACAGAAATACAATATCGAGATAACATATGAGGTAAAATAAAAATACTTGATAGCCTGAAAATCAAAATGGTGCATGATAAGAAATAAATTACAAAAAATCGGTTATCGTTTCCATAGTATATGGTATTTAATTTATTTAAGATATATTATACAAGATTTTTTTTTTAAATTATGGTCAATTTATAAAGCAGTATTAAAAAATTCAGTTCAATTCCAAAGGTCAAAGTAAAAACATACAAACAACACAAAAGTAGTAGATTATGGATTAAAATTTTAAAAGTCATGTAAATATCAAGCGCAATTCATTCGTTATTCTTCACCAAATTCTTTTGCTGACGTAATTTCTTGTAACTCTGGCCTTCTTCCTTGCGTGGCTCTTGCTGCAGGCCTCGTTGTTTTTATTTCTCCGTGCCTCCTCTTCGGGAGTCCTTTCTTTCGAGGGATAGAATCGGGCCATTTTGGGTTTATATTCTAAAGTAGTCACTCTTCCGCCTATCTTGAATACTAACGTTTTGGCATTCGCGAGATTTTTCGCCACTTTCCCTACGATTGGTAAATTATCTTCTTCAATGTCTATCGATTCTTTCTGTAAACTAGATATACTGTCGTGATTGTCCTCAAATTGGCGTGTGATTCATCCTTTGTGTTCGGTTCATCGTTTTCTATGGCATCCAACATTGATTGGCTCTTTGTAGATGGTGTATTGTCTTCCTTAAAATTGGCGAGAGGTTCTTCTTTTGCGATCAGTCCATCATTTTATGTAATATGTGTATTGTTTTTCACCACGACGATCATCAATTCATCCTTTGTGGTAGGTGAACTGGTTAACTCCGCTACAGATGTTGAATCTTCATTTTCCATAGATCTATCATCTTTTTGATCCGGCGTTATATCCATATCTTTTTTCCATTATCACTGATTTTAGGGTTGTATTTGATTTGTTGTTTTCAAACATTGCCTACTGGGGAATTCATTTGTTTTTCTGGCTCCGCAGGACAAAGCGACGGCATATTTGGCGATACCCTACATAATCAGAAAATGGACAGAATTCGTTCTTGCTCCGTCATCGGCTGCTGTTAAACTTCTTTCTTCTCTGGAGTATCTTGCAGCGGCCGGGGGCAGGGCCTTAGTACGTTAATACCCTGGTTCTGCTATTCACAAGATGTGACACGGGCTATGCAATTTCACGTTTTACCATCGTTCTGTAAGTGTCTTGCAGAGAACACATTAACATTTGCTATTTTACCCGTAATTATTATTGATATTAAATTTTATAGAAGATTAGTAGCAAAAGTATAGATTTTATTTATTTTAAAAGACTGGAGATTTTTTTAAATGATCTAAAAAAGCTTACAAATTCTCTAGCTGCTTACATTTTTTACACAAGTATTGTATTTTATATTGTATTTACAATGTCGAGTGTTACGAAGGTGAAAGGTTTCTGACATGGATACAACACTCTTTTTTATATTTAAATCGGAAATAGGATTATTTTTGGCATTAGTATAATAATACATACATTAGTATATATATACTATAGAACACTGGCTGATGTGAACCCAGCGTTGCTGGGTTTTATCCATAGAATAAAGACCAAAACGGATTTTTTAAGTAGGCCTTTTTAAGGCAAACAATTTCGTAGTACATTATTTTGATTTATCTGATAAGGTTTAGCCAGCGTTAGGAATGTAAGCGCCCGAATTTTTTTTTCACGACTCGATTACAAAACATCGACTTTTCTCTACTTTCCGTAAAGAAAATATGCATGTATTACAGATGAAAATCTTTCGGAAGAAATTTTATAATGATCTTAGTTTAGAAGACCTAAGCGTACAAACAGACAGACGCCGATAGCGACTTTGTTTTATACAATTTAGAAATATTTAATTTATAAATTAAATAAAATTGCACATTTAATTTATGAAGAACTAGATGCACATAAGAAGAATGAAACTTGAATGATTTTAAGGTTATACTGGGCAGCCATGGATAATAATAAACGTATCGAATCATACCTTACAGTTGGTGCAAAGGTTTCGGTGTAGTCGATACCTGCTGTTTGTGCAAATCCTTTTGCACAAAGTCGTGCCTTGAACCGTGGACCCGTTGACTCCTCCTTTATTCGGAACACCCGTTTGCATCCTATCACTTTGCCATTTGGAGGTTTTTCTATCAATATCCAGGTTTCATTCTTCTTATGTGCACCTAGTTCTTCATCAATTGATTTTATCCATTTTTCTTTATTTTCTGAACTAATTGCTTCTTCATATGTTTCCGGAACATCAGGAATAAATGAACCTAGGTAAGGTACTTTCTTCAGGCAAGTTTTTGTTTTTGTTTCTAGGTCTCAACTTCACACTACTTACTTCAGGTGATTCAATACTGGTGTCTGGTATGTATTCACTGTCAGAAGTGGATTTGTTTTCTTTTGCAGATTCATTTGAACTTTCTGAGGCACAATCTTCATCTTTTGAACTTTCTTCTTCTGTTTCAATTTTATTCATGGATAATTCTAAAGGAAAAAGTCTCTTTTCACAGAAGATTCAAGAAATGTAGCATCTCTACTTTTTATTACTTTTCTGGAATTCGGCAGTATGAATCTATAATCTTTTGTGTGGTCACAGTATCCGATGAAGATCATCTTTTGTGCTTTTGGATCCCATTTCTTGCGCTTTTCTTTAGGCAGGTGAACCATTGCCTCACATCCAAATATACGTATATGATTCACATTTGGTTTCAGGCCAAACCATTTTTCCATGGGAGTTTTGAACAACAAGGATCTCGTTGGAAAACGATTGATGATATAAGCGGCAGTGTGTATTGCATCAGCCCAATATAACTTTGGCAGTTCAGCAATGAGAAGCATACACTTTGCTCTTTCCACCAATGTTCTATTCATGCGTTCCGCTGTACCATTCTGTTCAGGTGTGTGCGGTGTGGTTGTCTGGTGTATGATTCCAGCACTTTTCAGGAAATCGGAAAATTTTTTGTTATCATATTCTAGGCCATTGTCTGTCCGAAGAATCTTTATATGAGTATCCAGTTGATTCTCAATTTCTTGTTTAATTTCTTTAAATTTTCCAAGAGCTTCAGATTTGTTGTGGAGAAAGTAAACAAAAATTTTCTTTGAGTAGTCATCGAGAAAAGTTATAAAGTATCTTGCACCACCAAGAGATTGGGTTTCCATTGGCCCACATATGTCAGAGTGAATCAATTCTTAGGGTTTGCTAACCTTTGATCCTTCACTTTTAAAAGGTAATCGTGTCTGTTTACCTTCCTTGCAGGTTACACATGTCAGATTTTCTGTTTTGTTTAGAAAAGTTACATGTTTAGTATTTTCAGCCATTTTCATTAAACTGTGAAAATTCAGATGCCCCATTCTTTGGTGCCACAGGTAAGCATCTTGTTCTTCAACATTAGTCATGTGAGCATGCCCTCCAGGCATGTTCAGCCGGTACATGTTGTTAACAATACTTGCAGTTGCTACTATTTGATGCTTGCTGTTCAAGATGACACAGCCGGAGTTATCAAATTTTACTTGGCCACCATTTCGAATAATTTGACTCACAGATAGCAGGTTAGTTGCTAGTCCATGGACATGTAAAACATTTGTAAACAGGATCTTATTTTTTTGGCCTTTGTCATTATAAACATCTAAACTCACTTCTCCCGAGCTTTGCACAGATAACACTTTATTGTCTGCAACTCTAATGTTCTTTATTACAGGAGTTGATTCCTTTTGAAAGAGATTCTTGTTCTTCGTCATATGAGCTGAGGCGCCTGAGTCTATGTACCAGGCGTCATCATAATTAGACGATGCGATAAACACAGCAGCATAGGATGAGGTAGGTTTCTGTACCTTGTTTTTGGGTTTTGATTTACATTCAGGGCTCTTGTGGCCATATTTGTTACAGGAATAACATCTCAGACCCTTGGTTTGTTTCTTGTCATTGTTATGAAACCTTTTATTTACTGCGAAGGCTGTTGTGTTGTTTTCATAATTTCTCACATCTTGCAATAATTTTGCTTTAACAGAATCTGCAGTTATCTTCGTGCCAGAGCTTTCAATTGCTATAATCATTGGCTGATATGAGTCGGGCAGACCGGAGAGCAGCAAAGTCCCGAGCCACTCATCGTCCACTTTGAAGCCAATATTGCGGAGCTTGTGAGCTGTCGACATTATTTTGCTCATGCACTGAGCGAGGTATTACACAAATCACGCAGAAGACCAACCCGGCGTGTCAACCCGGAATCATCAAATGCCGCTGCCAATTTATCCCATACTCCTTTGTAGAAGAAAGTACGGCAGTACTTTCTTCTTCTATGTGTACATAATTAATAGAATCGACAAGAAGAATAATTTTTGTTTTTGCTTTTGTGTCTTTTTTCGTATCAATCACTGTAAATGTGTCAGCTGTTTTAATACAATCCCACAATTCCTCGTGTTGTAGGTAGGTTTTCACTGCGAATTGCCATGTCGCATAGTTTTCACGGCCGGTTAACTTTTCGATTAATGCCAATGAACTGTTTGTTGCCATTTTTATGTATGAAAACACAGAGTTCAAACACGAAAACACTTTGGAATGGGGTAAAGGTTTAACTTTGACCTGAATATTCTGTATTCAGATACAGAATATTTACATTCATAACTAAATCAAAATACAAATTTCAATGTTGGATACACTTTAAACTTAAAACTGGGTAAAGGCCGGCCATGCCGGGGACTTCATCAAGTTTAAAATAAATCCATGTAAATACGTAAATGACTCACAATGCGTTTATACCTACTTTAATTTATTAAAAGCATTTGAATGCACTTAGGAATTAACGATAATGACATAAATCTAAAAAAATATTACATTAATCTCATGATATTCCCAAACAAGTTTCAACTTTATTAATCAAATAATGTGGATAATTAAAATAATTTATTTATTCGGATAATTCTTCGTGGAATATTAATGGATTATCTTTACACAATTTGTAATGAAATACTAAGACGAGTAGACTCCATTAGATATCTGGGAATTGTACTTGAAGCTAGCCTTGAGAATTGATTTTGTCAATCAGGCCAATCGAATGATCGATTTTATTACAAGAATAATCAAATCGTTCACGTACCACATAATCTTGAACTTTTGAAATGTGAGAATTACCTTAGAGTATGGCCTCGTGATTTATTCCCCACACCTAATTACTAACTTACAAATCTGGACTACATGGCGATCATATAGGTAACCATGCCGAAAGGCTTCCTCATTTTGGAGAAGTCTCACTTACCCAAATATTACATAATTTCTCAAATCTGAAATCATAAACGGCATGGGCGAAAAACGACTCTAATAACGGGGGTTTGCATGAGGTTCAATGAATTGTAATTAATTCCGACGAATTCATTATGATATTTATTTCTCTAGTGCGATCTTAACGGGTGTAAGTTATTTATAATATAGATTAATAAAAATAGTGCGGTTTAAAAAATTTATAACATTTTTCATCTATAAAATAATTGTGTTAAAGTGTATTAAAACAATAAATTTCTGCCATTACATAATTTGGTTTTTATGGTTTCAGAAAAAACTGGCAATTATTTGTGAGCTAATGAATGACAATAAAAAATAATAATTTGGCTTAAATTTAAATAAAAAAAACTATAATTTATTTATAAATTATAATTTTATATCAAAAAATGCTTTTTAACGTCATTATTTTTTCAAAATTTATTTATTAATAATATTTAACGGCACTAGTGCCATATTAATACATCAAGGTTGTTGACAGTTGCACTACAATATCGAATAAAGAAAAAAAGGAAAAATTGAATATAAGGGACGTACTTGACTTAGGTAACTATTTTAACCAATGATTCCTGGCAATATTTGGAGTAATAAACGTAATTGAAATTTTGATCTTCGGTGATTTTATATCGATGTTGTTTTTTTCATATAAAAAAGCCTAGTAACCGAAAAACTCCTCGCCGACCCTAACTGTCCAATGCCTGTTGATTTTTTTGTTTTAAGATGAAAAAAAAATCTTAAAAGTCACCGGAGCCAAAAAATCATCTACTTCACATCTGAACTAAATATTTGCTACAGCCTTAGTTTGGTTGGGTATTGTGGCCTACAATCGTAAATTTGATATATTTTAATTTATATTTCTTTCTCACAAATTTGTCACAAGGAGAAAATCCATAATTACAGTGTCCATTACCGGGGCAGATGATGTGTAGTTTGTAGTGAAATTAATTTTTATGTTTTGTTTTTTAATTTGCTCCACACAAGAGACCGCGAGGAAAATTATTTCCCTCAGGGACTATGTCATCTTAGGGGATGCTGTGAGGACGATCTTTTTAAAGCCCCAATGATACGAATGTTAGAGGGGGTGCGCTCATATTAAAAAACTACAATAATTAAGCGAAAATGGTGAAAATATTTATTCAAACACGATTCGTATACTCAAATACTTTAGTTGCATTTATAGATACACTGTCAATTTTTTCATGCCTACAAAAATTAAATAACAGAACAGAAAGTTTCTGATGGATGGACGTACTCAACAATTGGCACCGGTGTCACCACATTAAATTTAAATTATTTTGTCATTCCAGACGAAGATAATACTATTAAACCACCAAATGATCATATAAAAACTTATAATTAGTTTTTATGCTAGTTAATTTAGTTTTCACCGCTTTGAATTTCTATTACACTTTTAAATAAGCTTTTGCAGCAACATCTTTTCCCTTATTCTATGAACTTGGACAGTAAGAAATACAATATGCTTCTATATACCGACAAGTATATAGTGAAAGATACAAATGAAAACATAGACAGCCTGAAAAAACCAACGGGTATAAAAAGAAATCAGTATATAATAATTTTCGTTCATATCGATATTTATTAATGAAAACAAATAAAATTTAAATCATCACGTTGTATTATAAAAGTAGCATCCGAAAAAATGTAGTTTATTTCCAAAAGTCAAAGTAAAAAATATAGTAAAAGAACTCATTTTTAGATAAAATTTTACATTTATGCTCAATTCATTGTTCGTTTTTCACCAAAATCCTCTTGCAAACATATTTTCTTGTAACTCCGGCCTTCTTCCTTGCGCGGCTCTTCCTGCAGGCCTCGTTGTTTTTGTCTCTTCTTGCCTGCTCCTCCGGAGTCCTCTCTTTCGAGTGATAGAATCGGGCCATCTTGGGGTGATATTCCAACGTAGTCACTCTTCCTCCTATTTTGAACACTATCGTTTTGTCTTCCACGGGATTTTTTATCACTTTCTCCGTGTTTGGCAAATAGTGTTTTTCAACGTCGACCGCCGCTTCGATCGATTCTTCCTGTAAAGTAATATTTTCCTCCAAATTGACGTGAGATTCTTCTTTAGTGATCTGTTCATCTTGTTCCTTGGCACACAATATTGATTCGTTCTTTGGTCTATTGTCTTCCTTTAAATCGACGAGGAATTCTACCTTTGCGATTAGCCCGTCCTTTTCAGTAATGTTAATTGTGTCGTTTACCGCCACGATAAGCTCTGATTTGTTCTTTGTGGTAAGTGAAC
This sequence comes from Hesperophylax consimilis, assembly GCF_061612785.1. Lineage (NCBI taxonomy): Eukaryota > Metazoa > Arthropoda > Insecta > Trichoptera > Limnephilidae > Hesperophylax > Hesperophylax consimilis. Next base: position 45,959,995 of record NC_142837.1, read on the forward strand.
TAGTTTGCTCCGCTTCAGGCGTTAATTCTTTCTCAGTGATGGGTCCATCATCTTCTCTCAGATCTGGCGTTATCTTCACGATTGGTGTACCGTCTTTTGTATTTTTTTCTATTATCACTGATTTTGGAGCAACACACGACTCGATGTTTTCACAAGTTGCATCCTTGACATCTGGTTGGGAAATCTCTTTTTTTTCTAGCTCCGCGGGACAAAGCGACGGAATGTTCGGACACACTCTTCGCAGTCCGAAATTAGCCAAAAACTCTTCTTGTGCCGTCATTGGATGTTGAACTTCTTTCTGTTGATCTTCTTGAACAGCATCCTGCAGCAGCCGGCGGCGGGGCCTCAAAACCCGGGTTCTGCTGTTCACAAGGTTTGACACCGGCTGCGCGATTTGGCGTATTGCCATCGATCTGTAGGTATACTTAAAGTGATCCATAGCTTTAATCACAGAATTAACGCCGGTAAGTTTTGATGTTTTGCGCGGAATTATAAACTTGAACAAATATTTACTGTACAGATTTTACAGCACTTTTTGATGACAAAACTCAGTTTGACTGGATTTGAGTTTAACTTGATAAATTAGGACACACTTAGATGTTAACTCTCACAAGGTTAAATCGGTTTTGATTGATCGACCAACTAAATTTCACCTTTTATACCCTTGATCCCTTTCGGTAATGAGGTAATTAGCGTTGCTATTGGTCAGTGGGTGACTCGGGAGCATTTGTATATTTATTTGGTAAATGTAAAGATAACAATGCACCAAGGAACCGATATTCTATATAATTCGGTAATTCCAGTTTTTGACACAGAAGTAATAATCACGATGTTCGGACTCTCTGCCGATGTACCTACTAATTGCACCCTTTACTTGGGAAATTCCTGGAATACCTACGACTAACTTTACTGTTGCTAAGGTCGCGATAATGGTGTGATATTACTGCTTTTGAAGATAAATGCATATTTGAATGCAATGCAATAAAGTATTTTTAACGATTTTAATTCAAGTGTTATTAGATCTTCAGCTAAGAATCCGGAGATCGCGGATTAAAACCCTGGCGTGCATGAGTAAATTTGATTTATTAAAAGGTTTCATAATTTATTAATTTGAAATAATATTTCTTTGGTACGTTTCAATGTGCTACATACTTTCAGTATCGCCCCGTTTAAACACAACCATTCGGAATTGAAACGTTATTTAATATGGCTTTTGTGACTAGTGACTATATCTGAATAGCCCGGCAACTACTTCCCATACCTTTCTCTTCCCCATCTCTTTCTCCTGCGTACTACCTTTAACTTCACAACATACTCCAATGAATGATGATATAGTCTCACTAGCTCCACACGGTTGGGAGCAGTTGGGACTTTTGTGCGATACTCCATTTTTTTTAAACGTATATTTTCGACTTATTTAAAAGTACTTAATGTGGTTGTATTATAATTGCTGATTGGGATTTATATCAATATTTCTCGTATCCATTATTCCAGAGAGTTCTTTGAGGAAAGGAAGTGAGTAGTTATATTCGGAGAGTTATACCTGAACAGTCAGGATTAATACAAGGGAAAAAATATGTATGTAAGTTTCGCACAAGAGTACCAACTGCTCACAACCGTCTGGAGCCAGTTCAAAAGTCGCTCCATGTTACGGTACCTAGACAAGTAGTTGTGCGACCAACATGAACAAAACTTTTAATGGAGATATCAACCGATAACATTTTTGATAATTGGCACCTCAGATGTGCTGCCCCATATTAATATAAGTATTAAAATTAATAATCAGTAACAGTATTAACATTATTATTTTCAATACTAACCAATCAATGCTAGATGCTGAGGATATCGATGAACCGATAACAAAGAATGAATCACAAGCCAATATTGAGGACAATCACGAGACCTAGTTTACTGAAACTTTGATCTCTTTTAACGTATTTTTTAATACTTATTTTTAAATTGACCCTGATTTTTAAAATTTACTTTATATCTTAAATAAATTTATACTTTTATATCGAAACTGTAACCGATTATTAAAGTTTTTTTACCATGCAACCTTTTGATTTTTAGGCTGTTAATTATTTTGATTATACTTTCATAAAAATATATATATGTATAAAAAAGTACATGTTATCTCGATATTGTATTTCTGTAAATTGGCAATTAATAAAAGGAAGAAGGGAAAAGTGTTATATTGCAGCAAAAGCTTGTTTAAAAGAATCCCATTCCAAACAACTTGAAAGCGGTTAAATTCATGTTGTTTTACTATCGAAGGGAGCAAACGATTGTTTGGTTAAACTATATTCGGTTACAGATTATTAAATAATAAAAAAGTGATTAAAAACAAAGTAACATTTAAGTCCCAAATGGTCCCAACCGTCTGGAGCTAGTGAAGAAGGGGAAAATGAAGTTAGGGAGGGACCCGTCATTTCAGAAATGGTCTCCAAACACGGCTAAAGCTATTTCAACCTTACACCAACATTTTATTTATTTATTTATTTAAGGAGAAAACACATATACTGAGAGTACATTACAATCTAAAACGTGCCGTGAATATTTATACCTTATAATATATTATTTTTGTGTCTTAAGTTAATAATAATATTATTTTGAAGATTTATAAAGCGCCATTTTTGCTAAAAATCACCTTAAGGGCGTTCTACAAGTATATAACACATTTCTTCAATGCTCTATCTTACTAACATAGACCAGACCAAATTTTGTCAACTTATAGCTAACAGATTGCACCCGACCGGTTCGTCGATCACTCATACAAAATTAAATGTAAAATACATTTGACCAATGAACGTGATGCTGCGTTAGAATGTACATATATTTATTAACAATATTATTCGCTATCAGTGTTTTGCTGATTGAGCATAAAAGTGAACTTTTTTTTAATCTACCTACACTGTCTTTAATTTTTTTCTTGAAGGCAATTATTGTATTTTCTGGAAGGCAATTATTTTAATTATTATACAATATGTTGCCCCCCTCGTAACCAATGGACTGCTTGCCATAGTGTGTATGTATGGTATTTAAATGTATGTTATCGCGTTGCCTTGTCAAGTGTGTATGTACTTAAGACGTTTTAACTAATTCTGTATTATTTATTTCGTATATTTATTTCGTATATAAGGAGAGTCTATGGTCTCTTATGAGTTCGTCTGACGTTTTGTCAAATGTTCGCGCAAATTTATAAAACGCGACCAAACACAATTTCGCTTTATTTACGCTGTGTAAATCGTATACTTTAAATGATATTGTGTCAAAAAGTGATGTTTTTGTTTTTGTGATTTGAGGTTAGGTGTCAATTAGGTACCAAGCGAATAGCTGACGCATCTCTTCATAAAATTTTATTTCTTATTGTAATTCGATATTAATAAGCCATGTAAATTCAATAACCACTCGTCCGAACGAGTGAACGGAACTAAATATGGAGGAATTAATAGAAAACATAAGAATCGATTTTAATAAAATAACAACTGTAAAAGACTCGAAAATAAAACAAAGGTTGGAAAACAATATTAAAAAGGTGGAAGAAGCAATAAAATGTGAACTATTAATAATACAAAATAAAAAAATTCAATTGCCAGACCAAATAATTATTAATAATGAAAACTACAGTCAAAAATTAGAAAAAATAATCACAAGAAATCAAAACTATCAAAATCTCGAAAATAAAACAACTACGAGAAGTTACGCTAACATCACAAGTGGAAAATACACGACACCTAAAATTCCAATATTCCCCGTTATAATAAAAACTAAAAACGAAAATGAAGACATAAAAGAAACAATCATGTAGAATGTAAAAATATCTAAACTAGGAATCGGAGTAAGTAGCATCAGAAAGACATCAAAAAATGAATTAATAATCAATTTACAAAAAGCAGATGATATGGCCAACATCAAAAATGAAATCACAAAATTAAAACTTGAAGGAATACAAATTGAAAACATTGATAAAAAAGACCGTGCATGATCTTTAAAGGAATCGACGAAAAATACACACATGAAGAATTTATATCGGATCTAATACTGCAAAATGAAGATATAAAAATAATATATGAAAAGGATCCAAATAAAATAAAATATAAAGGAACCATACCAATTAAAAAATTTCTACAAAAAAATATCATCCTCGAAACCAGTGGAGATTTGAGAAATCTGCTAATTACGAAAAAAAAAGTTAACCTTGGTTTTTACCAAATCAAAGTTGAAGATTGCAACCCTCTAATGCAGTGTTACCATTGCCAAAAATATGGGCACACAGCAATGCGTTGTCTTCAACTTCCCAACAAACCAAAATGCCTTCATTGTGCGGGTGAGCACAACATTAAAGACTGCAACAGTAAAAACGAAACACCAAAATGCATAAATTGCACAGAACTTAATTTAAAATTCAAAACCACAAATCCAACAGACCACAAATCAAATAGCGAAAAATGTAAACACAGGATGAAAATGCTTGCCTTCGCTCAAGAAAAAATTGATTACAATTAAAAATGGCCGATTTTATAATAAAACAAATTGACGAAAAATACAAAATAACCGAAGAAATATGTCAAAATATTACGGAAGTTAATAAATGGTGTATTACAAACAATAACCCATTCTTAATATTACATATGAACATCCGAAGCATAGCAAAAAACCTAGATGAATTCGTGATAAATATTAATGATCTGCATACATCACCCACCTGCATAGTGTTAACGGAAACGCAATGTAATGACAATCAATACATAAATGCGCTACCAAACTACAAAGGCATCGCTACAACAAGACCGATTAACAAAAATAGTGGATTAATTATATTTGTTAATGATGAGTGTGAAATTACTGACATTGAAGAAATTTATATACAATATGTAAACTGTCTAAAAATAGATATAAAATTAAAAAATAAATTATACAGAATTTTAACAATGTACAGAACGCACAAATCAAACATAATTAACTTTACATACGAACTATGTGAATATCTTAGCAAATTACCGAGAATACTTACTTTTGTTTGTGATGATTTAAATATAAATATTTCTGCAAACCATCACTCAATTGAAAAAAAATAATTTCATAAACATGATGACGCACCTCAATTTTAAAATTTTATTAATAATAACACTAGACAAATTAAAAACCAAATGCCATCATGCATAGATCACATCTGGTGTAATATACATTTGAATGAAATTAAAAATATTAAATCTACTGTGTGGAAAACTAATATAACTGATTACTACGCGTGTTTTATACTACATGATACAAATAGAAAACTAAATACAAAACCCAAATTAAATCTTCAATTAAAAAAAAACAAATCGTCCCCAACTCAAAAACAAGAAAAATTAAACCTTGGATTACTCTAGGATTAATAAAAGCCACTAGGAAAAAAAAACTTTATAAAATAACACAAAGGCCACTAGTTAACAATAAAATTGTATTATACTGTAAAAAGTATAAAAATATACTAACTACACTAATAAGGAAAACGAAAACGACTATTACTCAAAAATTATAACAGAAGCTAAAGACAATAATAAAAAAATATGGTCAACAATAAATGAAATAATAAATAAAAAGAAAAAATATAAGCACATATCAGAAATCTCAGATGGGGAAACAATATATAACGTACAAAATGACACAAAAAAATGTTGTAATATTTTAAATAACTATTTTGGTAACGTGGGAAAAAACCTAGCAAAATCCATAAATAAGACCAATATATCTAATCCACAACAAATAACAAAATGTCAAATTAATAAATTTCACCCAGTCACAGAAATCGACATTGACAAAACTATTTCGAAACTAAAAGGAGATTCTGCCCCCGGCTTTGATAACATAGATACTAAAACAATAAAATCGATTTAAGAATACTTAATTCACCCCATAACACATATAACAAACCTAAGTATAGCAAATGGCGAATTTCCCAATAACTATAAAAGAGCAATTATAACCCCCATTTATAAAAAAGACTGTCGTAAAGATCCACAAAATTATCGCCTGATTTCACTTCTCTCGAATATATCAAAAATATATGAAAAAATTGTAAAAAAACAAATTTGGACATTCTTAGAAGAAAATAAAATAATTAATTATAACCAATTCGGATTCAAAAAAAATACAAGTACTCACGACGCGACAGCAAAAATAACCAACTATTTATATACGGCCCTAGATTCCGATAAAAAATGTCTTGGCATATTTATAGACCTCAAAAAAGCTTTCGACAGCATATCACATAAAAAATTAATAAGTAAATTAAAATCAGTAGGGATTAGTGGAAAAGTCTTAGCATGGATAACTAGTTATTTATATAAAAGACCTCAACAAGTAAAATTACTCAATCAAGTCAGCGATTCAAAATATAGCGACTTTTCAATACCCCAAGGCACGGTTTTGGGACCATTGTTATTTATTATATATGTCAATGATATATTCAATATTTCCAAATATGGAGACATTTTCTCTTACGCTGACGATACAGTCCTACTACTAAAAGCAAACACCTGGTCAGAACTAAATAACATGGCAAATACAGATATCAATGAACTAAAATTATGGTTTGATGAAAACCTGTTGACTTTAAATTCTAAAAAAACTTATTATTTACCATTTTTCATTAAAAAACAAGAAACACCTAAAGAAATAAACATAATTATCCACTCTGTGAAAAATAAAGAAAACCACAAATGCAATATGTTATGCACAAACATAGAAAGCAAGACCGATATTAAGTACCTAGGCATAACAATAGACCAGCGTTTAAAATGGTCCCCACATATAAATATTCTGAACAACAGAATAAGGAAACTAACATATATATTTAGATCAGGTAAGTTTTTAGATTCTCACGGCCAAAAGCATTTTTGTTGTTTGTTTTTGGGGTGTTATGCCGTGTTGCGCTAACTCCTTCTTTAGCCGACGTTTCGGACAGCGTTGCAGTGTCCATCATCAGGGCAGATCCGGTAGATCCGAAGATCACATCTTCGGATCTACCGGATCTGCCCTGATGATGGACACTGCAACGCTGTCCGAAACGTCGGCTAAAGAAGGAGTTAGCGCAACACGGCATAACACCCCAAAAACAAACAACAAAAATATATATTTAGATGTTTAAGAGATATTCTAAACGAAAAATTACTTAGAACCACATACTTCGCTTTCTGTCAATCAATTATACAATACGGCATTATAGGCTGGGGCGGTACATATAAAAATCAAACTCAAACAATTTACATATCACAAAAACTAATAATAAAAACCATATTAAAAAAAACCCTATTCATATTCGTCCGAACTTTTATTCAAACAATTTAAGGTCAGAAAATTAAGTGCATTATACTTCTACCATGCAACATTACAAATTTATAAAAACCATATTCAAAATAAAATTGCACCTTTTAAAAATAACAGAAATCTTAGACAAACGTCAATACTTCCTACTCCTAAATGTAAAAAACAATAGGACAGTTCAACCATGAATATCTCGGAGTTAAATTTTTAACTCATTACCAGAAAAAATTAGAAACATGAATGCAAATATAAACGAATTCAAAAGCCACCTTAAAAAGTACCTATTCCGAACAGTTGAACTGAATCGTACCAAATATAAACCAATATAACAACACCCCCATACACACAAGCCCTGCTTATTTATGGGGGGTACATCAAATACTTATATTATGTAATTAATAACCGTACTATATTGTGTAATTATATTATGTAATTGTAAAAAAAAAAATTTAAAAAAAGGAGACATGTATTAAATTCACATAGTTTTCTTAATGTTAACAGTTTGGTTTCAATATTTTTTGTGGATATTCTAAATAGCTTTTTCATAACTGTTTTGTCAAACAACTAGCCTATAATGATATAATAACAGAACTTGAATAGAACTTTCACAGAACCCGAAAATGAACGTTGAAATTTGATGAATTGTTCAAATTCTCCGATACAATCCGTCCTTACAGATCGATGGCAAAACGTGAAATTGTTCAGCCTGTGTCATATCTTGTGAATAGCAGAATCCTAGTGTTGAGACCACGCAGACGGCTGCTGCAAAAGACTCGAGTGAAGAAAGAACTACAACAGCAGCCGATGACGGAGCAAGAATGATGTTCGTCCATTTTCGTACTATGTAGAATATCGTCAAATATCTCGTCGCGTTGCCATGTGGTGCCAGAAAAACACAATAATTCCCCAGCAGATATCAAAAAGACAACGCGAGAAAACAACCATTCACATATTGCACCCAAATCAGTAATAATGGAAAAAGTTACAGAAGACAGTATACCAATCGTAAAGATGGTATCAATGCCGGATCGGAAAGAAGACGATATATTAATCACAAAGGAAGAATCAACGTCTCTAGCAGAGCTAACCAGTTCAGCTACCACATATAATGAATCGATGATCTTCGTCGTGGAAAACAATACACCTACCACAAAAAACGATTGACTCTTCGCTAAGGAAGAATCGCTCGCTAATCTGAAGGAAGACAATACACGATCTCAAAACAATCATCAATGTTGGATGCCAAGGAAAACGATGAACCGATTACAAAAGAAGGATCAAACGTCAGTTTGGAGAACAATCAAGACAATAGATAGACTTTACAGAAATAATCTATTGAAGAAGACAACTCACCAATCGTTGAGAAAGAGGCGAAAAATCCCGTGGAAGACAACACGATAGTATTCAAGATAGGCGGAAGAGTGACTACCTAGGACTACCACCCCAAGGTGGCCAGATTCCACCATTCAAAAGAGAGGACTACCAAGGAACAGGCAAGGAGGGATAAAAACAACGACCCCTTCAGGAAAAGCCACGTAAGGAAGAAGGCCGGAGTTACAAGAAAATACGTCTGTAAGAAGATTTTGGTGAATAATGAAGAATGAATTGCGCTTGATATTTATATGACTTTTGAAAATTTAAATCCATCGGTCGGTGGCCGAGTTGACATCGCGCTTGTGTCCCACTCGGGCGTAGCGTGTTCAATTCCTCGGCTGGCTAAGTCCTCCATCACAACACAAGCAAAATTTTCAGCTTACTGTGGTGGTACCTAGTAGGAGATTTTCAAATATTGTCAGGTTATTCGTAACCCGGGAATGTTTGACTTTCTTTAAAAAAAAAAAAAATAATAATAATTGAATACATTTTTACTTTGACCTCCGGAAATGTACTTCATTTTTTTAATACTATCTTATAAATTGACCATGATTTTCAAAATTTACTTAAATTTATACCTGTATATCGAACCTTAACCGATTTCTTTTTTGTTCTCATGCACCTTTTTGATTTTCAGGCTGTCATTTTATTCGATTTTCCCAATAAAAATTATCAAAATAAAAAAGTACATCTTGGCATTGTTTTTCTGTAAATTGACAATAAAATAAGTGGCATATTGCAGCAAAAGCTCGTTTAAAAGTGTCCGATTCTAACAACAAACAATTCAAAACGGTTAAATTCATATTATTTGAAGAGGGCAATCGATAAACTGAAAAAATAAAACTGTATCCAATATCCCGTACAGATGTGTGTTTTTTATCTATTCGTTTATCTTAAATAAATAATAATAACTTTTGGGTGATTTATGTAGCGCCGTTTTTATTACTAACATAGAATAGATCAACTTTAATCAACTTATAACTAAGAAACTGTACCAACCGTTTCATCGGTAAGTCATAAAATTATTTGTTAAATTAATTTCACCAATGAACGTGAATATACAAACGCATTAGAATATACAAACATAACTATTTATTTATATTCTATTTCGGCAGATAATATATAGGAACAATACTAACCTGGGAGGTCACTGGCAATAAACACTATTTATTGTTTTTTTTATAAGTTGAACACATATAATAAAAAAGAGCGTTATTAATTTTGGTGTTCGTTTTAATAATATATTTATGTTATTTATGAGCGAGTTTAGGAGATGGAAAGGAAATTTTATGTAGGCCGGTGCAACAGATCAGGGATTTGAGTAGAATTTATCTTCCTAAATATGATTCGTCCCTCCGTATGCAACGGATTGATGTGTAATACTTTGAATATTACCTAGATGTGACCGTATCTTTTTCTGTTTAAAATTTACGTTTAGAAATCGTTAATATTGTGATATATTATTAAATATTTTCCTAATTTTATTAATATATGTTTTTGAAAAAAAATACAAAGATTTTTTTTTTGGTTTGACTGAGGATTCAACCTTCCTCCCCAAGGGCTGGTTCATGACTGCGGTGAACTTTTAAAATTTATATTAATATAAAAATTAAAATATTTGAGTCTATACTGGAGTCAACCGAGCCAATAATTGAGCCAAACCCATTGGGTTGGACAAACATTTATTTCGTATACTGCAAATTCATACAATTTATGAAAGTTATACAATTTCATCTCTGGTTTACAACATTGAAGTAATATTCATGTTTTTTCTCATAGTGCTTTCACACAAACGTAGTATTCTTTCTAAAATTCTAAACATAAACTTTAGGGTGCACCACAGAGCATCGGACCATCCCTTTTAGACCAATTTCAGAGAAAAGGGGACGGAATGCATTGTCATCAACAACGAGTTTATCTGCCGAGTTTCAACTCAATCATAATTCGGAAATCGGGTAAATTTCCAAAAAAAAACTACATTCATACAAATACAAAAGATAAAATCATTTAAAAAATGGGAAGTTTTCTTTTTTTAAATAGTATTAAAAAAAGTCGCAATCAGCGTCTGTCTGTTTGTGCGCTTAGTTCTTGAAAACCAAGCAGCAGATTTTGCTAAGATTTTAAACATAATTTCGGAAATTTCTTCCGAAGGGTTAGTATCTCTAAAACATGCACATAATATTTATAGAAAGTAGAGAAAAGTCTATGTTTTGTAATCACGTCATAAAAAAAAATATTTTCGGGCGCTTTAATTGTTAATGCTGGCTAAACCCTATCAGATTCATCAACATAATGAACAACGGAATTGTATATCAAAGGCCTACTTTAATGTACGTTTCGATATATGTCTATATTATTTGGATAAAACCCATCAACGCCGGGTACACGTGAGCTAGTGTACTATATATAAATGCCAACAATCATGTTAATAGCTATTAAAAAAAGCTTTTTAAAATTTGAAAATAATGATGTTGAGACTGTGATGAAAGGCTTTAAATCACAGTGAAAAAAAACAGATAAACCATAGCTGCAAAAAAATATGCAAATTATTTATGAAAACGGACATGCTAACGACATCTGGCGGAGAAAGAATTGATCCAGCTTGCTTGCAGTAGACACCTGTAATAGTTGAAATTAAATCAAGGTTCCGGGACGAAAGCAGAGAGGTCGTAAAATCGTCTAGGACGACTGGTACTTCCCCTTTCTAGGCCTAAAAATAAATATTGAAGGTTGTCAACCAATAGATCTGAACAAAGAGCTATAAAATTTTGAGTAACCAATCAGTGAACGGGGGGGGGCGTGTGTCTACGAAAGACAAAGGAATGAACTATGGACCCGAAATTAAAATAGATAATTAACGACATTTCGATTCTCACAGAAATTAGAGGTGAACGCACTTTAGGTTCAACATCGACTTTCAAGGTGACAAACTCCTGGGAATGTTTACAATAACTGAGACATTTATGGGGTATCGAACCATTGAAATCGGGTGCTTGGAAGTTTTACAAGTTGTAAAGCGCACACACAAAAATGCAATGAAAAAAAATTATAAACGTGACAGTATAAAAAAAGGACGGGAAAAGCGAAGGAAAGTTACTGGCGGAATTTCAACTGTAGTGCAATTATTTATGATAGAAGGAGGGTGTCATGTTCGATAAAAATCGTACTAAAGAGAGGAGTGAGTGTTGGAAACAATGGAAATTAATCGTTATCAATTTAAGATGAAACGGACTTATTGGTAAATCAATTTTGAATGAAAAATCTCGCAAAAAAAATACACATTTTAGAAAAGTGCGGCGACCGAATGGAAGGATAATACAGAGATTTTGAACTGCTACGAAGGTCCTAGGGACATGAAAATTGAGTATCAGAAGAAGACAGTAAAACTAAACATATAGCGATAGATAAGATTCAGGAAAAGTAGACATTTTACATGATTATTAGGTTAGATAGATATTAAAGTTACACAAGATTACAGAGGGATCGAAACAAGATAAAAGGTTGACGGTCTCATGTGTATTTTGGAATATAAACAATCGAAATCCGAACATGATTTTTATTTACGTTAAGGTAATAAACGATTGGAGAGACGATTAACTTTAACGTGGAGCTTATGAAGTATTTAGATTAGGCAAAAGAGATTAAAATTAATAGGTTTGAAATAAAATAAAATTTACGACCATAGTACATAAAATCTGAGGCGTAAACATATGTCCAGACGTATAATTTATGTGAAATCTTGTAAGTGAGGGATGGAGAATGGGCGGAGATTGGGTCAGGCAATAAAAATGACAGATATCCCAGAGTCTAATTAGGTATATCTCCCATAGAAGTGTGGAAAAATATATATTAATTAATAATAAATGAAGTATGAAATTTCCCAGGAGACCACACACATCGGGAAAAGTGAAGAAAAGATAAAAGGAAGGGTAAAGAACGGAGAAAGGAAATGATCCATGTGGAGAAAAGCGATACAATTCGAATTTATCCGTGAAATTAATAAATACGACTTGGAAAATGAGTAATTATAAGAGTTATGAGAAATGACATAAGAATCAAGAAGAATTTGTGCAAGAAAACGTCGCGGATAAAAATAAAATTCAAAGATAAAGGAAAAACTCAAATCTGCGACACGGAGATAGAAGGTACGGGTGGAAATGGAAAAGCTCATATAGTTGACAATAAAATTAAGTAGAATTTAGACAAATCGAAATTCAAAAATGCGTAGTAAAGATTTCAGCATGGATTTAAACAATTTTCGCACGAGATGCATAAAATTGGGATCTACATATATGTTATTGAGGACGGACCTATCGCGAATTGAGAAAAAAAAGGAACGCAAATTCATGAGATTTTAACTACATTTTGTATGGACAGAGGACAAAGGGAGCTTGGGCGATTAACACAGACTTACCCGATTCGGACCCTATCGATTTAGAGTTGTGAGATGGAAATTGACCACCGCCCAGAGCCGGAAAGCAGAACATCTTATGGAAGCACAATCGATATTGATGGCAGGGATGTTCGGATTTGCGAGTTGGTAAAAGATGGAATCGATCATCAGAGGAAATTCAGATACGTCTTTTGGAACCTGAGAAGGGTATAAAATGGCGGTGCAGACCAGTTTTGGGACAGTCGCGCCGAGGATTTGAAAAGTTGTTACGTGGCAGTACTACGTTCTTTGGTAGGATTAACAGTGGAAAATCCTTAAGTGTTAAATTTTGAATAAGTCCCTGGATTTAGAGAATTTCGGAAAGAGTACAAGTGCTAAAATCAGTGAAATTTTAATAAGTCTGTTTAATTTAATTAAACAGTGTTAATAAATAAATATAATTTAAACTCAGTGCTTAAAAAGTAAAGTGAGAAGTGCAAAAAGTGAATTGTGAATTAATTAAATTCTAAAAATAATTATTTCATTCAAAGTGAAAACATTCAAATTAAATTTAAGAGTTTGTTATCGTTAAATTAAAGTGGATGTGCTCGTGAATTGATATTTAAAAATAGATTATAATTTTGTTTAAAATTATTAATAATAAATACTTCATCTTAGGTTAAAAGAAACACAAAAACAAAAAAAAGGATTCGATAATAATAAACGTTTAAACCTTTGTTCTAAAATTAACAGTTAGAAAAAAAAATTAATTTATTAAGAGTCGAGTTAATTAAAAGTTTGCACAATTCGGAATAAATTTTCTTATCAATTTATAAATAAAAGAAATTTTAGAATAAATAAATTGTTCAATTAAAATCCATCGTGCGTATAGCGACAGTGTTAAAAGTGTTTGTCGTTTTAACCGGAATTTTAATCATCAGTCTATCATTTCGAAAAAGAATTTGAAACAGCTATCATTCAAAAGCCTAAACTAGAAAGGTGTTATTAAATCAACGGGTTTTCTGGATTAGGATTTCGTTCGGAAGAAAAATTAAATATCAGATAATTTATATGATTCAAGCGAGAATAAAATATTACATAGGAATAAATAGTCAAAGGATTTATTTGAAATCAGTCGGAAAATACAGTTAATTAGGTAGTTTTTCTTCATCAAGGTTGTTGTGTACACCCAACCGGAAATACCTTGATTGGGGTAAGTTTTCCTTTTATAAATAATTTTCAGGTCCCAGGAGACACAGAAGGGCTGTGAAGTGGAAGTATATCAATTGAATATTAAAGTGAAACAACAAAAAAGGAATTACACACTAATATATGTAATATATGTATTTATCTATAAAAAAGTAAAGTAAAATATTGTATATAAAGAATATATATATGAGTAATGTAATTATATATATGTATTTTATTTATTAATCGAAGCATCGAAATGGTAGCGATTTTTAATACCTACCCGAGGACATATCTATATTATTGGAAAAGAAACTATGTATTTATTAATATTCCAGACTATGTAGAATCATATATTTTATATTTATTTATTAATATATGTACTCTTATTTAACGTATTTTGACAATCGAGATATGTGTACTTATATATATATTTATATTTAATTTTCACCAAACTCTAGTAAATTGACTAAATTCGGAAAAATGAAAAATAGTTTAACTCCAATAAAGGAATTAAAAATATTTAAATTAACTATGCACAATAAACGGTATCATAACTGAATCACAAGGAGAGCGCGAGATATTTTAAAATAAACAATCTCACATCTGGGTTAGTGGGTCAGATGAGATGTTTACCTTGTTCAATTTGTTGATAAAACAAGGGATCACTGGAGAATTGGGTCAACCGCATAGTTTGAAAACGACCTTGGCCATAATTAGTTAGTCACAAAGGATTTTATTAATTACCCGAAACAGCTGGAAGATGCGTGTTCTCAAATACTTATCAATCACAAACGACAATTGAAAAATCACGGGTTAGCCAGATTTATATCAAAAAATTACATGAAACATTTAAATATCATTGATTAGATAGTCGCATAGATTTTTATTAATTACCCGAAACAGCTGGAAGATGCGTGCTCTCAAATACCTATCATTCACAATCGACAATTGAAAAATCACGGGTTAGTAGGATTATATCGAATAATTATACGAAACATTTGAATATTATTGATTGGGTGCTCATACAGAACCCCATCAGTTGCCTGAGACATTTGAGAGTCGAGTACTCACTAATGTGGTAACCAACTACTTAAAACAATTGGAAAATCACGGGATAGGATGAACAAAAATTAATGTTGAACCCTGGAGGTAAAATTTAAAACAAATACAGTTCATCAATAGGAGGCAGTGGTCGCTCCTATAACAAGACCATTAACCAAATCAAATAGAGATGGCGATTCTCTTAAATAAAAACGTCAAAACCAAACAAACAAAAGCCTGGAGTTCGATAGCTCTCCAAAACAAACTATCAAATAAGACCTTATTCTACTAGTATTTATTAGTATAACCTTATTCTTACGTATATATTCGGTTACCAATCCTAGAGTTTCGCAGAACTCTTCGTGCGAGATCCGAGCTCGGAATGCGAGGTAGATAGCCTCGTATTGCGAGTTATAAACCTTTCCCAAACTGTATGTATACATATATTTATTCGTATGTACTGTTTACTGGAGGATGCGGACCTGCATACAGCTTGCATTTTAGGTCTTCTGGACCACTCTCGCATCTTCTTTTAAACGTGGAATGAGGATTCACGACCCGTAAGTCCACACCAACCGTGAGTATATGATTGTATATAGGACGAAACCGGTTCGCCCTAAGTAAATTGTAGTCCAAGGAGGAGTCGGAATTTGGGGGTTTCGAGACCCGAGGGGAAACTTGAAGGCAGCGCATGTTGACGTGGAAGGCTTTTTGGGACGCGATAACTTAGGTATCAATCAAAGAGCCGTGTCAGAAGATTGTGCGAATTTCTAGTTGACTCACGATCATCTCGTTTACTTGCAGGAGGATTTGGAGCCAAATTATGCCAGCAAATGGGCTATTCCGAGTTCGTCAAATATGCAATTAACTAATTACATTAACCTACTAAATCAATCTTTACATGTACCTTATAGCAGCAGAATCATAAAAGAGTGGCGCCACACAGACACAAGAGTTTACCAAAATCAAATTTACTAACAATTAACCATTTGAGTTATATTAAATTACCTGTCCAAATAAACATGTATAATATCTTTTATCAGCGTTTAACTACGATTTTGTTAGGGTGCAGGGAATCAGAATAATTACAATAGGAAAGTTAGCTCATTCAGGGAATTCATTCAAGTCTAGGTTTGCAATGGAAAGACCAATTAAATTGTGAAACTCAACACCTCGATCAGAACCAAGGGGGTTACCACAAAAATGAATGTAATTAAAATCCTATATCATAAATCAAAAAAAATTACACAACGTTTGATGGAATTTAATTACGATATAAATACGGAAATATTTGCGTTCAAGTTCGTAAATAACGTATTAATTAGTTAAGTACATATGTCTATAAAGATATATAGTACAAGAGAGCTTTAAGTAGCTTTCTGTAGATATCAAAGAAAAGGGTCCAATTTTCATGGAGGCTTATGTGTTGTAGGGGAGGAATTTTCCATCCCTGCGAACACATATGCAAAGCCTTAGAAAAAAAATTTTAAATATCGGTCATAGCCAAGAGAGAAGAAAATTTTATATTGTTTTAAACAAAGTAAAAGAAAATGGTGAAAAGAGGCGAAATATTACAAGACCTTAATTACATGAATGGACGGCAACACAATTAATGAATGATCACAGACTCGACAGAATTTATAGCCAAACGTATAAACTCATATTTTCAGAGTATCGTATCCATGTCAGAAACCTTTCAACTTCACGACCCGCGACATTGTAAATACCTGATTGTGAAAAAAATGTAAACAGCTAAGAATTTTTAAGCTTCAAAAAATATCCAGTCTTTTAAAATAAATAAAAATTAAAGTTTTGCCACTAGTCTTATATAAAATGTAATATCAATAATATTTTATGTTTTAACTATAGTGTTCTCTGCGGGCAAAGTCGTAAAATTATTCGAAAAACTTTGTTTATCTGATATTATCTGCTATATTGGTATGTTTTTATTATCAGCATGAAAATTATAAAATCAGATTGATATTTGGAACTCATTATAAATTGTACAGCGCCCTTGAGAAGATTTTTTATTAAAACGGCGCCATTCATATTATTCAATAATCATAATTGTTAAGTAATGTGTTAGTAATGTGTTAGTAACGTTCAATGAATTATCTCAGTAGGTAAGATAATTAATATATCCCCAAAAGACCATTCATTGCAATAACGAGTACATCGGTAATGACTTGTTTATAAAAAAAGGAAACTTCTCTATTTCTGGAATATCGATGACTCATCTCTGCAAATGCGGATTAATGTCACTATCGTTTATTCATAATTTTAATTAAGTATTGTATAAATGCATTAAGAGTCAATTTCGCATTTTATTTTAAAGAAGATCCTGCCTCCGGCGTTGCCCAGGCTTTATTTACACAGGGATTTTTTTTTCAAAACCTGATAAATTTTTAGCTAATTCTGAACGAAAAGTGTGCAAATTTTCATCAAGAAGTATTAAAGTTCTGATTTAAGGTGTGTGAAAGGGGGTGGGGTTAGTTGATCGAAGTTTTATTAATTCAGAAAACTTTATTCTATTTTATTTTTTTTTACAAATCTTTCTTTGTTTCACCTTTAAAAGGTGTTCTAGGCGAACATTGCAAATAATGGAGACAGGGAAGGTGAATTTATAATAAAAGTGTTGTTTAATTGGGCAAATTTAAAAATTATATGTAAGATTTGAGTCAAGTTCTGACTTAGGAGAGATGATATACAGAGGGACAAAAGAATGTGACCTGAAATTCCCATTTAAACTTAAAAAATTCACCAATTTCGGAATAAAGTTGTGGATTTGAATTAAAAAACAAAGCCACGCCACCACAGACACTCTTCTTATACAGTACAAACCCGATAAAAATCACGGGATAGTCTGAATTCCTGATAAATCAAAGTTTTAATTAATAAAAATTATTAACTTCCTTTAATCGGGTACTTTAATCCTTTACATAATCAGCACAATTTTGAAAATTACAATTATATTCAAAACAAATGACTGCAATACCCACATTTAAAAATACTGTTCATTTCGAAATGAGATAAGCAACGATTAGCTCTTAAAGAGCAAGGATTTAGAAATTACCGTTCTCATGGAAGATATTAAATATATCTAATTTATAACGATAACATTGTAGGCGGTTCTACGTTATTTCAATTATTTACAATAAGCTGAGTACAAACTTGTAAATGATTTGTAATATATAGGAGCGCACAGTCGGGGTTGATAGAAAGCAGGTACCATCTAATGTGAACCTAGATTGGTATAAAGATTACTCTCTGAAAGCAGACACGATATAGTACCTTCACTAGATGGAGTAGGAGAGACAGGGGGAGAGAGATTGGAGACAAATAAGTACACCGTAACATGGAATGAGTTTGACCAATTTTTAACTAAATAACTTTTTTATCAATTATAATTTTCCATTTGAAATGCTCAGGGTAAGTATATCAGAGGGCTAAAGTATTAAGGCTATATGGAAGCCCAAGTAAATCTGGCTTGTAAGAAACTGGGCGTATTTTATAGGACTAGCAGACAGGAGCACTCTTTTGGAGTGTCACATGAAATTTAAAACAAAAAAAATGTCCGAATATATTAAAAATTCTATCATTTATGTCATATCTTTATATTATCGAAATAATATATGTGATAAATGTACATGTTTTCGGGGAGTCAAAAAATACAAACAAGTAAGAGTTATTATCAGAATTGAGTGATAATTTTTGTCAAATCTCATCAGGCGTCGCGTCACATTCCTTGATAATTTTGTTGCTCATAATAATATCACATTTCTGGGTTTTTTCTTAGAATTTGACCTGCGTCCCTTAATGGCACAAAACAAAGATATTAGAAGAACGAGATGTGCTATGCGCAGTTCGTACTGAGTGGAATTGTTTTGCCGAGTGTCGCCGGTTTTGTTCACCAATACTACTGCACACCTTCGCTTGCGCTAAGGTATCCGCACTAATACATAGAACAGATTTCTGTGCCTACACGTCCCGATACCGTTCAAAGTACCCTAATTTGGTAGTACTCCGGCTACGGTCCGGCGGCCAACATAGCATATCTCGTTCTTCTAATATCTTTGGCACAAAAGGATAAGCGAGGAAAGAGGATCTTTTGGACTGTATTTGCACTGAACGAAATTGTAATTGCTTTCTAATGAGATTTTCAAGTAAATACTTACCTACAATGCAAGTCGAGTCATGTTTGTATAGGGAGGTTATTCCGAAAAGATAATAAATGATAAACTTTGGTGGACTATTTTCAGAAAAGGTACACGTAAAATTTTTATAAACTCATTAAAATGCAATAAAGAAATATTGGAAGGTTGTGTTTGGTAACTAATATTGGAATGTCTGAAAGCTTAATTACCTTTCTAAATCTACCCTTCCCCGCCTAGAAGCCTGTTACGATGAAGCATTGTAGTTTTATTACACAGTGAAACCACGATGCCTATATTATATTTTCGTTAATCCGTCATTTTTTCCAAGTATTATAATTTGAACAGTTTATCTATAAACTGTCCAACTATTGTTACACCGTACAGCTTTTTCGCTATTTTTAAAACTGTGGCGAATCCGCTTTTAACCAATCTATTTATATTATTTCTACATAGTTATAATGAAAATAGTATAGTTTAATGAAAATATTTTGACAAATTGGTTTTCAAATATAAATGAACTTCATAAACAGATTGTCTATAGGTGCTTTACTACAGTCTAATAATGCTTTCGGAAGGCGAAACAGCGGTCACTCGTAATAATAACTACACAACAGAATTTGTTTATATAAAAACTGTTTTGACATTAATACTAACTAATGTGCACCACGCGTTGCTCGCGGTTATCCTTAGCAGACAGACATATACCGTGACGGACTTTTCTACAGGCCTTTTCAAGATCTACAATTCCGCATTGTATTATTTTGATGTGTTGCATGAGGAAGGCGTGGCACGATCAAGTGAAACAAATACTTATGTACGATACAATATTTCTGTTGGGTAAAAACTTTATTCCAAGCCATTCGTACCTCCAAGCACCGGGTACCCATCAGCTAGTTAAATATAAATTTGACCGAACTAACTTATTGGTTCCTAAAAATGTAATTATTTAGTTTGATTCGTTATCATAGAATTATTTGTACACGCGTTTGTATAAGAATTCAGGGCTGTGTTAAAAACTCATCTCTTTCAGAAAGTCTTACATAAATAAATAATATTGCAAGCGACCGATTTAAAAATTTAAATTTCTACATTTTTTCCTTAATTTTTGAAAATATTTAGTAATTTACAAATTTCGCGGACTGTGAAGGCCAAAGGTTTCTAACTTTATGGATATGATTGTCTAAAAGATGACCGGGTATATCATCAAAATGACAATTCAACACACCTACAAAAAGTGGTGTAAAGTAATGAAAAGTAAAAAAACAACTAGGTTAGGTTACATATATAACTATTAAACCGAGTTTTTGTTTTATCATTTTTAATGACTCCATATTACTTTTTAAAGGTGTGTTGAATTTTCATTTTGATGAAATATCAAGGCACCGTAAGTATAAGTATGAATGTGTGTGTAGACATCTTTCATGATTCTTTTCTAACATACAAAACTAACTTATTAAATTTCTTAGCATGACATATTTAAAAAATATTTTCGCATCATTTTTCATAACTCCTATGTATTAACAGTCAATTACAATTCGTGAGCTTATTATAATTCTTGTTTTCAATTCATTTATTATTATCTATCCACACACTTCCTTCCTTTTATAACAATCTCAGGCGAAATTACGTAATGATATTTTATGGACGTACTTAATAGGTACTACAACTATGTAATAACTAAAAATATCTAACTGTATCTTATTGTACTGTGTATGCGTCTATGTATATGAATATATGTGTGTGGGATGTATGTGCGTATACGTGTATTTAAGCGCTTATGCATGCATGCACACATACACAACTAGAAAAAAAAGAGTTATGTATATGATCCAATCCTGCATAATAGCATGTCTTATTCTTCTTTATTATTTTTTTAACGTTTTTCTGTTATTTTTATTTATTTTATTTTTCTATTTCCGTTATAATTTTGTTCTGTAATCCTTCCTATTTTTAACACTTTTATATATTTAGTTCATATGTTCACACTAGACCTCACATAACTATATTCCATTGTTCACCATGAAACAGGCAGTCGCCTAGTGTGGTGATTTAATGTATCAAATATAAATAAATGTTTTAATGCATTATCATGTATTTTATAAAAAAAAACTTGTATCAATTTGAAGAGATAACAGTTCTGGCTATCATTGCGCAGTAATCATATCGGTATCATACCAAATTTCTACTGATTTATAACAAATTCCAAAAATTACAAATATTATTTATGAAGTTAATATCTATTCATTTGTTATACCGAATTAAATGAAATTCCCCCGATAGAAAAAAATCGCAAAGTTAGCTCAGAAAATCATTAAAAACACGTTTTGTTCTGTTATTTAATATGTTTTATGTATGAAAAAAATCACATTGTATCTTTAAATACAACTGAAGCAATTGTCGCGAATTTTTTACACTTACTGAACGCTTACTACGGGGCCTTAATATAATACATTATTAACGCTCATATTGTTATCTTGGCAGAGCGTTTAATCAAGCTCAAAAATAAATTACAACTATGTTAGATTAACTAATCGTGCTATAACATTTATAAAAGAAAAAGACTGTTCAAAAAATACTTTTGGGGGTAGGTATCAATTTGGGAGACGGGTGTGCTTACCGCCGCTCTGGGAACCATTTATTGGATAACCAACACCCATCCATAGGTCACCCCAAGTAGTTTTCTACGCTTGGTGACTTAGCAGGACCGCCCGAGTTCTTGGGTGAGGTTTTTTTGGTTTGAGTAGTGAGATACTGGTTAAGGAAGACTATTTGCCCTCTCTAGTCAGACTCTCTCGATCCAACGCTTTACAACGCAGTGTACGGGTTAGATTTACAAATCCGTCACTTCAGAACACATTGACTCTAAGATTCTTACTGATCACTCCTACATTTTTCCTCCCCAGAACTTTATCGTCTTCCTTTTATTATTATTATTATTTATTGGATAATTTGTATAGCGCCGCTTTTGTGAGATATCCTCAGGGGCGCTTTACAGTTGATGCAGGTATTACAAAAAATATAAATATTACAAAAATAAAGTGAACTTAAGTTAAGTAAAATGAAGAACAGGAACAGGTGACACGATGATAGAAGATGGAGACTCTGCAGCAAGAATCCTAGGTGGTGAAGAAACTGGACCAGCTGCTGCAACGAAAGAGTCCACCGCGTCCACCAACCCTAGTCCTTTCCCTAAAAAGACCCTCCACACAGCATCCTCAAAGATGACACAGGCCCTGAGGGATTTTTTTCCTATGTGGAGCTTATGTATTAAAAAGTACCTGTTTTAACTTTTTATTTACAAAAAGGTACGAATCAGCAAAATAAAATATACAGATACAAATGCAAATTGTTAAGTTTAATTTAGCTGCATGGCCTTGTGTGAAATGAAAATGAGGTTATGAAATATAGGAAATGACTCATAGCTGAAATATAATTAGTGCAATTTTTTATCTCTTAACGTACGTTGCTTTAATGGCGGGACTTTCTTATAATAATTAGCCCAGCAGAGTAAAGTTTATTATTAAACAAATAATTATTTTATCAGGATTACCTCGCGTTCATGAAAGCCTGACTCAACTTGCATTATAGTTTACCGGAAACTCTCCTCATTAAAAAGCAATAAAAGTTTCAACAAGGTTGCAATGAGAAGCCAAATTTCTACCAGGTTAATGTTGTTCATATATGAAGTACCAATCATTATCCTATGTGGGGTAAATGGTTATTATAAATTGTGTAAAATTTAAAATATGTTTATTAGTAATAGGGACAGTGTATTATTTTGACTATATATCTTTCATCACGCCGTTTTTCCGCAAGGATAGCAGAGAGGATGGACCGCCAAAAAACTCTGTCTTGGCACACACTCCTTGCCTCATTCACATTCATACATTGTTTTTGATTTTACATACTCTTCTTTTATTATTATTTCGACAAGAAAATTAAAACACTAAAAATCAAAACCATTTATTTATTTATTTTTTATGATGTTTTTTTATGGAAAATCTAACAAAGGATAATTATGGAATGAAAAATTCCAGTAAATATTGGAGAGTTTGGCGGGTTTTGAATAAGCCGACGAAGCGCAATTTATTGGTAGAGCACTTCCCCGCATTTAGAAGGCCGTGGGTGCAATTCCCATCGCCGGTATGAATTTTTTTATTCGGAAGATTTTTTTTCAAATTATTTACTTTATTCAGGCTAATAACTATTGTTTAAAAATAATACGTTATTTGTTTATACTAACTAACTAACCATCACGCCGTTTCCCCACAGGGGTAGGCAGAGAGGACGGACGGCCAAACAACTGGGTCTTGGCACACACTCCTTGCCTCATTCACATTCATACATCGTCTCTTGCATACTCTACTATTATTCTGACTCTTGACATGGCCCGACTCGAGTATCTGATTCACTTGATCGTGCCATTTCTTCCTACACTATATCCTCCTTACACTCCTATCTACGCTCATTCGCTCTACATGCCCAAACCATCTAAGCGTCCCTTTCTTAATCTTACTCATTACGCTTACATCAGCCTTGCACTCTTTGCGGATCTCCACATTCCTCACACGATCAAACATGGTTTTACCACACATACGCCTCAGGGATCTCATTTCAACAGCATTTAATCTAACTAACTTCGCTTATTTGGACGATTTTTTGTTAGCGCCAACGGCGTTCAGTCCTTCATTAACGGAATTACCTGCATTCTATCCAAATTGATGGTGATTTCTCACGAAAACGGCGCTATATAAATTAGCCAAATATTATTATTATTATTACCTTTCTTTCAATATCTTTGTCCGCCTTCCCATCTCTCGTAAACATACTTCCTAAATACACAAACTCATCCACCTGCTCCAAGTATTCCTCATTCACAATTATATTGCACACTGTTTTCGTACTCTTTCTCTTTGTTTATACGCATTTTTAAATAATACTAAAAAGGTTTTTACATGAAAATTGATACTCGACACCAAAGATATTAGAAGAACGAGATGTGCTATGCGCAGTTCGTACTGAGTGGAATTGTTTTGCCGAGTGTCGCCGGTTTTGTTCACCAATACTACTGCACACCTTCGCTTGCGCTAAGGTATCCGCACTAATACATAGAACAGATTTCTGTGCGTACACGTCCCGATACCGTTCAAAGTACCCTAATTAGGTAGTACTCCGGCTACGGTCCGGCGGCCAACATAGCATATCTCGTTCTTCTAATATCTTTGCTCGACACAATGTACATAAGAGAATATCTGTATTATACAAAAAAATAATAATAGTATGTAAATATAATCTATTATAAATAAGGTACAAAATAGATTTATGAATACACGAATATAAAACTGTGATTACGAGTAAAATGGGAAAATAATGAAAAATAAAAATCTCATATGTATAGATTACGCTTAATTCTATAAACTTCACTCCCCATAAAATCCCGACTTGGGAATGTTGTGCAGTTTTTTTTTTTTAATTTTTAATGTGAAGCCGCACAAGAGTCCCAACTGCTCCAACCGTCTGGAGCCAGTGATACTATGGCATTCCCAATTGATGATTTCATACATACATTTTTAAATGTTTTACGATTATTTTTTAAAATATCTTAATTTGCCACATTATACAATAAAACAATAACCGAAAATGGGTTCGTAAGTAGGAGATTTTGAACTTTAAAGCAGTTTTCATAGGCCTGATACATTCTTTTTTATCGGCATATTAAAGTGCTTATCCAAAAAAACACTTTATTATTTCTAAGGCCAAGATGTCTTCTACTTACAGTATTTAATTAAAGCATGTAAAACATAACTAAGTGATTAAAATTTCATACCAAAACACACGTTTTTGTTTTTCTATGTAGTGCATCGCCTTAAGCATTACAAAAACCTCCATCCTTGGGGATGTTTTGTGGAGAGGTAAATAAAACTTTATTGTTCTAATTAAAAACTGTTCTACGTAGAGCTTTGTTTTGTAATTGTCTGCGAAATCACGTAGAACGCGAACATATGTAGCTGCTCCCATCCGTTTGTGTGGTGTATGTTGTGAATCTGAAGGTAGTGTGGAGGGGAAAGAGATGGGGAAGAGAAAGGTAGGGGTGTACTTGGCTATTCAGATCTGATAGTTAGGTTTAAAATCAATTTCTGGCAAAACGTCACTTAGAACCATCGCTTTTGAAAGGAAAACATTTCAGAATTAGATTACAAACCGCCCTGCATTTGCTTGTAAAACTATAAATTCTTGTCTTTTTATAATAGGTGTAATAAAATAGACCTTGTGCATATTCCTGGATTCACATAAAGAGGAAGTAGTCAAAAGTCACAAGGTGACGGCCATTTGGAACGGTCAGGTCGGTAGGTTGGCAATAAGCTGCATATTATTCGAAAGGATGAAATATTAACTACTACGTTTAGTTACAACCCTTAAGCAAGTACTCTCACAACCCGACGACCTCATGAAAAGAGCTCCTGTGTAGAGCTAACGTAAAAAAATGGTAGGTATTTCCAATATGTTTATGTTATTTTGATATCTTGCTGACTGCTAATGACTATACAATATTGAACACCGTAGTCTCCACTGCTTCTAACCGCCTATAGCCATTTGTTAAATGTAACACAGCACAAGAGTCCCAACTGCTCCTAACCATTAGGATTCAGTGAGATTATGACATCCCCGATTTGGCATCCTTATGTTGCGAGGCTGAAGGTAATGGGTAGAGGAAGGAGATGGCCAAGAGAAAGGTGGGGAAGTACTTGGCAATTCAGACCTTTTCGGCAAACATGGCTAAAGCCATGTCATGTTCTTAAAGGTGATCTCTGACAAGGCCGATACTGAGATTATCTTCCTCTCTGAAGCGTACCATAAATATAGTAACAACATTAAATTAATTAATTGTGGAGCATCACAAATGAATCAAATATAATTTAGTTGAACAAACGTATTTAACTTTATTCAAGTTATAATTTATTAATAGTAATAGAGAAACATCAATGTTATCATGTCCGCAATGAAACTTTTGTGGTGTTTGTTAAACTAATAAATTTATTTACCTCATATAACCCATGGAAAACCTTAGTTTTGGACAATTAACATCAATTCATAAAATTAGTTTTTATACATCTTCAGGGTAGTGTTTTTATAATTCTATAATAAACCATAACCGAAACTAGTTGACACAATGTAAAAATTATGATTAATTGGTTGACTTATATATAATTGGTAAATTGCAATAACTTGTATGATATTATAATTCAATACAAAGTTGTTGCAATCTTTCTAAGCTAATTAAGTCATTTTATTCTATGTATTAGGACAATTCGAAATACAATATGTAGGCCATATTATTTTATATACCGACAATGTTTTAAAAGCAAAAGATACAAACGAAAACATTGAGAGCCTGAAAAAACAAAAGGTTAAAAAAATCTATCTATAAAAACTAACAATATTTATTGATGAAAATGAAATAAAAGAAGATTTAAATAATTATGTTGTTTTATAAAAGTAGCATACATAAAAATTGTAGTTCATTTCCAAATAATAAAAAAAAGTCAAAATATAAAATATAGTAAAAGTAGTCGTTTTTGTAGATAAAATTTTACATTTATTCGAAATTTACTGTACATTTTTCACCAAAATCCTCTTGCAAACATATTTTTTTGAAACTCCGGCCTTCTTCCTTGCGCGGCTCTTCCTGCAGGCCTCGTTGTTTTTGTCCCTTCTTGCCTGCTCCTCCGGAGTCCTCTCTTTCGAGTGATAGAATCGGGCCATCTTGGGGTGATAATCCAACGTAGTCACTCGTCCTCCTATTTTGAAGACTATCGTTTTGTCTTCGGGATTTTTTATCACTTTCTCCGCGATTGTCAAATAGTCTTCTTCAACGTCGATCGCCGCTTCGATCGATTCTTCCTGTAAAATAATATTGTCCAAATCGACGTGAGGTTCTTCCTTTGTGATCGGTTCATCTTGTTCCTCATCACACAATATTGATTCTTTCTTTGGTGTATTTTCTTCCTTCAAATCGACGAGAAATTCTACCTTTGTGTCGTTTACCGCCACGATAAGCTCTGATTCGTTCTTTGTGGTAGGTGAACTAGTTGACTCCGCTTCAGGCGTTAATTCTTTCTTAGTGATGGGTCCATCATCTTCTCTCAGATCTGGCGTTGATATCTTCACGATTTGTGTGTCGTCTTCTGTACTTTTTTCTATTATAACTGATTTTGGAGCAACACACGACTCTATGTTTTCACAAGTTGTATCCTTGACATCTGGTTGGGAATTCTCTTTTTTTCCTAGCTCCGCGGGACAAAGCGACGGAATGTTCGGACACACTCTTCGCAGTCCGAAATTAGCCAAGAACTCTTCTTGTGCCGTCATTGGCTCTTGAACTTCTTTCTGTTGAACTTCTTGAACAGCATCCTGCAGCAGCCGGCGGCGGGGCCTCAAAACCCGGGTTCTGCTGTTCACCAGGTTTGACACCGGCTGCGCAATTTGGCGTATTGCCATCGATCTGTAGGTATACTTATGATTCATAGCTTTAATCACAGAATTAACGCCGGTAAGTTTTGATGTTTTGTGCGGAATTAAAAACTTAAACAAATATTTACTGTACAGATTTGATAGCACTTTTTGATGACAAAACTCAGTTTAACTGGACTTGAGTTTGACTTGATAAATTAGGACACACTTAGATGTTAACTCTCACAAGTTTAAATCGGTATTGATTGATCGACCAACTAAATTTCACCTTTTATACCCTTGATCCCTTGATCGTTAATGAGGTAATTAGCGTTGCTATTGGTTAGTGGGTGACTCAGGAGCATTTGTTTATTTATTTGGTAAATTTAAAGATAAAAATGCACCTAGGAACCGATATTCCATATAATTCGGTAATTCCTGTTTTTGACACAAAAGTAATTATCACGATTTTCGAACTCTCTGCCGATGTACTAATTGCACCCTTTACTTGGGAAATTCGTGGAATACCTACAACTTACTTAACTGTTGCTAAGGTCGCGATAATGGTGTGATATAACTGCATTCGAAGATAAATGCATAGCTTTACAGTTTGTTTACCTATTTTAAATGGCCTTTCTAATTCATTTGTTATTAGATCTTCAGCTACGAATCCGGAGATCGCGGATTAAAACCCTGGCGTGCATGAGTTTCATACTTTATTAATTTAAAATAATATTTCTTTTGTATGCTTCAAAGTGGTAGATACTTTCAGTATCGCCCCGTTGAAACACCAACATTCGGAATTGAAACGTTACTTGATATTGGTATTGTGACTATATCTGAATATCCCGGTAACTACTTCCTATACCTTCCCCTTCCCCATCTATTTCTCCTCTTTACTACCTTTAACTTCACAACATACCCCAATGAATGATGATATAGTCTCACTAGCTCCACACGGTTGGGAGCAGTTGGGACTTTTGTGCGATACTCGATATTTTAAGCGCATTTTTTCCACCCATTAAAAAGTACTAAATATGGTTATTTTATATTTCTGACTGGGATTTATATCAATATTTCGCGTATCCATTTTTCCAGAGAGTTCTTTGTGGAAATTAAGTGAGTAGTTATTTTCGGTGAGTTATACCTGAACAGTCAAGATTAATACAAAGGGAAAAAAATATATGTGAGTTCCGCACAAGAGTACCAACTGCTCACAACCGTCTGGAGCTAAACAAAAAATTTATTGGAGATATCAACCGTAACACTTTTGATACATGGTACCTCAGATGAATTGCCCAATATAAATTTCAGGTTGTTAATAAGCTCGCGAAAATAATTTTAAATTGAGCTCAACTGATTTTAAAAAATTCAAATTGATGTATTACTAACTTGAGTTTACCGCTCAGTTTTGGCTTAGTTAAAGAACACATATTTTTATAATAAACAAAACAACATGGAACAAACTGAATAATGCTTAATTTTTGGGGAAACGGACCCACATTTTATATGCGGTAAAAAAACAATGTTAAAACAAAGCAGTGGTAGATACTCTCAGTATTGCTTTGTTCAATGACCACCATTCAGATGCGAAACGTTGCTTCAAATGGCTTTAGCTCTGATTAGACTGAGAATTGACTCAGCATGCCCACATTGCGTCTGTGCATCAGAGATGGCAATTGGTCTATTAACAATGGATTGTCAGATCAGTGGATCAGATGGACCGCCACTTTGTACAAAATCAAGTAGGTTTATCTTATATTAGTATTATTGGGCTCCAGTCCAGAGGTGGCATTCAATTGTTCGGCGTACTTGAGATTTGGAAAAGATTAGCAACTGGTTACAATTGAAGAATATGCTAGCCCTATCTATACAAGACGCCCAGTTTCTTGGAAGCCAGATGTACTTGAGCCCATATACTTGAGCCACTCTGATATACTCGTACTTACCCCGAGCGTTTCAAATGGAAAATTATTTTATAAACGAGTTATTTGTACTAAATATTATACTCACCCCAGGTAACGGAATACTTATTTGTCTCCAACCTCTCACCTCCTGTCTCTCCTAATCCATCTAGTAAAGGTACTATAACTAGTCTGCTTCCAGAGAGCAATCCTTCTATCTGTCCCTGGATAAAAGTTATGTATTCTCAGTAAAGTTTTTAGCTTTCTATCAACTCCGACTGTGAGGTCTTATAAATAACAAATGATTAACAAGATTGAAAGCAGCTTATTTTAAATTATTAGCTACAACCTACTATATAATATATAATCATTCTAAATTAGACCCATTTAGTTTATCTTTCATGGGAACGTTAATCTTAATATCCTATATCTTTATCAACGGTTGCTTGAACAGTATATTTATGCGTCACTTTAATCATCAAAAATTCTAATTTTTGTTCTGGGTCTTGATCTCGGATTGTTTTAAATTTAATTGTCATTTTCAAAACTGCGCTGATTGTGTCAAGAATTAAACGTTAAAATTTTAACTGAATTTTCAAGTATACAGACTATCCGTTGATTTTTGACCGGTCTGCGCTAGTATTACATACAGAAGAGTATCTGTAGCAGCGTGGATTTGTTTTTTTCAACATTTTTAATCCGAAAATGATGTACACTAACTCAAAAATAGTCAGTAATTGCCTGAAATTAACACCCTTTAAATCAAAACTTTGATATTTCTTGATGAAATTTTGCACATTATATATTCATAATAAGGATAAATTTTATTGCAGACTAAATTTAATTTACTTAAAAAAATCTTTGCAGCCCAGGCAACGCCGGGGACTGGGTCTAGTTTAAATAAAACAGATTAAATACGAAACTGACTCAATTTGCTATTTATATTTTTAAAATATTGAAATATTTTATTGCACTTTGGAATTAACGATAATGTTATTAATTCGCACTGGCAGAGAGATGAGTCATCCATATTCCCGAAAAAGGGTATAGTTTTAACTTTTAATAAACATGTCATTACCGCTGTATTGGTCATTGTAAATATTTTCTTAGTGGATATTTTAATTACTTTACGAACTGAGATAATTCATGCAATAAAACTAACACAATAATAATTATGGGATAATTTGATTAGCGCCGTTTTAATGAAAAATCATCTAAAAGGCTTCGTACAATTTATAATGAGTTTCAAAGCTCAATCTGATTTTATGATTTACATACAGATGAGGAAAACATACTAACATAACAGATAATATCACAATCAGATAAACACACTTTTATTAAAAAGTTTACGACTTTTCACGCGGTGACTATAAATAGACAAAACACCGGACATTGATTTTACATTTGATATTTTACACCTCATTGCTTTATTTATATTACATTTTTAATGGCCAAAGTATGGTACAGTTATTTTCAAAGACTAGAAATTTTTTTAAACGACCGTAATTTGTTGAAATTTTTCACACAATTAGGTATTTACAATGTCGCGGGTTGAGAAGTTGAAAGGTTAACGACATGGATACGACAATGTAAAAATATAAATTTTGTGGAGTCTGTAATCATTCATAAATCAAGTTGCAGTACATTCATTGTTACTAAGGTCTCAACATCATTATATTCACATATTACGAAGCGTTTTTTTAATTATTTACTCGGGGAATAAAATTAGTATATAGTACACGAGCTCATGTGTACCCGGGGTTGCTGGGGATTATACTTAGAAGTTAGACATATATGTTTTATTATATATGTAAATCAAATGTTCACTCTTCCCATTGTTGGAGACATATACGGATTTTAGTAAAGCATTCGATAAAGTTTGCCATAAAATTCTTTTAAATAAATTGTCAAAACTAGGAACATGTGGTAAATTACTCTGCTGGATTAAGAATTATTTATCAAAACGTGTTTTAACACTTGTCTTACGAAGTTGAAGCTACTAGCAGCGTGCCTTAGGGCTCGCAAATTGGTCCAATATTATTTATATTATTCATAACCGATTTCACTTCCATGTTCTTTGATGTTTGCTGATGACATGAAGATATATAAAATCGTAAAACAATATCAATGAACTTTTGTCCCCACAATCGAATTTGGAAAAAATTGCAGAGTGGTGTAGCATTAACAAACTCACACTTAATCTTAAAAAATGATACTTGATGAATGATACTTCGGATAAGAACTACCAAAATAATATATTCATCCTAGCAGAAAAAGTAAATAGAAGTCGATATCAATTTAATGGCTTTAAATTTAAATTATAAAACAATGATTTACATTTCAACACAATAATCCTATTGTAATGTCAACCCAAAAAAGTCTTATAGTTTCCATATATAGTTATAAATTTAAAAAAAATATGGCCTATTTTTAAAGAAAATAAATAAATATTTATTCCGGTTCTGTGTCTTGAACTCGGATTTGTTTTGAATTTAATTGTCATTTTTAAAACTGAGCTGATTTTGTCAAAAATAAAAAAAACGATAAAGTGCCTTTTATGATGAAATGTTTTTTAAAAGAATTTTATTTTAACTGTCATTTTCAAAATTGAAAATGATGTTTCAAGAATATAGACAATCCATCGATTTTTCGCCGGTCTGCGCTAGTATCACAGAAGAGTGTCTGAGACGGCGAGGCTTAATTTTATCAATAGTTTTATTCTGAAAATGATAAACATGAATTAAAAATAGGAAAAAATATCACTAATCACCCGAAATTCACACGCTTTTAATCAGAATTTTTGATATTTTTTTATGAACCTTTGCACATTTCACGATCAGAATAAGGGGAAATTTAACATCAAATCTACATAATGCTAGACTGATGTAAGCATAACGAGTAAGATAAAGAAAGGGAAGCTTTGATGGAAATGTAGAGAGATTGCCAAATATAAGATTATTATTCGGTTTTCATGACTTTCGACTCAACTTTGGAAACTGTTTGTGTGCGAATTAAATTTATAAATTATATTTTTTCACAGTAAATAGGTATGATGAAATACGTAATGTGCTTAAAAAATATATGAAAATTTAGTAAAGATCCAAACCAACAGTTTTATATGTTGGGTTGAAACTATGTTTGGTTGTGGTTCAGATGGTTTGGGCTTTTTGGCACAGATGGCAGTTTATCATTGTTTCTCCCTCCAACAGACTGAGATTAATAAAACGCATTGTAACGCCATTGTTGATCTCTTCTGCAATTTAACTTCTCAAAAAGTAACATCTCAGTCCGTTGGGAGGACATTTAAAACAATTAGACATGTGGCTAAACGGATTGGACAATATTTCTAAAAATATAGCCGAATTACACGATTTGTAAAGAAATAACAATTAAAATCGCGTGTGATTTTTGAACCAGCAATTTGGAGCATCAAGAAAGAAGATATATGAAGAAAGAACACTACAGCAGAAAGGGCAAGTGACGATACCATATTCCTTAATTCCCTTGGCTGAAGAGCAAGATTTGATGAACGTACATAACAGTTTTTTTTTGTTTTTTAAATTAAAAACGGATTGATTGCTGCAAGTTTTATAGGATTGATTCATACCTGATATAAAAGAGACATTGTGGTAGACAATAAGATTTATTGTTACAACAGTGTCATAAATAGGAAAGAAGTTGAAATAATATACAGTATTTTTTAATTTCCTTTTCTTAAAATAACCCAGTCGGTTTATTTATAGAAAAACTTCGTTATTCTATTTAAATTGACCGCGTGACTGTCGAGTAGATCTCTAGTTTTCCACGCAGGCGCAGTTCGAATGAATATTACTAAAATTTACTTTAGATTTATTTATATGCAGTTTGTGTTGGATTGTATTCTATCATATTAAATATTCAAATTTAATCCCAAGGAGTTCTGTGAACAGAAACAGTGCACGTGAAGTGATTAGGATTGCAAGTGAAATAATTTGAATTGATTTGTGAGTATCATATTCTGTTAGAAATTGACCTAAAACGTTTAACAACTCAACGCGGAGTGTTTAAAGCTAAGCTAACTCGTTTTAAAGATTATTTGCGATTTGCCCAAATTCAATGAGAACCGTGCAAATTGGTTAAATTTCAGGGATACCTTTATAGCATTGGTTGGCAATAACTCATCTTTTGAGAAAATGCAGAAATTCTACTATTCAAAATCTTGTTTGCAGGAAGATGCTGCAAAATTAATTATTTTTTTACCTACCCACCAAGATAATAACTATAATAGAAATATTAACAGATAGATTTCAAAACTCTGAATTAATAATCTATAAACGTGTGAATGCTTTATTTAAATTACCGGAGATAAAATATCAAAATCACGTAGCATTAAGAAACCTGTTAGATGAAGCTCAATTAAATTTAACATCGTTGAACAATTTAGTTTGCTGTCTCACTAACTGGATAATGACACCAGGGCTCACTGGGAAACATATTCATCTCTAGATAATCTTCCTACGTTAGCTAATTTTTTTAAATGTTTATCGGATCGCGTCCAGGTATTAGAATTCTCAGCACCAGTTAGCCAGGGAAAAACATTTCCATTCACTTTTAAGAAAGAGGCTATTGTTTCATTTGCACCACAAAAATTTAAATGTATAATTTGCAAGGGAGATCAGAAAATCAATAATTGCAATTTTTTTTAATTCTAAATACAAAGGAAAAAATAGCAAGAATACATAACTTGGGAGCATATTTAAAATGTTTGTTTGTGGGTCACAAATTAAAAGATTGTAGAAGTAAATATTATTGTCGCCATTGTAACAGCGGGTCTCCCAATATTTTGTTACATATCAAACGAAGATTTGAATTCCCAAGCGCATGATACAGCTTCAACACCTAAAAAGATAGCTTAGTATCTAATCATGCAGCAAAGGTATCAAATAAATTTATTTTATTGTCAACAGCAGTAATTAATGTGCGAAATAATAACGGTAATTTAGTTCAAGCTAGAGTGTTATTAGGCTCAGGAGCGCAATCAAACTTTACTAGCGAAAATTTAAAAGGACTAATGTGCCGATTACCGGAATTCATAATTAAATTTTACACATAAAAATATTGTAGAATTGAAAATATTTTTAAACTATTCCTCTTTCGAAAAGAATATTGAATGCCTCATTTTGCGAGACGTAACCAGTAATCTGCGACAAATTTCTTTCCAGAAAAAGGAGGTTGGCATTTCTAATGGCTTGCAGCTAGCTGACCCTAATTTCAACGAAAACAGCTCTATAGGTATGCCGATTGGAGCTGATACATTCTAGGAAATTCTGCATCAAGATCAAATGAGGATTGGAGATTCAGGACCCATACTACAGAGGACTCAATTCGGATGGCTGGTGTCAGGACCTATCTTCGCTCCAAAAATGAAAAGGCCTGTAAACTTTTTTCAACTTTAATTAAATTCAATCCATAAGCAAATTGAACATTTCTGGAGGTTGGAGGAAT
The DNA here is from genome assembly GCF_061612785.1 of Hesperophylax consimilis. Taxonomy (NCBI): domain Eukaryota; kingdom Metazoa; phylum Arthropoda; class Insecta; order Trichoptera; family Limnephilidae; genus Hesperophylax; species Hesperophylax consimilis. The sequence goes on from NC_142837.1 coordinate 45,995,277, forward strand.
TACTTCCAATTAAACACAGGAATCATGAAGAGCGAGCATGTGAAGAAAATTTCTAGGACATGCATAAAAGAAATGACGAGGGTCATTTCACGGTAAGAATACCGCAGCGCCCCTGTTTTAAACAGTTGGGCGAAACAAGACTCCGTAATTCGCAGAGGAAGTTTTCCCTTAACCCTACTATGATGGAAAAGTACAAAGAATTTATACAAGAATATAATGATTTAGGTCACATTACACGGTGTAGAGCGCCTTCTCAGGATATTTTTTTTTTATTATTTACCGCATCATGCGGTGTTGAAGGAATTCAGTACAAACACCTAAACTCGTAGTATCGGTAGTATTTGATGGATCATCAAAATCATCCACTGGAGTATCTTTAAATTATGCCTTCATGATAGGGCCAATCTTATTAAAACATTCATGCGCGCAATTACTTTTTTTTCAGAAAGCACCAGTACTCATTAACAGCTGACATGGAGAAAATGTACAGGAAGATATTGTTGCAATCTGAAGATAAGGATCTGCAACGCATGGTATGGAGAAACTCTCCCGAAGAAAAAAATCAACATTATCAACTCAATACCGTAACCTATGGTTTGGGGCCTTCGTCATTTTTGGCAACCAAATGCCTGGAGCAGTTGGCAAATGAAAATCTCGAAACAAATCATAAGGTCAGTCAAATTATAAAACATTACTTTTATTTGGATGATTTGATAACTGGCGATGAAGTGAACAAAATTGTTTATTAATTACAGAACAATTAATATCCATCTTGGCATCCACTGGAATGAATTCGCGGAAATGGCGATCAAATATACCCTCATTATGTTCGTAACAGGAGGATATGTCAGATATGGTTATTAGTGACGAATCGAATAACAGAAAAATATTAGGTCTTCGGAGGGTACTCACCGCTTTCCCGTCCCGGTATAGGTGACTTATTGTCACCCCTTCGGAACTCTTCTAAGAAACTATTTTTGTGATATAAAGGACTCTACAATTTCATAAAAAATATTTCGTCTGTCATGGAATAATCAACAAGACAATTTCTTATGTACAGTGAATCTAATAAATAAGCAAATTTAAAGCAAACGTGAAATGCTGTCAGTCATAGCTTTTGTATGTGATCCCGATTAATAGGAGCGGTTACGTTGGTCGCAAAATTAATTATAATAATAATAATAAAAATAATAATAATACTTGGATGACTTGTATAGCGCCGTTTTTGTGCAAAAACACCTCAAGGGCACTGTACAAACTTATAATAATTTTCTACAGTGATCTATGTTATTAATTAACTATTTATGGAGAAAATATACAGTACAATACTTACCTGGTAGGTCACTTGAGATTAACACTTAATTAACATTATCAATAATGCAGAGACTGTGGCAGACAAAGATTCAGTTGGACGAAAATATTCAAATTGACATGATGAATGCATGGAAATCTTATACAAATGAATTGCCGCTATTAAACAACTTTCTAGAAAAATAATTTGTCAGAATAAAGTAAACTTGCAATTGCATTGGTTTTGTGATTTTTCAGAAAAGGCATACTGCTCGTATCTGCTTGCATTTATATGATATATACCGATAAATTAGGTTTAAATATTCCTTTTTTTTCACTTGTAGCAAACACTTTGTGGGTATACATAATTATAATAATTAAAATAAAATAACTTTGTTTAAATACCACTTTATTGTATATATTTATAACCAACCGGTTTCAGTTCAGCCCGAACCTTCATCAGGGTTAATAAAATATGTTTTTATTAACCCTGATGAAGGTTCGGGCTGAACTGAAACCGGTTGGTTATAAATATATACAATAAAGTGGTATTTAAACAAAGTTATTTTATTTTAATTATTTAAATATTCCAATTTAATAATTACAAAGTCGCGAGTAGCGCCTCTGAAAACCATATAGGTATCTTCCCAAATTCGAACTCTGTGGAGCTGTTTTACAATCAAGATTAATGAATTATGTTTAGGTGGCTGTGTGTATACCTAATATAGTTACAACTTATTGGTGCGATTCCCAAATATCACTGTGCTGGATCAGATGACAGCCTGCAAGGTGGAACACATTCGTTGGTAATAGAGTTGCAGATATTCAGGATTCGAGTCAGCCAAGTAAATGGAAACATGTTAGATATGAAGACAATGCTGCAGATGTACTATCACGAGGTGTCAGCGTTTAACTTCCAACATTTGGTGGCATGGACCCGTTTGGCTGACGATGGAGGTTTCTAGTTGGCTGAATGCTGAAGCTGCATGTATTGATTCACCAGAAATCAAAACAAAAACTGCACTGCTGTCAGCAGTAAAGCAGGACTGGGACATTTTTCAAAGTGTTCTTGTTTTGTAAAATTGCAGAGGGTAATTGCTTATATAATTAAATTTCTATTCAATAATAAAAAAAACATCGCTAAGACGAGGTGGTCAATTAACAGTTAGTGAGTTAGACATTTTATTAAATATGTTGATATCTGGTTCACAGTTTTACGCCTACAATGACGAAATGCGTACTTTGAACTCGAACGGTAGTATTAAAAAAATAGTTGGTTAAAGTCATTAAAACCTTATATTAACAAGGATTTACTTCTGTAAGGGGGTAGGCTATCTAAAGGAAAAATGATATGAGAAAACCAACAACATCCAATTTTATTACTTTCACAACATAAATTAAAATTATTTAATTTTCCATGCGGGTACGCAAGCTCTATTAGCATTAATCAGAATGAAATTCTGGCCAATCATGTGTAGGAATATTATAAAAAAAATAATAAATAATTGTATAATATCTTAGAGATGCAATCCCAGGCCGGAGCAGCAGCTGATGGCCGATCTTCCGACTGAAAGGATAACAGAATGTAGATCAGTTCTGTTAACAGGAGAGGACTACTGTGGGCCAATAATGAAGTCTGGTGTTCACAGAAAGGCAGGTAACGTAAAATTTTACCTTTATTTAATTAAATGCATGGTTTCAAAGGCCATACATCTAGAGATTGTACTGTGTCTGAGCACAGAGAGCTTCTTAAATGCACTAAAACGTTTTATCTCGCGTCGTGGCAAACCAAGTAAAATGTTTTCAAACAATGCAACTAACTTTCGAGGGTCAAATAATGAATTATAGGAGATTTATCAATTGTTGTGTAAATTTAGTGATAAAATTGATAATCATTTATCAAAAATAGCTATATTAGCAATTTATACCTCCTCGAGCTCCACATTATGGTGGACTTCGGGAGGCCGGGGTGAAATCGGTTAAATACCAATTAAAGCTAGTAGCGAATATCACGACATTAACATAAATATGAGGAATTCAATACTGTTAAACTCTAGGCCACTAACTCTCTTATCTAATGACCCTTATGACCTTCATCCTTTGACTCCCGGTCACTTTCTCATTGGAACCAGCTTAACGGCAATCCTGGAGCAAAATTTACAACTTGTACAATTCAACCGCTTAAATAATTATCAAAAACTAACTCACATCATTCAATATTTTTAGTCGAGGTGTAGAAAAGAGTACCTGGCAGAGCTTCAAACAAGATCAAAATGGATTGACGGACACCGAGGGCAACTGCGACCTGGCAACATGTTTATACTGAAGGACGACTTTCGGAGGCTGGGACGATGAACGTTGTTGCGCATCCTGGTGCTGACGGAAGAGTTCGCGTCACTACCATCACCACATCGCAAGGGTCAATCCAAAGGGGTATCTCCAAACGATGTCCTTTGCCTACGGAGGACAAAATCTACCCAAGTATGACTATAAACCCCCAAAGAAACCAACCTCATCAGCATCAAATTGATTTTTAAAGGACTTTACAAACTGAAAACAAAACTGCAAAACAAAAACAATGTTCATCAAGTTAAATAAAATTGGCTTTTTGAGTCAAACCAATAAGTGAAATGTGAACGGATAAAGACATGAAGATTATGTGAAAGTGAACCGTGACTAACAATATTGACTTTTAAATTTATTTCAAAAGGATTACGTTTACAAATATAGACTTGGAATTTTCACATCTCTCATCTGACCCTGAAGGAAGGATAACTTAGAATTTTCCCACCTCGAATTTTTTAAATATTTTTTATTGTCAATATTATTATTTATATTGTTACTGTTTTTTTTCTACTTAAGTTATTATTTGGATCAGTTTTTGTTTATTTTTTCAGTTATGGTTTTTTTGTTGTTGTTTGACATAGCGCAATTTATGATTTTTATTGTTTTTTTTAAATTATGTTTAAAAAAAATTCAACACTCTGAAGACAGAAATTATTTCTTTTTGATCAGGTTAGGGCATTTTTTTAGTTAATTTTAAATGTCTTAATTTCCATCTTAGTTGCCTTTTTTGGGGATAATATGTTGAAATTAAGTAAAGATCCAAACCACATTGGCCTCAAATTGTAATAAGAACAATTGGTAGGTGTCGATGTCAGATCACCTATAAAAATATTTAATAAAAGGTTACCGCATAATGTATATGCATTTCTGTTGTTTCACAATGATTGAATAATATATTGAACAGTACCAATATTCGCGGCACGTTCCATAGTGAAAGATACTTTCAGTACAGCACGGGTGTAAAATCATCATTGAGAATTGAAAACTTATTTGAAATGACTTTAGCCTTGTTACTTGACTAGATCTGAAAAGATGGGTACTTCCTCAACTTAATATGAATTCAACCGCTTTGAAGTTGTTTGGAATGGAATAGTTTTAAACAATATAGTTTTTGTAATATAACAAATTTCCCTTATTTTATTTTCATTATACATAAACACAGCCGAGATAATATGTAATTTTTTGTAATAATAATTTTTATTTAAAAATATAGGTCAAACCAAAATAATTTACAGCCTAAAAATCATAACGGTGCATGAAAAAAAAATCAGTTAAAGTTTCCATATATAAGTATAAATATATTTATATATGGATAAATATATTTAAAAATTGAATGACATTACACATACGAAACAAAAAAATTATTGTCAATTTATAAAGTTGTATTTTTTAAAATTGAATCAAAGTTAAACATAGTCCTCTCTTGCGAGTAATAGAATCGGGCTACATTGGGGTTATATTCTAAAGCAGTCACTATTCCGTCTATCTTGAATACTATAATTTTGTCATCCGCGGGAATTTTCGCCACTTTCGAAATACGATTGGTAAATCGTCTTCTTCAACGTCGATCTTTCTGTAAACTAGATCCATTGTCACGATTGTTCTCCGAATTGGCGTGTGATTTTTCCTTTGTGATCAATACTATCTTCCCGATTGGTGTGCTGTCTTCTGAATCTTTTTTCCATTATTACTGATTTTGGAGCTATATTTGAATGTTTGTGTTCAAACATTGCCTCCTTAACATCTACGTGGTAATTAATTGGTTTTTCTGGTTCCGCAGAACAAAGTGACGGAATATTTGGCGATACCCTGCATAGTTCAAACATGGACAAAGCGACAGAATGTTTGGCAATACTTTGCGCAGACCGAAATTAAACAAAAACTGTTCTTGCTCCGTCATTGGCTGCTGTTCAACTTTTTTCTTCACTGGAGTATCCTGCAGCAGCCGGCGGCGTGGCCTCAACACTTGGATTCTGCTTTTCACAAGATGTGACACAGGCTGAGCGATTTCACGTGTTGCCATCGTTCCGTAAGTGTAATTAGAATGATCCATAGCTTTTTATCACAGTAAGCTTTGATTGCTTAGCATTGAGATAACACGAGCTAATATATAAAAAAAATATATATACATACCATATATGTACATATTTTTATTTATTTATTAATACATACTTATTAATATATAAATTTTATATTAAGTATAAAAAGAAATAACTATATGTATGTAGATAAGATATATTATTTTTAAATAATACAAAATATAATACAATAGTATTGTACTGGACACCTACGCCAGTGACATTGACTGTAAATGCCGGTTTCCTCTCGGGGGTACCTTATGTAAGGATTTTCAAAGAAACACAACTTGCGAATGTCGTCGGACAACTGACTGATTGTGGCAGTTGTTTGCATATTTATTGAGTTCGAATTGAACACGTGTTAATGTACATCAAATATTCTTATCTCTAAACAGGATGCATGAGAGCATTAAGGAACCAAGAAAAATAACCAAATTTTAATTACTACGGTTAAATCCCATTTGACACATGATACGTGTCCGGTGATAAGCTTCAAAAGGGATTCGGCATCGTTAATTGCATGATAACAGTAAATATTCATTTCCTTAATTATTTTAATGATTATGTCCATCCGCCTGCTGTCCGGTACACCCCCAACGTGAAAAAGTATTTTTCACCAAATAGTTTCCTCGGACAGCAAGGTATCTTCTTAAGGTGTGAAGAACAATGGTTTTCACAGCAGGTGTGTTGGTATCTTCCAAGTGTAGATATTCGTTGAAGTTTCTGTCGTTGAGAGGTACTGCTATGTTGTCTTCAATTTCAATTAAAAATCCGTATCTTTTGACGGCATGAAGTGATCGTTAAAGTAATCAGCTTTCATATTTCAGCAGAATGAATGAACGAATCGCCTGTTAAGTAAAGGGCGGCCTTCGGTTATGTGACCCACATGTCAAGTGTTTACATGTGAGGTATTTGTTTATAATAAACAATTCTTTCGTTTGAAGTTCAAGTTCGTGAATCAGTGTTATTGTTATTACTGTCTCTCATGTGACTCTTTTTATTGGGTTTATCTGAACCTTATCTGGTTCCTTATAATTTATTCTAATCTTTATTTCAATCTTTATTTCAATTACGCCTTGTATAGTTTTTATTCATCGGTTTAGAGGATGAAGCTAGTAGCTTGTACAACAACAACATTTTTCTTGAATTATTTCCACTCTCGTGCCATTTGGATTAGTTCAGCGGTAGATTTGGAGGGGAAGTACAGGAAAACACAAGGACTACAAGTATTTGCAGTAGCGTCAGAAAATTCACTTTTTCTATCTGGCGTGCCAATGAACTTCGATTTCGTCATATTATATATGCACGGTTCTTCCAGGTGATTCTCCCGCGGCAGAAATAACCTTTTCTGGTATTCTGTTTTCATTTCCACCTGGAGAAATATTTCTTTCATGTTTGCAGCAACGGCAATTCTTTGTCCCGTATCTAGGAACCGAGTTGATTCTCTCCATTGGAGCGCCGTGATGGGCGCAACATAAACGTTATCTTCATTGTTTTCTCGTGTAACAAAGCTGTCACCATTATCTCGTTCGATTAATATTTTTAGTAGATACACTTCTTGTGCCGCTAGTGTTCCGATTTCACATGGATTAATTTGCTGATAAGTATCACTCGGCAGATTTATAAATTTCACAATTTTCAAAGATGTCACAATTTTCACAGATTTCACTATTTTTACAAATCTTGAATCGTCCTCGTAAATGGTGTTTCCGGGGCACCATACGCCTCCAGATGATAGTGCAGCATAATTAATTTTACTTTCCATCAGCGCCATATTATGTGGCTGGTTGTCGACCCCTTTCGTTGTGAGTCGTTTCTTTTCGCTTATATTACTTAGCGACAATGTGTTTTCAAAATATTCTTCATTTTTATGAAGCTGCCGCACAAAGGTTGTCTCCGGTATGTCCTCAGGCAGTAGTGCGAGGGTGGACTTCCAGCCACCCTGACGAGTTGCACCGTGTGCATTTTCATTTTCTTCATTTTTATGAAGCAGCCGCACAGGGGTTAACGGTAGCTGTGGCTTTTCTATCACAGCCGTGGAATCCTCTGACGGATCCTGAGGCGGGAACGGTGTCTCCAGTATATCCTCAGGCAGTAGTGTGAGGGTGGACTTCCAGCCACCCTGACGAGTTGCACCGTGTGCATTTTCATTTTCTTCATTTATATGAAGCAGCCGCACAGGAGTTAACGGTAACTGTGGCTTTTCTATCACAGCCGTGGAATCCTCTGGCAGATCCTGAGGCGGGAACGGTGTCTCCGGTATATCCTCAGGTAGTAGTGTGAGGGTGGATTTCCAGCCACCCTGACGAGTTGCACCGTGTGCATTTTCATTTTCTTCATTTTTATGAAGATGCCGCTCAGGGGTAAACGGTGGCTGTGGTTTTTCTATCACAGCCGTGGAATCTTCTGGCGGATCCTGAGGCGAGAACGGTGTCTCCGGTATATCCTCAGGCAGTAGTGTCAGGGTGGACTTCCAGCCACCCTGACGAGTTGCACTGTGTGCATTTTTATTTTCTCCATTTTAATGAAGCATCTGCTCAGAAGATGAAGGTAACTGTGGAATGTCCATTACAGCCGTGGATCCATCTGGCGTAATCTGCTGGGGTGAAAACGAAGTCTGCAGGTTATCCTCAGCCAATATTGTGAGGATGGACTTCCAGCCACCCTGGAAATCTGCAAACAGTGCATCCAAATACCGTGCAGTCTCCTCTTCTTGTAGACGCTGTGGGTGCCCATCTTCTTGTTGACGTTGTAAGCGCCAACCCTCTTCTATTTGGCGTTGTAAGCGCCAATTCTCCTCCTGTAGTACTCTTACTTCTTCTAATTGGCGTTGTAAGCGCCAATTTTCCTCTCGTAGTGCTCTAACTATTCCCCGAGTAGAGCGCGAGTTGCCGCTGCCTTCGGGTGCCGGCACTAATCCTCTCCTGGAAGCAAGTGCTTCGGCGCCTTTCCAGGAGCGCAGTGACGGTGTCATGTTTCTTGATATCTGAGGAAAATCCGGCTCGAAGGACCATAAATGTACTGGACACCTACGCCAGTGACATTGACTGTAAATGCCGGTTTCCTCTCGGGGGTACCTTATGTAAGGATTTTCAAAGAAACACAACTTGCGAATGTCGTCGGACAACTGACTGATTGTGGCAGTTGTTTGCATATTTATTGAGTTCGAATTGAACACGTGTTAATGTACATCAAATATTCTTATCTCTAAACAGGATGCATGAGAGCATTAAGGAACCAAGAAAAATAACCAAATTTTAATTACTACGGTTAAATCCCATTTGACACATGATACGTGTCCGGTGATAAGCTTCAAAAGGGATTCGGCATCGTTAATTGCATGATAACAGTAAATATTCATTTCCTTAATTATTTTAATGATTATGTCCATCCGCCTGCTGTCCGGTACAAGTATGCTTATATGTATAATATCAAAAAATCCCACATAGGCATCGCCAGTTCGTGGGTATACTTATGTTTTATTATGCTGTTAAGATTATAAATTATAACATTATGTTTTAAAATATTTATAAAACAAATTATTCCGTATTTACAAAATTATAACTAAAGAAAAAACCAGTTAAATAAAAATTAACAATTTGTAAAGTTACAGCAGGTAGGATGTTATAGCAGATAAGTATTTATGTCATTGGTAACGATCCAAGTCTTTATAACATTTTTGTATACGCTCGAATTGGTGATGTGTTATCTATTAAGTCTGCTATGTCTTCCATTTTTTGGTTGTTTTGCTGTGCATTAATTATTAATAGTCAAGGTGATAAGATTACTTCCTCATGTCCCAGTACATGTTTACTGTAATAGTATGTCGTTTGCATCGTTAATTCGTATTATAGGGGAGTCGTCGCTCTCTCTTACTAAAATTTGTCCGTCCTTCGTCCATACATATTTGTATCCCAAAGCTTTTGTCGACTTTGCCAACCACAGGCTTGTCATTGATGAAGATTTTCTGAGTTGACTTCGAGTATTTCATTTCTTTAGGGGATAGAATTCCTTTATTTTTTGTCCAATGACCTTCTCCTTTGCTTTTTTTGAATTTTATTGGATAGAAATAATTTGTTTGACCGGATTGTAGTAGTTTATCAAAGAACTATTTTTAATAGGTCGCTGCAGTCCAAGGGCCGACATCAGTATTTCAATGGGTTTTTGTACGTTATCATTTTTTTTCACTTCAATTCATTGTATTTCGATAGAATTTTCAAGCGCGATCTGTTGGATATGATTTATAGATTTTTTTTTCTTTAAAAAGAAAGACGAAATTTCCCGGGCTACGAATAATTTACAATCTAATGACATCTATCGGCTTTCTTCTAGTTTTTGAAAGATATTGCTTGGTAGGTGACTGATTACGCTTTGTCCACTGGTCGATAGATGGTGTAGTAAGATAATAATAAATCAAATAATTATTTAAATTATATCGAATGATTTATGTATTTTTTAAGTAAAACTTTTTTTTATTTTGTCTATATTGAATTTATCAGCAGATGATTTAATGCAGTGTGAAACACCTTTTTTGTTCACTTTTACTATTGTTTTTGCACTATTTTTAACTGAAAAATGGTGTTGACAAATTAGATTTCAAAAGACCGTTAGGTTTTTGTTATTAAGGCGTTTACTGCACTTAATAGGTAGGCTAAAATATATATTTTATATATTGAAAATTTGCTGCACCCCGAAAGGTGTCCTTTCGACCTAATAGTAACTTTTACGACTAAGTACTTACTTTTTTCATTTTTTTACTCCTCAAATACAGACATTTTTTACATCCGTTATTTTGCTAGTAGATTAAAAGATGACAGTAAATGAAAAAATATTTAGTATATTTGAACAGTTTTTGTTTTAAATTTCATGTGACACTCCAAAAGAGTGCCCCTGTCTGCTAATCCTATTAAAAACGCCCAGTTTATTAGAAGCCAGATTTAATTGGGCTTTCATAGAGCCACCCATACTTGAGCAGCTCTGACATACTTACCCCGAGCATTTCAAATGGAAAATTATAAATGATAAAAAAGTTACTTTCTTAAAAATTGGTCAAAATCATCTCATGTTACGGTGTACTTATTTGTCTCCTATCTCTTACCTTGTCTCTCCTACTCTATCTAGTGAAGGTACTATATACTATATACTCTCTGCTTCCAGAGAGTAATCCTCATACTAATATTTGTTCACTTCAGATGTTACTTTCTATCAACCCCAACTGTGCGGAACTATATATGTAATACAAATCATTTACAAAGATGTACTCAGCTTGTTGTAAATAATTGAAATAGTGTAGAATCACATACAATGTCATCATTATAAATTACATATATTTAATATCTTCCATGAGGTCATTTAAAATCCTAGCTCTTAATGAACTTATCGTTGCTTTTCTTCTTTCGAAATGAACAGTATTTTTACTTCACTTCTATCATCATTAATATGAATTTTGGTTCTGGTTGTTGTCAATTGTTATTTTCAAAATTGTGCTGTTTTTTTACATAAATTTATATTATTAATTGTTATAAATTACAACTCTGATCAGTACTGTAAAAAAGAGAGTGTCTGTGACGGCGTGACAATTTTATTCCGAAATCGGTGAAACATTAAAGTTTATATGGGAATTTTCAGATTCTCATATTTTTCAGTTGTCCCGCTGTAAATCCAACCACCTCTTTTCTTTCCAGCCCTATCTAAAATTGCCTCCGCTCCGTTCAACATATCATCTCTTCAAAGTCCGAACTCGACTCAAATGTTCAACATTATTTTGAAATTTGCCCATTTAAACACCATTAGTATTATAAATTCACCTTCCTTCTCCCCATAATTTGCAATAATGGCCTAGAACAACCCTTTAAAGGTGAAACCCAGAAACATTTGAAAAAAAACATTTAAATTACAAAAAAGATCGTTACATTAAATTTGGATAAACTACCCCCACTCCCCTTTTACACAACTTTAATCAGAACTTTGATACTTTTTATGAAATTTTGCATACTTGTTCTTCACAATTAGGGGAAAATTGATCAGATTTAGTAAAAAAATCTCTGTGAAAAGCCTGAACAACGCCGGGGACTGGATCTAGCTTAAAATAAAATACGAAACTGACTTTTATGCGCTTATGCATTAATTAAAATTATTTTAATTCTCTTAGGAATTAACGATATTGATCCCCTTGGCAGAGATCATCCATATTCCAGAAAGAGGGTAGTTCCAATTTTTGAAAAACAAGTTATTACCGTTGTACTCGTTATTGTAATGGTCTTTTAGGGGATATATATATTTTTTTTAAACGAAAGACAAACACATTCCTGGGTTACGAATAACCTGACAATATTTGAAAATCTCCTACTACCACCACAGTAAGCTGAAAATGTTGATTGTGTAGTGATGAAGGACTTAGCCAGCCGAGGAATTGAACACACTATGCCGTCAACTGACCGACCATGATTAAAATATTATATTAAATACTGAGATAGTTCGTGGAATATAACTAACATATTAATAAATATGATTATTAAATAATTAAAATTGCGCGGTTTGGTAAAAAATCACCTCAAGGGCGCTGTATACACAACTTATAATGAGTTCCAAAGATCAATCTGATTTTATAATTTACATGCTTATAAGGAAAACATACTAACATAACAGATAATGTCACAGTCAGATAAACAAACTTTTATTAAATAACTGTACGACTTTGCCCGCAGAGAACACTACAGTTAAAACACTGAACATTTAGTTTAAATTTGCTATTTTACCCGTCATTATTATTGATATTACATTTTATAGAAGTCTAGTAACAAAAGTATAGTTTGTATTTATTTTTAAAATACTGGAGATTTTTTTATAAAAAGACCTTAAAAAGCTAACAAATTCGTAGGTGTTTACATTTTTTACACAATTAGGTATTTGCAATGTCGCGGGTTGTGAAGGTGACAGGTTTCTGACATGGATACGACACTGAAATAATGAGTTTTTCGTTTTGCTATAAATTCTGTAATCATTCATAAATCATGTTGCAGTCCATTCTTATAACCAAGGTCTCAGCATCATTGTATTCAAATTTCATGAAACGTTTTTTTATTTACAACGGGAATAAAATGATTTGTATAATAATAATAATAATAATTATTCAGTAAAAAAAAAAAAAATAATAATAATTCAGCTATAGAACGAGTTAATTTACCTAGAAATTTAGGAGGTAGAGGTATAGTCAAAATAACTTCTTTGAAACATAATCAGGTAGAAATGCTAAGAACTTTTTTCCATAGGAAAGCTCATAGCTCAGAAATGCACAAAATAATTTGCAAGGCAGATAGAAATATTACACCTTTAAATTTATACGATGAGAATGCCAACATTTTTATAAATCCCAACCAGGAATTATTAGATTCCTGGTCAAATAAAATTTTACACGCAAAACACTTCAATTATCTCAACCAAACGTATGTTGACAAAATTTCGTCAAACAGATGGTTGAGTATTGGAGAGTTGAGCGCAGAAATAGAAGGATTTATGCTTGCCATTCAGGATAGAGTCATTAATACTAAAAATTATAGAAAGCATATAATCAAAGATACAAATCAAATTGATGATTTGTGTAGAAAATGTTTGGCTTTTCCGGAAACTATAGAACATATTATATCGGGATGTTCTATATTAGCACCGTCCGAGTATACATTTAGGCACAATCAAGTTTTAAAAATAATTCACCAAAATTTGGTAATTAAACATAACTTGATTGACTGCCGTAATGTAGTACCATATTATGAATACGAACCAAATTCATTTTTAGAAAACGAATTTTATAAAATATATTATGATAAAACTATACTAACAGACCGAGCGATTAGTCATAATAGACCCGATATAGTTTTACATGACAAAATTAAAAAAATAACTTATATCATTGATGTCGCTATTCCAAATTCCTGTAATATTCAAAAATCTGTTAGTGAAAAAATAAGAAAATACACAGATTTAGGAAATGAAATAAAAAGAATTTGGCATTCTCAGACTATAAAAATATTACCATTCGTTATTTCGGCTACTGGCATTATACCTAGCTCTCTAATTAAAAATTTAGGCGTATTAGATCTATCAAAAAAATTATATATAAAGATGCAAAAGTCGGTCATTTTGAATACATGTAGGATAACAAAAGATTTTTTAAATATTTATATTGAGGGATCAGTAGGATTTATAGGCCCTGTTAGAAGTTCTACCGAGCCGAACCCTCTGATATGAAAATATCTGGAGACGGTGAATTATTTTCCCATTTGATCTCTGGTGATTTGACGTGTTGTTCTTGTATTGTTTTGTATTTACTTTGCTTATATAATGCACTTACATAATGTTGATTGACTAGATGATCATTTGTGGAAAAGTGAGTGGAAGGGTTAAGTTTTTCCTTTGGGGAAGACTTAACCCGGACAACTAAATCGGAAGTTTAAAAGAAAAATTAGATTCCTGGTCAAATAAAATTTTACACGCAAAACACTTCAATTATCTCAACCAAACGTATGTTGACAAAATTTCGTCAAACAAATGGTTGAGTATTGGAGAGTTGAGCGCAGAAATAGAAGGATTTATGCTTGCCATTCAGGATAGAGTCATTAATACTAAAAATTATAGAAAGCATATAATCAAAGATACAAATCAAATTGATGATTTGTGTAGAAAATGTTTGGCTTTTCCGGAAACTATAGAACATATTATATCGGGATGTTTTATATTAGCACCGTCCGAGTATACATTTAGGCACAATCAAGTTTTAAAAATAATTCACCAAAATTTGGTAATTAAACATAACTTGATTGACTGCCGTAATGTAGTACCATATTATGAATACGAACCAAATTCATTTTTAGAAAACGAATTTTATAAAATATATTATGATAAAACTATACTAACAGACCGAGCGATTATTCATAATAGACCCGATATAGTTTTACATGATAAAATTAAAAAAAATAACTTATATCATTGATGTCGCTATTCCAAATTCCTGTAATATTCAAAAATCTGTTAGTGAAAAAATAAGAAAATACACAGATTTAGGAAATGAAATAAAAAGAATTTGGCATTCTCAGACTATAAAAATATTACCATTCGTTATTTCGGCTACTGGCATTATACCTAGCTCTCTAATTAAAAATTTAGGCGTATTAGATCTATCAAAAAAATTATATATAAAGATGCAAAAGTCGGTCATTTTGAATACATGTAGGATAACAAAAGATTTTTTAAATATTTATGTTGAGGGATCAGTAGGATTTATAGGCCCTGTTAGAAGTTCTACCGAGCCGAACCCTCTGATATGAAAATATCTGGAGACGGTGAATTATTTTCCCATTTGATCTCTGGTGATTTGACGTGTTGTTCTTGTATTGTTTTGTATTTATTTTGCTTATGTAATGCACTTACATAATGTTGATTGACTAGATGATCATTTGTGGAAAAGTGAGTGGAAGGGTTAAGTTTTTCCTTTGGGGAAGACTTAACCCGGACAACTAAATCGGAAGTTTAAAAAATAAAAAAAATAATGCATAATTTGTAGAGCGCCGTTTTTGTGAAAAATCACCTCAAGGGTTATTTATCACTTGTAAATTATTTAACATTACAAATGATAACAATATGCAGACTTATATATTTTTTTTCGTTATTATTCTACTACTCACTAAGTTGAGCTACAGTAGCTCGTGTTTATGGGAGGAGTATTTATCTTTAGAGTAAAAATATAGTATACTAGCTGATGTGTACTCGGCTTTGCTTGGGGTTATCCATAAAATTAAAATATGTATCAAGTAGGCTTTTTTAAATTTATAATTCCGTAGCACATAATTTTGGTGCATGTTATAAGGTTTAGCCAGCGTTAGCAATTTAAGCGCCCGAAATATTTTTTTTAAGGCTTGATTACAAAAAATCAACTTTTCCCTACTTTTCATAAAAATAATATGCATGTAATTAATTTGTTTTTCTGGCTCCGCAGGACAAAGTAACGGAATATTTGGCGATACTCTGCATAGTCCAAAATTGGACAAAAATTATTCTTGCTCCGTCATCGGCTGCTGTTCAACTTCTTTCTTCACTGGAGTATTCTGCAGCAACCGGCGGCGTGGCTTCAACACCCGGGTTCTGCTATTCACAAGATGTGACACAAGCTGAGCCATTTCACGTTTTGCCATCGTTCCGGAAGTGTACTTAAAATGATCCATAGCTTTGTATCACGGTAAGCTTTGATTGTTTAACGTTGACATAACATGAACTTGAACAAGGATTCACTTTGCAAGCATTACAGCACTTGATAAATTGAGACACAGTTAGATGTTAACTCTCAAAAGTTTAAATCGAAATTGATTATTTAACCAACACATGACCCCGAAGATAAATACCACCTTGGACAAAGACATTTTCATAATCTGGCCCCAAAAATTTTCAATTTAATGGAAAAAGATATTAATGACCTGGAAACAAGTGTAAATATAAGACACAAAATCCACACATGGATAGTCAACAAAGGCATTGTATACTGCGGACAGATAACATCTACAATACCATAAATTATAGCTCACTCCACGCCTGAATTTTTATCATTTATTTATTTGTATTTTCATTATTTCTTATATATTTTTTTTAAAATTTTTTATCTATCTAATTATTTATCTTTTTTATATCTTTGATTCTATGTAAATTCGCATTATCAAAAATTAGATAAAACTCCCGCCACCTCGGAACAGGCTCAGCCTAGTGAGGTGGATAATACCAAAAAAATGTATGCTAATTTATTGGTCAATAAATAATTTAAAAAAAAACATAGGTAATTTGGCCTCGAATTGTAATTACAAAGAATTGGCAGCGGTGTAAGGTCTCAAGTAGGGTTAATATCGGTCGGTGGGTGCCTCGGGCGCATTTTTTAATTTATTTAGTAAAAATAAATATTACGATGCACCAACCGATGACACCAATAATTACGACCCGTCACTGATGTTCCCTTTAATTCGGTTACGATTTTCTTCTTTCTTTGTGTCAATTCCATGGATTTCAAGTGATGTATCAAGAGAATTTTGCTGCTTTTGGTAAACAATTTTTTATAAATTTTCGTTTTCTTTTTCAAATATTTAATTTTTTTTGAGATTTTTCCTGTCAACCTCATAATCATCGATTTTCTGTGATATGAAGTCGATAATTTTGAGTGATCGCTAAATTGATTATGTTGATTTTTGATTGTAATTGATTGCTTTTTGGTTTTCGATATTTTGGTTTGCAATTTGTGATATTATATCTTTTTTACATATTATTTTTTTTTTCTATGAACAGGAAAATTTTATCTTCGCATTCCAAGTTGAATGTCTTCGCTCTGGAGCTTGCCATTGTGATTTAAAAAAAAAAATATTTTCTTATATTTTATGAGTTTATGCATGGCGTTGGGATGAATTGACAGATGGCGGTATGTATTATTATTATTGTTAGCTTTGAGTTTGTATCGATAGATCTCCTCACAAAATGTCACAGTGTTGCGGCGATTTGCACTGAAATGTGTTAAGTTATTTAAGATTTTAAAACTTTTGGGAACTTTATTTAGACGATGGTTGTTTTTGAATATGATTTTTAATTTTGGATTTCACAGATATCACACTTGACACCTGATTTTTTCACAATATCGTAGTGTCACGGCGATTAGCAGAAATTCTGTTTATTTTAGTTTTTTAACGCTTTTGGGCACTGTTTTAGACAAAGATCATCGATGAAATCGATATTAAAAGTCGTGTTTCGCTAATATCACGCTTTACACATAGTGTTCTAGGATTTTATAGGAGCAAATATTTGGACTTTATCTTAAATACTATCGTTTTGTATTGTTCGAGATTTTTTTCAACTTTCTCTACGATTGGTGAATCGTCTTCTTCAATACCAATCGCCACTTCAATGGATTATTTCTTTAAAGTTGATCCATTGTCCTGATTGTCCTCCAAACTGACGTTTGATTCTTCCTTTGTGATCGATTCATCGTTTTCATCAGCATCCATTATTGATTGGTTCTAAATAGATGGTGTATTGTCTTCCTTCAAATCCACGAGAGATTCTTCCTTTGTGATCAGTTAATCGTTTCTTGTGATAGGTGTATTGTTTTCCACAACGATTATCATCGATTCATTCAGTATTGGGGTAGGTGAACTGGTTAGCTCCACTACAGAGGTTAATTCTTCCTTTGTGATTTGTGTATCGTCTTTTTTCAGATCCGGCGTTGATACTATCTTCACGATTGGTTTATAGTATATTTTTTCATTTTCACTGTTTTTGGAGCTATATTTGACTTGGTGTTTTCAAACATCGCCTCCTTGACATCTACTTGGAAATTAATGTGTCTTTCTTGCTCCGCAGGACAAATCGACGGGATGTTTGGCCACACTCTTCCTAGTCCAAAATTGGCCAAAAATTCTTCTTGTGCCGTCATTGACTGCTGTGGAACTTCTTTCTTCTCTACAGTATTCTGCAGCAACCGGCGGCGTGGCTTCAATACCCTGGTTCTGCTATTCACAAGATGTGACACAAGCTGAGCCATTTCATGTTTTGCCATCGTTCCAAGTGTACTTAAAATGATCCATGGCTTTATATCACGGTAAGCTTTGATTGTTCAACGTTGAAATAACATGAACTTGAACAAGGATTCACTTTGCAAGCATTACAGCACTTGATAAATTGACCAATAAATTTTCCCGAAGATAAATACCACCTATGGACAAAGACATTTTCATAATCTGGCCCCAAAAATTTTCAAGTTAATGGAAAAAGATATTAAAGACCTGGAAACAAGTGTAAATATAAGACACAAAATCCACACATGGATAGTCAACAAAGGCATTGTATACTGCGGACAGATAACATCTACAATACCATAAATTATAGCTCACTCCACGCCTGAATTTTCTCATTTATTTATTTGTATTTTCATTATTTCTTATGTATTTTTTTTTAAAATTTTTATCTATCTGATTATTTATCTTTTTTATATCTTTGATTCTATGTAAATTCGCATTATCAAAAATTAGATAAAACTCCCGCCACCTCGGAACAGGCTCAGCCTAGTGAGGTAGATAATACCAAAAAAAATGTATGCTAATTTATTGGTCAATAAATAATTAAAACAAAAACATAGGTAATTTGGCCTCGAATTGTAATTACAAAGAATTGGCAGCGGTGTAAGGTCTCAAGTAGGGTTAATATCGGTCGGTGGGTGCCTCGGGCGCATTTTTTAATTTATTTAGTAAAAATAAATATTACGATGCACCAACCGATGACACCAATAATTACGACCCGTCACTGATGTTCCCTTTAATTCGGTTACGATTTTCTTCTTTCTTTGTGTCAATTCCATGGATTTCAAGTGATGTATCAAGAGAATTTTGCTGCTTTTGGTAAACAATTTTTTATAAATTTTCGTTTTCTTTTTCAAATATTTAATTTTTTTTGAGATTTTTCCTCTTAACCTCATAATCATCGATTTTCTGTGATATGAAGTCGATAATTTTGAGTGATCGCTAAATTGATTATGTTGATTTTTGATTGTAATTGATTGCTTTTTGGTTTTCGATATTTTGGTTTGCAATTTGTGATATTATATCTTTTTTACATATTATTTTTTTTTTCTATGAACAGGAAAATTTTATCTTCGCATTCCAAGTTGAATGTCTTCGCTCTGGAGCTTGCCATTGTGATTTAAAAAAAAAAATATTTTCTTATATTTTATGAGTTTATGCATGGCGTTGGGATGAATTGACAGATGGCGGTATGTATTATTATTATTGTTAGCTTTGAGTTTGTATCGATAGATCTCCTCACAAAATGTCACAGTGTTGCGGCGATTTGCACTGAAATGTGTTAAGTTATTTAAGATTTTAAAACTTTTGGGAACTTTATTTAGACGATGGTTGTTTTTGAATATGATTTTAAATTTTGGATTTCACAGATATCACACTTGACACCTGATTTTTTCACAATATCGTAGTGTCACGGCGATTACCAGAAGTTCTGTTTATTTTAGTTTTTTAACGCTTTTGGGCACTGTTTTAGACAAAGATCATCGATGAAATCGATATTAAAAGTCGTGTTTCGCTAATATCACGCTTTACACATAGTGTTCAAGGATTTTATAGGAGCAAATATTTGGACTTTATCTTGAATACTATCGTTTTGTCTTGTTCGGGATTTTTTTCAACTTTCTCTACGATTGGTGAATCGTCTTCTTCAATACCAATCGCCACTTCAATGGATTATTTCTTTAAAGTTGATCCATTGTCCTGATTGTCCTCCAAACTGACGTTTGATTCTTCCTTTGTGATCGATTCATCGTTTTCATCAGCATCCATTATTGATTGGTTCTAAATAGATGGTTTATTGTCTTCCTTCAAATCCACGAGAGATTCTTCCTTTGTGATCAGTTAATCGTTTCTTGTGGTAGGTGTATTGTTTTCCACAACGATTATCATCGATTCATTCAGTATTGGGGTAGGTGAACTGGTTATCTCCACTACAGAGGTTAATTCTTCCTTTGTGATTTGTGTATCGTCTTCTTTCAGATCCGGCGTTGATACTATCTTCACGATTGGTTTATAGTATATTTTTTCATTTTCACTGTTTTTGGAGCTATATTTGACTTGGTGTTTTCAAACATCGCCTCCTTGACATCTACTTGGAAATTAATGTGTCTTTCTTGCTCCGCAGGACAAATCGACGGGATGTTTGGCCACACTCTTCCTAGTCCAAAATTGGCCAAAAATTCTTCTTGTGCCGTCATTGACTGCTGTGGAACTTCTTTCTTCTCTACAGTATTCTGCAGCAACCGGCGGCGTGGCTTCAATACCCTGGATCTGCTATTCACAAGATGTGACACAAGCTGAACAATTTCACGTTTGGCGATCGATCTGTAAGTGTACTTAGAATGATCCATAGCTTTGTTTCACGGGTAAGTTTTGATTTTTTACGTGCAAGTAACATGAGTTTGATAAAGAAACCACTTTTTAAACGTTACAGAACTTTATTTTGACAACAGAACTTTGACTGGAAATAAATTTGAGTTGATAAATTGAGAAAGACTTAAAAGTTTAAATCGGTATTGATTATTTTACCAACAAATTTTTCCTTTCATACCAATTATCCCTCTCGATAATGAGGTAATAAGGGTTGCTATTAGAACTCGGACTACATATTTTGGTATTTCAGCCTCCAAAAAAATAGCAGTATCTTCATAATTAATAATTTTACAAATTTTGTTTAATTACATCTACATTATGATCATTGCTCGACTCGAGAACACCCCTTTGTCGATATTGCACAGTTGACTGATGTACTCCAATTTTCTCATCTTGTTTGGACATAGTATTTCGTAGGACGGTATTATGGTTTTTTAATTCATCTATTTCAGTGTTGAATATTTTATCCGATTCTACAATAAGATCAATGCTCGTTCTTAAGTCTTCTTGTTGTTCTGATATGAACTGAATTGATTTAACAATTTCATTATTTTGTAAGATAATCGATTCACATTTTTCTAAACATGAGTAAAATTTCTTCAAAAATTTTTATCATGGATGTGTTGAAGATTGACAATTCAGCTTTAAATAACTTGACTTGCGCCATCTGTGATTGCAGTTGTCGATTTTTCTGTGGCGTGTACAGATTTTGGTGGTGGCGTCGTCTGTTTTGATTGTTTGGCGCTAGATGGTTGTTCAAATTCATTTAACAATATGTCGATTATTTTTTGTTTAGGTTTATTTTTGGGATTTTTCAGCCATATTTTACATAACCATTGAACACTCCTTTCACGGTTCACAGTTTCATAATTGCTTTTATTAAGTTCAGCCAACTTGCATTTCTGTTATTTATTCCATTTATTCTCATACAGAAAGCGATATTTGGATGCCCTTTTACGTTCATGTTTTTTTCTTTATTTTTAAAAATAATGTCTCACGCACTCTCAATCTAACAAAAAAAGACCCGAAGAAAATCATCGTTTCGATAAATAATCAAAATATATTTCAGAAGCCGGAAAATTGATCAAAAAAATTGTGTAATTTTACTCATTATTATATACCGATTATGATGATTTGAAAATATATAGAATGATACGTAGTATTGAGGATTGTCATATTTTGCAATCTTATTTGGATGAATTGTATCTTCGGTGTTTGATCAACTCATTATTTCTTGATATTCAAAAGTGCCAAGTTATTCGTTTTCGTAGAATCCAAAGTCACGTTAGTTATGAATACTCTCTAAATAATAAACATCCGTCTCTCAGATCAGGGTTATATTTGATGAAGCTTTAACATTTACTCTGCATGTAAATGATATAACAAAGAGAGCTATACAAGTGCTTGGTATCATATGCAGAACAGCAAGTGATATATGGTCACTTGAATGTTTGAAAACATTGGACACTTCTTTAGTAAGAAGCCAGGTAGAGTATAATTCGCATATTTGGTCCCCATTGTATAAAACGCATTCTGACAGTGTTGAAATGGTAGAGAAAAAAATTTATAAGATTTATTAACTTTAAACTGAATAATCCAATTCAAAATATGAACTATGTCCTTTTGATGAAACAAGTAAACTTAATAACGCTTTCAGATAGGCGGGTCATCTCTGACCTTGTACTGTTAAACAAAATTATTAATAATTGCATTGACAACCCTGAAATTCTCTAAAGAGCCTGAAAGAGTTACCTTTTGCTGTGACAATTATAAAACCAACTATGAAGCTCATACACCTATAAAGAGACTACATCATTTTGGCCACAAATTTGGGAATATTGTAGACATGTTTAAACATTCCGCATTAGTTACTTAACGAAATCTTTTTAATCACTTTAATGAGATGTATGAATTCACGACTCCGTAGGGAATACACTTTTATTTTTATATTTCTATGTTTCATTATACATATTTTTCTTTCCATAATCCGCACTATTAATTTTAATTAACCTTGATTTAATCATAAACCAGTATTTATTGTTAACTATATACCTAACACAACTGTATTACTTGTTACCTTTATTTAGTGTAAATAAATAAATAAATATATCGATTATAAAAAAATGTGAACAAATAAAATTATAAAACAGTTTTTTAAAAGTTCACTTATAAATAATCACACAGCTTTGCTCTCGGTGAAAGTTTTAGCAGAACTAGTGATGAAAAACAATCGAACGATGTTTGCCGGTTAGCCTAAACTGCAATCAGAAATTCTTGTTTAATCCAATATTATGGAAGCAGATGTTTTGCGGTGCCTATCCAGCCTATTACACAGGCTCCGGGAAGTAGGGTCTCTTGTGCTATATACACTTAAAAATAATATTACCGCGTTCACACCTATGCCATAGGTCACCTTAGTGGATCGCTACGTTTGGTGATTTAGCAGGGTTGCCCGGGTTCAACGAATGAGGTTTATTCAGGATGCGCCTGCCGACTAGCTGCTTGGCGGGTCTGATCGGGAGAGGATGGTGTAGGAAAACCCTTTGAATTCTCCAACTGTTCTCTCGACTCATTGCCTCTCCCCGTTATGTGAAGGACATATTCATTCATCCGTCACTCCTGGACACCTAACATATTTTTCTTTCCCAGAACTTCTTCTCCTTTCTTTCCTTATAAAGACCCTCCACCCAGCATCCATTATAATGATATAGCCTCTAAGGGAAATGACTTTCATTGCATAATTTTAATGTTACAAATTCGATATTTAAAACATAAAAAAACCCCTTCTTTATTTCAACATATAATTTATTGTAATTTAACTGAATAATTTATAATTAATTTAATTGAATGAATATGAAATTTATTATGTTTTTTTTAATTAATCCAATTGTAAGCCATTGTAATGAAATAAATATTTATTTGCA
The DNA here is from genome assembly GCF_061612785.1 of Hesperophylax consimilis. Classification (NCBI taxonomy): domain Eukaryota; kingdom Metazoa; phylum Arthropoda; class Insecta; order Trichoptera; family Limnephilidae; genus Hesperophylax; species Hesperophylax consimilis. The sequence goes on from NC_142837.1 coordinate 46,018,887, forward strand.
TCCATTGTTTGTAACCCTTTTGTACAGAATGTACCATGGACGTAAAAAAGATAACTTAAATAAAAAAGTAAAACTCGTTTTTATTTTGAAGTTTTTTTGTAATTTTCAAAATTGTTCTGTTTGTGTCAAGAATTCGCACAAGCAATAAAATATCTACCTATTCAATAAAATCGTACTTTTTTTAAAAGAAAATTATGTTGATTATCCATTTAAGTGTTTTTTTTCCTTTAAATCTTAGCAATACGGGCGAAGTCAGTTTTGATTGTCTTTCAAGGATCTGCACTCATTTTCTGAAACAATTAAATCTGTATGTAAATTATATTATGTTTACTTATATATATTATATTAATTATGCAATTGTAAATATGCACATCTTGACACAGGAATGCCCTAATGAGATGTGCAGATTACGTTTTTTATGTTAAAAACTATTTTTTGAGTACATACATATATATATATTTATGAATTAAAAAAGTTAATTAAGATTTTTGTATTGACAAGCGATGGTCTCTTTATTTTTTCATCCTTGTCCTTTCTTAAATAATAAGATTTTATATAAGTCCCATTTTCTAAAAACTGAATGTCACCCTATCTGTCTTTATTATCTTCATTGTTTCTTCTTTTGAGTAATGATAAATGATTAGTTATGGTTCAAATATTGTTACAATATACTGTCAAATTACCCATCTGGTAACACATCTAATACGTATTTTTGATTTAGTTTTGAAATATTTTGTGTTTGTATGTAGAATTCCTTTATGTTTGTGATTACTCTTATGTTTGCTTTACTCAAATATAAATTGTTAAAATTGATACAGGCTTAGTCCTAGTGAGGTTTATTTCAATGTGAAAAAACACGTGTTTTATGAAAAGTGGGATGCAATAAATAAATAAATATATAAAACATTTGTCCGTTTCTTTGTTTGTTTTTTCCCTATTAGACTAAAATTACTGGATCGGTTAAGACTGTTGGTGGAAATAATATTTTATCTTTACTAATTGACCTTCAAAAAACCTTCTTCATAGTAAGACATGACATGCTTCTAAAGAAACTCGAGAAAATTGGTGTAGTTGGTCCTGCTCTTAATCTATTAGAATCATATCTTAGCAACCGAAAGCAATTCGTTAGCAAATAATCAAAATAGCAACCACCTTCCAATAGAATATGGAGTTCCAAAAGGATCCATACTAGGACCACTACTGCACCAAATTTACATCAATGATATCTACCAATTTTACTTAAATCGAATATCCTAGTTATGATTGTTAAAAAAAAACAGGAAACACGAATTTAAGCTCAACCCGAAAAATCATTTTTAGTCAAGTACACTTAAAAATTGAATATAACAACCTTCAAATCCCTACAGAGCGGAAATATCTTGGGCTGTGCATTGATCAACACTTAAAATTTAAAAAGAGTAATCAAGATATTAAAGATAAAATCACCCCTTAAGGTTAAACGCAACGCTCGTTGTATTCTACGTGTTCACAGTTGGCGTTAATTAATTAATTTTGTTTAAATACGCTTTTGCAAGGTATTGCTTTACAATAGTAAGACAAATTACTTGTTTGCGCCCTCATATACGCAATATGAATGTGAATAAATAGTTTTGTCCATATGAAAACTCAATTCTATCGAGAAAGGCATAAAAATACAATAATGGATTGAATCATCGGTAAAATATTGTATTTGTGTGCCTTTCTCGAAAGAATTAAGTCTTTAAACGAACAAAACTATTGATTTATATTCATATTGCGTATATACGGGCGCAAACAAATAATTTGTTTTAATATTGTAAAGCAATACCTTGCAAAAGCGTATTTAAACAAAATTAATTAATTAACGCCATCTGTGAACACGCAGAATACAACGAGCGTTGCGTTTAACCTTAAATTAGCGTATTTAGCCAGTTATCATATGTGTTACCAAATAAATTAAAAAAGATCTACATATAGCCTCGTATATTCACATTTAAACTACTTGATTGAAATCTGGGAAAACGGATATGAGACATAAATGAACTACAGGTCACACAAAAAAGTAATCAAAGAGCCTTTTCTCTTCAAACTTAGAACATACATACAAAATATTTATGGAAAACAAAACTGTTAACATTTAGAAAACTATATGAATATAATACATGTCTCATTATAAACAAAATAAATAAAAGACTCATAATTTTTTTTACGATTATGTCATACACGAGGCTCCGAGAAAAACAATTTTCTTAATGCCTAGGCATTATTAAGGGATGTTAATATATAAAAAAGAGACGTGATTCTGGGAAGGAAAAATGCAAGAGGGGTATGTAGGAATCCGGGGTCAGTGTGTCCAGAAGCGGCATATTTATGAATTCATCCCTCCCACTGCGATGTACAGTCAGAGCCCGCAAGACTTACACAAACCTCACTACATGACACCCTTGCTAGGTTACAAAACATAGCTTATCAGCTGGGGTGACCTATGAAAAAGGTGTCGATAATCTCGCAAAAATAAATTGACTGAATACAAAGTTATAGAACTAGTATAACATTAAATTTTAATTTATTGTTATTAAGTTTAATTTGTAGAACTCCATTTTATTTTTTTATTTTTTATATATACAATAATATTATTATTGGGTTTATAAAAACAGTTTATTTTTAAACAAGTTCTGCTGTGTAATTATTATTACGCGTGACAGCTGTTTCGCCCTCTGAAGGCATTATCAAACTGTGGGTAGCCCACTTACAGACGATAAATTTATATTATTTCTAGGTAGGTATTTTAATTTCATTTACTGATTTCTTAATTGATTTCTAAGTAAAATATCAAAAATTATTAATGGTTATTACCCCAGCAAAGTTTCCCCAATTAGTGTAATGTTTAAATTTGACTGAATGTCTTTATGTTAGTTATTCCCAAACGATGACTCATAGGGTTATTTTAATAGCATAATTAAGTACTTCATAGTGCACTCATATTTGCATTAGGTTTGAAGATATCTAGTAGGGGTGAACGAATTATATTTGTTTGTTCATTAATTAGAATAGCTTTTGGATTATTAGAGTTTTTGTTAATTTCTAACTGCTCTAAAAGATTCAGTTTACGGCCTTTATTTTGTATGTGTAACGGAGTTGGTTTATTATTATCATTAAGTGAGTGATTTTCATCTAGGAGATGTTTGGGAAATTGAGATTGTATTTTATTATTATTTTTAAAAGATCTTATATGTTCTTTAAACCTAGTGTTAAAGGACCGGCCCGTTTGTCCAACATAAACAGCGTTGCATTCGTCACACTGGAGTTTATAAATGCCACTATTTTGTAATTTGAGTACCTTACTTTTTGAGTTTTTAAGAGATGATCATAAGTTGTTATTTGTGCGGAAGGCAATATCTAAACCACACTTTTTGAGGACTTTGGCAATTTTATTAGATGTCTGTCCGATGAATTCTAAACACCCGAATTTATTATTCGTCTTATTATTAGTCGTTGGGTAAATTAATTTAAGGTTATTTTTGTGTTTGTTATTATTAATTATTTTTTCAATGTCTCTACCCTTGAAGCCATTATTTTTAGCAATAGTTAGGATTGTATTTTTTTCCTTTTCGTATGCTTTCTTGTCAAGTGGGATATTAGTAAGCCTATGTACCATTGAGTGGTAGGCAGATAATTTATGTGACCATGGGTGTAAAGATTTATAATTAATGGTCGTATCTGTAAACGTAGGCTTACGGAAAATTTCAAACGTATGTTTATTATTTTCTCTACCGATAGTTAGATCTAAAAAATTAATTTTATTATTACACTCTCTTTCAACCGTAAAGCAGATTTTACGGTTGATGGAGTTAGCAAATGTGACAAAAAGATCTAATTGTCTGTTGGTACCTTTCCAACAGACCAAAATGTCGTCAACATAACGAACATAGTATATTATGTGTTTGCTAAAGATTGAATTTAAAATTTGTTTTTCAATGTAATCCATGAATATTTCTGCAAGAAGTGGACTGAGGGGCGATCCCATTGGTAATCCGTCGTTTTGTTGATAGAATTTATCATTAAACTCAAAGTAGTTAGTTTCAACACAAATTTTAAATAGATCGAATAAGTCTTTTTTAGTAACTGGGTTTATATTAGATTCGTCTAAAATATCTTCAATGATTTTAAGGCATTCTTGAATAGGGATATTGCTAAAGAGACTGACCACGTCTAAAGATATGAACTGGCAATTGTGCGGTAGATTAATGTTTTTTATTTTATTTACAAGTTCGAGAGAATTTTTAACGCTATGTTTTGGGTAGAATTTAGTATGTTGTTTGAAAAGAAAGTTAAGTTTTTTGGCGAGTATTGTCGTTGGGGCGTTTATAAAAGAAACAACGGGACGTATGGGGATATTATCCTTGTGAATTTTAGGTTGTCCGTATAATGCAGGAGCCCTTGGATTCATCACCATTGCACTTCTTCTAGCGAATTTATTTGGGAATATTGATTGGCAATTATTTATTAGGTTGCGCACGTTTACTGAAATTTTGTCCGTTGGGTCCTTTTTTAAGATTTCAAAGTCTTCTGGTTTTAGGAATGCTTCTACTTTATTTAAGTAATCAATTTTGTTTAATATAACGACGGAATTTCCCTTATCCGCTTTAGTAATTGTGAGGTCACTATTTTTAATTTTGGCTTTAATATCATTTAAAATTTCCGTTTCTTTTATATTGAATTTATTTTTATTTTTACTGGTTGATTTCAAAGTTTTTCTCAATATATCCGCTGTTATTTGTTTAGGTAAGCCGTTATTTTTTATTTTAGACAGAGAAATTTCTGTGTCGATTGCCAAACATTCAATTTGTTTTTTAGTGATATCTGAATTTATTTTATATTTGAAGCCTTTATCTAGTAAATTTATTTCATCTTCTTCAAAAGTTTCACCTGATAGGTTAATAGTTTTTATATAAAACTCCGTGTTTGTATTACTTTGATATTCATTGACTTTTACATTTTTATTTTTAGATTCGACAAGTTTTTTAAGTTTATTTTCCTGAGTTTTGAATTTATCAGATATAATTCCGCCGATGTGTTCACGAGTATCGTAATCCAGGGTATCAAATTCCCATGGATGCAGTTTAAAAGTTAATTCCGAATGCAATACCTTGATGTAGTGAAGTATTGTGTCCCTTTTCCGACAACATTCCTTAGTCTCCTCCTTCAACCATATCCTCTGCGCTCGATGCACAGTTTTTATGGCTGCCGAGGATTTGCTTTTGGTAGAAATATGCACGTACTTGGGGATCACGTTTAACTTCAAACACTCTTGGTTAAACCAAAGGTTTTGCACTATTTTCCGATGTTTTAATTTTAATCGTCTGTAAAAAATCACTTGGGTAGCTATATCAGCAACCTTCAATTTATTTATTGTTATTAAGTTTAATTTGTAGAACTCCATTTTATTTTTTTATTTTTTATATATACAATAATATTATTATTGGGTTTATAAAAACAGTTTATTTTTAAACAAGTTCTGCTGTGTAATTATTATTACGCGTGACAGCTGTTTCGCCCTCTGAAGGCATTATCAAACTGTGGGTAGCCCACTTACAGACGATAAATTTATATTATTTCTAGGTAGGTATTTTAATTTCATTTACTGATTTCTTAATTGATTTCTAAGTAAAATATCAAAAATTATTAATGGTTATTACCCCAGCAAAGTTTCCCCAATTAGTGTAATGTTTAAATTTGACTGAATGTCTTTATGTTAGTTATTCCCAAACGATGACTCATAGGGTTATTTTAATAGCATAATTAAGTACTTCATAGTGCACTCATATTTGCATTAGGTTTGAAGATATCTAGTAGGGGTGAACGAATTATATTTGTTTGTTCATTAATTAGAATAGCTTTTGGATTATTAGAGTTTTTGTTAATTTCTAACTGCTCTAAAAGATTCAGTTTACGGCCTTTATTTTGTATGTGTAACGGAGTTGGTTTATTATTATCATTAAGTGAGTGATTTTCATCTAGGAGATGTTTGGCAAATTGAGATTGTATTTTATTATTATTTTTAAAAGATCTTATATGTTCTTTAAACCTAGTGTTAAAGGACCGGCCCGTTTGTCCAACATAAACAGCGTTGCATTCGTCACACTGGAGTTTATAAATGCCACTATTTTGTAATTTGAGTACCTTACTTTTTGAGTTTTTAAGAGATGATCCTAAGTTGTTATTTGTGCGGAAGGCAATATCTAAACCACACTTTTTGAGGACTTTGGCAATTTTATTAGATGTCTGTCCGATGAATTCTAAACACCCGAATTTATTATTCGTCTTATTATTAGTCGTTGGGTAAATTAATTTAAGGTTATTTTTGTGTTTGTTATTATTAATTATTTTTTCAATGTCTCTACCCTTGAAGCCATTATTTTTAGCAATAGTTAGGATTGTATTTTTTTCCTTTTCGTATGCTTTCTTGTCAAGTGGGATATTAGTAAGCCTATGTACCATTGAGTGGTAGGCAGATAATTTATGTGACCATGGGTGTAAAGATTTATAATTAATGGTCGTATCTGTAAACGTAGGCTTACGGAAAATTTCAAACGTATGTTTATTATTTTCTCTACCGATAGTTAGGTCTAAAAAATTAATTTTATTATTACACTCTCTTTCAACCGTAAAGCAGATTTTACGGTTGATGGAGTTAGCAAATGTGACAAAAAGATCTAATTGTCTGTTGGTACCTTTCCAACAGACCAAAATGTCGTCAACATAACGAACATAGTATATTATGTGTTTGCTAAAGATTGAATTTAAAATTTGTTTTTCAATGTAATCCATGAATATTTCTGCAAGAAGTGGACTGAGGGGCGATCCCATTGGTGATCCGTCGTTTTGTTGATAGAATTTATCATTAAACTCAAAGTAGTTAGTTTCAACACAAATTTTAAATAGATCGAATAAGTCTTTTTTAGTAACTGGGTTTATATTAGATTCGTCTAAAATATCTTCAATGATTTTAAGGCATTCTTGAATAGGGATATTGCTAAAGAGACTGACCACGTCTAAAGATATGAACTGGCAATTGTGCGGTAGATTAATGTTTTTTATTTTATTTACAAGTTCGAGAGAATTTTTAACGCTATGTTTTGGGTAGAATTTAGTATGTTGTTTGAAAAGAAAGTTAAGTTTTTTGGCGAGTATTGTCGTTGGGGCGTTTATAAAAGAAACAACGGGACGTATGGGTAAGGAGGAGACTAAGGAATGTTGTCGGAAAAGGGACACAATACTTCACTACATCAAGGTTGTAATGATCTGCCCTTTCTACTTCAAGCTTTTCCTTCTCTTCTTTCTACGATACATTTTCCTTAAGTCCCGTAGGTAACTTTTCCATAAGGCTTTGGTTATATATATATCCGGGGTAGGAAGGTCCTCCCTGCCGTCTTTTCTTTATTACACACCCCTTCAAGTGTGTACATCCTAGTTTGTCTACGTGACGTACGACCTTGAACGTACTCATTTCACGTGACGGTTCAGTATAAAAAGGCTTCACCGAACGTTGTGTTGGGTTTTTGTTTCTCGGTTTAGAAACCTAGTTATTTATGTTTTGTGTGGTATCCCTTGGTTCTTTTGAGATAGAGTGAGTTGAATCCATTACCGCTGTTTTTCAAAACCATTTCATAAACCTTATCTTCTAAGTCGCCTGCTCACCCCCCCCTAGCTACTCGATTCTACCTATCGTAGGGTAATGTGAATATAATAAAGTGTTAGATTTTATATATGTGATATACATACGATAAATTTATGGTGTTAGTTGTCGGCGCCATCCATGTATATATTTTGGGAGGTGTAGTGTTTTTCTCCTTTTCGCCATTCTTTTATTTTGTTTCAAACAATATAGAATTTTCTTCTCTCTGTGCTATGACCGATATTTAAATTTTTTTTTTTTCTAAGGCTTTGCATATGTGTTCGCAGGGATGGAAAATTCCTCCCCTACAACACATAAGCCTCCATGAAAATTGGACCCTCTTCTTTGATATCTACAGAAAGCTACTTAAAGCTCTCTTGTACTATATATCTTTATAGACATATGTACTTAACTAATTAATACGTTATTTACGATCTTGAACGCAAATATACCCGTATTTATATTGTAATTAAATTCCATCAAACGTTGTGTAATTTTTTTGATTTATGATATAGGATTTTAATTACTTTCATTTTTGTGGTAACCCTCTTGGTTCTGATCGAGGTGTTGAGTTCAAAGTTGAATTAGTCTTTCTATTGCAAACCTAGACTTAAATGAATTTTCTGAATGAGCTAACTTTCCTATTGTAATTATTCTGATTCCCTGCACCCTAACAAAATCGTAGTTAAACGCTGATAAAAGATATTATACATGTTTATTTGTACAGGTAATTTAATATAACTCAAATGGTTAATTGTTAGTAAATTTGATTTTGGTGAACTTTTGTGTCCGTGTGGCACCACTCCTTTATGATTCTGCTGCTATAAGGTACATGTAAAGATTGATTTAGTAGGTTAATGTAATTAGTTAATTGCATATTTGACGAACTCGGAATAGCCCATTTGCTGGCATAATTTGGCTCCAATCCTCCATCAAGTAAACGAGATGATCGGGAGTGGACTAGAAATTTGCACAATCCTTTGACACGGCTCCTTGATTGATACCTAAGTTATCGTGTCCCAAGAAGCCTTCCACGTCATCATGTACTGCATTCAAGTTTCCCCCCCGGGTCCCGATACCCCCAAATTCCGACCCCTCCTTGGACTACAATTTACTTAGGGCGAACCGGTTTCGTCCTATATACAATCATATACTCACGGTTGGTGTGGACTTACGGGTCGTGAATCCTCATTCCACGTTTAAGAGAAAATGCGAGGGTGGTCTATAAGACCTAAAATGCAAGCTGTATGCAGGTCCGCATTCTCCAGTAAACAGTACATACGAATAAATATATGTATACATACAGTTTGGGAAAGGTTTATAACTCGCAATACGAGGCTATCTACCTCGCATCCCGAGCTCGGATCTCGCGCCAAGAACTCTGCGAAGCTCTAGGTCTGGTAACCGAATATATACGTACTAATAAGGTGATACTAATAAATACTAGTAGAATAAGGTCATATTTGATAGTTTGTTTTGGAGAGCTATCGAACTCCAAGCTTTTGTTTGTTTGGTTTTGACGTTTTTATTTAAGAGAATCGTCATCTCTATTTGGTTTGGTTAATGGTCTTGTTGTAGGAGCGACCACTGCCTCCTATTGATGAACTGTATTTGTTTTAAATTTTACCTCCAGGGTTCAACATTAATTTTTGTTCATCCTATCCCGTGATTTTCCAATTGTTTCAAGTGGTTGATTGCCACATTAGAGAGTACTCGACCCTCAAATATCTCAGGCAACTGATGGGGTTTTGTATGAGCACCCAATCAATAAAATTCAAATGTTTCGTATAATTATTCGATATAAATCTGGCTAACCCGTGATTTTTCAATTGTCGATTGTGAATGATAAGTATTTGTAAGCACGCAGCCTCCAGCTGTTTCAGGTAACCAATAAAAACTGTGCGATTATCTAATCAATGGTATTCAAATGTTTCATGTAATTTTTTGATATAAATCTGGCTAACCCGTGATTTTTCAATTGTCGTTTGTGATTGATAAGTATTTGAGAACACGCATCTTCCAGCTGTTTCGGGTAATTAATAAAATCCTTTGTGACTAACTAATTATGGCCAAGGTCGTTTTCAAACTATGCGGTTGACCCAATTCTCCAGTGATCCTTTGTTTTGTAAACAAATAATAAACATCTCCTGACACACTAACCTAAATGTGAGATTTGTTTATTTTTAAATTCCTTAGAAGTCATTTGTGCCTCTTTACTTTTATTGCGCACTATTTATTAAAATATTTTTAAATCCTTTATTGAAGTTAAACTATTTTTTTGTCATTTCCCGAATTTAGTAAATTTACTAGGTTTAATTGAAGAATAAATATACATATATAAGTACACATATCTCGATTATCAAAATATGTTAACTAAGAGTACATATATTAATAAATAAATATAAAATATATGATTCTACATAGTCTGGAATATTAATAAATACATATTTTCCTTTTCAATAATATAGATATATCCTTGGGTAGGTATTAAAGATCGCTACCATTTCGATGCTTCGATTAATAAATAAAATACATATATATAAATACATTACTCATATATATATTCTTTATATACAATATATTATTTTATATTTATAAATAAATATATATACAAATATACAATATACATATATTAATATGTAATTCTTTGTTTTGTTGTTTTAATTTAATATTCAATTGATATACTTCCACTTCACAGCCCTTCTGTGTCTCCTGGGACCTGAAAATTATTTATAAAAGGAAAACTCACCCACGTCAAGGTATTTCCGGTCGGGTAGTACACAACAACCTTGATGAAGAAATCCTACCTAATTAATTGTATTTTTCAACTAATTTCAAAATAAATCTTTTCGACTATTTATTCCTATTTAATCTTTTATTCTCGCTTGAATCGTATAAATTAGCTGATATTTAATTTTTCTTCCGAACGAAATCCTAATTCAGAAAACCCGTTGATTTAATAACACCTTTCTAGTTTAGGCTTTTGAATGATAGCTGTTTCAAATTCTTTTTCGAAATGATAGACTGATGATTAAAATTCCGGTTAAAACGACACACACTTTTAACACTGTCGCTATACGCACGATGGATTTTAATTGAACAATTTATTAATTCTAAATTTCTTTTTATCTAAATTGATAAGAAAATTTATTCCGAATTGTGCAAACTTTTAAATAACTTCTTAATAAATTAAATTTTTTCTAACTGTTAATTTTAGAACAAAGATTTAAACGTTTATTATTATCGAATCCTTTTTTTTTGTTTTTGTGTTTCTTTTAACCTAAGATGAAGTATTTATTACTATTATTATTATTTTTTAACCAAATTGACGTTAAATTATAATCTATTTTTAAATATCAATACGCGATCACGTTCACTTTAGATTAACGATAACAACCTCTTAAATTTAATTTGAATGTTTTCACTTTGAATGAAATAATTATTTTTAAATTTTTAATTAATTCACAATTCACTTTTTGCACTTCACTTAACACTTTTAAGCACTGAGTTTAAATTATATTTATTTTCACTGTTTAACCAAATTAAACTGATTTAACAAAACTTCACTGGTGGGGTTTTCAGAATTTAGAAACTGAATTTAAGACTTTTTACAAAACTTTCTAAGTCCAGGTACTTGTTCAGAATTTAACACTTAGATTATTTCACTAGAATTTTACCAATAGACGTAGTACTGCCATGTAACAACTTTTCAAACCCTCGGCGCGACTGCCCTCCTGACTGATGAGTTCCATCTTTTATACCCCTCTCAGGTTCCAAAAGACGTATCTGAATGTCTCTTGATGCTTAATTCTATCTCCTATCAACTCGTAAATCCAAACACCCCTTCCATCAATATCGAATGTGCTCCCATAAGATGTTCTGCTTTCCGGCTCTGGGCGGTAGTTAGTTTTTATCTCACAAATCTAAGTCGATAGGGTCCGAATCGGGTAAGTCTGTGTTAATCGCCCAAGCTCCCTTTGTCCTCTGTTCATACAAAAATGTAGTTAAGATCTCATGATTTTGTGTTCCTTTTTTTTCTCAATTCGCGATAGGTCCATCCTCAATAACATATATATAAATCTCAATTTTATGCATCTCGTGCGAAATTGTTTAAATCCATGCTGAAATCTTTACTACGCATTTTTGAATTTCGATTCGTCTAAATTCTACTCAATTTTATTGTCCCTTATATGGGCTTTTCCATTTTCACCAGTACTTTCTCTCTTAATGCCGCAGATTTGAATTTTTCCTTATCTTCTTGGATTTTCTTTTATCCGCGACGTTTTCTTGCACAATTTCTTCTTTTTTTCTTATGTTATTTCTCATAACTCTATAATTAATTATTTTCCAAGTCGTATTTATTTATTTCACGGATAAATTTGAATTGTATCACTTTTCTCCACTTGGATTATTCTTTATCTTCATTCTTTACCCTTTCTTTTATCTTTTCTCCACTTTTCCCGACGTGTGTGGTCTCCAGGAAAATTTCATACTTCATCTATTATTAATTAATATATAGTTTTCCACACTTCCATGGGAGATATACCTAATTAGACTCTGGGATATCTGTCATTTTTATTGCCTGACCCAATCTCCGCCCAATTTTCTATCTTTCTCATACCAGGATTCACATAAAACATATGCATTGACATCTGTTTATGTTTAAAATTTTGGTACTAGACTCGTAAATTTAGTTTAATTTCAAACCTATTAATTTTAATTTCTTTTGACTAATCTAAATACTTCCATAAGGTCCACGTTAAAGTTAATCGCTTTTCTAATCGTTTATTACCTTAACGTAAATAAAAATCATGTTCGGATTTCGATTGTTTACCCTTCAAAATATACATGAGACCGCCAACCTTTTATCTTGTTTCGATCCCTTCGTAATATTGGGTAACTCTAATATATATCTAACCTAATAATCATGAAAATGTCTACTTTTCCTGAATCTAATCTATCGATATATGTTTAATTTTACTGTCTTCTTCTAATACTCAATTTTCATTTTCCTAGAACCTTCGTAGCAGTCCAAAATATCTGTATTAACCTTCCATTCGATCGCCGCACTTTTCTAAAATGTGTATTTTTTTTGCGAGATTTTCATCCAAGATTGATTTACCAATATGTCCGTTTCATCTTAAATTGATAACGATTAATTTCCATTGTTTCCAAAACTCTCACCTCTCTTTAGTACGATTTTTATCGAACATGACACCCTCCTTCTATCATAAATAATTGTACTACAGTTGAAAATTCTGCCAGTGATTTTCCTTCGCTTTTCCCGTCCTTTTTTATACTATCACGTTTATAGTTTTTCCATTGCATTTTCGTGTGTGTGTTTTTCAACTTGTAAAATCTTCAAAGCACTCGATTTCAATGGTTCGCCATCACCTAAATGCCTCAGTTATTGTAAACATTTCCAGGAGTTTGTCACCTTGAAAGTCGACGTTGACCCTAAAGTGCGTTCACCTCTAATTTCTGTGGGAAAGAAGAAGCCATTAATTATCTTTTTTTATTGCCCGATCCAAAGTTTATTCCTTTGTCCGTCGTAGACACACCTCCCTCCGCTCACTGATTGGTTACTCAAAATTTTATAGCTCTTTGTTCAGATCTATTGGTTAAAAGGGGATGTACCAGTCGTCCTAGACGATTTTACGACATCTCTGCTCTCGTCCCGGAACCTTGATTTAATTTCAACTATTACAGGAGTCTACTGCAAGCAAGCTGGATCAATTCTTTCTCCGCCAGATGTCGTTAGCATGTCCGTTTTCATAAATAATTTGCATATTTTCTTGCAGCTATGGTTTATCTGTTTTTTCTTTCACTGTGATTTAAAGCCTTTCATCACAGTTCCCCCCTCTGAACTCAATTTGCTGTGGCTAACGTTGTATACTACTTTAGACATCGAAATTGTGTTCAAAATGTAGTCTAGCTTTTCTCCCCCCTTCGTTCTGTTATTCCCTATCTCTCTTTCCATTCTGTTATTTCCTTTCTCTACCTCACTCTATCATTCCCTATCTCTCTCTCCATTCTGTTATTTCCTTTCTCCCCCCCCCTCATTCTGTTATTCCCTATCTCTCTTTCCATTCTGTTATTTCCTTTCTCCCCCCCCTCATTCTGTTATTCCCTATCTCTCCTTCCATTCTGTCATTCCCTTTTTATCTTTTCATTCTGTTTGGATTGTTAACAACCTTGACTTTGAATCACATTGTATTTTCTATTTTTTTTTTCGCGTAGATTTTATTTTATGGAATTTTCTCTAATTTTGATAAACTCAAAATTAATCTCTTTTTTTTTCTGGGAAAAAAAACACGCCCCTCGACTCGCGTGTTTAGGTGGTCCTCAACCTGGTTGGACTAAGACCTCCCTTACAATGATTCAGGTAAAGATTGTTTGCAATCTCGCGGTCTATTGACCAACTGAAGGGCGGGTGGTCTCTTGGTGTGCAAATAATCGTTTGTTTTGGTTTTGTAAGTATTATATTTTTGTGAAATGTATATCTTTGCACGACCTCACCCAATCCGACAATCAGTGGTATACATGTTTCATTTAAACTTTTCCAGCATTTTGTTTTTTTTTTTTTTTTTTTTTTTTTTCTCTTATTCGCTAAAATTTTTTTTGTGTAATTTCTAATTGTCTTTTCATAGATCATTCAAACAAGTTGTTCTAGCCTAGGTGTTGTCCATCCTAAATTTTTTTTTTCATAAATGTTCTTAACTAACCTCCAATTTTCTCATCGTTCCTGTTTCCTTTTAAATTTTTTTTTTTTGAAAATTTAACCTAACCATATCGTAATTTCTAATGTTCCCTTTTTATCTTTACCTAATGTCTACTCTAAATCTATAGACAACCTTATTTCAAGTTTTCAAAAAAAATTCTAACTCTATGCATTGTCAATTTAAAATCTTGTTTTATAAAACGTACCCTATCCTATTTATAATATATATATATTTTTTTTTGTTCCTTTTGTGGGTATATAACTCCCATACGCTTTCCTTCTGTGTTCTTACTTATCTAACAAAATTTTCCTACACACTAACACACAAAATTTTTTTCTAAACTAGAAAATCAATATTATCGAAAAATTTTCTCTTACTCTATTAGTAAATTAGAATATGATTGTCGCTTATTAAGAAATTTGTTCACTCAACCTTAAAGACTTAAGGACGACCCGCCCCTCGCAAACAAACTGATAGTCTAATATTTTAGTAATTTTCTTTCTCCCTCCCTCCTTAAATTATATCGTATCCTAACATATTTTTATTTGTATTTCTCAATCGTTTGTTTATTTAAAGTTTCAAATATTTGTAAATTTCGCATTTTATTCGTTGATTTCCACTATCTCTAAACTCGGTTTTCGTTCCTTATTACATGTATAATATTTCGCTAGATGAATTGCGCTATAATCTCCTTTTATTTCCCGAGTTACCGGATCAATTAGCGTATACGTGTTACTATAAACTTCTGACCCAATTACATAAGGTCCATCGTAAAGCAGATTGAATTTTTTTATTTCTTTTTTGAGTAGGTTTGATTGTGTAAATTTTTTCAACTTGACCAGAGTCCCAATCTCATAAGTTATTAATCTTTTATTGAGATTATAGTATTTCTGTCGATTTGCAGCGCTTTTCTCTAAATTTTTCCGTGCTGCTAATCTTATTTCATTTATTGTTTTCGTAGATTTTCCGCAGCCTTGAGTATACCTGTCTAAACTATAAGTTGGTGATTTCCCAAAAGCTATTTCATTAGGTGAGAATCCTGTTGAACAGTGTATCGAATTATTGTAGGTTTGTTCTATTTCTTTAAGGAAAGCCGCCCACTTGGTATGTTTTTCGTGACAATAAATACGGAAAATTCTACCTAATTCTTTATTCACGCGCTCTGTTATGTTCGGTCCGGGATTTCGTATTGAAGTATGTACGATTCGTATGCCCATCCTATTTAAGTTGCTTTCCCATTTCTTTGATGTAAATTGAGATCCGTTGTCAGTTAACAAAGCATCTATTTGTATTGTTTTATTAAAATCCTCTACACAATTTAACACGGTCTTAGTACTTGCTATCCTCAATTTATATAATTTTACAAATCTACTGAATGAATCTTGGATCACGAAAATGAATTTAACCCCCCCTATTCCTCTCGGTAAAGGTCCGTATAAATCTGCCATAGCTAATTGTCCTACTTCTTTGGTAATTATGGATCTACTCGGCCCTACAGTTGGTCGAATTTCGCGCTTCGCCAGCTGACATAGGTGACACCCTCTCACTATGCGTTTTATATCTCGGTGCATGCCTGGCCAATAATACCTATCTCCCAAAGCTGTCCCTGTTTTAAAAACTCCTCCGTGTCCAATTTCTAAATGTATCATTTTTATTAGTTCTTCAGTCAACTCTTGTGGTACTGCTAACACCGTTTTGTTTAGTCCTGTTGTGTAATATAAAGTCTTGCCTATTTTTTTGTAATTTTTCAAATACCTATTAACATCTTTTGTCGGCGGCCCAAATTTTCCCTTGCGCAAATATCCGGAAATTTCTCCCAAAAATGTGTCTTGTTTTTGTAGTTCAGTTATATTTTCTAAGTGTTTTCGAATCTGTTGTCTACCTTTCACTGCAAAAGCTGCTATCTCTGGGCACGTGTTTTTCTCCTCCTGTACATTTTTTGCATCACAAGAATAACGAGATAAAATATCAGGCCCTATATTTTCCTTCCCTTTGACGTACTCTACAGTGAAGTTAAATTGATTTAAATATAAAATCCACCGTGTTAGTCGGCCACTGTACATCTTCCAGCTCTTTAAAAATGTCAATGCTTGATGATCCGTCCTAATTATTAAGTGTACTCCTCTTAAATATGTCTCAAATTTATGTAAAGCATATATTATCGCCCATAACTCTTGTTCTGACGTGGTCCATTTCAACTCCGGTCCTCTTAAAGCTTTGCTAATAAATCCTATAACGTGGTGATTCCCTTCCTCATCCAACTGATATAATTCTCCTCCTATGGCGAACCCCGAACTATCTGTCTGTAAATAATAAGTACTATTTGGGTCATGATGATGTAAAATAACTGTCTCTAAAAATAATGTTTTCACTCTCTCAAATGCGCGCTGTTCTGAGTCACCCCATCGCCAGGATCTATTTTTCTGAAGTAAATCGCACAAAACCCGTGTTGTTTCCCCATATTTATTCGCGAATCTACGGTAATAATTACAAAGTCCAAGAAAGGCTCTAACTTGTTTTATTTTCTTGGGTACCGGAAAATTTTTTATGGCGTCAATCTTTTCCGGATCCATTTGAACTCCCAAAGGCGTTATAATATGTCCTAACATACGTACTTCTGTGAATAAAAATTGACATTTTTCGAGTTTACAAGTCATGTTTGCTTCCTTTAACCTCTCAAGCACTGCGTTTACATGTTCAAAATGATCTTCTTGACTACCACACGTATATATTATTAAATCATCTAAGTAATTAGCGCAGAATTCCCTCACCCCTGGTCCTAGAATTTTGTCCATTCCTCTTGAAAAACTCCCTACTGATGTTTTTAACCCCTGCGGTAATACCTTGTATACGTAAGATTTTCCATTGTATACAAATCCAGTATACTTGCGACTTTCTGGGCTGATAGGTATTTGAAAGTAAGCTGAATTTAGATCTATTGTGGTTATGAATTTTACACCATGAAAACGCTGTATAATTTCTGAAGTTAATGGTGGTTTTTCTACTTCCGCCTGCATTCTGGTGTTTAAGAATCTAGCATCTAAGAGTATCCTAACCGTCCCATCTTTTTTCAAGGTAAATGTTAGAGGACTAGAAAACTGCGTGGCCTCTCTACTGATGATTCCTAATGACTCCAATTCTCTAATTTTTTCATCAATCTTATCTCTGTAAGCAAATGGTACTGGGTAGGATCGCTTAACGAAAGGCGTCTCGTCCGTCATTCTTATTTCGTGAGTGTACAAAGTAGTTAGACCCGGTTTGTCTATAAATACATTCTTATGTTTAATTAAAATCTTTTCTAACCCTTCTTTTCCTTTTGAATCTAAATTTAACTCGGACACAAAGGTCGTTATTCTACGCTCGAGGCACGCCGTATTATTTATTTCAGGGTTTACTTCAATACTAATTATTTTTCCACTTGTGAAATTTTGATTTCTAACCTCCTGTTTAGGTTTCCTATGAATTACGGATGAATTTACTAACTCTATTTCCTTCTTCCCATTTCCTGTTTTTATTTTTAACTTTCTGTTTTCTCCACATTTAAATTCAGCTGTATATTCGTCTAACCAGTTGATACCCAATATAATTGGCCTAATTAACTTTGGTATTATTAAACACGGCGTATTTATTATAACAACTCCAAATCGCAATGGTACTAGAACCAACCTAGATATTCTCTGACTTTTGTGTCCTATCGCTACTTTAATCTGTATAGTCGTTACAGGCATAATAGGATAAATTGTTTGATCATTTAAATAATTTTCATAAAACTCTTGAGAAACGCACGTGATTTGACTTCCGGTATCTATTAAACAGTGAACTTCCGTGTTATCTATCTGTGCTTTGGCTTCCGGTAATAACGGTAAAGTGCTACCCTTTTCTACTTCCTCATAATCTCTGTCTTCGAAAATGTTGTTGAACCCACTAATTTCCCTGCTTGTTTTCTCTTCGTTCACTTTCAATTGATTCCATTCATCCGTTATTTGTTGTAAAGAATTGACACATACTTCCACATCTATTTCCGCTTCCGTTCTCGTTTCTTCCGCTCCATCCTTTCGTCTTCTCACATTCCTTTCTGCTTTTATTGGGGCAATCATACCTTGTTCATTTTTTCCCAGTCCTTTCATTGGATTCCACCCCCATTTCATCATAATCTTCAATGCAGTGTTGTGTTTTGGTGCCGGCGTCCCTCTCCCTGTGTGAGTCGTATTCATGAGGGCTAATGAATCAACCCTCGGCCGTTTCCCGAATTGTTCGCGATGACTAGCTCCTTGCCGCTTGTAGTTATTGTAGAACCTCCCTTTGAAGATGTCGTAGTTTCGGCACACTTGCTGCAGCTAGCGCCTCCTTCCACACTCTCTATTGCGTGAATTCTCTTCTTTATAGCGTGGTAACGGTCACGGTATTTGTCCTTCTTGGCGAACTCCTCCCCACTCCTTTTCTTTGTATTCCGTTCTTCCGGTGTGCAAACCATTGTATCTAGTTTTCGAAGAAACTCAGCAGCGACAATCTCATCTCCTGACTGCCCTGAAAACCATAGCGATTGAACTTCTTTAGGGTAATGTCTCATAATTTCGTCAACTACGCCTAACGGTGCTTCTGTGATTTTTAATGCTTTCGCTAAATCCCAATAATTCGCGAAATGAGTGAGCATGGATATATCTCTCTTGGCATCATATACCCCTTCCGCAAGACGACGGCGAACCTCATTCTTCTTTATGTCTCCCCAATAGGTAGCTAAAAAATCTCTTTCGAAATCCAACATTGTTTCCCATCGCTTGTTGTATAACTTGGCCCACGTTTTTGCTTCTCCCTTCAAATTTTCCCGTACGACAATTAATGGATCTGTACGTTTCACTTTTCTAGTGTATTCTTTTAAATCTTCTAAGAAACTTATGGGGTTTTGATTTCCACCGGAAAATGAAGGTCGTTCTTGCTGCGGTAGCATTTCCACTACTTGGAGAACGTTTTTCGGCGCATTATCCTCTCCTGACACCGCCACTGTTGTTGGTCTTCCTAATTGTTTCTCAAGTTCCTGCATTTTATCAATAAGCGGTGCTAAAGCTGCTTGAATTATTGTAGTAATATCTCCGATGTTCACTGCTGACGTCCCAGCTGTAGCATTTTCCTCGATTGCCGTCACTAAAGCTTCTGTTTGCCTCCCCATTCCACGTTTTCCCGCCATTTTCTTAGCTCTTCCGAGTGTTACCGGCTTATGTATCTATATTTTTTTCTTACTAAGCGACAACCTTAATATTCCTATTTTAATTTTCTTAATTATTTATATATATGTTGCCTTTCTTATTCTATATTTTTTTTCAAATTTTCTCGTTTTTCTTATTTTTTTTTTGTTTTTCTAGATTTTTCTTGTATTTCATCACCTGACTGTTCCTGTAAAATTTCAAGTTCGTTTATGATTTTCACATCACTCTCTTGTATACCCTCGTCTTGTTTGATATCCGAATATGTTCTAGCCTCCCCCCCTGACTGCCTCATATTTTCAGGTGCCTTAAGATTTTCAACTTGTAACGAACTTTTTCGCGATCGTTTGAATATTTCTCTCAGTTCATCACCTAAAGGAACTGTTTCGGGGCTTACCTTCGCGTCATCGAGTTTTCTTTTCTCTGCCATATTTATTTATTGTTGAGTTCAAATCTATATTCAATTTGCAAAATTTGCAAATTCTATTATGATTTTTTTGAAATACCTATCATGATTTTTTTTTCAATACCTAACATGAATTTCTTTTCAATAGGTATATATATACACATATATATATATCCCATCATAAACATTCGTCAACGACATTTAAAATCTCGAGCCAACTCTGAATTGTATTTTTTTCCTTTGAGATTGAAGCTCGAATTCTCAAATAACACTTTGTCTTTTCAAAACAACGTTTATTTGTTTGGCCTATACTTGAATTCTTTATCGAATCCATTGACTGAGTTCTCTGTGTCTTAAAATATGTCTTAATAGTCAACTACCTGACCCGAATGTCAACAAAATTATCATAAGTAAATCTTACGTTATTTCAACTTACCCGTTTATATGGTAAATTATATTATGTAAGATTAATCTTACCTCACAAAACAAAACATCAAATGTTTCACCCTCATTAATGTCTCTGCCGATTATCGAGATTTGTGATCCTGACAACAAGTATCTACATTGGCGGCACGTAGCGCGACCATTTGAATCTAACACGTGGTCCTAATGAGTAACTATGATGTAATACAATTACACTTTTCTATTTTGATATTATTGTTATTATAGATCTATCTATCACATGATATGGGTGTAATATTTCCGCTATTTATTATGTTACAACATGATCATAATAGATTACACCCCAACATCTCAAAATAATTGTTTTTCTTTTGTTTTATAATGATATTGATGTTAATCAAAAAAATATATATATATTTTTTTTTGTTAATCAATTGATATTAATCAATTTTATATTTTTCGTAATCATTATTTTTGCAAAACCAATGATATCTAGTAAGGTACATTGGGTGTTGTAAAACATTAATCAATTTAATATCTCTAAACCTTTCTATCCTTCTAATAATTCTGTCGAATGTCTAGCGATGAAATAATAATTTCTTTTCCTGACTTTGTGAATAATTTGTTAAGTACCACGGCCCGCCGCTGGTCGGATATAAGATAAACAATAATTGTTTACGTTAATACTTCACGATATCCAAATGCAATGCTCATGTTATACTTGTTCCAGCTATCTCGTTTTGTGTCATTGTTTATTTAATCTCGACGTTTGTTATTTAATTTTTTGTTCCTCGGAGTGATACGTATTATTCAACGATGTTTCCGACCTTTTAAAATCTCGATGTTTATCTTATCAATTTTTAGATGTTCTTTGATGTCCCAATAAGTTCGATGTTTTTCGGGTTTGTCTGTTTATTAAACTTGCTTTATATCAACATTCCGATTTGTTCGATGAACCCAAAACATAAACAATGTTTTTGTTTACGGAACGCATTCCTCTCGAGTGAATGACATCATTAACCCACATATCCTTTCTTATTGTTTATATTATCGTATGAAAAGAATTTTTATTGACTCTAAAGTTCACGGTCATTTGAATTAACACATTTTTATTTATAAGGACACTTTTTGTATTATAAGATTTATTCGTTAACACTTTCTTTTTGGATTTATTGTTTGTTTACGTTAATCTATTATTATTTTTAAATTTTACTGTATATTTATGTAATGTCGCACTTTTCTGATAATTTTTTTTTTCTTTTTGTTAACTCTTTAATTAATTTCGTCCTATTTATTATTATTATTTTCTCCGTTTTTGCAATAGGTTGACCAATAACTTTGTTTTTTTTTCTCTCAAAACTTATAAAACCTGAACCTCCTGATCACGGCTATGAGTTGTAGTGTTTTTCTCCTTTTCGCCATTCTTTTATTTTGTTTCAAACAATATAGAATTTTCTTCTCTCTGTGCTATGACCGATATTTAAATTTTTTTTTTTTCTAAGGCTTTGCATATGTGTTCGCAGGGATGGAAAATTCCTCCCCTACAACACATAAGCCTCCATGAAAATTGGACCCTCTTCTTTGATATCTACAGAAAGCTACTTAAAGCTCTCTTGTACTATATATCTTTATAGACATATGTACTTAACTAATTAATACGTTATTTACGATCTTGAACGCAAATATACCCGTATTTATATTGTAATTAAATTCCATCAAACGTTGTGTAATTTTTTTGATTTATGATATAGGATTTTAATTACTTTCATTTTTGTGGTAACCCTCTTGGTTCTGATCGAGGTGTTGAGTTCAAAGTTGAATTAGTCTTTCTATTGCAAACCTAGACTTAAATGAATTTTCTGAATGAGCTAACTTTCCTATTGTAATTATTCTGATTCCCTGCACCCTAACAAAATCGTAGTTAAACGCTGATAAAAGATATTATACATGTTTATTTGTACAGGTAATTTAATATAACTCAAATGGTTAATTGTTAGTAAATTTGATTTTGGTGAACTTTTGTGTCCGTGTGGCACCACTCCTTTATGATTCTGCTGCTATAAGGTACATGTAAAGATTGATTTAGTAGGTTAATGTAATTAGTTAATTGCATATTTGACGAACTCGGAATAGCCCATTTGCTGGCATAATTTGGCTCCAATCCTCCATCAAGTAAACGAGATGATCGGGAGTGGACTAGAAATTTGCACAATCCTTTGACACGGCTCCTTGATTGATACCTAAGTTATCGTGTCCCAAGAAGCCTTCCACGTCATCATGTACTGCATTCAAGTTTCCCCCCCGGGTCCCGATACCCCCAAATTCCGACCCCTCCTTGGACTACAATTTACTTAGGGCGAACCGGTTTCGTCCTATATACAATCATATACTCACGGTTGGTGTGGACTTACGGGTCGTGAATCCTCATTCCACGTTTAAGAGAAAATGCGAGGGTGGTCTATAAGACCTAAAATGCAAGCTGTATGCAGGTCCGCATTCTCCAGTAAACAGTACATACGAATAAATATATGTATACATACAGTTTGGGAAAGGTTTATAACTCGCAATACGAGGCTATCTACCTCGCATCCCGAGCTCGGATCTCGCGCCAAGAACTCTGCGAAGCTCTAGGTCTGGTAACCGAATATATACGTACTAATAAGGTGATACTAATAAATACTAGTAGAATAAGGTCATATTTGATAGTTTGTTTTGGAGAGCTATCGAACTCCAAGCTTTTGTTTGTTTGGTTTTGACGTTTTTATTTAAGAGAATCGTCATCTCTATTTGGTTTGGTTAATGGTCTTGTTGTAGGAGCGACCACTGCCTCCTATTGATGAACTGTATTTGTTTTAAATTTTACCTCCAGGGTTCAACATTAATTTTTGTTCATCCTATCCCGTGATTTTCCAATTGTTTCAAGTGGTTGATTGCCACATTAGAGAGTACTCGACCCTCAAATATCTCAGGCAACTGATGGGGTTTTGTATGAGCACCCAATCAATAAAATTCAAATGTTTCGTATAATTATTCGATATAAATCTGGCTAACCCGTGATTTTTCAATTGTCGATTGTGAATGATAAGTATTTGTAAGCACGCAGCCTCCAGCTGTTTCAGGTAACCAATAAAAACTGTGCGATTATCTAATCAATGGTATTCAAATGTTTCATGTAATTTTTTGATATAAATCTGGCTAACCCGTGATTTTTCAATTGTCGTTTGTGATTGATAAGTATTTGAGAACACGCATCTTCCAGCTGTTTCGGGTAATTAATAAAATCCTTTGTGACTAACTAATTATGGCCAAGGTCGTTTTCAAACTATGCGGTTGACCCAATTCTCCAGTGATCCTTTGTTTTGTAAACAAATAATAAACATCTCCTGACACACTAACCTAAATGTGAGATTTGTTTATTTTTAAATTCCTTAGAAGTCATTTGTGCCTCTTTACTTTTATTGCGCACTATTTATTAAAATATTTTTAAATCCTTTATTGAAGTTAAACTATTTTTTTGTCATTTCCCGAATTTAGTAAATTTACTAGGTTTAATTGAAGAATAAATATACATATATAAGTACACATATCTCGATTATCAAAATATGTTAACTAAGAGTACATATATTAATAAATAAATATAAAATATATGATTCTACATAGTCTGGAATATTAATAAATACATATTTTCCTTTTCAATAATATAGATATATCCTTGGGTAGGTATTAAAGATCGCTACCATTTCGATGCTTCGATTAATAAATAAAATACATATATATAAATACATTACTCATATATATATTCTTTATATACAATATATTATTTTATATTTATAAATAAATATATATACAAATATACAATATACATATATTAATATGTAATTCTTTGTTTTGTTGTTTTAATTTAATATTCAATTGATATACTTCCACTTCACAGCCCTTCTGTGTCTCCTGGGACCTGAAAATTATTTATAAAAGGAAAACTCACCCACGTCAAGGTATTTCCGGTCGGGTAGTACACAACAACCTTGATGAAGAAAT
This sequence comes from Hesperophylax consimilis, assembly GCF_061612785.1. Taxonomy (NCBI): domain Eukaryota; kingdom Metazoa; phylum Arthropoda; class Insecta; order Trichoptera; family Limnephilidae; genus Hesperophylax; species Hesperophylax consimilis. The sequence goes on from NC_142837.1 coordinate 46,043,313, forward strand.
CCTACCTAATTAATTGTATTTTTCAACTAATTTCAAAATAAATCTTTTCGACTATTTATTCCTATTTAATCTTTTATTCTCGCTTGAATCGTATAAATTAGCTGATATTTAATTTTTCTTCCGAACGAAATCCTAATTCAGAAAACCCGTTGATTTAATAACACCTTTCTAGTTTAGGCTTTTGAATGATAGCTGTTTCAAATTCTTTTTCGAAATGATAGACTGATGATTAAAATTCCGGTTAAAACGACACACACTTTTAACACTGTCGCTATACGCACGATGGATTTTAATTGAACAATTTATTAATTCTAAATTTCTTTTTATCTAAATTGATAAGAAAATTTATTCCGAATTGTGCAAACTTTTAAATAACTTCTTAATAAATTAAATTTTTTCTAACTGTTAATTTTAGAACAAAGATTTAAACGTTTATTATTATCGAATCCTTTTTTTTTGTTTTTGTGTTTCTTTTAACCTAAGATGAAGTATTTATTACTATTATTATTATTTTTTAACCAAATTGACGTTAAATTATAATCTATTTTTAAATATCAATACGCGATCACGTTCACTTTAGATTAACGATAACAACCTCTTAAATTTAATTTGAATGTTTTCACTTTGAATGAAATAATTATTTTTAAATTTTTAATTAATTCACAATTCACTTTTTGCACTTCACTTAACACTTTTAAGCACTGAGTTTAAATTATATTTATTTTCACTGTTTAACCAAATTAAACTGATTTAACAAAACTTCACTGGTGGGGTTTTCAGAATTTAGAAACTGAATTTAAGACTTTTTACAAAACTTTCTAAGTCCAGGTACTTGTTCAGAATTTAACACTTAGATTATTTCACTAGAATTTTACCAATAGACGTAGTACTGCCATGTAACAACTTTTCAAACCCTCGGCGCGACTGCCCTCCTGACTGATGAGTTCCATCTTTTATACCCCTCTCAGGTTCCAAAAGACGTATCTGAATGTCTCTTGATGCTTAATTCTATCTCCTATCAACTCGTAAATCCAAACACCCCTTCCATCAATATCGAATGTGCTCCCATAAGATGTTCTGCTTTCCGGCTCTGGGCGGTAGTTAGTTTTTATCTCACAAATCTAAGTCGATAGGGTCCGAATCGGGTAAGTCTGTGTTAATCGCCCAAGCTCCCTTTGTCCTCTGTTCATACAAAAATGTAGTTAAGATCTCATGATTTTGTGTTCCTTTTTTTTCTCAATTCGCGATAGGTCCATCCTCAATAACATATATATAAATCTCAATTTTATGCATCTCGTGCGAAATTGTTTAAATCCATGCTGAAATCTTTACTACGCATTTTTGAATTTCGATTCGTCTAAATTCTACTCAATTTTATTGTCCCTTATATGGGCTTTTCCATTTTCACCAGTACTTTCTCTCTTAATGCCGCAGATTTGAATTTTTCCTTATCTTCTTGGATTTTCTTTTATCCGCGACGTTTTCTTGCACAATTTCTTCTTTTTTTCTTATGTTATTTCTCATAACTCTATAATTAATTATTTTCCAAGTCGTATTTATTTATTTCACGGATAAATTTGAATTGTATCACTTTTCTCCACTTGGATTATTCTTTATCTTCATTCTTTACCCTTTCTTTTATCTTTTCTCCACTTTTCCCGACGTGTGTGGTCTCCAGGAAAATTTCATACTTCATCTATTATTAATTAATATATAGTTTTCCACACTTCCATGGGAGATATACCTAATTAGACTCTGGGATATCTGTCATTTTTATTGCCTGACCCAATCTCCGCCCAATTTTCTATCTTTCTCATACCAGGATTCACATAAAACATATGCATTGACATCTGTTTATGTTTAAAATTTTGGTACTAGACTCGTAAATTTAGTTTAATTTCAAACCTATTAATTTTAATTTCTTTTGACTAATCTAAATACTTCCATAAGGTCCACGTTAAAGTTAATCGCTTTTCTAATCGTTTATTACCTTAACGTAAATAAAAATCATGTTCGGATTTCGATTGTTTACCCTTCAAAATATACATGAGACCGCCAACCTTTTATCTTGTTTCGATCCCTTCGTAATATTGGGTAACTCTAATATATATCTAACCTAATAATCATGAAAATGTCTACTTTTCCTGAATCTAATCTATCGATATATGTTTAATTTTACTGTCTTCTTCTAATACTCAATTTTCATTTTCCTAGAACCTTCGTAGCAGTCCAAAATATCTGTATTAACCTTCCATTCGATCGCCGCACTTTTCTAAAATGTGTATTTTTTTTGCGAGATTTTCATCCAAGATTGATTTACCAATATGTCCGTTTCATCTTAAATTGATAACGATTAATTTCCATTGTTTCCAAAACTCTCACCTCTCTTTAGTACGATTTTTATCGAACATGACACCCTCCTTCTATCATAAATAATTGTACTACAGTTGAAAATTCTGCCAGTGATTTTCCTTCGCTTTTCCCGTCCTTTTTTATACTATCACGTTTATAGTTTTTCCATTGCATTTTCGTGTGTGTGTTTTTCAACTTGTAAAATCTTCAAAGCACTCGATTTCAATGGTTCGCCATCACCTAAATGCCTCAGTTATTGTAAACATTTCCAGGAGTTTGTCACCTTGAAAGTCGACGTTGACCCTAAAGTGCGTTCACCTCTAATTTCTGTGGGAAAGAAGAAGCCATTAATTATCTTTTTTTATTGCCCGATCCAAAGTTTATTCCTTTGTCCGTCGTAGACACACCTCCCTCCGCTCACTGATTGGTTACTCAAAATTTTATAGCTCTTTGTTCAGATCTATTGGTTAAAAGGGGATGTACCAGTCGTCCTAGACGATTTTACGACATCTCTGCTCTCGTCCCGGAACCTTGATTTAATTTCAACTATTACAGGAGTCTACTGCAAGCAAGCTGGATCAATTCTTTCTCCGCCAGATGTCGTTAGCATGTCCGTTTTCATAAATAATTTGCATATTTTCTTGCAGCTATGGTTTATCTGTTTTTTCTTTCACTGTGATTTAAAGCCTTTCATCACAGAGGGGAAGGAGAGGAAAAGAAATGAATTTTTTTCAAGTTAAGATTGGCTCCTCCGCTTACCAAACAAAACTGATGGATGATAATTTGAGCAAGGCGATCGATATCTGCGTGTCTGGATATCACAACCGGCCGGGTCTCCCCTTGTTCCAAATCGGCAACCTTCACGCCAGAATAAAGAAAACCAGGTCTCATCACCAATTTCAGAATTGCCCCAATCTCAAACACCTCCAGGATAACCTACTTTACTGAGTGTAGAAGGGGAAAGCCATGACATCCCTTGTCACGAATCTAGTCGCGAAAGTGTGACACGTAAGGTCCTAAGTTACGAGCCACCTCTAGAAAACATTGTAACTCCCACGTCGTCGGGGATTTACATCCCTTTCTAGGTCAATACATATATAACACACGACGATCTTGTCGACATTTTGCCCGCTTATTAACGATAGGTTGTGTGCCTACCCATTCAGCCAATTATCATGTGAGATATATGTAAGGTCTACTCGATATGCCAAATTTGGGATGAGGACTGTCTGTATTTTAATATTTGGTTCCAGTATTTATTTTATGAGGTTACTAGCATCCTCGTGTATTAGGTATGGGTAACTTCTACTGAATACCTATCCTCTCAGGTAAGGTATAAACGGATAATTGGTTTGATGTTTTGCATTTAATTTAAAGAGGCTGCCTACCTCTCGAAAGATACCTGTTGAGAAAAGTTGTTCGGTTGGTAGTTTTATTTCGGAGATTACCATCTCCCTCTTTCGACTTTAGATTTGTTTTCGTGCATCCCAATTCGTAACTTAGAAAGTCAAACAATAGATGAAAAGTATTAAATTAGAAAAGTCAAATAACAGAAGAAAAGTTTTCATTTTGTTCCGTCTGGTTGCATCCGAACGCTTTCAATTTGGGACGGCATACGCTAGCAAAACTTCCCCTTTGACTGACTGTACTCCGCGCCTCTCGGCCTATATATGAAAAGTCATTGGCCTGTCTCTCACTCACAGCTGATTGACAATCCGTCTAGGGTATTCCTTTTAATGATAACATTATTTGGGCGGCAGGTGTCGTAAACTTAGTTGTATCCGTCTTTTAAAGGGGGTCCTCTGGAATTTAATAAATAATATAAAAAACTCACCCAGTTAGGCACCTCTCATTCTCAGCGTGAAGCTTACCTGGTTACACTATATAGCTAAATCACTTTAATTTTCGACCTCCTCCCTACGCTTATAAAAGGGTAATTAAATATTCCTGTAAATAAAATTGTACCTCCCTAATCTGTTAGGATTCGAACCCACAGTTAATAATCTATTTGATTCTCTGGGTTTCGGTCTCCGTGGATAGAATGCCATCTCGCCAAATCAATAACTTAGCCCGATTAAACACTTCCTGCCTTTATATGTTCACTTTGTTTTAAAACGCAATCAATATTTTTATTATTTTCATGCTTTTAAGACAAGCAATCTAGTTCGAACTGTATACGAAATCACGTTTAAATCAACACAACTTTATAACACAATCGCGATTGCACAACACCTGGCGCCCCTGAGGTGGGTTTTTACAAAACGGCGCTCTACAAATTATCCAATTATTATTATTGTCATTATTATTAATTGTTTTCTCACTGAGTCCAACCACTTTCACTTCGCACAAAACCGGTTCAATAATATTTCACTTTAGTTCAAAATTCCACAATACTATTAACACCATCTGAATCCACTAATTCACTGCAATTTCACACAACACTTCTCATTTGTATAGATTTCATGGAGCTGTCAACGCACTCAAGTTCCAAACCCGACTGTCGCTCCGGTCTCCTTTCCCGTGGGAATCTGTTTACTCAAGGCCTGTCTGTCAATAAATCTTCCGTCGTTGTTTAAACAAAAAATTTTTAGAGCACGTTATTTTATTATTTATCGTTTATTTTTGTGGATGTCCAAAACATCACAGCCTCCCTTTAGTTCTAAGCCCAACGGGTAATCTCGCTTCCTCGTGTTAGTCGATGGGATTAGAAATAACTATAGGTAATTTACGTTTCTCGAATACCTCTGTATTTATTTTTTATTTTTATTTTAAATTTTATTTTAATTCTTCCAAAATGTTGAGCGCCCCTGTTCTTCGTTTCTAACCTAGCATCTGTTTATTTTTTTGGTTCCCGTGATTATCGGCTTGTTCTACTGGTGAGTTTTTTTCCGCCCTCAGCTTTTTCAAGTGTTTTGTGTATCTATGGGTAGAAATTCAATATGTCATGTCACACTTGTTTATTTTTAAACTCTGAGTTATTTGTTTAAACAGTGTTGTTTCACCTCAATACGTTATTTGTATTATGTTCGAGTGTTATTTATTTTCATGTTGATTTGTTTTTATTTTGTGTCCTCGGCGGTGATCCGATGGTTTTGTCTGTCTTTTATTATTTATGTCTTAAACATTCTCTGCCTTTTAGATCTGGAATAAACAATAATTGTTTATATTTATTCAAATATCAACGGTATAAAATATGCCATATACTTCACGATATCTGAATGCAATGTTTATTTTAGATTTGTCCCAGCTATCTTATTCTTGTGTTATAATTAATCCGATTTCGATGTTTGTTTATCCTTTGGCTTCGTTGTTTATGAACATTTTAGATGTTTTTTGTCGTCACAATGAATTCAATGTTTTCCGGGTCTGTCTGTTTATTCTATTTTGCCTTTGAAGTACGATGTCTCTGTTATCATTTTTGACGATAGGTACCATTTCTTTTGCTGTTAATGTGAATTAATAAGGTTTATGAAAACCATTTTTTTTTTTTTCAACAACAGTAATGAATTCAAACCAGCTTGTATATCTATCTCTCCTGGTTTGCGGCACCAGATGTAATGATCTGCCCTTTCTACTTCAAGCTTTTCCTTCTCTTCTTTCTACGATACATTTTCCTTAAGTCCCGTAGGTAACTTTTCCATAAGGCTTTGGTTATATATATATCCGGGGTAGGAAGGTCCTCCCTGCCGTCTTTTCTTTATTACACACCCCTTCAAGTGTGTACATCCTAGTTTGTCTACGTGACGTACGACCTTGAACGTACTCATTTCACGTGACGGTTCAGTATAAAAAGGCTTCACCGAACGTTGTGTTGGGTTTTTGTTTCTCGGTTTAGAAACCTAGTTATTTATGTTTTGTGTGGTATCCCTTGGTTCTTTTGAGATAGAGTGAGTTGAATCCATTACCGCTGTTTTTCAAAACCATTTCATAAACCTTATCTTCTAAGTCGCCTGCTCACCCCCCCCTAGCTACTCGATTCTACCTATCGTAGGGTAATGTGAATATAATAAAGTGTTAGATTTTATATATGTGATATACATACGATAAATTTATGGTGTTAGTTGTCGGCGCCATCCATGTATATATTTTGGGAGGGGAAGGAGAGGAAAAGAAATGAATTTTTTTCAAGTTAAGATTGGCTCCTCCGCTTACCAAACAAAACTGATGGATGATAATTTGAGCAAGGCGATCGATATCTGCGTGTCTGGATATCACAACCGGCCGGGTCTCCCCTTGTTCCAAATCGGCAACCTTCACGCCAGAATAAAGAAAACCAGGTCTCATCACCAATTTCAGAATTGCCCCAATCTCAAACACCTCCAGGATAACCTACTTTACTGAGTGTAGAAGGGGAAAGCCATGACATCCCTTGTCACGAATCTAGTCGCGAAAGTGTGACACGTAAGGTCCTAAGTTACGAGCCACCTCTAGAAAACATTGTAACTCCCACGTCGTCGGGGATTTACATCCCTTTCTAGGTCAATACATATATAACACACGACGATCTTGTCGACATTTTGCCCGCTTATTAACGATAGGTTGTGTGCCTACCCATTCAGCCAATTATCATGTGAGATATATGTAAGGTCTACTCGATATGCCAAATTTGGGATGAGGACTGTCTGTATTTTAATATTTGGTTCCAGTATTTATTTTATGAGGTTACTAGCATCCTCGTGTATTAGGTATGGGTAACTTCTACTGAATACCTATCCTCTCAGGTAAGGTATAAACGGATAATTGGTTTGATGTTTTGCATTTAATTTAAAGAGGCTGCCTACCTCTCGAAAGATACCTGTTGAGAAAAGTTGTTCGGTTGGTAGTTTTATTTCGGAGATTACCATCTCCCTCTTTCGACTTTAGATTTGTTTTCGTGCATCCCAATTCGTAACTTAGAAAGTCAAACAATAGATGAAAAGTATTAAATTAGAAAAGTCAAATAACAGAAGAAAAGTTTTCATTTTGTTCCGTCTGGTTGCATCCGAACGCTTTCAATTTGGGACGGCATACGCTAGCAAAACTTCCCCTTTGACTGACTGTACTCCGCGCCTCTCGGCCTATATATGAAAAGTCATTGGCCTGTCTCTCACTCACAGCTGATTGACAATCCGTCTAGGGTATTCCTTTTAATGATAACATTATTTGGGCGGCAGGTGTCGTAAACTTAGTTGTATCCGTCTTTTAAAGGGGGTCCTCTGGAATTTAATAAATAATATAAAAAACTCACCCAGTTAGGCACCTCTCATTCTCAGCGTGAAGCTTACCTGGTTACACTATATAGCTAAATCACTTTAATTTTCGACCTCCTCCCTACGCTTATAAAAGGGTAATTAAATATTCCTGTAAATAAAATTGTACCTCCCTAATCTGTTAGGATTCGAACCCACAGTTAATAATCTATTTGATTCTCTGGGTTTCGGTCTCCGTGGATAGAATGCCATCTCGCCAAATCAATAACTTAGCCCGATTAAACACTTCCTGCCTTTATATGTTCACTTTGTTTTAAAACGCAATCAATATTTTTATTATTTTCATGCTTTTAAGACAAGCAATCTAGTTCGAACTGTATACGAAATCACGTTTAAATCAACACAACTTTATAACACAATCGCGATTGCACAACACCTGGCGCCCCTGAGGTGGGTTTTTACAAAACGGCGCTCTACAAATTATCCAATTATTATTATTGTCATTATTATTAATTGTTTTCTCACTGAGTCCAACCACTTTCACTTCGCACAAAACCGGTTCAATAATATTTCACTTTAGTTCAAAATTCCACAATACTATTAACACCATCTGAATCCACTAATTCACTGCAATTTCACACAACACTTCTCATTTGTATAGATTTCATGGAGCTGTCAACGCACTCAAGTTCCAAACCCGACTGTCGCTCCGGTCTCCTTTCCCGTGGGAATCTGTTTACTCAAGGCCTGTCTGTCAATAAATCTTCCGTCGTTGTTTAAACAAAAAATTTTTAGAGCACGTTATTTTATTATTTATCGTTTATTTTTGTGGATGTCCAAAACATCACAGCCTCCCTTTAGTTCTAAGCCCAACGGGTAATCTCGCTTCCTCGTGTTAGTCGATGGGATTAGAAATAACTATAGGTAATTTACGTTTCTCGAATACCTCTGTATTTATTTTTTATTTTTATTTTAAATTTTATTTTAATTCTTCCAAAATGTTGAGCGCCCCTGTTCTTCGTTTCTAACCTAGCATCTGTTTATTTTTTTGGTTCCCGTGATTATCGGCTTGTTCTACTGGTGAGTTTTTTTCCGCCCTCAGCTTTTTCAAGTGTTTTGTGTATCTATGGGTAGAAATTCAATATGTCATGTCACACTTGTTTATTTTTAAACTCTGAGTTATTTGTTTAAACAGTGTTGTTTCACCTCAATACGTTATTTGTATTATGTTCGAGTGTTATTTATTTTCATGTTGATTTGTTTTTATTTTGTGTCCTCGGCGGTGATCCGATGGTTTTGTCTGTCTTTTATTATTTATGTCTTAAACATTCTCTGCCTTTTAGATCTGGAATAAACAATAATTGTTTATATTTATTCAAATATCAACGGTATAAAATATGCCATATACTTCACGATATCTGAATGCAATGTTTATTTTAGATTTGTCCCAGCTATCTTATTCTTGTGTTATAATTAATCCGATTTCGATGTTTGTTTATCCTTTGGCTTCGTTGTTTATGAACATTTTAGATGTTTTTTGTCGTCACAATGAATTCAATGTTTTCCGGGTCTGTCTGTTTATTCTATTTTGCCTTTGAAGTACGATGTCTCTGTTATCATTTTTGACGATAGGTACCATTTCTTTTGCTGTTAATGTGAATTAATAAGGTTTATGAAAACCATTTTTTTTTTTTCAACAACAGTAATGAATTCAAACCAGCTTGTATATCTATCTCTCCTGGTTTGCGGCACCAGATGTAATGATCTGCCCTTTCTACTTCAAGCTTTTCCTTCTCTTCTTTCTACGATACATTTTCCTTAAGTCCCGTAGGTAACTTTTCCATAAGGCTTTGGTTATATATATATCCGGGGTAGGAAGGTCCTCCCTGCCGTCTTTTCTTTATTACACACCCCTTCAAGTGTGTACATCCTAGTTTGTCTACGTGACGTACGACCTTGAACGTACTCATTTCACGTGACGGTTCAGTATAAAAAGGCTTCACCGAACGTTGTGTTGGGTTTTTGTTTCTCGGTTTAGAAACCTAGTTATTTATGTTTTGTGTGGTATCCCTTGGTTCTTTTGAGATAGAGTGAGTTGAATCCATTACCGCTGTTTTTCAAAACCATTTCATAAACCTTATCTTCTAAGTCGCCTGCTCACCCCCCCCTAGCTACTCAATTCTACCTATCGTAGGGTAATGTGAATATAATAAAGTGTTAGATTTTATATATGTGATATACATACGATAAATTTATGGTGTTAGTTGTCGGCGCCATCCATGTATATATTTTGGGAGGGGAAGGAGAGGAAAAGAAATGAATTTTTTTCAAGTTAAGATTGGCTCCTCCGCTTACCAAACAAAACTGATGGATGATAATTTGAGCAAGGCGATCGATATCTGCGTGTCTGGATATCACAACCGGCCGGGTCTCCCCTTGTTCCAAATCGGCAACCTTCACGCCAGAATAAAGAAAACCAGGTCTCATCACCAATTTCAGAATTGCCCCAATCTCAAACACCTCCAGGATAACCTACTTTACTGAGTGTAGAAGGGGAAAGCCATGACATCCCTTGTCACGAATCTAGTCGCGAAAGTGTGACACGTAAGGTCCTAAGTTACGAGCCACCTCTAGAAAACATTGTAACTCCCACGTCGTCGGGGATTTACATCCCTTTCTAGGTCAATACATATATAACACACGACGATCTTGTCGACATTTTGCCCGCTTATTAACGATAGGTTGTGTGCCTACCCATTCAGCCAATTATCATGTGAGATATATGTAAGGTCTACTCGATATGCCAAATTTGGGATGAGGACTGTCTGTATTTTAATATTTGGTTCCAGTATTTATTTTATGAGGTTACTAGCATCCTCGTGTATTAGGTATGGGTAACTTCTACTGAATACCTATCCTCTCAGGTAAGGTATAAACGGATAATTGGTTTGATGTTTTGCATTTAATTTAAAGAGGCTGCCTACCTCTCGAAAGATACCTGTTGAGAAAAGTTGTTCGGTTGGTAGTTTTATTTCGGAGATTACCATCTCCCTCTTTCGACTTTAGATTTGTTTTCGTGCATCCCAATTCGTAACTTAGAAAGTCAAACAATAGATGAAAAGTATTAAATTAGAAAAGTCAAATAACAGAAGAAAAGTTTTCATTTTGTTCCGTCTGGTTGCATCCGAACGCTTTCAATTTGGGACGGCATACGCTAGCAAAACTTCCCCTTTGACTGACTGTACTCCGCGCCTCTCGGCCTATATATGAAAAGTCATTGGCCTGTCTCTCACTCACAGCTGATTGACAATCCGTCTAGGGTATTCCTTTTAATGATAACATTATTTGGGCGGCAGGTGTCGTAAACTTAGTTGTATCCGTCTTTTAAAGGGGGTCCTCTGGAATTTAATAAATAATATAAAAAACTCACCCAGTTAGGCACCTCTCATTCTCAGCGTGAAGCTTACCTGGTTACACTATATAGCTAAATCACTTTAATTTTCGACCTCCTCCCTACGCTTATAAAAGGGTAATTAAATATTCCTGTAAATAAAATTGTACCTCCCTAATCTGTTAGGATTCGAACCCACAGTTAATAATCTATTTGATTCTCTGGGTTTCGGTCTCCGTGGATAGAATGCCATCTCGCCAAATCAATAACTTAGCCCGATTAAAAACTTCCTGCCTTTATATGTTCACTTTGTTTTAAAACGCAATCAATATTTTTATTATTTTCATGCTTTTAAGACAAGCAATCTAGTTCGAACTGTATACGAAATCACGTTTAAATCAACACAACTTTATAACACAATCGCGATTGCACAACACCTGGCGCCCCTGAGGTGGGTTTTTACAAAACGGCGCTCTACAAATTATCCAATTATTATTATTGTCATTATTATTAATTGTTTTCTCACTGAGTCCAACCACTTTCACTTCGCACAAAACCGGTTCAATAATATTTCACTTTAGTTCAAAATTCCACAATACTATTAACACCATCTGAATCCACTAATTCACTGCAATTTCACACAACACTTCTCATTTGTATAGATTTCATGGAGCTGTCAACGCACTCAAGTTCCAAACCCGACTGTCGCTCCGGTCTCCTTTCCCGTGGGAATCTGTTTACTCAAGGCCTGTCTGTCAATAAATCTTCCGTCGTTGTTTAAACAAAAAATTTTTAGAGCACGTTATTTTATTATTTATCGTTTATTTTTGTGGATGTCCAAAACATCACAAGGTATTGCATTCGGAATTAACTTTTAAACTGCATCCATGGGAATTTGATACCCTGGATTACGATACTCGTGAACACATCGGCGGAATTATATCTGATAAATTCAAAACTCAGGAAAATAAACTTAAAAAACTTGTCGAATCTAAAAATAAAAATGTAAAAGTCAATGAATATCAAAGTAATACAAACACGGAGTTTTATATAAAAACTATTAACCTATCAGGTGAAACTTTTGAAGAAGATGAAATAAATTTACTAGATAAAGGCTTCAAATATAAAATAAATTCAGATATCACTAAAAAACAAATTGAATGTTTGGCAATCGACACAGAAATTTCTCTGTCTAAAATAAAAAATAACGGCTTACCTAAACAAATAACAGCGGATATATTGAGAAAAACTTTGAAATCAACCAGTAAAAATAAAAATAAATTCAATATAAAAGAAACGGAAATTTTAAATGATATTAAAGCCAAAATTAAAAATAGTGACCTCACAATTACTAAAGCGGATAAGGGAAATTCCGTCGTTATATTAAACAAAATTGATTACTTAAATAAAGTAGAAGCATTCCTAAAACCAGAAGACTTTGAAATCTTAAAAAAGGACCCAACGGACAAAATTTCAGTAAACGTGCGCAACCTAATAAATAATTGCCAATCAATATTCCCAAATAAATTCGCTAGAAGAAGTGCAATGGTGATGAATCCAAGGGCTCCTGCATTATACGGACAACCTAAAATTCACAAGGATAATATCCCCATACGTCCCGTTGTTTCTTTTATAAACGCCCCAACGACAATACTCGCCAAAAAACTTAACTTTCTTTTCAAACAACATACTAAATTCTACCCAAAACATAGCGTTAAAAATTCTCTCGAACTTGTAAATAAAATAAAAAACATTAATCTACCGCACAATTGCCAGTTCATATCTTTAGACGTGGTCAGTCTCTTTAGCAATATCCCTATTCAAGAATGCCTTAAAATCATTGAAGATATTTTAGACGAATCTAATATAAACCCAGTTACTAAAAAAGACTTATTCGATCTATTTAAAATTTGTGTTGAAACTAACTACTTTGAGTTTAATGATAAATTCTATCAACAAAACGACGGATTACCAATGGGATCGCCCCTCAGTCCACTTCTTGCAGAAATATTCATGGATTACATTGAAAAACAAATTTTAAATTCAATCTTTAGCAAACACATAATATACTATGTTCGTTATGTTGACGACATTTTGGTCTGTTGGAAAGGTACCAACAGACAATTAGATCTTTTTGTCACATTTGCTAACTCCATCAACCGTAAAATCTGCTTTACGGTTGAAAGAGAGTGTAATAATAAAATTAATTTTTTAGACCTAACTATCGGTAGAAAATAATAAACATACGTTTGAAATTTTCCGTAAGCCTACGTTTACAGATACGACCATTAATTATAAATCTTTACACCCATGGTCACATAAATTATCTGCCTACCACTCAATGGTACATAGGCTTACTAATATCCCACTTGACAAGAAAGCATACGAAAAGGAAAAAAATACAATCCTAACTATTGCTAAAAATAATGGCTTCAAGGGTAGAGACATTGAAAAAATAATTAATAATAACAAACACAAAAATAACCTTAAATTAATTTACCCAACGACTAATAATAAGACGAATAATAAATTCGGGTGTTTAGAATTCATCGGACAGACATCTAATAAAATTGCCAAAGTCCTCAAAAAGTGTGGTTTAGATATTGCCTTCCGCACAAATAACAACTTAGGATCATCTCTTAAAAACTCAAAAAGTAAGGTACTCAAATTACAAAATAGTGGCATTTATAAACTCCAGTGTGACGAATGCAACGCTGTTTATGTTGGACAAACGGGCCGGTCCTTTAACACTAGGTTTAAAGAACATATAAGATCTTTTAAAAATAATAATAAAATACAATCTCAATTTGCCAAACATCTCCTAGATGAAAATCACTCACTTAATGATAATAATAAACCAACTCCGTTACACATACAAAATAAAGGCCGTAAACTGAATCTTTTAGAGCAGTTAGAAATTAACAAAAACTCTAATAATCCAAAAGCTATTCTAATTAATGAACAAACAAATATAATTCGTTCACCCCTACTAGATATCTTCAAACCTAATGCAAATATGAGTGCACTATGAAGTACTTAATTATGCTATTAAAATAACCCTATGAGTCATCGTTTGGGAATAACTAACATAAAGACATTCAGTCAAATTTAAACATTACACTAATTGGGGAAACTTTGCTGGGGTAATAACCATTAATAATTTTTGATATTTTACTTAGAAATCAATTAAGAAATCAGTAAATGAAATTAAAATACCTACCTAGAAATAATATAAATTTATCGTCTGTAAGTGGGCTACCCACAGTTTGATAATGCCTTCAGAGGGCGAAACAGCTGTCACGCGTAATAATAATTACACAGCAGAACTTGTTTAAAAATAAACTGTTTTTATAAACCCAATAATAATATTATTGTATATATAAAAAATAAAAAAATAAAATGGAGTTCTACAAATTAAACTTAATAACAATAAATAAATTGAAGGTTGCTGATATAGCTACCCAAGTGATTTTTTACAGACGATTAAAATTAAAACATCGGAAAATAGTGCAAAACCTTTGGTTTAACCAAGAGTGTTTGAAGTTAAACGTGATCCCCAAGTACGTGCATATTTCTACCAAAAGCAAATCCTCGGCAGCCATAAAAACTGTGCATCGAGCGCAGATGATATGGTTGAAGGAGGAGACTAAGGAATGTTGTCGGAAAAGGGACACAATACTTCACTACATCAAGGTATTGCATTCGGAATTAACTTTTAAACTGCATCCATGGGAATTTGATACCCTGGATTACGATACTCGTGAACACATCGGCGGAATTATATCTGATAAATTCAAAACTCAGGAAAATAAACTTAAAAAACTTGTCGAATCTAAAAATAAAAATGTAAAAGTCAATGAATATCAAAGTAATACAAACACGGAGTTTTATATAAAAACTATTAACCTATCAGGTGAAACTTTTGAAGAAGATGAAATAAATTTACTAGATAAAGGCTTCAAATATAAAATAAATTCAGATATCACTAAAAAACAAATTGAATGTTTGGCAATCGACACAGAAATTTCTCTGTCTAAAATAAAAAATAACGGCTTACCTAAACAAATAACAGCGGATATATTGAGAAAAACTTTGAAATCAACCAGTAAAAATAAAAATAAATTCAATATAAAAGAAACGGAAATTTTAAATGATATTAAAGCCAAAATTAAAAATAGTGACCTCACAATTACTAAAGCGGATAAGGGAAATTCCGTCGTTATATTAAACAAAATTGATTACTTAAATAAAGTAGAAGCATTCCTAAAACCAGAAGACTTTGAAATCTTAAAAAAGGACCCAACGGACAAAATTTCAGTAAACGTGCGCAACCTAATAAATAATTGCCAATCAATATTCCCAAATAAATTCGCTAGAAGAAGTGCAATGGTGATGAATCCAAGGGCTCCTGCATTATACGGACAACCTAAAATTCACAAGGATAATATCCCCATACGTCCCGTTGTTTCTTTTATAAACGCCCCAACGACAATACTCGCCAAAAAACTTAACTTTCTTTTCAAACAACATACTAAATTCTACCCAAAACATAGCGTTAAAAATTCTCTCGAACTTGTAAATAAAATAAAAAACATTAATCTACCGCACAATTGCCAGTTCATATCTTTAGACGTGGTCAGTCTCTTTAGCAATATCCCTATTCAAGAATGCCTTAAAATCATTGAAGATATTTTAGACGAATCTAATATAAACCCAGTTACTAAAAAAGACTTATTCGATCTATTTAAAATTTGTGTTGAAACTAACTACTTTGAGTTTAATGATAAATTCTATCAACAAAACGACGGATTACCAATGGGATCGCCCCTCAGTCCACTTCTTGCAGAAATATTCATGGATTACATTGAAAAACAAATTTTAAATTCAATCTTTAGCAAACACATAATATACTATGTTCGTTATGTTGACGACATTTTGGTCTGTTGGAAAGGTACCAACAGACAATTAGATCTTTTTGTCACATTTGCTAACTCCATCAACCGTAAAATCTGCTTTACGGTTGAAAGAGAGTGTAATAATAAAATTAATTTTTTAGACCTAACTATCGGTAGAAAATAATAAACATACGTTTGAAATTTTCCGTAAGCCTACGTTTACAGATACGACCATTAATTATAAATCTTTACACCCATGGTCACATAAATTATCTGCCTACCACTCAATGGTACATAGGCTTACTAATATCCCACTTGACAAGAAAGCATACGAAAAGGAAAAAAAATACAATCCTAACTATTGCTAAAAATAATGGCTTCAAGGGTAGAGACATTGAAAAAATAATTAATAATAACAAACACAAAAATAACCTTAAATTAATTTACCCAACGACTAATAATAAGACGAATAATAAATTCGGGTGTTTAGAATTCATCGGACAGACATCTAATAAAATTGCCAAAGTCCTCAAAAAGTGTGGTTTAGATATTGCCTTCCGCACAAATAACAACTTAGGATCATCTCTTAAAAACTCAAAAAGTAAGGTACTCAAATTACAAAATAGTGGCATTTATAAACTCCAGTGTGACGAATGCAACGCTGTTTATGTTGGACAAACGGGCCGGTCCTTTAACACTAGGTTTAAAGAACATATAAGATCTTTTAAAAATAATAATAAAATACAATCTCAATTTGCCAAACATCTCCTAGATGAAAATCACTCACTTAATGATAATAATAAACCAACTCCGTTACACATACAAAATAAAGGCCGTAAACTGAATCTTTTAGAGCAGTTAGAAATTAACAAAAACTCTAATAATCCAAAAGCTATTCTAATTAATGAACAAACAAATATAATTCGTTCACCCCTACTAGATATCTTCAAACCTAATGCAAATATGAGTGCACTATGAAGTACTTAATTATGCTATTAAAATAACCCTATGAGTCATCGTTTGGGAATAACTAACATAAAGACATTCAGTCAAATTTAAACATTACACTAATTGGGGAAACTTTGCTGGGGTAATAACCATTAATAATTTTTGATATTTTACTTAGAAATCAATTAAGAAATCAGTAAATGAAATTAAAATACCTACCTAGAAATAATATAAATTTATCGTCTGTAAGTGGGCTACCCACAGTTTGATAATGCCTTCAGAGGGCGAAACAGCTGTCACGCGTAATAATAATTACACAGCAGAACTTGTTTAAAAATAAACTGTTTTTATAAACCCAATAATAATATTATTGTATATATAAAAAAAAAAAAAAAAAAAAAAAAAAAAAAATTAAATTTTAAAATTTTGTTGTTATTCAATGACACACTATTGAGCATTTATATGTTGCTTCATAAAGTCAGTGTAAGGAGGGTAAGTAAGAATATCTGGTGGTAATATCGTAATAACATTCATACAAATAATGTTACATAAGTACTGTAAATATAAGGAAAAAGAAATAAGTTCGTCGTTACTTTTAGTATGTATTAAAAATAAAATAGTTCTTTAAAATGGCACATAAATGTCACTCTTAGTAGTTCCTGAACAGTTAAGTAGACCTCGCGTCCAAATATGTGTGTTTTTAATTTTCTTTTATTTAACAATTCAAAACCAAAATAATGCAAGCAAGTATATACTTAAAAGTACCTGCCTAATTGATTTGCAAGTATTCATTTAAATACCTGCCTACTTGATTTGCCAGTATTTACTTAAATACCTGCCTACTTGATTTGCAAGTATTCACTTAAATACCTGCCTACTTGATTTGCAAGTATTCACTTAAATACCTGCCTACTTGATTTGCAAGTATTCACTTAAATACCTGCCTACTTGATTTGCAAGTATTCATTTAAATACCTGCCTACTTGATTTGCAAGTATTCACTTAAATACCTGCCTACTTGATTTGCAAGTATTCATTTAAATACCTGCCTACTTGATTTGCAAGTATTTACTTAAATACCTGCCTACTTGATTATAAACATGCATATTTTATGTAATTTTTTGTTGAATTTTAATTAAGGAATTATAATTCTGTCCAGAGAAACTTCACTATCTCAATTAGAATTTGTTTTTCAAACGTTCTCTAGGCAGGTGGGTACAAATATTATTTTTTTATTTTTTTACACCCATGGGGAATTTACATTGGGTACATTGAAATGTTTAAAATTTTGTACATAAGGCTGTAAATAATGGTTGCCAAAAATAATTTAATACATTAGTACAATTGGATAAAATTTAACAATATACTTAAATTATCAGAAATAATATCTAGAAATGAAAATATATTTTGAATATTGAATTTGGTACGATGAAAATGTCGATATAACTAACTAACTCACCATCCATCACGCCGTTTCCCCGTAGGGGTAGGCAGAGAGGACAGACCGCCAAACAACTCGGTCTTGGCACACATTTCTTGCCCATTTTACATCCATTCATCGTCTCATACATACTCTTCTATTATTCTGACTCTTAACATGGCCCGACTCAAGTATCCGATTCACTTGGTCGTGCCATGTCTTCCTCGTGCGTCCCCGACTTCTACTACCATTTCGTATTTGCTTCATATAATAACCTTACACTCGTTTATGTCGATATATATTTCGTATTTCGGGTAGGCGAGGACACGGCGAGTTTGTTGCATAATTTTTTTTGTGAATTGTGATATTCTATTAGGACCTCATGCCTGTGTCGAATAAGTACTTTTAAATTGACAAAAGTAAGCTTAGGTCACTTCTCCTACGCCGATCCTAAACTGCATGTATTTTTAAGGTATTTTATTTCAAAAAAGGTGTGATTAATTTGTCCTTATATGGTGAACATGTTGGAACGTGTTGAGAGGAGCTTCAGAAACCAGTTGAATCAGTGCATAGAGAGCGGTGCATGGAAGAAAATGAAATTATTAATTTTTTTAAAGTATATCTTCAAAAAAACCTCATAGATGTTGCCTGACTTATTTTTTGTAAATTGCGAATACATTATCATATTAATTAATAACTCATAACTAAGGTCTATAACTAATATCTAAATGACAAATATATTTACATATGTAGAAACTAACATTAAAAATCTAATTTCAATAGCGCCATAAGAAGAAGAAAGTTCTATTATATTAGGGTGTTTTTATAATTAATTTTAGAACACGGGTGAAAATGCGACCAATGGATTAACACATATATATCCACCTTATATATAGATATTCTAGTACCTACCATATTAATATATTCCATTATCTACAATTGTAGATAAAAATATGAACTAAACGGTGTTTTCGGATAAAAACAACAATATTTATATTTGAATGCATTAAACTAAAAATTAACCACAGCGTAATCAAATAGTACACATCTATGAAACCAAAAATTTCCACAATAGTTTAATAAAAATTACTGAAACCATATGATTTTTTTCTTAGTGTTTTTATATGTAACGATAATAAATGAGGTGGCGATAATGTTTATAATACATTTTTTTTAAAACTATGTGTTTTTAGAAACACGAAAGGTGAGCCATTATTAAAACTTTTTTATGTTTGATTTCAATTTTTTTAAATTTTATTTCTAATAATAAACTTTGTAAGCGTATTTCATAAACTTTTAAAAATAGTATTAGTTTTCAGAAAATTTCAGAAATAGACATTATATGTACCGATATAATAAAGTTTGGCAATTCATTCAGCCCAGCACCCTATCTGTACCAATTGGGAGGTGGGGTGGTTTGGGAGGGTGAGGAGGGTATGACGTGATTAAAAGACTTAAGGGAAGCGGAAATGAACATGATTTCAGTTCCGCATGATAAATACTTAATTTGGACCCAACAGTGGCTTAAACTAACTGCAGTAGTACACCACCCCATCTTAGGAAGATTGTACAACTAACTTCATTGTATCTCTTTGCGTTACATTCAATAGTGAATTCATAGAAACAGAATTTTCCAATAAGAGGTGTTATTTTGATATTCAATCGTAAAAGATCAATGGTTTCGTTGCTTGTGTGGCACGTAGCGCGTTTTCAAGATCAATGCCATCCAATTCCGGCAATAAAAAATCATTAATCATCTCTCGATAGCGATCCATTCACCGTAACTGTTGCTCCAGCCTCATTTTCAAAAAAGTTAGGTCTAATTAAAAAATTTCATTATTAAAACGAAACATTAAAAAATACATTTTCGGCGTTCAAAGACATAATCAGTTTTTCCATTTACCTCCGTCATATTTGGTATTTTATGTTATTACCGCACAAGAGTCAACAATTGCTGCCAACCGCCTAGATCTAGCGGGACTATGGCAACACCGATTGGGGTTTATTGTGAGGCTGAAGGGAGTGGGAATGGAAAAGAGATGGGAAAGAGGAAGGTGGGGAATTACCTGGCTAATCAGATCTGGTCACCAAATACAGCCAAAGCCATTTCAAGCAACATTTCAATTCTGAATGGTGGTCTTACACCAGGGCGATACTGAGAATATATTTTACTTTGCCGGGATTTGAGTCCGCGACCTCCAGCTTGCTAGTCGAGAGCCTTACCCCAGGACCACGGAGACGTCTTTTAAAATGTGATAATTTTAGTGAAAATCAATGTTCAGTGTGTATCACCACGTCCCCTGAGGGTTTTAACAAGCGAATTCTGAGCATATTTGTGAAAAAATATGTAGATGTTATTTAGATATTTAGCTGTTGTGACGTAGTGCGTGTCACGTGACTCGATAGGGTGTAACCAAAAACGATGTGTGGTGAATTTTTTTTTGTATTATTGAAAAAAATAATCAAAGGGTAAAATTACATTTACATTTCTATAATACATTTGAATGTCACGTTTTGTTCGGTAATGAGTGAATGAGAATCTTGGAAATGGAAATTATACCGCTTTCCGACATCCGATAGAGCTGAAACTCAGCAAATATACTCGTTGTCAAATATGATGAATTTAATAAACTTTTGGTGACAATCACACACATGACGATATAAACACATTTATTTTAAATCGGATGACATCACAGCAGATTATAAACGAAATAAATGTCCGTCCTACCCGATTGGGATTTGGCGAGTTGTCGATTCCAGTTCCTGGCTAGGAAGGTTCAATCCACCTTCAAATCAAACGAAAACAAAAAGGACATTTTTAAATAGATTTGTTAAAGAATAATAAAAATAAAGCTTTGTTTTTTTACTCCAAATATGCTTGCGCCGCCCACTGGTTAAATTCCTTATGTAAATTAAAAAATATATTGGGAAAGATTTTCATATACAATGGCCTGTTCCTCTAATAATATTATATTATATTATATTATATAACCAGATTTAACCAGGTATATTAAATATTATTTTGAAAAACGTTTTCAAAATAATCCTTGCCTTGAATATTCTAATAATTATACCCTCCGTCCCTCACACTAATGATTTAATTATTGTTCCTATTGATCGGTGACTCTAAAACGTGGTTAGATATTAATTTATTCAAGTATTTGAATGTACTTAGGAATCGATGTCAATGACAATAATCTGTCACGGTACCAATATTCCCCGTAAAGGGTAGTTCCAAAGATTGATAAAAAATGCATTACTGCTGTAATTTGCCAGTTTGGCTAGGGATATTTTCATTTGGTATTCAGATAATTCCTGGAACTCACTGTTACTCTAATTTCAATAAAGGCGTTTGAATACAAAACTTGTAGATTCAAGTTAGACCTCACATTAAAGAGAGAAGGCTCTTGTGTTTGGAGTGGGAATTCATGCCCTAATAATAAAGTCAGATAGGTAATAAAACATTGTAAATAATGATAAGAAAATAGTAGCAAGATGATAAATAAGAAATAGTTTGGAATATTAGGTTTTTTAAATAAATTATTCCTACAGAGGTAATTTGGGAGACGGGTGTGGATACCGCCGCACCGGGAACGATTTGTTGGATAACTAACACCTCCACCATAGGTCACCCCAAGGGGTCCGCTTTGTTTGGTGATTTAGCAGGGGTGCTCGGGTTCATAGGGTGTGGATTGTCCAGGTCTGGGCTGCGGATGCGCCTGCCCACTTACTGTGTGGTGGGTCAGATTTGGCGAGACTGGTGGAGGGAGATCTTTTAACCTCTTCAGCAAGACTCTCTCGACTAAACGCATTGCACCGCAGTGGGAGGAATGAGGACACTTCCCGGATACCTATCTACCCCACATACGTTTTCCTTCCCAGATCTCCTCTTACCTCCTTTCCAAAAAAAAACATTCCACAAAACATGTCCAGTTCCTGCGGGGAATTTTTTTTGCTGAGAACATCCTGTGTAGAGCTAACGTAAAAAAGGTAGGTATTTTGAATATTTTTATGTTATTTTGATAACTTGCTGACTGCTAACGACCATACAATATTGAACACCGTAGTTTCCACTGATCCTAACCGCCTATAGCCATTTGTTAAATGTAACACAGCACAAGAGTCCCAACTGCTCCAAACCATTAGGAGCAAGTGAGAGTATGACATCCCCAATTGGTATTGTAACGTTGCGAGGCTAGTGGATAGAGGAAGGAGATGGTCAAGAGAAAGGTGGGAAAAACTTGGCATTTAAGACCTGGTCGCCCAACATGGCTTAGCTATGTCATGTTCTGAAAGGTGATCTTTCACCTGGGCGAAACTGAGACAATCTTCCTCTCTGAAACGTACCACAAATATAGTAACAAAATTAAATTCATTAACTGTGGAGCATTACAAATTAATCAAATAAAATATACCCAAACAAACGTATTTTACTAAGATATAATTTTACGATTGTCATTAACAAAGATAGCTCAATGTTTTCATGTCAATAATTAAATTTTGTGGTGTGATAGATACACACGAAAACACTGAGAGCCTGAAAAAACCACAGTGTAAAATAATCTCATTTTAAAAGAAATCAGTATATAATTATTTTAGTTCATATTTTTTATTTACTTTTTTAATACATGTTACATTATTTTGAAATTTACATAAAGTAGATATAAAGAATCACCATACTAGGCGGCTGCCTGTTTCATGGTGACCAATTGAGTGTAATTACTTTGTATGAAATATGAAATCTAGTGTAAACATATGAAATTAGTAACTATAGATGAAGCTAAAATTTTGGAAAAATTGTAATAAAAAGTAGAAAATAGAAATTAGAAAGGAGAAAGAAGTAAATTAGCATTAGATTGTAAAAATGTACATAATTATATATATATAATTTTTAATATGTGTGCATGCAAGCACACATGTGTATATAGCAGCAGACATACCTATATACATATAACAGCACATGTATACATACACCCATATGACGCATATAAACAATATATACACCTCTATCTGAGTACTTGGAATAGGCTAAATATTTTTCATTAATAATATCGATATTTATTAATGAAAAAAAAATACATATTTATTAATTGTAATTTAATTGTTGTATTATACAAGTAGCATCCAAAAAATTGAAGTACATTTCCAAAATTCAAAGTAAAAAAATAGTAAAAGAACTAATTTTTTGATAAAATTTTACATTTATGCGCAATACATTGTTCGTTCTTCACCAAAATCCTCTTGGAAACATATTTTTTTGAAACTCCGGCATTCTTCCTTGCGCGGCTCTTCCTGCAGGCCTCGTTGTTTTTGTCCCTTCTTGCCTGCTCCTCGGGAGTCCTCTCTTTCGAGTGATAGAATCGGGCCATCTTGGGGTGATAATCCAACGTAGTCACTCTTCATCCTATTTTAAAACTATAGTTTTGTCTTCCACGGATTCTTATCACTTTCTCTGCGATTGGCAAATAGTCTTCTTGAACGTCGATCGCCGCTCCGATCGATTTTTCCTGTAAAGTTATATTGTCTTCCAAATTGACGTGAGATTCTTCCTCTGTGATCGGTTCATCTTGTTTCTCAGAACACAATAGAGATTCATTATTTGTAGACATTCCATTGTCTTCCTTCAAAACGAATAGAAACTTTACCTTTGTGATTAGTCCGTCGTTTTCCTTAACGTTATTTGTGTTGTTACCGCCACGATAAGCATTGATTCGTTCTTTGTGGTAGGTGAACTAGTTTGCTACACTTCAGGCGTTAATTATTTCTTAGTGATTGGTCTATCATCTTCTCTCAGATCTGGCGTTGATTCTATCTTCACAATTGGTGTACCGTCTTCTGTATTTTTTTTCCATTATCACTGATTTTGGAGCAACACATGACTTAATGTTTTCACACATTAAAGAAAATTCCCCTTGACATCTGCTGGGGAATTTTATTTTTTTTCTAGCTCCGCAGGCAAAGCGACGGGATGTTTGGCAATACTTTGCACAGACCGAAATTGAACAAAAACTGTTCTTGTGCCGTCATTGGCTGCTGTTGAACTTCTTTCTCCTCTGGAGTATCCTGCAGCAGCCGGCGGCGTGGTTTCAACACCCGGGTTCTGCTATTTAAGAAATGTGACACGGGCTGTGCAATTCCACGTTTTGCCATCGATTTGTAAGTGTACTTTGAATGATCCATTGCTTTGTATCACGGTAAGTTTTGATTGTTTAACGTTGAAATAACACGGACTTCACCTTAAAAAGGATACACTTTACAAGCGTTACAGAACTTATTTTGAAAACAGGACTTTGACTTGATAAATTGAGACACACATCTTGATATTTACTTTAAAAAGTTTAAAGCGGTAGTGATTATTTGACCAACAAATTTCACATTTTATGCCCTTTATCCCTCTCGCTAACGAGGTAAGTAGGGTTGCTTTTAGTCGGTGGGTGATTCGGGCGCATTCGTTTATTTATTTCATAAACATAAATATTACGATGCACCAACCGATGATACCAATAATAACAACTCGTCACTGATGTTCCCCATAATTCGGTTAAGATTTTCTTTTGTTTTTTGTTTTAATTTTCAACATTTTAAATTTTTTCGGAGATTTTTCCTCACAACCTCATAATCATCGATTTTCTGTGATATGAAGTCGATGGTCTTTGAGAGATCGCTAAATTGATTATGTTGATTTATTGTTTTAATTTTTTTTCGATATTTTGGTTTACAATTTGTGACATTATATCTTTTTTTCAAATTGTGTTTTTTTTCTATGAACAGGATTAATTATCTACGCATTCCAAGTTTAATGTCTCCGCTCTGGTGCTTGCCATTGTGGTTTTTTTTAAAATTAATTTTATAAATTTTATGAGTTAATGCATTGAGTTGGGATGAATTGACAGATGGCGGTATGTATTATTATTATTGTTAGCTTTGAGTTTGTGTCGATAGATGTCACTGCTGTTCTTTTGTTCGTATTTAGTTAAATAAATAAATAGTTGTAGTATTTCAAAATTAAACATAATAATTGTTAGATATTAATTGTTTTAGCAAGTTATTTTATTTAACTTTGGTTAAAGTTTAATCGTTTTTTATCACAGTAACTTTCGTTTCCGATATTGATATCAATGATTTGACAACTTAACCTCACAAAATGTCACAGTGTTGCGTCGATTTGCACTAAAATTTGTTAAGTTATTTATATTTTAAAACTTTTGCGCACTTTATTTAGACGATGGTTGTTATTGAATTTGATTTTTTACTTGGGATACAGGGTAAACACAGGGTAAATATTTACCTACGACTACCGTTTGAGAAAATATTCCGTACGTGACACTATTTTGACATACCTAGTTCTCGCATACTTCGCGTTTGTTATACGTAGTGTAGGGCACTGCCAACATAACAATTAAAAAACACAATCGGATAGTTTTTAAAATTTATATGGCAAAACGGTTTTTTATATCATAGACAATGAAAAACATTTTTTTTAAATGATGTGTTAATTTATTTATACAAAAAAACATTGTAAATAAAAAATTATTTATTAAAATTAACGTATTAAGGAAAGGTTTTTTGGTAAAGGTTACGAATTCCGCTTCACGGTAAATATGGAATGATTACTTTGAATTAATACTTGAATTTAGTTATATTATTAAATTATTACTAAAAGTAACTATAAATGTTAGGGAACCTTTAATAACGCCTGCTCGCGTCCCCTTTAGAGTTATATCCCAGTTTTCAAGTAGTTTGTGGGCTACGCTAGGTTTGTATAGACTGGTGTGTGATTTAATTCTAATACCTATTTTCCATGTTATTTTCTGTAACAAAAAATTGCCCCTTTAATAACGCCTGCTCGCGTCCCCTTTAGAGTTATATCCCAGTTTTCAAGTAGTTTGTGGGCTACGCTAGGTTTGTATAGACTGGTTTGTGATTTAATTCTACCTAATCCAACCTAACCTAACCTAACCTATAATAATCCAACCTAAACTATCCTATAATAACCCAACCTAACCTATCCTAATCTAACATATATATTAATCCAACCTAACCTAACCTAACCTATCCTAATCTAACATATAATAATCCAACCTAACCTAACCTAACCTATCCTATTCTAACCTATAATAATCCAACCTAACCTAACCTAATCTAGCATATAATAATCCAACCTAACCTTTCCTAATCTAACATATAATAATCCAACATAACCTAATCTAACCTGTAATAACCTATAATAACCCAACCTTACCTAAAATGAAAACGTTTTATTTAAAAAAAATCATAGTAAACCTTTAAATATTAAGAAACTAAATTCATCTGATGTTTGGTATCAAAGTTGATCGCCTAACAATTAACGGGTGCGTGTCTAGCGATCTCGAAAAATTGTCTATTATGCCGATTATGCCTTTCATGTTTCCTACACTGCCACTACACAAACAAACGCGAAGCATGCGAGAAATCGGTGTGTCAAAATAGTGTCTCGAACGGAATATTTTCTCAAACGGTAGTCGTAGGTAAATAATTACCTTTCATCTTCATTGATATCACACTTGACACCTAATTTTCTCACAATATCGTAGTGTCACGGCGATTACCAGAAGTGGTTTTTATTTTAGTTTTTATCGCTTTTTTGCACTGTTTTAGACAAATATTATCGATGAAGTTGATATTATATGTTAGAATTTTATATTAGAAGTCTGGTTTCGCTAATATCACGCTATACACATAGTTTTCTGGGTTTTTATACGAGCAAAAATTAGCACTTGTTCACTGTTTGACGTATAGTTTGTTTTTAAAAAGTGTATTAAAAATTAAAAATTATTATTGGGTTTTCATGACTTTAAACTCAACTTTGGAAATTATTTGTGTGTTAATCATATTTCATTATTGTTTGTTACGTTGTTTATTAAAGTTTATTAAAAATATGTAATTATTATCCGTTTTTCACAACTTTAGACTTAACTTTGGAATCATATTTTTTCTCTACCTACTGTGTAAATATATTTTTTTTTTGTTTTTTTTTTTTATTATATACGTACATTTTGTTTATTTGTTACAATATATGATCAAATATTTCAAGACCCCTCTTCCATAGAAGCATTAGCTTGTGGCTGGAAATGGAGATATAATATGATGAAATACTTCCATTTTTTTATATTTAATGTGCTTGAAAATATATTTTAAAAGATGATACATTTCTACCCAATAATTAAAAATATTAAGTAAAGTGAAAAAACGCTTTTTCACCATGTATCGTAATGTTATTTTCATAACACAGAAGGCTGTGTAAGATAATTATTTCAATAATAATTATTATGTCAGAAAAAGTTGCCTCTGAAATCATGAAAAATGGAATGATTTTTTGGACACATATTATAACTTGCATGAATCGATGCAATACTCATCAATCCGTCTCATACCGAGAGACGAATCACATTAAGGAAGATAAATTCTAATCCAATCCACTGTTGTACCGGCCAACATAAAAATTGTTTTTCCTCTCCTAAACAACACAATATTTAAATAAACACCAGAATTAATAATTCCATTTTTTATTGCATGAATTCCAAATATATAATAAAAATAAAAAGTGTTAGTCAGTGACCTCCCAGGTAAGTATGGTCATGTATATTATCTGCCCGAAGAGAATATAAATAAATAATAATATATGTACATTCTAACGCAGCAACACGTTCATTGTTCAACTGCATTTTACATATAATTTTGTAGACACAAACAAATAAAGTAAAAAACCCATATCTGTACTAGATATTTGCTATAACCTTAGGTTTGTTTTAATTTTTCAGTTTATATAGGTAATTTGGCCTCGAATTGTAATTACGAACAATTGGCAGCGGTGTTATATCATCTCTAAAAATATTTCATAAAAGGTTACCGCTAAATGTTTATGAATTTTTGTTGTTTGGCGATGATTAAATAATATATTCTACAGTATAAATATTCGCGGCACGTTCCATAGAGGAAGATACTCTCAGTATAGCACTGGAGTAAAATCGACATTGGGAATTGAAAAGTTATTTGAAATGGCTTTAGCCTTGTTACTTGACCTGATCTAAAAATATGGGTGCTTCCCCAACTTAAATGCATTAGACCGCTTTGAAGTTGTTTTGAATGGAATAGTTTTAAACAATCTAGTTTCTGTAATATAACACTTTTCCCTTATTTTGCTTTAATTTTACAGAAATACAATATCGAGATAATGTACTTTTTAATAATAATAATTTTGAGACAAAATAAAAGTTAAACCAAAATATATAGAATTCAATACAAATTTGCATTTTTATATTCATTTTTTTTAATAAAGCGGAGACGGTTAAAATAAAGTTCCCGTGATTATTTAGGCCATAGGCCCATTGTGTAATCTCCCATTTTACCTCATTCCCTGAACAATCACCCGATCCCTTTTATAAAGTTCACCAGGGTTGTTATTGGATATGTGGCTTTGTCTTCTGGTTCTACAATGTGTATTCCCAGGTCTCATTTCTCCTCTCCAATCCCCTTGGTTCCCTGAAAGCCCCAAAAGGGAAGGCAGCCTCATCTCTCCTCTCCACTCCTCCTTGGTTCCCTAAAAGCCCCACGATGGAAGAGTACTTCATCTCTCCTGTCGTTTCCTTCTTAGTTTCCCGAAGGCCCCGCAACGGAAGAGTTTACTCTTCCTTGGTTCCCTGAAGGCCCCATGGTGGAAGAGTCCACTCCCCCTCGGTTTCCTAAAAGCCCCCTGATGGAAAAGGACTTCGTCTCTCCTCTCCACTTCTCCTTAGTTCCCCGAAGACCACGCAACGGGGAAGTCTACTCTTCCTTGGTTCCCTGAAGGCCCCATGGTGGAAGAGTCCACTCCCCCTCGGTTTCCTAAAAGCCCCCTGATGGAAAAGTACTTCGTCTCTCCTCTCCACTCCTCCTTAGTTCCCCGAAGACCACGCAACGGGGAAGTCTACTCTTCCTTGGTTCCCTGAAGGCCCCATGGTGGAAGAGTCC
Organism: Hesperophylax consimilis; assembly: GCF_061612785.1. Lineage (NCBI taxonomy): Eukaryota > Metazoa > Arthropoda > Insecta > Trichoptera > Limnephilidae > Hesperophylax > Hesperophylax consimilis. The sequence goes on from NC_142837.1 coordinate 46,072,497, forward strand.
ACTCCCCCTCGGTTTCTTAAAAGCCCCCTAATGGAAAAGTACTTCGTCTCTCCTCTCCACTCCTCCTTAGTTCCCCGAAGACCACGCAACGGGGAAGTCTACTCTTCCTTGGTTCCCTGAAGGCCCCACGAGGGAGGAGGGTCTCGTCGCTTCTCTCCACTCCTCCTTGGTTCCCTTAAATTTGTTAATGATTTTTATTTAAATTTCAACCAGAATTCATTCTTCGTACAATACAATTTGGCAATATTTCTAGATTTAGCTAAGGCATTTGACACAGTCTCTCATCAAATCCTTCTGGCTAAGCTCCATAAAATTGCAATAAAGAATACGGCATTTGATTGTTTCAAATCATACCTAATAGATAGAAAACAATGTGTTAAGTTAACATCTCATCACACAGCATCAATTTTGGTGTACCACAAGGCAGTGTACTCGGTCCCACACTTTCTTCATTTTTATTAATGACTTATGTATATTATCTATTGATGGCAACATAATCACTTTCACCGATGAGACGGCCCTAGTAATAAAAAGTAAAACATGGGAAGAAACATTTCATAGAGCCGATCTAACATTGCAAATTATCAAACAATCGTTGGATAATAATCTACTAACATTAAACATAACCAAAACGAAATATCTAACCTACAGTCTTAACATTCAACCTTCAACCAATCATATTCTAAAAATACATAATTGTAGAGATATCTCTAGTTGTCAATGCAACCCACTGCACTGGAATGAGTAGATTCCATTAAATATTTGGGTGTAATAATTAACAATAAACTCCGGTGGGAAGATCACGTAATCAATGTTACAAACCGTATACGGAAACTGGCTCATATCTTTAGATCATTACGAAATATTCTAAATAAAATCACACTAAAGACGGTATACTTTTCTCTAATTTTTAGCTAATTCTGAACGAAAAGTGTGCAAATTTTCATCAAGAAGTATTAAAGTTCTGATTTAAGGTGTGTGAAAGGGGGTGGGGTTAGTTGATCGAAGTTTTATTTATTCAGAAAACTTTATTCTGTTTTATTTTTTTTTACAAATCTTTCTTTTTTTCACCTTTAAAAGGTGTTCTAGGCGAACATTGCAAATAATGGAGACAGGGAAGGTGAATTTATAATAATAATGTTGTTTAATTGGGCAAATTTAAAAATTATATGTAAGATTTG